>NW_024062971.1:0-738381 GCF_006381635.1 Hibiscus syriacus
ACCAAGACGTTTTCTTTAGAACGTTAGACGCGGTGTTGATGCGTGGTCCAATCTCCTGCTCCTTCCACTCCGAGAAGGAATATAGCAAAAGATTTAAAAGGATTAGGATCTCCTGAATTCAAAGGTGAAGTTGAGGAGAGTCCTGTTGAAGCGGACTTTTGGCCAATGACGTAAGATTGCTAGATGGACTTCATGTTCTGATATGGAAAAGTTAGACGTAGTCTCCTTGCTTCGTGGACAAGCGAGAATATGGTGGACGAACGTTACTCTAAGATGACAAGTGACCAAGTGACCTGGTTTCTTGTTTTTAGAAGAGTTCAAACACAAGTATATAGGAGACCAGTTCATCAAGCAAATGAAACAAGAATTCTTGAATCTGAAGCAATTGGATCACACTAATAATATGAGTGTGAATTCAATAAGTTGAGTCGTTTTGCGGCTGAGTTAGTTCCAACAGAAAAAGATGCATGCGAATGGTTTGTGGAGGGCTTACGCCGAGATTAAAGGAGATGTTGATGTGTTAAATCTTCCTTGTTTCAAGGGTAGTGAATCGTGCAAAAGCTCTTGAAAGAGCTCAGAATGAACGTTATGGGGATCAAAGAGTTCAATCTTTTAAAAGAACGGGGCCTTCATCGAGTTTAGTATCACCCAAAAGAAGTAGAGATTCTGGTTTTCGATCTCAAGCTCGGTCAGAGTCGATGACATCCTCCGCTAGAGGATCAAGTCAGATGAGAGATAGACAGACTCAATTTGTAGAGTCTGGTGATGGAAGAGCACAATTGAGACATTGTCAGAATTATGGAAGATATCATGGTGGGATATGTAGAATTAATCTGGAGCTTGTTTCCGATGTGGGGAAATAGGACATTTCATGAGAGATTGTCCATTGAATGACAGAGAGCTTGCACATCAGAACGATCTGTTTTGATGTCTCAAAGAGGTAGGGGTAGAGGTAGAGAAAGAAATCAAACAGAATCTTCTACTCAACAGGAGATGCGCTCCACTGCTAGAATATAATCTAATGATAATGAAGACTGTGAGGACCCAGAATTATTAGCAGGTATTTTTCGGTTGTATAGTAAATGCGTTATGATATTGGTTGATTTAGGCTAAGCATAATTACATATGAACAGTAAATCGATGAGAGAAGTACTAATTTAGTTATAAGTTAATTGTAGTAGTTTTATTGATATAAACCCATTAAGGTATAGTGTTCAGGTAAATAGATTTGTGGTTACTTGAGTGGATTAAATAGCGTATGAGAACATGAGAAAATATGTTTAGTTATGCTATAAGGAAATCTTGATAATGAGGAATAAATAGAGAAAGATATGAGAATGATAGAGTTTAAAGAATCAAGTAAGATAAGTGTATAAGTGGTGTTAGATTATTTATAGCATGAGTGAAAGAGATATTGAGTAATAAAAGAGGACTGTATAAGGATGCTTCATATTGTTATAAAGTGAAAATTCGAGGACGAATTTTCTTAAGGGGGAGAATTGTAACATCCCAAACTAGGGGTTAGTGGCTAAATTGTAAAGTTTAAGAATTTGATGAATTAAGTAGAAGAATGGAATAATTCAATGATTTATTTGGAAATAATTCCTAAAAGTTGTTAGTAATTATTAAAGTAGATGAAGGGCAAATGGTCATTGAACAAAGTAATATTAAATATTAATAAATGGGTATATAATATATGAGAGGTATGATTGAAGAGATAAGTTTTAGACTTATCTTCTTCATCTTCATCTTCTCTCAAACGTGAAGAGCCAGCTTGCAAAGGTGAGTTTCTTTGTTAGTTGGTTATATTGCTAAATTTATTGTTGGATTTTGATCATTAGATAATACTAAGCTTAAGGAAAGCTTAGGTTATCTTAAGATTGAAAGATAAAGAAGTTATGAAAGATTAAAAAAATGGGTTTTAAGGAAATTTTGGAAAAGAGTTAATAAGAGATTTTTAAGATGGAATTTGACTTGTCATCAAGAAGAATAAAGATTTATGAAGTTAGAAAAGATTTATAACAAATTTGAAAGTTTAGTAAGATTCTTAGTTTTAAGATCTTGATGAAATATGGAAGATAATATGATTTATATGGATAAGTTGGTTTCAATAATGATAGTTGAGTTTAAAGGCATAATAGGGGATTAAAATAGAAAATTGAATGAAGAATTGTTGAATTTCGGGCTTGAAATGCAATTTTGGACAAGGTGCATCGATACACATTCATAAGTGCATCGATGCATTCCTTTAAAAGAAGAACATCGAATGCCTTTGATGCATCGATGCATAGATAATGCATCGATGCATCCTTTAAAATAAAAACATCGAATGCATTTATGCACCGATGCACAAGTAGTGCATCGATGCATACCTTCATTGAAAGAGGAAATTGGCTATTCTCTTAGCCTAAGAAGTGACAGTTTAGAATATATCAATTGGAATATTGATATGAATCTGTGTATGTTATGTAGATAGAAAGTGATCTGTTTCGGGATAATTGAGGAATTAGAATCGAATCAAAGCAAAGCTAAGGTGAGTGCAATTTATTTTGTACTTATTTTATTGAATTAACATTGGCTTGTGATGAGCCAGTGATGAAGTTACTATGGTAAGAAGTAACTTCTAAATTGTTATGTGATTACCATGTATGCATTAATACATAGAAATAGATGGATGCTATGTTATGATTTATATGCTTAAGTGAAAATGCAACATATGATATATGTTATTTGACATGACATGCATGGTTACATGAAAGAAAGCTATATGACTACATGTATATGTGAAAGAAGCTATAAGCTTATATGCACATGTGATATATGTGATATGAATTACATGAAATGATTTACATGAATACATATATATATATATACATGTTATGATATGAGATATATGGTTACACATACATGTGGTATGTGACAGAAGAGAAAGAACAAGTGATACGAAATGTATAAATAAATGCCCACAATATATGATACGAGAGCTATAGGTATAGTTGGCATGCCAAGAGTCGAGGGTTTACCTATGTTCTAAGGAACATATGGACAGTTTACCTAGGTTCTTCGGGACCTATGGACAGTTACCGAGGATCTTTATGACCTCTGGATAGTTACCGGGGTCTGTGTCTGGATAGGTCCTTCGGGACATTTATACGAGCTGTGGTGACAGCATTAGTGCACAACCTCAATGTACTCACATACCTCTATTCTCAATAATATACATGGGCAATGAAATTGAAAGACAAATGAAAGTGAAAGTGATAAAAGAAGGTAAGTTGCATGTGTGCATGACCTGATTGTATATTGTTATCATACCATAGATTCATGCATATTGATATGTATTCAATGATGAATGCACATACATGAATTATATGTGTTATATGATGAGTATATGGTAAGTGGAAAGGATTATTGATAGTGTTTGTATATGTATGTCTTTTATTTATATGAAATGATATGGTTATATTATATGTTTTATATGCCTCACTAAGTCTATGACTTAGCGTGTAAGTGATTTACACGTAGGTACCAAGAACGAGAAGTGAAAGAATAGAAGTGGCAAAGACAGTATCACTACTAAAAGATCAGATCAGAAGTATTTGACAAAGTATGTATTTGGTTATAAAGTATTGGCATGTAATAAGTCATTAAGTACGAGCACTCTGATCAGTCTGTATTTTGTTTTAAATAAAGTTTTAAATTTCCCGGGATTTTTCTTAAGAGTCAAGATTTGAAAAGTCAATGTGACACGTCGGACTCGTATCCGGGTCGGGTACGGGTTGGGGGTGTACAGATATCGTGCAAGACTGGTGATCAAATGATATGCTCAAAAAGAAGGCATAGATTTCAATGAAATCTTTTCTCCTGTGGTTCGATTAACAATGATTTGAGTAGTCTTGGCAATGTGTACTACATTGAACTTACATCTAGAGCAGCTAGATGTTAAAACAACTTTTCTTCATGAAAATCTTGAAGAAGATATTATATACTCCAGACTGAAGGTTTCGAAGAAAAAGGAAAGAAGAACTTGGTTTGTAGGTTGAACAAATCTTTATACGGTCTAAAACAGGCGTCGAGGTGTTGGTATAAGAGATTTGATTCCTTCATTGTGTGCCTTGGATAACACAGACTTAATGCAGACCCTTGTGCTTATTTCAAGAGGTTTTGTGATAACGATTTTGTTATATTGCTATTTTATGTGGATGACATGTTAGTTGCAGGCCCCAACAAAGATCATATTTAAAAATTGAAGGTACAACTGGCTAGGGAATTTGAAATGAAGGACTTGGGATCAACAAATAAGATTCTAGTGATGCAAATTCACCAAGACATAAGTAATAGGAAGATTTGGTTTCTACAAAAGAATTACTTGAAGAAGATCTTATCACGATTCAACATACAAGATTGTAAGCCAATTTCTACCCCTCTTCCTATTAACTTCAAATTATCCTTCAATATGAGTCCTAGCAGTGAAAAAGAGAGGATGGAGATGTCTCGAGTACCATATGCATCGGCAGTGGGAAGTTTAATGTTTGTTATGATATGCACAATACCAGACATTACACAAGCAGTGGTAATGGTTAGTCGGTACATGTCAAATCTAGGCAAAGAACATTGGAATACAGTAAAGAGGATCTTGAGATACATCAAAGGGACTTCAAATGTTGCACTATGTACAGAGGATCAAACTTACTTACCAATGGGTATGTCGATTCTGACTATGCAGGGGATTTAGATAAAAGAAAATCTACTACATGATATGTGTTCAAAATTGCTAGTGGAGGTAAGTTGGGTTTCAAAATTACAGTCAGTTGTGGCTACGTCAACAACAGAGGCAGAATATGTAGCAGCTACACAAGCAGTAAATAAGCAATCCGGTTGAAGATGCTACATTTCTTGTAAGAGTCAAAGCGCTTGTATCTAGCAAGGAATCTAATATTTCATTTAAGGACAAAACACATATGAGTTCAGTACCATTTAGTTTGTGAAAAGGTGGAAGAAATGATAATAGATATACATAAAATCCATACAAAAAACAACATAGCAAATTTCATGACAAAGGCTATAAATGCTGATAAATTTACGATTTACGATAGATTGTTAAAAGTTAAATAATTTTTCAGTGCATTAATGCACTGAATGGTGCAGTGGTAAAATTCAAGATTTACGATAGATTTGGTTGAAAATTGGCAAGGGAAAAATTACCCAATTAGTCCCTAACCTTCAACTATAAATACCCAAGCCATTGTGGCTTCAAAACCATCTCAATCATTCTGGCTTCAAAACCATCTCAAATCATTCTGGCTTTCTCTCAATACTAGAGAAATTAGATAGTTTTCTTGAGAATTATTTTCTCCTTTTTATCAAGAGAGAATTGTCATTGTTTTCTCTTTGTTAGATCGAGAGAAGTTGTATTCCTATTTTCGATAGTGAAATTTTTCTACCTTTTCCCGTGGTTTTTACTCTATATTATATAGGGGTTTTCCACGTAAAATTTGTGTCTTCTTTATCTTCATTTTTATTTTCTCAAATTATCAATTGCGATTTTGTTATATTCGATAGTCGTATTGCACAACAGATTTGATTGCCAACATGAAATGCCAAGTGATTATTTCCGATATGAGTTCATCTAAGTCACATCCCATTAGAACTGTACTCTTATGTGGTAGTGAACTGGAAACAACGAATTATGCTCTCAAGGACTGTACTAAGACTCGTGTTATCCTCCAAATCTCAGTGCTTAAATCTTCAATCATTGATTGACTAGGGAATTTCTGCAAGGATTTACTGGAATGGGCAACTTCTCAAACGGACTTGGATGAACTCTCTCCTCTTGCTTCAATGGAATGTATGAAATAGAAGGAACAAATGGCTTGCATGATGAAGAGATGCAAAATGATAGGGAAATGGTGGTCGCCACTTAGGGGCTATATGTAAAATTTGTTGAAGCCAATTCATGTGGAAGTTTCACCCCTCCCCATCAAAGTCTGGTAAAGTCGTTCATTTGGAGTCGCCTTAAGCCAAATTCTGTAAATATTAATGTCGATAGGGCTTTTAACATAACAAAAGCCACAACTACAATATGTATCATTTTCGGAGATCACAATGGAATGGTACTCAGGGGTTTCTACTGTCAAATTGACCCACTCTTCATGGAGGAATCAACGGAAGTGGTGGCCTTCACACAAGGGCTTAAGTTCGCAATCGAGAACGATTGGATGAATGCAATTATTGAAGGCGATGCAATTTCCAGAGTGAACAGACTTTCCAATCGAAGTGAAAACGTTTCTACCATTAGATTGTTTCTGAACGAAACACATGATATTCTGACTAAGAATCGAGACCTTAAAGTGTTTTACATCAACCGTGAAGTGAATCGAGTTGCTCATTAGCGCAATGGGCTATGTCAAGACCCAATCCATTTACTATAACGAACCAGAATGTATTAAGTCTGTTGTTATCATGGATGCCATTGGAATATAATGAATTTCAAAGGAAAAATTCTAGACAAAAAATATATTTTTATTAATAATAAAAAGTATAATTTAGAATAAAAACCTGAATGTTGATAGAATAATGATCTGGAAACTAGTTGAGGCCTGTAGTTGCACAGTTTTCTTAAGATAAATTTCCGGTCACTCATTGGTGCTTGAGATATTGGTCTTTTGTCTCTTAGGATACAACAACAAGATGATCATCGTATAGTAACACAACTGCAAAGATCACAAACTATATCTTACCTAAGGCTATCACCGAAAACTAAAGAAGAAAAAGAGTTTTTGAGTTGTGTTTAATCTAGTAGGTTTACACAGTATTTATAGAGTTTCTCATAGAAGAATAATTGAAAAAATATATTCTGAAAAGTAAGTTCATTAATGAGTATCCAAATAAATTTGGTAGTAATCAATTAATACCACATTTAATAGAATATATTCGTGAACCGCAAGATATACCATATTAATATTCTAATTAAAGAAAATCATATAATATCTTCTTTTTTAATTTAGAATATACAAAAGATACGTTACATTTAAGGAAAACATTTAATTCAAAGTGGGTAAATACCCGCAGGCCCTCGGATGGGCGAACTGGTCCGGACATTCGCATTGTCCATGTCGTGTAGGTGCGCCCCCAACTTCGATGGGTTTGGCGGGCTTAGATTTGAACCTCTACGCTTGCACACAAGGCACAATCTTAACCCAAGTCGTTAAATGATTAGCGAGTGAGTTGGTATAAATAAACTATTCTCATGCTTGTTATCCCACCAATGTGACATGAATTTTTTCATTTTCTTCACACAACACAATTCACATGTACCCTACTTTGAGTATCAATTTCTCATTCATCATTCAACCGTTTTGAGCATATGAGATACAGTTGTAAAGATCTCATGAAGTAGAATATGAATCAGTAAATTCATTATTCGAATCTCCACCTTTACCCTTAAAAATATGCCTCAAAAATTTCAATTTATCACAACTTTTCCGACATGATCTTATATGGAAGTGTTAATAATAAAACAATACTTATAACATGATGCGTGTCACAAAGTTATTAACCCTTTATAAAAGATATATCTAATATAAGATATACAATGTTATCATTTTAATTTTTTCCCGATTATAAGATTAATGAAAACAATACTAATGACTGTTATTATGAATGTTATTATACTATTGTCTAAATTAATTAATATTTAATTCGTATAAATGATAACAAGCTCACACTCTGTATTGTATATGTACGATGGTCTCTATAATTTGAAGTCTAATGATGAACCTATTTAAGTAAATGTTGCCTTTGTTTTCGAAAATCTTGAAGATTCGTGGAAGAAGACTCGGCGATGGAATTGTTCTTCTTTCTCCTTTTCCATTTCTTGATAACATTTGGAAGATCCGTGCACGACCGGGTTCTTGTCATCTCTAATGTCGGATGAGATCCCATTGATTGATCAATACCTGTAACAAAGTAATAATGATTTATTATTAGGAT
Source organism: Hibiscus syriacus (assembly GCF_006381635.1). NCBI lineage: Eukaryota > Viridiplantae > Streptophyta > Magnoliopsida > Malvales > Malvaceae > Hibiscus > Hibiscus syriacus. The sequence continues at coordinate 7,993 of NW_024062971.1, forward strand.
CAGGAGTTAGTATTTGATTAAATCGAGTCAAATCGATTGAAATATTTTGAGAAAACGTAACTTGAGATGATCGTGTTAGGTTTAGAAACCTCGAACTTACCAGTTGATTTTCCAATTCTATCGGGACCAGTCTGTTGGGAAATAAACCGAGTACGGGTAATTTTCCTATAACCATATTAGTGAGAATGCGAAATAAAAGCGGAAAAATAATACCCGAAATTGATAACGGAGTTCAGCCAATTGTGCTTACGTCTCCGGACTGCTACAGATCTTTTACTAAGAGAGAAAATTTACAGGTGTTTACAAAACACTCACTACTCACAAGAAACTCTCTAGTATTAGGAGAAAGAAATGATTTTTGGGATTTTAGGATGATTTGAAGCTAAATTAGCTAGGGTATTTATAGTTAAACTTAGGGACTAATCTTTGAAAATACCCTAAAGTGCAATGACTAAAGTGAATTTACCCATTCCTATTTTCAACAAACATCTACCAAACTTTGAAAAACTATTTTTCAAAGAAACATTTACCAAACTTTGAAAACCATTTTCAAAGAAACATTTACCAAACTTTGAAAATCATTTTTTCAAAGTTGGTTACCAAACTTGAAAACCATTTAATACTTTCAACAATCTCCCACTTGAAGACTGATTTTAATCTGTCTTCACACCTCAATCAATGCAACAGCTTTTCTAGTCTTGTTACTCTAGCATGCCAACTGAAGTTGAACACAACTTCAGTTTGTCTGTAGTCACTGTCTTTGTCAACATGTCTGCCGGATTTGAGCTCCACTGATCTTTTCAAATTTCAAAATCCCATCTTCCAGAAGAGACCGGATAAAATAATATCGCAATTGTATGTGTTTTGTCCTGGAATGAAAAGACGTATTCTTTGCTAGATGTATAGCACTTTGACTGTCGCAGTACAAGACATTGTTTTCTTGTTTCTTGCCTAACTCTTCCAAGAAACTTTGGAGCCAAACTATCTCCTTGCTGGCTTCCGTAACAGCGGCATATTCTGCTTCAGTTGTGGAGAGAGCAACTATCTTCTATAGTTGAGAAACCCAACTCACTGCGGTTCCTCCTAGAGTATAGACATACCCTGTAGTGTTCCTTCTGATGTCAACATTTCCGGCTAAGTCAGCATCGTATCTCCACCTTTGAAACAAAGTGCTTTGTTTATGGTACCCCGTAGATATCTGAGGATCTATTTGACTGCTTCCCAGTGTACCTTGCCCAGATTATTCATGTACCTGCTAACAGCTCCCATTGCTTGAGCAATATTTGGTCTGGTACAAACCATGACATACATCAAACTTCCAATTACTGAGGCATACAGCACCTTCACCATGTGCACGTTCTTCCTCCGTCTTTGGTGACTGTTCTTTGGAGAGTCTAAAATGAACACCTAAAGGTGTACTTACTGGTTTAGCATCTTGCATGTTGAACCTGGAGAGTACTTTGTTGATGTACTCAGCCTGTGATAATATCAAAGTCCCCGACTTTGTGTCTCTCTTGATCCTCATCCCAAGAATCTGCTTTGCAGCGCCCAGATCCTTCATAGCAAACTGCTTTGACAATTTTTGCTTCAAGTTTATAATCTCTTGCATGTCTGAGCCTGCAACGAGCATGTCATCAATGTACAACAATAAAATAATGAAGCTATTGTCGAACCTCTTGATGTAGCAACAATGATCTGCTTGGCATCTGGTAAAACCACTGCTACTCATGAAACTATCGAACTTCTTGTACCACTGTCTAGGAGCTTGTTTTAAACCATACAATCTCTTCTTCAACCTGCATACCAGGTTTTTCTTGCCTGCCTCTACAAAGCCTTCTGGCTGCCTCATATAGATTTCTTCCTCCAAATCACCATGAAGGAAAGCTGTCTTTACATCTAACTGCTCAAGATGTAAATTCTCTGCACCTACAATTTTCAACACCAGTCTGATTGTAGACAGTTTCAAGACTGGAGAGAAAATTTCATTGTAGTCAATACCATTCTTTTGCTGAAAACCTTTGACAACCAATTTCGCTTTGTAGCGTTTGTTCCCATCATGCTCTTCTTTGATCCTGTAAATCCACTTGTTGCGAAGCGTTTTCTTACCTGGTGGTAATTCAACTAATTCCCACATCTGATTTGACATAAGCGAGTTCATCTCATCTTTCATGGAAGACTCCCACTTGACTGAATCCTCCACTTGCATTACTTTATCATAGCACTCTGGTTCACCATTGTCAGTCACCAACAAGTAGAGTAAAGAAGGAGAATACTGTTGGGTTGGTTTAGGAATTCTGGAGGAGCGTATTAGTTCCGGTGTGCCGGGTTCCTCTTGAACTGCTTCAAGACTGATCTGAACATCATTTCCAGAAATCTCCTCAAACTCAGCAAATTCCTTTGTTTCAGCTTTGGTATTGGAGCTGCTTGATTCTACAGTTGACTTGTCTATGTACATCACATTCTCATTGAAAATGACATCTCTGCTTCTGATGATCTTTCGATTTTCGTAGTCCCAAAACCGGTAACCGAACTCATCACCACCATAACTAACAAAGGCACATTTGTTGGACTTAGCATCAAGTTTACTTCTTTCAGCAGAATTTATGTGTACATAAGAAATACAACCAAGCACTCTTAAGTGTGAAAGGTTTATTTCTTTCTTACTCCAAACTTCCTCTGGTATTTTGCCATCCAAAGGAACTGAGGGCCCACGGTTGATCAGGTAAGCTGCAGTGTTGATAGCTTCAGCCCATAGAAATTTGGGTAATCCGACATGTATCCTCATGCTTCTGGCACGTTTATTCAGAGTTCTGTTCATGCGCTCTACTACGCCATTCTGCTGCGGTGTCATGGGAACTGTTGTCTCCATCTTGATCCCATTATTTGCGCAAAAATCTCTGAATCTACGATTTCTGTACTCTCCTCCATTGTCAGACCTCAACCGCTTCACTTTCAGACCAGTCTCATTTTCCACCATGGCCTTCTATTTTCTGAAGGTATCAAAGACTTTTGATTTCTTCTTCAGAAAATAAACCCACACCTTCCTTGTAGAATCATCAATGAATGTGACATAATATAATGAGCCTGCAATAGATGTAACTGGAGATGGTCCCCATACATCAGTATGAACCAACTCTAACTTTTCAACCTTGGGTGTCTTACCAATCTTTGCAAAGCTGACTTTCTTTTGTTTGTCAAAGATGCAATCCTTGCATAGTTCGACATCTACATTCTTTAGATCCGACAGCTTCCCCTTTGACAAAAGTGTATTCATCCCTTTCTCGCTCATATGGCCAAGCCTTTGGTGTCATAGGTTTGATTTTCCATCAGTATCTACTACTGCAATGATATTCTCTAAATTTGAGGTTATATAGAGAGTATCAATTTTCTTACCACGAGCAATGACGAGTGCTCCTTTGGTAATCTTCCATTCACAGCCTGAAAAGGTTGTGCTAAATCCTTCACCATCAAGCTGTCCTACAGAAATCAAATTTCTTTTGAGGCCAGTAATATTTCTCACTCCTTTCAGCGTCCAGGTGGTCTGGTTTGGCAACTTTAGTCGGATGTCTTCTTTTTCGACGATCTTCAAGGTTTCATCATCAGCTAGATGAACCTTCCCAAAATCACCAATAACATAATTTTCCATGATTTCTCGGCATGGGGTGGAGTGGAAAGATGCTCCTGAATCCAATATCCATGATTCAATCGGACTGTTGACGCTTAGAATCATGGCATCACCTGTATCCTCTGTCACGTTGGCAGATTCCTGTGCGCCAGTATTTTTCTTCAGTGCTCGACAATCTCTTTTAAAGTGACCCTTCTTGCCACAATTATAATAGGTAAAATCTTTCTTTCCAGTTCTGGATTTTCCTCGTCTGGATTTCGATCTGCCATGATTTGAATTTCTTTATGAAGTTCTCCCTCTGGACTCCGTGTGCAAGGCTGAGGAGGTTGATGCTTCACCCGATTCTCTCGTCGAATTTCTTCGCTCAATACCAGATCCTGAATATCGTCGAATTTCAATTTACTATTTCCCGACGAGCTACTAACTGTTGTAACAATAGCATTATAACTGTCTGGTAGAGATGATAAGAGAATTAAAGCTCGAACTTCATCATCGAATTCAATTTCCACTGAACTCGATTGTGTTGAGTTCATTTAGGTGTTGTGTCATCGATGCCCCTTCCGTCATCCGCAAATTGAATAATCGTCTCATCAAGTGCACTTTGTTTAAGGCTGATGGCTTCTCATACATACTGGAGAGAGGCGCCATAAGACCCGCCGTTATCTTTTCCTTTGCTATATTGAAAGCAACATTGCGGGATAACGTCAGTCGGATAACTCCGAGGGGTTGTCTGTCGAGAAGAGCCCAGTCTTCATTCTTCATGCCCTCTGGTTGCTTTCCTGAGAGAGGTTGATATAGATTTTTCTGGTACAGAAAATCTTCAATCTGCATCTTCCAAAAGCCAAAGTCCGTACCATCGAACTTTTCAATTTTCATCTTCCCTTTGTCTGCAGCCATTGTTCCCACTCGAATTTGGTTTCGTTTGGATCGTTCTGACAATTCTTGCGAACCACCGTGTATTAGAACACATCCGTCGACAAATTCGTATTGTCGGCAAAATTTTACTATTCATGAAATTTACTATTCATATGAATAGTAACCTTGTAAAAAATTGACAAAATTCACAAGCAAAAGCTCTGATACCAGTTGTTGGGAAATAAACCGAGTACGAGTAATTTCCCTATAACCAGATTAGTGAGAATGCGAAATAAAAGCGGAAAAATAATACCCGAAATTGATAACGGAGTTCAGCCAATTGTGCTTACGTCTCCGGACTGCTGGAGATATTTTACTAAGAGAGAAAATTTACAGGTGTTTACAAAACACTCACTACTCACAAGAAAACTCTCTAGTATTGGGAGAAATAAATGATTTTTGGAATTTTGGGATGATTTTGAAGCTAATGAGCTAGGGTATTTATAGTTGAAACTTAGGGACTAATCTTTGAAAATACCCTAAAGTGCAATGACTAAAGTGAATTTACCCATTCCTATTTTCAACAAACATCTACCAAACTTTGAAAAACTATTTTTCAAAGAAACATTTACCAAACTTTGAAAACCATTTTCAAAGAAACATTTACCTGAAAACCATTTTAATACTTTCAACAATCTCCCACTTGAAGACTGATTTTAATCTATCTTCACACCTCAATCAATGCAACATCTTTTCTAGTCTTGTTACTCTAGCATGCCAACTGAAGTTGAACACAACTTCAGTTTGTCTGTAGTCACTGTCTTTGTCAACATGTCTGCCGGATTTTGAGCTCCACTGATCTTTTCAAGTTTCAAAATCCCATCTTCCAGAAGAGACCGGATAAAATGATATCACAATTGTATGTGTTTTGTCCTGGAATGAAAAGACGTATTCTTTGCTAGATGTATAGCACTTTGACTGTCGCAATACATGACATTGTTTTCTTGTTTCTTGCCTAACTCTTCCAAGAAACTTTGGAGCCAAACCATCTCATTGCTGGCTTCCGTAACAACGACATATTCTACTTCAGTTGTGGAGAGAGCAACTATCTTCTATAGTTGAGAAACCCAACTCACTGCGGTTCCTCCTAGAGTATAGACATACCTTGTAGTGCTCCTTCTGATGTCAACATTTCCGGATAAGTCAGCATCTGCATAGCCTGTCAGTATCGTATCTCCATCTTTGAAACAAAGTGCTTTGTTTATGGTACCCCGTAGATATCTGATGATCCATTTGACTGCTTCCCAGTGTACCTTGCCCAGATTATTCATGTACCTGCTAACAACTCCCAATGCTTGAGCAATATCTGGTCTGGTACAAACCATGGCATACATCAAACTTCCAATTACTGAGGCATACAGCACCTTCACCATGTGTGCACGTTCTTCCTCCATCTTTGGTGACTGTTCTTTGGAGAGTCTAAAATGAACACCTAAAGGTGTACTTACTGGTTTAGCATCTTGCATGTTGAACCTGGAGAGTACTTTGTTGATGTACTCAGCCTGTGATAATATCAAAGTCCCCGACTTTGTGTCTCTCTTGATTCTCATCCCAAGAATCTGCTTTGCAGCGCCCAGATCCTTCATAGCAAACTGCTTTGACAATTTTTGCTTCAATTTTATAATCTCTTGCATATCTGAGCCTGCAATGAGCATGTCATCAACGTACAACAATAAAATAATGAAGCTATTGTCGAACCTCTTGATGTAGCAACAATGATCTGCTTGGCATCTGGTAAAACCACTGCTACTCATGAAACTATCGAACTTCTTGTACCACTGTCTAGGAGCTTGTTTTAAACCATACAAGCTCTTCTTCAACCTGTATACCAGGTTTTTCTTGCCTGTCTCTATGAAGCCTTCTGGCTGCCTCATATAGATTTCTTCCTCCAAATCACCATGAAGGAAAGTTGTCTTTACATCTAACTGCTCAAGATGTAAATTCTCTGCAGCTATAATTTCAACACCAGTCTGATTGTAGACAGTTTCACGACTGGAGAGAAAATTTCATTGTAGTCAATACCTTTTTTTTTGCTGAAAACCTTTGACAACCAATCTCGCTTTGTAGCGTTTGCTCCCATCACGCTCTTCTTTGATCCTGTAAATCCACTTGTTGTGAAGTGTTTTCTTACCTGGTGGTAATTCAACTAATTCCCACGTCTGATTTGACATAAGCGAGTCCATCTCATCTTTCATGGAAGACTCCTACTTGACTGAATCCTCCACTTGCATTGCTTCATCATAGCACTCTGGTTCACCATTGTCAGTCACCAACAAGTAGTGCAAAGAAGGAGAATACCGTTGGGTTGGTTTAGGAATTCTGGAGGAGCGTATTAGTTTCGGTGTGCCTGGTTCTTCTTGAACTGCTTCAAGACTGATCTGAACATCATTTCCAGAAATCTCCTCAAACTCAGCAAATTCCTTTGTTTCAGCTTTGGTATTGGAGCTGCTTGATTCTACAGTTGACCTGTGTTTGTACATCACATTCTCATTGAAAATGACATCTCTGCTTCTGATGATCTTTCGATTTTCGTAGTCCCAAAACCGGTAACCGAACTCATCACCGCCATAACTAACAAAGGCACATTTGTTGGACTTAGCATCAAGTTTACTTCTTTCAGCAGAATTTATGTGTACATAAGAAATACAACCAAGCACTCTTAAGTGTGAAAGGTTTATTTCTTTCTTACTCCAAACTTCCTCTGGTATTTTGCCATCCAAAGGAACTGAGGGCCCACGTTGATCAGGTAAGCTGCAGTGTTGATAGCTTCAGCCCATAGAAATTTGGGTAATCCGACATGTATCCTCATGCTACTGGCACGTTTATTCAGAGTTATGTTCATGCGCTCTGATATGCCATTCTGCTGCGGTGTCATGGGAACTGTTGTCTCCATCTTGATCCCATTATTTGCGCAAAAATCTCTGAATCTACGATTTATGTACTCTCCTCCATTGTCATACCTCAACCGCTTCACTTTCAGACCAGTCTCATTTTCCACCATGGCCTTCCATTTTCTGAAGGTATCAAAGACTTTTGATTTCTTCTTCAGAAAATAAACCCACACCTTCCTTGTAGAATCATCAATGAAGGTGACATAATATAATGAGCCTGCAATAGATGTAACTGGAGATGGTCCCCATACATCAGTATGAACCAACTCTAACTTTTCAACCTTGGGTGTCTTACCGATCTTTGCAAAGCTGACTTTCTTTTGTTTGTCAAAGATGCAATCCTTGCATAGTTCGACATCTACATTCTTTAGATCCGGCAGCTTCCCCTTTGACAAAAGTGTATTCATCCCTTTCTTGCTCATATGACCAAGCCTTTGGTGCCATAGGTTTGATTTTCCATCAGTATCTACTACTGTAATGATATTCTCTAAATTTGAGGTTATATAGATAGTACCAATTTTCTTACCACGAGCAATGACGAGTGCTCCTTTGGTAATCTTCCATTCACAGCCTGAAAAGGTTGTGCTAAATCCTTCACCATCAAGCTGTCCTACAGAAATCAAATTTCTTTTGAGGCCAGTAATATTTCTCACTCCTTTCAGCGTCCAGGTGGTCTGGTTTGGCAACTTTAGTCGGATGTCTCCTTTTTCAACGATCTTCAAGGTTTCATCATCAGCTAGATGAACCTTCCCAAAATCACCACTAACATAATTTTCCATGATTTCTCGGCATGGGGTGGAGTGGAAAGATGCTCCTGAATCCAAGATCCATGATTCAATCGGACTGTTGACGCTTAGAATCATGGCATCACCTGTCTCCTCTGTCACGTTGGCAGATTCCTGTGCGCCAATATTTTTCTTCAGTGCTCGACAATCTCTTTTAAAGTGACCCTTCTTGCCACAATTATAACAGGTAAAATCTTTCTTTCCAGTTCTGGATTTTCCCCGTCTGGATTTCGATCTGCCATGATTTGAATTTCTTTATGAAGTTCTCCCTCTGGACTCCGTGTGCAAGGCTGAGGAGGTTGATGCTTCACCCGATTCTCTCTGTCGAATTTCTTCGCTCAATACCAGATCCTGAATATCGTCGAATTTCAATTTACTATTTCCCGACGAGCTGCTAACTGCTGTAACAATAGCATTCTAACTGTCTGGTAGAGATGATAAGAGAATTAAAGTTCGAACTTCATCATCGAATTCAATTTCCACTGAACTCAACTGAGTTGAGTTCATTTAGGTGTTGTGTCATCGATGCCCCTTCCGTCATCCGCAAATTGAATAATTGTCTCATCAAGTACACTTTGTTTGAGGCTGATGGCTTCTCATACATACTGGAGAGAGGCGCCATAAGACCCGCCGTTGTCTTTTCCTTTGCTATGTTGAAAGCAACATTGCGGGATAACGTCAGTCGGATAACTCCGAGGGGTTGTCTGTCGAGAAGAGCCAGTCTTCATTCTTCATGCCCTCTGGTTGCTTTCCTGAGAGAGGTTGATATAGATTTTTCTGGTACAGAAAATCTTCAATCTGCATCTTCCAAAAGCCAAAGTCCGCACCATCGAACTTTTCAATTTTCATCTTCCCTTCGTCTGCAGCCATTGTTCCCACTCGAATCTGGTTTCGTTTGAATCGTTTCTGACAATTCTTGCGAACCACCGTGTATTAGAACACCTCCGTCGACAAATTCGTATTGTCGGCAAAATTTTACTATTCACAAAATTTACTATTCATTTGAATAGTAACCTCACAAAAAATTGACAAAATTCACAAGCAAAAGCTCTGATACCAGTTGTTGGAAATAAACCGAGTACGAGTAATTTCTCTATAACCAGATTAGTGAGAATGCGAAATAAAAGCGGAAAAATAATACCCGAAATTGATAACGGAGTTCAGCCAATTGTGCTTACGTCTCCGGACTGCTGCAGATCTTTTACTAAGAGAGAAAATTTACAGGTGTTTACAAAACACTCACTACTCACAAGAAAACTCTCTAGTATTGGGAGAAATAAATGATTTTTGGGATTTTGGAATGATTTTGAAGCTAAATGAGCTAGGGTATTTATAGTTGAGACTTAGGGACTAATCTTTGAAAATACCCTAAAGTGCAATGACTAAAGTGAATTTACCCATTCCTATTTTCAACAAACATCTATCAAACTATTTTTCAAAGAAACATTTACCAAACTTTGAAAACCATTTTCAAAGAAACATTTACCAAACTTTGAAAACCAATTTTTCAAAGTTGGTTACCAAACTTGAAAACCATTTTAATACTTTCAACACATTATTGAATTCATTCATCTGCATACAATTCCAGGACAAGCCAACAATTGAGAGATAAACACAACACAGTTTGGTCTAAACAAATTGTGGTTTTTGAATCAAAATATTGAAACATACCCAACTGGGTACAACGGCGGAAGAGTGATCCAGACCAATGTGTGACACATGTTTAACTTCTGTCGGGTGCCCAATTTCGATCTCTCGCTCTTTCACAACTAGAATCACAAATACCCCAAGAAAAAGAGAAAACATGCTCAAATGACATTCATATTAATTAATGTATGTCAAAGAAAGACAGAAAAGGGTCTCACCAAAGATTTTGGGAAATGTATTTGAAACCTTTGTAGATGCCTTTGATCTTGCCGGCCATGATGTCGGATTCGGAACCCAACGGAACAGCCGTTCGAAACAGTGAAGGGATGTTGAAGGTACCAATTTGGAGGGGAATTTACATGTGACAAGTATAGGTGCAAGATTTAAGACGGACGCATTGATACAAGATTTCATGCTTCATATTGCCTACTATCACTTCTGATTAAGGGCACTCGAGAAAACATGCAATACATGGGAACTCCTAATTAAACAGAGAGAAAAGGGGGGGAACCCTTTCTTGAGAAACAAACAAGGGAAGAAAATAGTATTTTTAGAGTTTGAGTTGATATCTCTATAAAATTTGTAGAGGATCAATCCAAGATTAAGAGGAAAAATATGTATTTATGGTAGTTGTGGAAAAAAAATTGGTTGTCCTCCCTATTCTAAGGCTTCACCTTAACTAATTTAGATCGATCCGCTACACACCTGATTTTGGTGGGTGAATTTCTTAACCGGAATTTTCTGCACACACTCGAACTCGAACTCAAGAACTTTAGGAATAATGAGGCATTGCAATCAAGTGAATAAGATCTATAAGAAGGTGAAGAGGAAGAGGAGAGCATGCTGGTGTCACATTGAGTAAAGAACAAGAATAAGATACTAAAATATCAAAGTCAAGTAAATTATTATTTTCATCCATAACAAGAAAATAATTAGATTCCTTTACAAGCTTAACAGAATCCAGTCATAGTATATAACTTTACCAACCGAATACAATACAACTTTTTATGTTACTTAGTAATTCTAATTTTTGTTGAGATTAATTCCAAGATTCTTTGGTCTTCATGGATATCTTAAATATATGAAGAAGAAATAACCATGCATGCATGATGACGTCTATATTTCGAAGGATGTTGCCTTCGTCTTCGATAATCGTCGTCGAGATTTCGTGGAAGAAGACTCGGAAAAGGAAGTGCTCTTCTTTCTCCTTCTTCGTTTCATCGTAACACTCGGAAGATCGGTGCAAGACCGGATTCTCTTCATCTCTGTTGCTGTTTCTGACTCCATCGATTGATCAATACCATGAGAGGGCCGTGTTGAAAGAGTTATCGGATGAGAAACCCTGGTCTTGCCGTCGGTTGATTTTGCAGTTCTGTCGGTACCAATCTTGAATTCATCCATCTGTATTAAATTTCAGGAAGGTTTAACAATTAAGAGATGAACACAACACAGTTTGGTCTACACAAATTGTGGTTTTTGAACCAAAATATTGAACATACCCAACTGGGAGCAATGGTGGAAGGGTGATCACAGCCAAAGTGTGCCACATGTTTAACATCTGTCGGGTTCCCAATTTCCATCTCTCGCTCCTTTGCAGCTACAACCGAAAGTAACCCACAGAAACCATGTTCAAATAGAATGCATTCATATTGATTGTGTGTTTAAAGAGGGACGAAAAGAGCATTACCAAAGATGTGGGAAATGGACTTGAAACCTTTGTAGATGCCTTTGATCTTGCAAGACATGATGTTGTTTGCAATCACTTTTGATGAATGATCGACAAAGCATGCGAACGGAGGATTCTTTCTCGAGAAACAAACAAGGGAACAGAAAAGGAAAGTTGGAAGTTTGATGAAGAGAGGCGTTGTATGGAGGGAGGATATAAGGAAGAGAGAAGGGTTAGTTTTGATTAAGAAACCACAAGATTTGTGAACAATTATTTGTTGTAGGATAGTAACTTGTTTCTTGTTAAACTAAAAATATTAACATTTTTATTTTTAAATAAATAAATATGACGATGTATTAAGATCAAGAGAAAATTCAAATAAAAATATATAAGTTAAAATTTAATTCACTAATAATACATGATTTCATGAATCTTTAATGAATCAAATAAAAATAAAACATTGAAAATTAAATCCTAAACTATTAGGGTGTTATTTTGATTAAAAATTATTGTTATAGTTTGAATAAGATTATATTCATGTTTATTTGTTTTTTTTTAAAATTCATGTACGATTCTTGTACATTTACTTATTTTTAAAAATGTTAACGTTCGATTCATTTAATATGTGCAAATATCCATTTAAGATTCACAAACAAATTCATTTATATGTTCGCCACATCAAACATGTATAAACATGTTACTTTCGGCGGAAGGGGTGGGGGGAATTTATAAACATGTTCATTTATATGATTCAAGTCTCCAACCAACACTCCTTTTTATCCTTTATTTGCAATCCCAACAAAATATGAAACTATACAATTAGTCCTTAAATTTTTTGTACTTCACAATTTGAACTCCAAAATTCACCTGGTGATTCAATTTAATCCCTACATTCATCAATATTTAAAATGTAAAAAAAAAGAGCACAAGGAAAACAATATTATAAACGAGCCGATAAACAAACTTTCAAAATAACTTGTTCATGAACATAAATGAATTGAAGATACCTTTGCTTGTGTTCTTTCATTTATTAAATTACCATAAAAACTTGGTTCATACTTAATTATTTAACTTAATAAACAAATGTTATTTGAACAATTGACAAACAGTTGATTGAATGTTATATTTATTTACACCCGTAACTACGATATAGTTGCATAGATAAACAACTCTCCTTCATCCTTTGTGAGATGTGGAGAGAAGACCATGGGAGTTGGAACTGAATTTGTTCCTTGCATACCAACCCTCTCAAGCAAACCTCTTGAGCAAACTAATGGCGATTCAACTGGTATCCTTCACCAATTCCTAAGAAATATTTGGAGTTAACTCAAATCTTTAAGAGAGAATTGAGAATCATACTTTTGAAAAATTCGACACAAGATGAATAGTACCCCAAACAAACAATTAGATGGGGAATGGAATTATAATCTGCAAATTTAAATCAAAATAACCTAAACCACTTAAACAGTTTGCTGACACATATTCTGGTTCCATGGAATATTGCACCCTACGGCTACATGGAGCATAAGCCATAAGAAGGGGGAAAAGGCCTTCAAAGTTGGTATGTAGTCATTTGGAAGAATGTACATCACAAAACACAGGTTTACCTCTCCAAATGTGGCTATTGATAATCAAAAGCCTCAGGCTTCACATGCGACTGAGATGACAAGACTATCACTCGGCAAACTTAGCCGTAGTAAACAACTCCTAAGAAGAGTCAGGGCAGGTAAAATGTGTCAAATGGCATGACTAAACCGAGCCATTAAAGCATAGTCCAGGGGATCGTGAAACTCAGTACTAACAAACAGCTGTTGGTCCTGATACTCGGCAGCAATGTCAAAGGGCTAAACACAGTTATGAATTAAACGAACCTACCGATATAATTTACTTTTCCAAACCTAAACTATTCCTCTCATAGTCAACATGGCTACTTGCAGCTCAAAATATGAAATCCTACAAAATATTTTCCAATCCATGCTTTAATAGAAAAATAACATCAGTAACGATAGAACAGAATGTACTAGGAATTTAAGATTATTGATGCACAAAAGAAGACATGGATAAATAGATAAGTAAGGGCAGCAAATCTAATCCTCCATAAAGATTACACCTGATGCATAGACTGAGAGAACTGACATCATAAGGCTAACGATAGAGATCAAACTTAAACATGTAAAACAAAGAATCCCTGAGAAATTTAGAAACCATGTGCAGCAGAAAAATAACAGCGATAACTCGACGGAACACCAGAAAAACAGATTGACAAAAGAAGACATGAATAAATAGATAATTAAGGACAGCAAATCTAATCCTCTATAAAGATTATACCTGGTGCGCATAAGTTTTCATGCATAAAGTGAAAGAACTGCATCACACGGCTAACGATAAAGATCAAACCTAAACATGTAAAACAAAGAATCTTCAATAACTTTAGAAACCAAGTGCAGCGAAAAGTAACAGAGAGAACTCAACCGAACTATGATGAACATCAGAAAATCTTATAGCAAATATATTTTTTCACGCAAAGATGTGAGCTTATAACAAAGTAACATTATAAAATTGATATCAAATTCTCAACTAAATTCTCCAAATATCGAACCCGTAGTTCGAATTATAGCAGCCTAGGAAACAAAAAAGGCATTGCCTTTAGTTCCAACTGGTTGACCAGAAACCATGAATCCCATGTCCAGTCTTCCAATTGTCCAAGAAAATCACTTTCTGCACCGCCCAAAAGGAAACAAAAATCGCAAAACGCATCGCCACACGCTTGGCTTTCGCGTTCTTAACATAAACAAGCAAATGGGTGACGGAAGCAAGCAACAATCCCACAATTGCATATAGAAAACCCACCACGAACCCTTCCGCTCCGAGCTACATCCCCGATCCTTGGTAAAAGAAAATCAGTTTGTTCGTCGTTTCTATCCAGCAGAAACATCGGCAGTTTCCTAATTATATTATGCATTGCACCTGAAACACTGAAAAAATACACAAAAACGGCGCCGGTAAGCCAGTTCTTGGGATCGTGTAAGAACGTTTCGCCGGTGAAGATCTTTTTAGTGACGAACGGAGCAGAGATCAACAAAAGGGCAAGGATGAGACCCATTGGCGTTTTCGAGAGAATGGAAGGACGATGGAGGGGACCCACGGTGAGTTTAGTTCTCGACTAGACGAACTCGGCCATGGACTCAGACAATCGAGAGAAATCGCCCTGGTCCATCTGCTCGGAGTCATCCTTCAACGATTTGGCGTTGGGGTCCACGAGGCGGATGTGGGGGAGGGAGTTGACGCCGAAGAGGTGGAAAGAGGATTGGGATTCGCGGAACTCGATGTCGGCGAAGAAGAGGTTGGTGTTGGAGTTGTTGTGGTTGGTGATGAAGGAAGAGGAGACGAGGGCGAACTCTCGGCGGAGTTAGGGGAGATGGAGTTCGAATTTGTCGTGGAGTTGGGTGGCGTCGAAGAAGATGAAGAGGGAGTATGGGCGAGGGGTTTTGGGGGAAGTTAGGAATTTGGCAATGGTTCGGTCGTCTAAGTGGATGACTCCCGATTTGGATTTGGACTGAAGAGCCAGGAGATCGGCTACGAGTTCCGATTCCGATTCGGCAGTGGGAATTAAAACGAAGAGAAAAATGTTAAACTGGAAAGCAATAAGAGATAAGTTGGAGTGAGACAGATCGCCATTTGCTAGGCTTTGGGATTGGGGGATTTGGCGATAAAGAACTAGAGTTTTCGTTTTCAGACTGGACAAGAAGACGTTGACTTGACTTCCTTGACCTTCAGTTTTGTAAAACGACGTTGCTAGACATGCTTGAGTGAAGAACAAAAACAAATGGAATATACAAGGAAATAATCCTGACAGCTGTGGGATTTGAACCCACGCCCTTTCGGACCAGAGCCTAAATCTGGCGCCTTAGACCACTCGGCCAAACTGTCATCGATGACCTTTTCTGTAAAATAATTTTATTTTACTTTTAAATTACTTGGCCTCTTCTTCTGCTTTCTTCTTCCCATTGCTCACAATAAACGAACGAACAGGATTGTTTGAATTAGTAACTGAACTTGTTTTAGTTTACTTCATTTTAACTGAGCCAAAAATCACAGTAAAAAAAGGCTTGTTGATTCTGAAATTTAAACACGGACTTAATTGATTTTAAAGACATGGTTGCATGAATCGATTAAGTTATAGTTTTTGTTGATATACTTAACATTAATCTATACGTACGATCATAGGCATGATTTGGCATGCTTAAAAGAAGGTTATGGAGTGATGAAGATGAAGTTGTAACTGGTAATACAATTTGATTGCCTGAAAACACTAGTTTCTGGTTCAAAAACTCGATTCGAATCCATGATCTTAATCTGTTTCTATCTGTTAGTATAGGTTGCGAGTTTCAAACCAGGCAAAGATACAGATTCAGGTGGTTTACCATGAAAATGAAGCAGGTCGGGGGTGACTCCACCGGTGTTGTAACAGCTTACTATGTATACTTTTTTCCCTTAATTTTTATATGAGATATTTCGATTGTACTTTTGTATTCCATTGATTTAGTTTAAGCGTGTAGCAGGTATGTTCTGAGAATGTGGCCGAACCAGAACGAGATGGCCTGGATTTTGAGTTCTTGAGGAATCAAATTGGACAACCGTATTGAATCCAGACAAAAGTGTACAAAATGGAGTCGGAGGCAGTGAAATGAGGCAAATGCTTTGGTTCTGACCCCACGGAGTGAGAAGCCGATGCATTTGTTTTCGAGCATGTGGAACACAGAATATGGGCAACGAGAGGTGGCCTTGAGAAAATGTGTCCTCTTACAACCACTTCAGCATCAAGGGTTGTCAATGGGATGACCGTAGCCGGCCTGCGTATCAACCACCACCAAGAACTGGTAGGATCAGTATGAGGCTTGGCATCTATCTTATTCCCAGAATATGTATTATACTTGGGTGAAGAGAACTTGTCATTTCTGATTATCGCAAGGATTATGAACGAAGCCCCTGACGAGGAGAGATTAATTTTGATACGAGAGAAAGTTGGATTAGAGAGCAACATTAATAAAACAAAGATGCAGCCACTTTATGTTGTCATATTTTGAGAGTTCCTCTAGACTACAGGAAGTTCGATGGCTACCTGTTAGCTAACACACAAGGGATTCTCAATATCCACCTCCTAATGATACATTTAGCTAAAATTTGGTGATTCAACTGGCTGGAAAAAGAAAAGGGAGGGGGGATTACATGAATATATAAAATGAAGAATAAGAAAGTGATTGAATAAATGATGTGTAATTTCATACCTTTTTAAGATTCTCCTGGTATACATTAAACTTTACTGAACTGTTGATAGGATAGCCGTCCAATGACATCAAGACTCAAGATACATCAAGACTCAAGATACATCAAGAGAACACAAAATCATCTCCTCTTTGAACCAGGATCACATCCTTTTTCTCTTGCGATGAAGGAAAATAATTAGAGAAGAAACATGTGGTAGCTTACAAGGAGGAATAATGGCGGCTTACATAAGAAATAGAATATTGAGTATTGATCATGGCATTTTTCTCCTAGATTATACGAGGACTAATGGGGGAAGGTAAAACATTCACTTGTTAATCCTTCATGTCAAAAGGAGTACGACTAATTGATCGAATTCCAAACTAAGAACTTCAAATCTGATAACATAAGCATGATTGAAAGAGCCTGATTCAGATTTTGGCACGAGACCAATACTTGGGTGTTTGAAGAACATAGGAACGGAACAGGAAAGGTAAACACATAAAAGTTTAATCCTTTGATGTTCGATTCTACAAGAAACTAATGGAAATAGCTAAGATTCTATTAGAAGCTTATATCTTCTGGAAACTATGCAAAAGATTGAACTGAATTAACATCACAGAACACAACACAAGCATACATAAGAGGAACAAGAGAAGATTAATCGAAGAAGATGCAACAAAATTTAGATAAATATATAATTTTTATTTACTTGAAACCATTATATAGGATATATATAAAATAAAGATAAGACATACGTTTATTTATAGGCTTACACAGAGCCAGGCATCATAATCATTGATATAAATTCCAGAAACCCATAGTCATAGAGTTTAGAAACCACCACGAAGACGCAAGACAAGGTGAAGAGTGGATTCCTTTTGTATATTGTAATCAGCCAAAGTCCTTCCATCTTCCAATTGTTTCCCAGCGAAAATCAACCTCTGCTGGTCTGGGGGAATCCCTTCTTTGTCCTGAATCTTCGCCTTGACATTATCAATCGTATCAGAACTCTCCACCTCCAGAGTAATGGTTTTCCCGGTCAAAGTTTTGACGAAGATCTGCATCCCGCCACGAAGCCTCAAAACCAAATGAAGGGTCGACTCCTTTTGGATGTTGTAATCGGCCAAGGTACGACCGTCCTCGAGCTGTTTTCCGGCGAAGATGAGACGTTGCTGGTCCGGTGGGATCCCTTCCTTGTCTTGGATCTTGGCCTTGACGTTGTCGATGGTGTCGGAGCTCTCGACTTCCAAGGTGATTGTCTTGCCCGTCAGGGTTTTCACGAAGATCTGCATGCCTCCACGAAGACGGAGGACGAGGTGGAGGGTCGACTCCTTCTGGATGTTATAGTCCGCCAAGGTACGGCCGTCCTCGAGTTGCTTCCCGGCGAAGATCAGCCTCTGCTGGTCTGGTGGGATTCCTTCCTTGTCTTGGATCTTGGCCTTGACGTTGTCGATGGTGTCGGAGCTCTCGACCTCCAAGGTGATGGTTTTTCCGGTAAGGGTTTTCACGAAGATTTGCATGCCTCCACGAAGACGGAGGACGAGGTGGAGGGTTGACTCCTTCTGGATGTTGTAGTCGGCCAAGGTACGGCCGTCCTCGAGCTGCTTTCCGGCAAAGATAAGACGCTGTTGGTCCGGAGGAATTCCTTCCTTGTCTTGGATCTTCGCCTTGACGTTATCAATGGTGTCGGAGCTCTCAACCTCGAGGGTGATTGTCTTGCCGGTCAGGGTCTTAACGAAGATCTGCATCTTGTTTGGTTGAAGAGAAAATAAACGAGAAAATAGAATACTTTTGGGTGAGAAAACAAGGGGGCTGAGGTATTAATTTATAGGAAAACTCCAGACGTATCAAACCAATATAATGTTGACACGTAAACTAAGGTGACATATCGACGACCAATAGGCGTAGGATTCGGAATTGGGTGATGACGATTGACAGAGTAAAGAGACTCGGTGCCGTTAGTCTTTCCGTTTTAACGGTGTTCGGTGAACGTCGTTATTTGACGGAAACCGTCCCATTGGAATTAAATGACCCCTAGTTGTCAACTTGTCCGTCGCCGACAGAATTGATTTTTTTTTGGTATAAATGATAAATTTAATCTTTAAATTATATTACTTTATCAATTTGATCCCTTTTTTTATTACATATTGATAACACGTTGAAAAGATTCAATAATTAAAAATTAATAATTTAGTGATTTAAGTTAATAAGTAGATAAAAATCTATTTATCACTTAATGAATAATTTATATACTAAATTTATTTTATTTCTACTAACGTTATAATATCACTTGAATTTTATTTTTATCTATTATTTTAATCACTTTTATTGTTTAATCATATACAATAAAATAAGATAAAAAGATCACACGTGAATAGTTTTTATCTGACACATAATCAATTTTTACCACGCAAGATATGAGGTAAAATCAGGATAATAATTATTATTTAGTTAAATAGAGTAATTTTTTTAAAATTTATTACAGTGAATGACGGACCTATCACATGAGGGGATGAATTTTAAAAAATATATTTTTTATTAGATCTTGTTGTAACGAGGGATGATAAGTTCGAAATCATTGTAACAATTGTCATATATTGTTAATTAATTTCTGAGTTGCTTTATAAAACTCTAATTATTTTTTTGAATCTTTCGACGAATTTAGCCTAGATATGAGCCCATCTTTTAAAAAATTTAATTTTAAGTATTAATAATATTTATTTACTAAATTTATTAGATATTATTTTATCTGAAATATTTTTAAAATATTTTAAAATTAATATTTATTATTGAAAAATTATCCATACAAAACAAATTTTGATTATTATTAGTATATTTTGTTTTACTTAATACAATCCACAGGGTGGAAGTGGAGAAAGAGGCGGAGGCTAGGGGCTCTATTTGTAGTTATTCCATCTTTTTATCGGAAGCGATTAAAGAAATTATTGGGTTGGTGAGACCAGGTGGTGGGTTGTTGAGCACCACAACCTTGTTTCCAAGAAATCGAATATTATATATTTTACGAAAAAAATATTTTATAAAATTTAAATTTAAAAATATGCTTTATAAAAATATTTGTAAAATCTTTTTTTATCAATATATATGGTTTCAGTTAAAGGATAAATGATTTATAAATTTTCCGTATTTAAATATAATAGTTTTAAAGGATATCATATGTTTATTTTTATGAAATTAAATCTATGCATTATTTTTATTTGAAAATATTGATCTCTCTTTTTAACTTATACTCAATTTTACTATCAATTACTAAACAAATAACTATAAAAAATATTTTTTAGTTGCGTACACTTATAGTTTTGATGGATTTGATTCTTAATATTTAAAAATAAATTAGAATTATAAGTAATTAAATTATATAGAATTTTAATCATCTACGTCATAGTTTGTTAAGAATCAAATTGGTAAAAGTATAAACATAAAAATACTAGCAGTTTACGAAAAAATTTAATAAAATTGATTAAAAAATCGTTGTTAAATAAAATATACTTTTTAAAAATAAAATAAAATATAAAAGTTAAATTTTAAAATAATAAAAATACATCTAACATATTTAAAACAAAGTAGAACACAGAAAATTCTACAATCTTCTCGTTGTGAAGACTCACGATTCACGAGTCTTTGTCTATTTATTGGAAATAATTGAGGGTCCGATTCCAATATCTTTTCATCTATTTTCCAACGTTCATTTATCTATTTCTAGAGTTGTTTATGTTGATTTTATTTCTGTTTGATTCATATTCGTTTGAATTTCTTGGATCGTGTTTATGTATTTATTTATTTTTAAAAATATTCATGTTCGTTCATTTAATATTTGTAAATATGTTCATTTAACGTTTACGAACACATTCATTTAATGTTTGACAATCGAAACTCTCTTATTTTTTATTTGTAAGCCAAAGATAAAAGTAGAATGACACAATTAGTCCTTAAATTCCTTAGAATCATATTTTAAAGTATAAAGTACACCTTATCTTCAATTTAGTCTATACCTTCATTAATATTTTAAATATAGAAAAAAGTAAAAGAAAAACGAGAACTACGTAAACAAGCTCATAAATGACTCGACAAATGAGATTATAAATGAGTTTGTTTATAAACATTAAAGAATAGAACACACATTTGTTCGTGTTCGTTCATTTATTAAAGGATAAACTACACAAGTGGTCATTAAAGTTTGAGTAAGTTTTCGTTTTTTCCCACTAAACTTTCAAAACTTACAAATTAGTCACTAACATTATCAATTTGTAACAAAATGGTAACTCGACGTTAACATCTATTAAATTCTATGATGGAAAGCTGAATTGGACCTTTAATGTAACACTCATAACCCATATACGTCTCGAAATACGAATTAAAGATGTTGCATTGACTTTACAAACATTTAAATGCTTAAAATTTTGTTTCTTTTTCTAAGACCTTCATATTTTAAATTTTCAACCTTTCTTTCAATCACATATCATCATAAAAAATAATATTTAATCATTGAAAACGAATATGAATTCAGACAATCATTAAGCATATTAGTGTTGTTTTGTAAAATATTTAGAACTACATAAACTCTGTCCAACCAGTAAAACATAATAATATATATATTCTACTCATTATAAATACTGATAGAGCTAAACTAGATAAAATAAAGCGGTCCTAGTTTACTATTACAAACCATTTAAAAACCAAGTCCGATAAATAGAACTATTGACATTATTATACAGGTCACTAAAAGTCAAAAGTAACATCATAGATGTCTTATTGATACTGATAATATAGATGATCTATAAAAAGATGTTCGGGAGGCTCCTCACTGCACGTTCGTGTCTCTATAAGGACCTACGCATGGAAATCATCACATGCTAAGTATAACTTAGTGAGGCAGTAATAAGCGAATGTGAGATAAAACATAAAAATGTCATAAGTGCAATAAAACGTAAAAAATAATTTAAATAAAGCATTAAACTTTCAAACCCACTTACCTAAGCCGATTTCTTCATCGTAACCTGAAACTCAACTTATTTCATGATTTTATAATAATCATGGTAAACAATATCAGATTTCCTGCCAACTTAACATATTCGTAACTTTCATAATTGATTTTCAAAACCCAATGTATATTTAAGAGGATATAAGGTATATGAGTAGAACATAAGGTGCGCACTAGGCACATCACAGTGCCAATCATACCTGATCATATTATGTACTCAAAGTGCAATCATAACATGAGCACCAACGATGCAATACATAATGTACACGAATGTACCATACTTAACTTGAATTTACTCAACTTAATATCATGTCAAATTTACCTACGACTCTCAATGCAACATACAGTGGGCTTATAGATCACAATATAATCATTTAGTAATCAACGTCTTAAAACTCATAACATTTAAAATATATCATCATAAAAATTCGTATTTGGGCAGTTCATTCATAAATCATACTTGAAAATAATAATATGAGGTAAATCTTGATGCAAATATTATGGAAATAATCTATAATTATAAATTATAAATCATACTTGAAAATAATAATAAGAGGTTGACTTATCGCAAGTTGTCATCAATTATAATAATTAAATAAATAAACTAAATTCATCTTTGCCTCACTACCGAACTTTATACTACTCCTTACTCTTGTGCTTTGTTCTTTCCTTTCGGATCGCTCGATTCGCTAGGTTTATCGTAATCTGACAATTTCATATAATAACATAAAATATTCAAATTATATGTTAGTATCGAACTAACATAATCCAAGCTTAATAATATAAAATAAAAATCTATAAAATGAAATCGATACTTAATCAATATAAAACTAAATCGTACTCTCATCATAAATTCAAACTTGTCAAAATACTCATTAAATTCCATAAATATTTATTTCCATCGTCAACCCTTCAACTTTTTCCAATTACACAATCAAGCAATTAATTTTAAATTCTTTATAGAATTCATCTTAACTTTTCCATTAAATTCATAATGATCTTTCACCATTATGATTATTGCACATTAATTACTAAAATTTCCTGCACCTTAATAAAATGCTCAAATCAATACTTTGACATTCAAAAACTTAGAATTTCATCCTAAACTTTCTTTGACTTTTCAAATTCAACCTGTAACACCCATTACCCGTATATGTATACGAATACAAGTGATAGATGTCACATTATTTATATAAATCGTTTCTTAAGTCAAACTGGAGAAAATCTCTACAATCAAATTCCTAATCAACCTTATTCAATATTTTAGGGTTTTGATTCGATTCGAGCATGCAATCAACCTTATTCAATATTTTAAAATCTCTACAATCAAATTCCTAATCAAATTTCATCAAAACATAAACACCCCCAAGTTTTAGGGTTAGGCCAAAACTAACAAATACAATTATATGTGGTTTGAACATGTTTTAATCATCAAACAAGCTTGGAAATGAATCTACAACCTCAAAAACCTCAAAATCCATCATCAATTTCATAAACCCTAATATGAACATAAACCCTAAAATTTAGGATCTTTGAACTCAAGCAAGATTAACATGCAATATTAGTACCAATTGTAGCTTTTTTTGAATAGAACATTTTCTATTTCACGTCTTAATCCAAAATCAAAAAGAAATTGCTCAAAAATGAAAAAGAAAGTTTCTCTCACCTAAGGTTGGAGTACCACAAAAAATGATAGAGAAAACGATCACATATAACTATAATCTGAATGGGATTGCAAGCAATTATAACTTCCCTTAATGTTGGAAAATGGTGAATTTAATTGTTGGATTTAATATTTATATTATATTCTTTTTGACTGTTACAAATTAAATATATTATTTGAATATTAGTAGGATAATTACTCTTTGAATATGTCAATTTAAAAAGATATTTGTTATCTTTTTAACTTTCAATATTAAATAATTATATATTTTTGTATATTTCAAATTAAAAAATATCTATTTAAGTTTGAATGGTAAAAAGAGTTTTATCTTTTGAATATTTCAAATTAAAAGATATTATTATCTGTTTAAAGTTGAATATTAAAAGATATCTGGTTGGATTAAATGTCTCTTGAAAATCCCTTATAAATAGTGAGTTAACCTGTTATGTTAAAAATAAGTTATAAGTTTTTCACAAGTTTTCAAGATCTTATCTTATCTTGAAAAAGTTTTCTTTACCACTAGTGTTTTAAGTGATAGTGGAAGGCAATGATGGTTTGTGATCTCTGCAAATATGTCACTGTAACTGATTATAAGTTGTTATATCTTGGGAGACAGACGACCAACGAACTCGAGCATCAAAGGAGTGATAAAAAACCTATCTTAAGAAAATTGTGTAGCGACATACCACAACTGATAAAAATAAAAGAGTATTTTTCTTTCTATTTATGAAGTTTAACTTTTTTGTTTATTTTTTTCAAGTTTGATTTTGTCTCATATTGTTATTTTGGTCAATAATCTTAAAAATAGTAAACTCGTTCATTATCTTTAATTTTTATAATGATTTTATTATCATTATTATTTTTCTATATTATTTAGGATATCTCTTTCTAACGGATAACATACAATACACAGTAAAAAACAATTCTGGAGGGGTTTATGTAAAATGTCAAAATGAAAAATTTGTTAGAAAAGAACAATGGACATGTTGTGGCAGTCTTTCTATCAATTTAACTTCCAAAGATGTTAATATCACTATTAGAAAACTTACTGTGAGGGTAACTCCAATGTTTTTCCACACCATCAGCTTCACTGGTTTATTCTAATGAGAGGGGGATGGCGATAGGATCCCAAAGATTGAATCCTCTTCAGAATTTCAAATCACCCCTTAATTTATAGGTCGCTTTGTTGTAAGCCAAGATTGCCTCAGTCGTTTCGAAAGTGACTAACCAGAGACGAGTCAGATTCTTTGGTAGTTGAATCTTGACGACCCATTTCCCTCAACGACGCTTCCTAACACCTCGATAAAACTTGGATTCGTTGGTGAACCCATTTGTCTCATCGAAATCGATTTGGGGCTAATAAACCTAGCCATATGGTTGGTGGGTTGAGGATTTCGGTTAAAGTAGCTAGGTTGTTTGGTTTGGAACTGAAACTGAGTCGGGATCCTGGGAAGAAGAAGGGGAAGGGTTAACGAGTCAAGTCGTCAACGGGTCAAGTAAGCGTTTAACGGTCCAGTTCAGCTTTCCATCATCGAAGTTAACAATCGTTAACATCGAGTTACTATTTTGTTACAAATTGATAATGCCAATGATCAATTTGTAACTTTTGAAAGTTCAAGGGAAAAAACGAAAACATACTCAAACATTAGTGACTATTGTATAATTTACCTTTATTAAATGAACATAAAAAATTTATTCAATCTTATTTATTTAATTTAACAAAAGAATAGAAATTAATTGTTAAGATGACGCATTTTATAAAGTATACTTTCTAAAAATAATTTTAACAGAGAACGTAAAGGAATGTTATAAAAAAATAATAAAAAATAAATATTAGTTATTTAATAGATGATATTGGGCAAAAAACGCCTACAGGGCTATAACTTTTGTAAATCTCTGTTTTAGTCTACAATATTTCTCGACCTTCTTCACAGTCCCCGCCGAATAAAATCAGACAACCGGAGATGAAATTGAGTGAGTGATAAGCTAGCAATGGGGGATTCATTGTTGAAGCTGTTGGTGGTGGTTTCCGCCATGGAAGGGATTTGGAGATTATCTGAACCATGTTTACATAATGAGATTGTAAAAATTAATTAAAATACTATTAATTTAATAAATAATTTTTTTGAATTAAATAAATAACAATTTTATTGATATGATATTATATTAATCATCAAATATAATAATATTACGTCAATGGTTCATTAGATTGTTTCGTCAGTAGAAAAACGTCAATAATTAATTAATTAACGATTTTTATTAAAAGAAACATATTTTGATATAAAATGAGAGGTAAAAATACCCCATCTTTTAGTGGAAGAGGAAAAGAAGGGGGAAAAGCAATTGTAACGAGTTAGTTTAGAAAAACGATGTTAAATTCCAACTGTCTGGGTGGTGTAGTTGGTTATCACGCTAGTCTCACACACTAGAGGTCCCCGGTTCGAACCCGGGCTCAGACATCTATTTTTAGTTGATGGTTCTGCGTCACAAGAATAAATATCTCAAATTCTTAATATCTAATTGGGGCAAACTTTTTTTTTGAGGAAAAAAATGCTTGCGTGTCCTTGTTCCGCCTTCAACCTCCGGGCCACCGCGACGCCGACCAAGCCCAATGTTTCCGACTCAGAACCCGATCCCAAAGTTCGGAAGCTCAAGGGTAGCCCACAGCTCAACAGATGGTACCGTGCACGAGCCTTAAGGTCGGGGCAGAAGCTTGAACGACTGAGCAACAGTAGTATGGCGCTTGAGGTGAACCCCTCGGCTCAACGAACCAGTGAGACCTTGTCTTTTGAACCCACTTCAACGACATACGACGGCGATCGTGAGGTGGAGGAAACAGCGTCCGGGAAGCCAATTTATATCGTATCCGATGGAACCGGATGGACGGCGGAGAACTCCGTTAACGCGGCGTTAGGGCATTTCGAGCATTGCTTGGTGGACCGTGGGTGTCCCGTAAATACCCATCTTTTCTCTGGGGTATGGTTATTATTATTATTATTTATTTACTAGTAGTAATTGGTGATGAAACTTGCATTTTTTTTATGTTTAGAAAGTTGGGAAATTAGTGTCATTTATATTAATTCAACGATAACTTGATCTGCAAAGTTCAGATTGATGATGTTGAGCCATTGACGGAGATTATAAAGCACGCAGCCAAGGAAGGTGCATTGGTTGTTTATACTTTAGCTGATCCTTCCATGGCAGAGTCTGCCAAGAAAGCTTGCAAATTGTGGGGTATACCGTCCACGGATGTTTTGGGGCCGATTACGAAGGCCATTGCTACTCATTTGGGTGTCTCACCTTCTGGTCTTCCCCGAGGAGCGCCGAGACGAACCTTCCCTCTTTCGGATGAATACTTTCGGCGGATTGAAGTGGTTGAATTTACAATCAAGCAGGATGATGGGGCTCTACCTCAAAACTTATGCAAGTCTGACATTGTTCTCACAGGTGTTTCTCGGGAAGACACCATTATCAATTTATCTGGCACAGAAGGGATATAAAGTAGCAAATGTGCCTATTGTGAAGGGAGTGGCATTGCCAAAAGGGGCTTTTCGATGTAGACCCTGAGAAGGTTTTTGGTTTGACTGTTAATCCCTCGGTCCTGCAAACTATTAGAAAAGCAAGATCTAGGAGTCTGGGTTTCGGTGACGAAACAAGAAGTAACTGTTCGGAGATGGATCATGTGAAAGAGGAATTGGAGTTTGCTCGCGGCGCTTTTGCTCAAAATCCTACCTGGCCAGTTATCGGTAAAGATGACTAATTTGCTTTTTTTAGTTCGCCCAACTTTTGATTCTTTGACATGGAGATATTTTTATAGACCATAAGTAACTTAAAAGGATTTAAAAAAATGGTAAAATTTGATATTAGAAAGCTTAAGATGTTCAACATGTTTATCTGATGAATCTTGGGCTCACCTACTGTTACTTGTCCGTGCAGAAGTCACTGGTAAAGCGATTGAAGATACTGCTGCTGTTATATTGAGGCTCTACCATGAACGCAAGCATAAGTGTACAATGCCACGAATATCAAAACGTTACTAATGAAGAAATGAAATGGCAAGTCGTCTATTTTTAAAGGTATGCAGCACTGCAGGAGGAGTTTGCTGCTTCATAATTACTGAGAATTACTTCATAGCTCAGTTTGTGAATTCCAGAGGAGAGAAAATGAAATATAGCTAAGATGAATATGTTTGTACTTCCATTCTTTAGAGTACCAGCACTTCACTGGTTACGAACTTTACTAATTACTAGTGTATATTGATGCAATACAGCCATATAATATACTTATGCAGTTTGTATGAACACAGTTTTCTTTTGTGTCAATTGAACATAAAAAGATTCTTAATAAAGTGACAGCTATCTATTTGTTACTGGTGGTGTCAAATTGTATGATCTGAAACATTGATTTCGTTGAGGAAATTAGTGCCAGAACCATTGAGTGCTTGATCTGCTTGTATATGGTTTTATCCAAGATCGAAGCACAAATCCGTTTTTAGGTGGTCTTTAATTCCTTACCTTAAGAGGTTTTCATTTGGCTAAGACTACTATGTTTTGAGTTTCAGTTTGCTGAAAGGTCATTATGAAGCCGTTTTAGTCCTATACGTGACAAGTTTATCGGTGAATTGTTATGTGCCGTTTCATAATACATTAACTTTCCTTACGCAGCTATTCTGCCTCTCACATGATTCATCCAGACGGGAGGGACTGTTTCTGTTGTGAAGAAGTGGCCTAGGGTGGCTGCTTTGTTCAAACATTTTCTCAGCCCAAGACCAGTGGAAAAGAATTTTAATATGCTAAGAGGCCATCTCAGTACTGCTCTTCATTTTTTTTTACAAGGGGAACAGGGAGGGGCTGCCTGGAATTGAACTTGAGATCTGATGTCAACCAGGACTAAAATGATGCCCCTTAATAGTACATCACAGAGTTAGTCGACTCAATCTCGGTCATCATTGATTTTAGAATTGATGCTTATTGTTGCGATGTAGTGTTACTTTGGCCTAGCAAACATGCAGTCCTAGCCTATGTTATTCAAATTCATGTATGATAATATTTTTTTATAAAGTTCGATCATGTATATGGAGGATCATTTCCCTCAGGTATCCATGTGTCAGATATAAATGTTGAACACAAATCCTTCTAGCAAAAGGAAGAATCGGAGCAGCATAGCTCCTCACATGCACTGTCACCGTTCTCCTCCCGGGTCCCCTGGGCAGGTTGTGACACAGATGTACCAAAACTGCTCGAAAACTTTTCTCAAAACGAATACTTATATCCCCTGGAAAGATTTATTTCTAGGATCAGGTGTGGCCTTATAGAACTGAAAGAATTTTAAAAAAATGTATCATGTATATTGCAGCTTTTCTCGACTGTGAAATTTGCGGTCTTGGCTTGCTCATGGTCATAGCATAAATATTGCTTATCATTCTGTTTTATTCATTACCTGCCGCATGATGCATTTCCTCTTTTACTAAATTCTATTGACATGGTTTCTTAAAGCACCATGATGAGGCATGAAGGTATATCAATACGAAGAAGACACTATCTTTTCCACTTCAACCGAGCCATCAGTGCGAGTTCTAGGCCTGTGGGAACCAGCCTAGAAGCCTTTGGAAAAGAACCGCCACATAGGTAGCCCTTCTTTATCTCTCCAGACCCCAAACTGTGGTCCAAAAAAGGTAAGCAACTTGAGAATGCGCATGCTGTTGTGCAAATATACAAATACTTCAGTGCCTGCGCATCTCAGGCTCATAGCCATCATCTCCCCATTGCTCTCGCTCACATGAAAGCCACAAAGAACAACAAGCACTTGGAAAGTTGGATTGTCAGAAAAAGTAAGGGATCAAAGGGTAACTTTCTGATCCTCCATGTCAACTATTTTAACTTAGAAGATAAACAAGAAAAGCACAAAAAGTAGGATATCATGTTAGGTTCCATCACTTACATACATAGTACATACATATATATATATATGTGTGTAATTTAAAGGAAAGATTCCTTCTCTTTGTCTTAGTGGAGTAAGTCCTTGTTTCCATCTCCAAATTTCCTTTTAAAGAAACCATCTTAATGGCAGATTGATTAGCTTTTGTCATCCCATGGGCCAATTTGTTTCTTTTTGTTCTTCACTGCCGGTCATCAAAAGCAGACATATGTTTAATAAATCAACCACTTGCATCCATTTCTATTGATCCAGCATTGAACTCCCACGCCTATATTGTACTGCAACATATTTTAATCAGCATTGTGTTGGTTCTTTTCCAGATGCTAACCTAAACCACTCTCGTCTCCGTTAGTTTTGCTCATCGACAAGGTGAAGAATATCAGCAAAATCGAGCCTATGCTCGACCTGTCAAAGAACAAAAAAGTTTCACTTCGATATATCAAATCAAATTTGTCGAAAACTGTTTATGTATTTGCAGGTGAAATAGCATTAATAGCTTTGCAAGCTTACAATGTGGCAAATAACATGAGAACCCTCTTGGGATCAAGCAGCCATGGTGTTGGAGGCCGCCTGCAACCATTTCTCTTCAGACTAAATCTGCTTTCGGTTGCTGCGGCGATACTGCCTGTTGTAATGGTGATCTGATGATGGACTTGTTGGTTGGTGGCAGGATCGGTGGTCCCAGCAACCACCACGGTGGGCTTTTGAGGCATACAAGACCCTACCAGGGTAGTTGAATTACCAATAATCAGTGCTCAATCTTGGAAATAAAATCAATGCAAACTAACAGGTATTTTACACTGAAATTTCAAACAGGTCATGCAAAAAGATTGCATTCAAGAATCTGTACCTTGCACCAAACTAATTAGACACCCTTATGTACATGGTAAATTCAAGAAAAATAGAATCTCTTATTTTTTTCCTGGAATTTTCTTCTGGGAAAATTGACAATGCAATTCTGAAGAAAAAAGTTTGTACCTTTGGGCGAAGAGCTGGGACCAGGAGCTGTAGTCTTCTTGTTATCTCGTTGAGACCCTTTTCGTGAAAGGTTTCTCTGCAAAAATTTTCTAGTCAACCAAACAGGAAAAAAAAAGGATATTCAATCATGAATGAAACTGGGTTTTTTAGATGGAAGCACGTGTCATTACAAAATACATCATGTTTTGAATTATCCTAGAAAAGAAAGGAAACTTACTGTGATTCTTGGATTGGGGTTGATTTCATCATTGAATCCTCCATGAGAGAAACTTTCCATGTCGATAACAAAGCTATCGGATTTATCAGTTGTTGTGTATTGGAATCCATTAGTATGATCCAAAACTGAAATCTTTTGAGTTGATATCTTCTCTTCCGACATACTATCCTCGTATGAAGATGCCGAATCCTATGAACAACCCGACCAGACACAGTCAGAGGAAGCAGAAGACAAAAACAGAACAGAACAGCGGTTACTTTGAAATTAAGATCAAAACTGAAGGAATACTATACTTACCAACTTTTGATTTTCCTTCATGTCCATCATTTTCTCGGGAAAGTGAGAGGGAGATTAACGGAAAACAAGAGAAGCAAGAAAACCAATAAAGGAAGTCCCAGAAGGAAGAAGTGGTGGGATTATAAGATTATACCTACAACGTATTCAGTGAGGCAGTCTCAATCAAACCACTTGGTTACATTGAAAGAGATTTTCTAACACCAAAACTACTCTTGAAATCAAAGAAATCTCGTGATTTACAAACAAGACTTTTTGAAAAATATAATAATAAGAAGAAAACACCAATTTCAAAGGAGAGAGAACAGTTGCAGTAGAAAGACAACTCCTTTTGTTTGTAAACCGGGCTGGTGAAAAGAACTGACTTTATAAACAACGTTGGATAGTTCCTTGGAGTGCTTCTTTTATTATAAAAATATAATAACTATTTTAATTTAATCATTGAATTTTATATTAATATTTATGTTTCAAATGAAATATTATTGTTATTCCTTAACATATATCGTGCTCAAATTTAAGTTATTTAAAAATAATAATTAATGATATTAACTTTAAAATTATTTATTTATTTAAATGATCCCATCAAATTATATACATATAGAATGAGACATATATGAACATCTTTCTCTATCATTCAACAATCATAAATTGTTTGGGGGCACATGTATCAATTATTGTGTCCAAATAGAACCATGTTTTGTGTTAATTTTCATAACATAAAATAATGATTTGTTCATTTAAATCTATATTATATATTAAAAATAATCTTAGAATAATAACAACACTAAAAGTTTCAAAATGGGTCAACTAATTTCTAACTGATTAAAAAAATAAAATAAATTTAAATAGGGAATGATCTATAAATATAATTGTGGTGAAGGCAATGTTTGTAGCGATGGCTCATGTTCTTGGCACTATCCAATAATTTAATTGGATAATTGTACCAATCAACATGTATTTTTATCTTAAACAAATCATTTTTATCCATTTTCAAAGGCAATAATGGTTCAAACTAGCAGTCCCTTTTCATTATATGATGATTTTATCGACAATTTTGGTTTATTTATTACACATTTATTGTAACATCCTCAATCCGTACCCGATCCGGATACGAATCCGATCACATTGAATTTTTAAAACATTTACTTTTACAAGATAATAAAAATACTAACTTTTATTAAATCAAAATGCATACTTTATACAATTTCTAATCAAAGAGTTTACAAAACTTAGAAGAGCGTATACAATTCAAATCTTATATGTACATGCCAACTACATTCCTTCCGACAAAATACATAATATTCAAATACTTTTCTAATCTAATCTTTGGAAAGGAGAAGCTAACCTGTCTTGATCCTCTTTGCTCTTTAGTATTCTCGGAACCTACGTGTGAAACATTCACATACTAAGTCTATGACTTAGTGAGGCATTTAGACTTATAATGGAAACTCTAAGCACTTAACAATGCATGAACATTTCATACAATGATATCACATAAAACCATATAACATTGCATATAATCAAATGTATACATACACATAACTCGTCATTTCCATCATTAACCTCATTTTATTATCAATATTATTATCATTCATATCTCTTAGTCATATACTCTTGTACCTAACATTCTTAACCATCATATGACTCATTTAACCAAACAATACACACAACATCATATACTTCTTGTAACATATTTCATATCACAAAGCATATACATCACATACAATGTATTTTTTGTTATCTCTTTATTAGCCCATGTATACTTCTGAGAACTAAAGATATGTGAGTACATTGAGGTTGTGCACATATGCTGTCACCACAGCTCATATAAATTCCCACTAGGGGTACATAGAATTTGTCCCGAAGGACCACATAGATGTCCCGAAGGACCACTCCTTAAGGATCACATATATATTCCAAAAGACCAAATATGCGTCCCGAAGAACCTCATATATGTTCCAAATGATTACATATATATCCTGAAGGACACATAGAACCCTCGACTCTTTGCATGCCAACCATACCCCTAACTCTCATATCACATAATATGGGCATTATCATTGAGTTTGTCACATATTTATATAATCACACAAATCATCACATAATTATATCCTTGTACTTGTAGTCTCATATCTTCTTTTCACATAGATCATGTAACATTCTCGTGTAGTCCATTATCGTATAGAGCATATCACATAGCTTGTTTCGTGTAACTTATACTTTGTTCTCTTATGATCACATATTCATATAATCCTTTATGTTTATATCACATAGCTTATATTATCTCCTCATGTAATCACATATATTATTTATATTAATTCACATGGTTTATTAAACCACATGTATTCACATAATTCATGTAACATTTGCAATAACATATAACACATACATTCATATTCAAGTACTTAGCCACACATAACAATCATATCAAACACATGCTTACATTCATGAATTCATGCATTCTAATTTAGGAAATAGACTCGTCGCAAGTCTTATTTCCATTAAACATCATATACCAACTAGTATGCACTCACTTGAGCCTCACTAGCCAATTCGAACACTTATGATTCTTGCGTATTCTTATATCTTCGAATCTTCTTGGGCTTGTCTTTGATCGATATCTACACGAATATATGACTTATATGAATATCGGAGTTTGAATTGCTTATAGCCAATCAATATAACTTAAGCTATACGAAGTACTAAATTAATAATTTCCATATAAGTAGTATCAGTACCCTAAGGTACAGTACCGATACTTCTACCCTATGGTATCGATACTATGCTTCAGTATCGATACCTAATTTCGATTCTGGAATTCATCTTCAAAATGGTACCAATACTTTATCAATGGTATTGATACCCCCAGTATCGATACTAATCCTTTGTTGCTGATACTCCTTGAACAATTTATCAACTTTGGCCTAATGGTATCGATACTTATTCAACCAGTATCGATACCCATACCCCCTCTTTGAAGTATCGGTACTGAATGAATAGTAGCGATACCCCTTGCCTAGAATTTATTTATCTTACCCGAAAATTTACCGAACTTACCTAAATCTTCTACTATAACGTCCTTTTAAACCTTTATACTTATCTATACTTATTCAAATCATCTTATATCCATATAACACATCGTCATCTTCAATATTTCATCATAATTCTTGAAACCAAGAATCTTACTAAATTTTCAACATGTTCTAATTTCATTTCTAACACTTCTAACTTCTTAATTATATCATTGAAAAGTCAAATATGGTTTAAAAATCCACTTATAACTTCTCCCTCATCAATTCACTTAAATCCTCCTTTGAATAAATCACTCATAACTTGTCAATCTCTTAGTTTTACACCACTATAACCTTTCCATAAGCTTCCTTAACAATCCAAGAATCAAGACTGACCTTAAAATAAAAGAATTAATCCATAGAAAGCATACTCACCTTATGCAAGAAGAACCCACGATGGAGAGGAGAAAAAAGAAGAACATATAGAATTATGGATTTCCTTATTACTCATCTCCGTGTATATAATACCATCCTCTTAAAATTTTAATTATTCCCTATCAAATGACCATTATGCCTTTTTTATTTCCAACATTTATTATTCAATCATGTTCAAAGAAATTCCAATTAAGCCCTTAAACTTTTTAATTTTTCTAAATTGATCACCAATTTTTAAAAACTCATATTTTAGTCACTAGCCCTATTTTTGGGATGTTACAAATCTTTCCCTTTAAGAAAATCCGTCCTTGAATTTTCACTGCACTAATAAAGGAAGATATTGTCTACACATATCCTATTAATATTCTCATGTTGCTTCCTCAATTTAATCTTTCGTATTACCGTTAATAAACTTGCATTTCATCCCTTCAATTCTTCAACTACATTTTTCCTTTGTACATCCATATCATGTCACTTATCATGTAGATAATAACCTCAATTCTTTTCACTCAATATCATAAATCAATCAATTTCCTTCATCAATCTCTAATTACCTTACAATAACAACCAAACCTTTATTCCATTATCATCTCAAAAATAACACACCTATCATCAACACTTGATCAAAGAGAATATAATCATTTGATTATATCTTAAACTTCCTTAATACCTATAAATCATTCCTTATCTCTCTGACTACATCTACTTGACCAAGAACACGCCTTAAACCTTTATCATATATGATTAAGACATATACTTTACGAAATCAAACAATCTTTTATATATCCTTACGTACTTTTCTTACTTATATATCAAACTTATAATCTGTACCTCAATATAACTCTTATCATACTTGATCCTTTAAACTCCATCTTTTTATTTTCCTTTCTAACTATTCTTTCAGAAATCAAGATCTCCTTGTAACATGGGTCATATCTTTTCCTTCATACTCTCATACTATTTTCATATCACTTATACTTATCCATGCTTGCCAATCTTTATCGCATTTTTATAACTTTAATAAGTAACTCTACTTGCACAAAACCTTACTCTTGTAAAATCCTTATTCGGATTACAATACACTTATCCCTTTCTATCATCTTAAACTTTTTTATCAATCCTTAACTTCCTTCAGACATACAAATCCTTATCTCATTCACTACATCACATTTACATGATCAAAGTACATAACCATATCCAAATCCACGCCATACTTGGTTAGCTTAACCTGATATCATCTTCTAATCCTTTAACTCTAATACATTTACTATCATATAATCTTGTTAGTTAGCACTAACTCTTTTAATCTATGGAACAAGCCCTTATCAAACCAATCATATACATCCCTTTTCAGTCAAAATCTTCTCAATGGTATTTTACTCAACTTATCAAACCCACACTCTTATTCATACATGATTCAATTCTATGGATTCAAACTCAAACATTCCAACTTCCTTTGTTTTATAAACTGATCACTAATGTACCTATTCTTAAACTCTTCATAAACAATATCTACATCACTTGATCTTTTAATATTCTCAATATAACATCTATCCACTCTACTCTAACTTGTCATCGTAGCAAAGGAACTACTCCACTTCAGAATAATGGTGATCCTCTAATACTATTCGGATACGTTTTCAATCTTCTGGAAACAATCCTTAATTTTTCAACCCTGAGGCGTCCACTCTTTATCCTGCCTGGCCAAGGTGTGAATTACTACCACCATCAGGTCTATCACCTCTCACTTTTCTTCAGAAATTTTCATGGTCAAACATCTAATATAACATAACAATTTAATCTTATTAACAAGATATCATACTTCTTACACTATCAGATAAAAAAAATTCACTTTGTGTTAGCATGTATACATTTTAAAACTCATTTGACTTCGGTCTAAGCCTAGAATCGGCTAAACCTTAGCTCTGATACCATTAAATATAACACCCAAAACCCGTACCCGACCTGGATACGGATCCGAGGTGTCACATTGACTTTTCAAAACATTTACTTTTACAAGATAATAAAAATACTAACTTTTATTAAATCAAAATGCATACTTTATACAATTTTTAATCAAAGAGTTTACAAAACTTATCTGAGTGTATAAAATTCAAATCTTATATGTACATGCAAACTACATTCCTTCCGACAAAATACATAATATTAAAATATTTTTCTAATCTGATCTTTGGAAATGAGAAGCTAACCTGTCTTGATCATCTTTGCTCTTTAGTCTTATCAGAACCTACGTTTGAAATATTCACACACTAAGTCTATGACTTAGTGAGGCATTTAAACTTTTAATGAAAACTCTAAGCACTTAACAATGCATGAACATTTCATACAATGATATCACATAAAACCATATAACATTGCTGTTGAAAACATTTTGATGTTTCGATATAACAAACTAAGTATAAATGAATTTTAAGATTTTACAAATGATTTTATAAAGAATATTCGGTATAATTATTCGAATATTTAAATTGTTACTCCAAGTCTTTCAAATGTCATTTTTAATCCTTACTCAAAGTGTAAAATTAAGTTTCAATCTTAAAATAATCTCAAATAATTTTACAAAGTATTTCGAACCTTTTCAAAGCAAAAAATTACAGTTTGTCCAGAGGGAACTGTTGAACTATGTTTTGATATAACAATTTAAGGCAAAATGTTTTTGGACTTGAATTGAATTTACAAAATGTTTTTGTACTTAAATTGAAGTTTTAAAAGGTTTCAAAAATAATTCAAAGTCCATTAGAATTCGAATTTGAACAAAAATGCTAAAGGGTGTCAAAATGCATCCATGCACCCATGTAGTGCATCCATGCACCTGCACTAGTGCATCGATGCACCATGTAGTGCATCCATGCACTCCATTTCGAATGCAATTAGTGCATCGATGCATCCTGCTGTGCATCGATGCATCTTGCCGTCTATCGATGCATCTTGTTGTGGATCCATGCACCAAGGCTGCAACGGCTAGTTTATTTGAATTTAATGAAGGGGTATCGATGCACCTTGATAGTGCACCGATGCACCATGTTATGAGAAGCCTTTTTTAGTAGAAAAATCATCCCCAAATGACTCCAAAACATCCCCAACAATTATATACGACATCAAACACATTCCAAGCTATAAATACAAGCTAATGACACTTGAAGAAGCAAGATAACAACTATCCAAGCAATCAAACACAAGAGAAGAATTTTTCAATCTTATTTCATCTTTCTCTTGTAAATATTTTGTTCTTGTGAGCTCAATCTTGTAAACACCTACCTTAGAGAGGTTTTTTTGTTTACTTATTTTATCCTTTTGTAAAGGGGAAAGTTTCTAGCTTATCCCGTGTAAAAGCTAGGGAAAGGTTCTAGTTTAGCCTGAAAAAACTACGGAGTTGTAAGGTTATCTCTTTGTCCTCAAAAGAAAGAACAAATTAGTAAATTTGTTGGAAAATCCTTAGTAAGGAGCTAAGGTAGTGGACGTAGATTTTGGTTGAGAAAGTCGAACCATTATAAATCGCTGTGCAATTCTCTATCTTTCAATCTCCTTACTCCCTAAACATAAAATAGTTTCGACCCCTCTTTGCAAACCGTTCCGGTTGTCGATTCGAGCTTCCAAAAATCCCAACAATTGGTATAAGAGCCTAACTCGTTAAGAAGGTTTAACCACCTTGAGACGACCCTAGAAGAAGTTCTATCAATTTTCGACGCAACCGACAAAGAAATGACTTTTTCCTCCGGTGCTTATTATCTTGAAGAATATTCTATTATGGATTCACAACCGGTCAACAAGCCACCCTTCTTCAATTGAGCAAATTATGCACATTGGAAGAATAAGATGATGTACTTTATTCAATCCTACAATCTAGGAGCTTGGAACTCAATCATGGACGGTTACTCATCTCCACCCGACAAGTACAACAATTGGAGTAGAGAATAGCAGAAAAATTTCCAGTTTAACTCTAAGGATGTACATATTCTATTATGTGCTTTAGGCCCAAATGAATATGGAAGAATCTCATCTTGTTCCAGTGCCAAAGATATTTGGGATAAGCTCCAAGTCACTCATGAAGGAACCGACGAAGTGAGGGAATAAAGAAAAGTATTCCCAACCATAGCTATGAGAACTTCAATGTGAAACCCGATGAAGACATCAAAGCTATGACGGATAGATTTTCTGTGATTGTCAACGGTCTCAAGGGATATGGAGAAGTAATTCCTAATGAGAAGCTTGTGAGGAAGATGATCTACTCTCTTCCAAAGGAGTGGCAATCGAAGAAGATGACCATTATCGAAGCAAGAAACTTAAAGTCTCTCACTCACGACGAGCTAATTGGTTCCCTTCTCACTCATGAGATGATGGTGAAGGAAGATGAAGAAAGAGAAGAGAAGAAAAATAAGAAGAAGAAGAAGAATGAGGTAGGCATTGCCTTTAAATCCACCAATGAAAGCTACCAAGATTCAAGTGATGAGGTGGATGAAGACGATGATGAACAAGAAGAATAGATGATCAAGCTCTTGAAGGAACTCAAGAGACTCATGATTTCCAAGGAAGTGAAACATGAATCAACCAAGAAGAAGAGTCCCCCGATATGTTTCAATTGTCAAAGAAAGGGACATGTCAAGTATGAATGTCCTCTTCTAAAGAAAAAGGGGAAGAAGGCATTTGTTGCATCTTGGAGTGATGAAGATGATTCCGATGATGAAGATGAAGTAGTCAACCTATGCCTCAAGACCACTCAAGAAGAATTCGAGGTATCTTCTAACTCAAATGAATTTAATTAATTTACTTTTGATGAGTTACAAAATGCTTATAATAGCTTGTATTTGGGATTTAAGACCATGAATTCCAAATATACAAAATTAATTTCAAAACTCAAAATTAAAGATAATTTGATTTTGAAAGCAAAAGTTGATTTTGAAAATTAAAATGAAATTTTGAAAAATAATTTAGAGCTTTCAAAAATCAAAATAAATGATTTAGAAAAAGAAAATT
The DNA here is from genome assembly GCF_006381635.1 of Hibiscus syriacus. Taxonomy (NCBI): domain Eukaryota; kingdom Viridiplantae; phylum Streptophyta; class Magnoliopsida; order Malvales; family Malvaceae; genus Hibiscus; species Hibiscus syriacus. The sequence continues at coordinate 47,319 of NW_024062971.1, forward strand.
TTGAGTTATGAGTTAAGCTTGAAGGCTTAACAAAAGAAAAAGAATTAATTTCTAAAAATAACCTATTATGTTTAAAAATGGAAAAATGCTCACATTGTCATTTTTATGGTCATTTGGAACATACTTGTCCTTTAAAGAAAGGAAAACATTTTAAAATTAGACAAGTATGGGTTCCTAAGGGAACAAGGGGCATTGAAACTAACGTCCAAGGATCCAAAGCAATTTGGATACCAAAATCGAAATGAATGTCTCTTGTAGGTGTGTGGGAGCAATGGTGATGAAGATGATGATATTCAAGATGCTCTAGCCACACATGAAAAAGGAATGGGTAACCTCTAAGCTTAATGCTTTTAATTTTGGTTATTTGGTTGCTCATTTAATTTTAAGCATGCATGAGTTTTGATTTTAAATAATTATGTATTATTTTTAATCTCATGCATGTTAAAAGGAAATTATGATGAACATTTTAATGTCTTAATAATTTTTCAGAATTTTTAGTTCATCATAATGAATTTTGGTTAAAATTGGTTTTAAATGCAAATGATATCTCTCTAACAATTGATATCAACTTTTCAAATGTTTTGAATTTACAAATTTTAAATTTTTGACCTAAATTTAAATGATTATGCATATGGTTTAAATGAAAATGATATCTCTCTAACAATTGATATCAAAATTTTCAAAATGCATAACATTTTTGGAAACTTTATGCAAATGCACTTAATTTTAAACAATTGGTATTAATATCAAATTTCAACAATTGGTATTGCATAAAGTATTTTAGACTTGGATATATTGAATTTCATATGCTACTAATATATTTGTTATTCTTTGTTGAATTTCAATTTTGTTTAAGTGTCAAAATCCTAAAAGCTTAATTTTGTTTGGAATGCATTTATTAAAAGGGAGCTTTGATTTTTCAAAATAAAATTTTAAATGTCAAATTTACTACTTACTCTCCAAAGTTATTTTGAACTTTAAAGTTTGAATTATTTTTGATATAACAAAAACGGGGAGAAGTTTTGGTTTGAAAATTTCAATTTCTTAATGAAAAAGGGGGAACTTAACATTTTCATATATTTTCCAACAATTGGTAACAATTGATATCATTTTGTTAACAATTGGTAACTTTTTCATTAAACATTTTATTAAATGGGAGTTTTTCCAAAAACAATTTTTCAAATGTTTTGTTATATCAAAAAGGGGGAGATTATTGAACTATGTTTTGATATAACAATTTAAGGCAAAATGGTTTTGGACTTGAATTGAATTTACAAAATGTTTTTGGACTTCAATTGAAGTTTTAAAAGGTTTCAAAAATAATTCAAAGTCCATTAGAATTCGAATTTGAGAAAAAATGCTAAAGGGTATCAAAGTGCATCCATACACCCCTGCAGTGCATCCATGCACCCCTGCAGTGCATCCATGCACCTGAACTAGTGCATCGATGCACCATGTAGTGCATTCATGCACTCCATTTCAAATGCAATTAGTGCATCGATGCATCCTGTCGTGCATCGATGCATCATGCCATGCATCGATGCATCCTGCTGTGCATCCATGCACCAAGGCTGTAACGGCTAGTAACGACTAGTTTATTTGAATTTAATGAAGGGGTATCGATGCACCTTGATAGTGCACCGATGCACCATGTTATGGGAAGCCTTTTTGAGTAGAAAAATCATCCCCAAACGGCTCCAAAACATCCCCAACGGTTATATACTACATCAAACACATTCCAAGCTATAAATACAAGCTAAGGACACTTGAAGAAGCAAGATAACAACTATCCAAGCAATCAAACACAAGAGAAGAGTTTTTCAATCTTATTTCATCTTTCTCTTGTAAATATTTTATTCTTGTGAGCTCAATCTTGTAAACACCTACCTTAGAGAGGTTTTCTTGTTTACTTATTTTATCCTTTTGTAAAGGGGAAAGGTTCTAGCTTATCCCGTGTAAAAGCTAGGGAAAGGTTCTAGTTTAGCCTGGAAAAACTAGGGAGTTGTAAGGTTATCTCTTTGTCCTCAAAAGAAAGAACAAATTAGTGAATTTGTTGGAAAATCCTTGGTGAGGAGCTAAGGTAGTGGACTTAGACTTTGGTTGAGAAAGTCAAACCACTATAAATCGCTGTGGAATTCTCTATCTTTCAATCTCCTTACTCCCTAAACACAAAATCGTTTCGACCACTCTTTGTAAACCTTCCCTCCCAAGGGGGTACCGATTACTCCTGAATGGTTTGGCTCCGAGAAAAACATATTACTTGGAGGGAACTGATTCCCCCTGTTTAATGGTCGAAATATTTGAATTTTACACTACATGAACCGATTCCCTATGGTAGGGAACCGATTCCCCCATGCTCCAAGCTGTTTTATTAATTGTTTTCACACAATAACGGCTCTATCGAGTCCACCAATGATGCCAAACGTTTAGAATTGATCCAAGGAGTATTTAAACAAGCTTAGAAGCCATTGATCAACAACAAGAAAGAAGAATCAAGTAAGAATCATAGAGAAAGCATCAAACTCATTGTTTGAGCACCTCAAGCCTATTTTTCATTCAATATTCATCTTGCTTTCAAGAACACCATTTGTGCTCTATTGTATTTATCTTTGAGTATTCTTTCTTTGTTCTAGAATTGTGTTAACATCTTGTCTTGTGAGGATTTTCTTATAAGTTTGCAAAATTTGTATTGTTCGTTTTGGGAGAGAGTGTTCTCAAGAATTTAGGGTATAATTCTTGAGGGATTCATATGGTTACTCTTTGTCCTCAAAAGAAAGACAAATTAGTGAATTTATGGAAAATCCTTAGTGTGGATAGCTAAGGTAGTGGACGTAGACTTTGGTTGAGAAAGTTGAACCACTCTAAATCGCTGTGCAAATATTTTCAATTTTCTGTAAAAGCTTCCACCGAAATTTTTTATTGCCAATTCGCCCCCTCTTGGCCTATTCCATCGATCGATTAACTCAACAATTGGTACCAGAGCCTCACTCATTTGAAGGTTTAACCACATCTTGAGTCGATTCAGGAAGAGTTAAATCGATACAGATGGCGTTCACTTCTGGTTCATAATCGATACAGATGGCGTTCACTTCCGGTTCATTCTCCATAGAAGAATCTAGACCAATTGACGTGACTCCACACTTCAATGGAACAAATTATCATCGTTGGAAGAAGTTCATGATGATATTTATCCAAGCATTTGATATAGAAGCTTGGATAATGATCAAGAAAGGATATTCTTCTCCTACGATGAAGACAAAGAAGTGGAGTGATCAAGAACGGAAGAAAGCTCAATAAAACACAAATGCTATGCATATGTTATGTTGTGCAATTGATCCTAATGTATATAAATGAGTTTCTTCTTGTTCAAGTGCCAAGGAGATGTGGGATAAGCTTGAGGAGATCTATGGAGACAAGGAAGAAGAAGAACCAATAAAAGTGATGTATCTATTAGCTCTCACAGAGCCAAAGGTATATTCTAACTCAAATAAATTAAATTCAAAATCTTTTAATGAGTTACAAGATGTTTATGATGAATTATTTTCGGAGTTTGAGACGATGAACTCTAAATATAGGAATTTGATTTCTAAATTTATAGCTAAAAATGATCTTCTTTTGAAAGCTAAAACAGACTTGGAAAAACAAAATGAAATGTTGAAAAATGAGTTAGAGCTTTCAAAACTAAAATCTGAAAACTTTGAAAAAGAAATTTTCAAATTAAACAAACTTCACGTTCAATAATGACAATATGTTCACATTGTCATTATCATGGTCTTAAAGAACATACTTATCCTTTAAAGAAAGGAAAAAGATTTAAAATTAGACAAGTATTGGTTCCAAAAGGAACAAGGGGCATTGAAACTAACATTCACGGATCCAAAGCAATTTGGATACCAAAATCTACTTAAATGTCTCTTGTAAGTGTGTGGGAGCAATGGTGATAAAGATGATGATATTCAAGATGCTCTAGCCACACATGAAAAAGGAATGGGTAACCTCTAAACTTAATGTAATTATTTTATTTGGTTGCTCATTTAGTTTTCGCATCCATGAGGTTTTAAATGTTCTAAAAGATTATGTTTTATCTTATGTATGTTGAAAGATATTGTATGATGAAGTAATTTTTGGTAATGTTTTATAAACTCTAGTTCGTCATATTAATTTTTGGTCAAAATTGTTTTTAAAATGTAATTGATATCGATTTTTCAAGAACTTTGGTTTTACAAATTTTTGACCTTGAACTTTTTAATGTTTATGCATAGATTTCAAATTTTCAATTATATCAACTTTAATGCATAACATCTTTAAAACTTTATGTATATGCACTTAATCTTTGTAATCATCATTGCATAATATTTTATATGTGAATGGGTTAAAAGCATAATCTTTTGAAAAATGAATTTGATAAAAGATACAATGTCTTATTTTAAATAATTGCAAAATTGTTTGACATTGCATCTATTTTGATTATGTTTGTTGGTCATAAAAATAAGGACATATACATGGTGCATTTAGATTTTATTGATATGACTTATTTATGCCTAATTGCTAATGATGAACATGATAGTTGGTTATGGCATAGAATACTAGGATGAGTGTTTTGCAACGGTTAATTCAAGGTGACTTAGTAAGAGGGTTGCCAAAACTGAAATTTGATTATGATAAAATCTGTGATGCTTGTGCTAAAGGAAAAAAAAGCGAATTTCTTTTAAATCCATTAATGACATATCCACTAGTAGAGTATTACAATTGATCTATTTAGATCTTTTTGGGCCAACTAGGACTACTAGCTTGGGTGGAAAACAATATGCATTTGTCTTGGTAGATGACTACTCTAGATATACTTGGGTTCTATTCTTAAGTACTAAAGATGAAGCATTAGAAAAATTCATCATGTTTTTCAAAAGTAATCCAAAACGAAAAAGGTTACTCTATAACTAGTGTTAGGAGTGATCATGGAACTGAATTTGAAAATCTTGGATTTACTGAATTTTGTAATTCTAATGGTATTAGCCATAATTTTTCAGCACCTATAACCCCTCAACAAAATGGAGTTGTTGAGAGGAAAAATCGAACTTTAGAAGAAATGGCTAGAACCATGCTTTGTGAAAACAATTTGCCAAAATATTTTTGGGCAGACGCCACAAATACTGCTTGTTATATTATTAATAGAGTAATGATTAGGCCTATTTTGAAGAAAACTCCATATGAACTTTTTAAAAATAAAAAGCCTAACATTAGCTATTTTCATCCTTTTGGAATTAAATGTTTTGTTTTAAACAACGGTAAAGAAAATCTTGGCAAATTTGATGTTAAAAGTGATAAAGGAATTTTTCTGGGTTATTCCTTAAATTCTAAAGATTATCGAGTTTTTAATAAACAAACTTTAGTTGTAGAAGAGTCTATACATGTTGTTTTCGATGATAATCTCCTTTTGAGGAAGGATTTTTGTGTGAATGATGATGTAGGTATTAGAAATACAAATGACGTTAGACATGACATTGGAGAACCATCAGGAAAAAAACGAAAGATGAGAAAACTCATGATCCTCTCGAGAATCCAACCATTGAAGAAAGGGAAGTATCTTACCCAAGAGAGTACAACTATGTCAATGATGGTAAAATAATAGGTGATCCATCCAAAGGGGTAACAACTCGATCTTCTCTTAGAAATATTTGTAATTATGTTGCATTTATCTCATGCATAGAGCCTAAGAATATTAAAGAAGCATTAAATGATGAACATTGGATTATGGCTATGCAAGAAGAGTTAAATCAATTTGAGAGAAGTAAAGTATGGACATTAGTTGAAAGACCTAGTAATAAGTCTACTGTATGTACTAGATGAGTATTTAGGAATAAGCTTGATGAAAGTGGTAATATAGTAAGAAACAAGGCTAGACTTGTTGCTCAAGGGTATACTCAAGAAGAGGGCATAGACTATGATGAAACATACGCTCCCGTAGCTAGGATGGAAGAAATTAGAATGTTATTAGCATTTTCATGTTTCATGAATTTAAATTATATAAAATGGATGTTAAAAGTGCATTTTAAATGGTTTTATAAAAGAAGAAGTGTATGTGGAACAACCTCCTGGTTTTGAAGATTCAAAATTTCAAAATCATGTTCTTAAATTGACAAAAGAACTTTATGGTTTAAAACAAGCTCCTAGAGCTTGGTATGAAAAATTGTCAAACTTTTTAATCGAAAAAGGTTTTTCAAAAGGGAAGGTTGACACTATATTGTTTTTAAAGCATAAAGGTAAAGATTTATTAGTAGTTCAAATTTATGTTGATGATATAATATTTGGTTCTACTAATGATGTTCTTTGCCAAGAATTTTCTAAGCTAATGCAAAGTGAATTCGAGATAAGCATGATGGGAGAGCTCTCATTTTTCTTAGGACTCCAAATCAAGCAAAGAAAATATGGCATATTCATCAATTAAGCTAAGTACGTCAAGGATATGCTCAAAAAGTTTGGACTGGAAAATGGTAAACCTCATGACACTCCAATGAGCTCATCAACAAAGCTTGACAAAGATGAAGGAGGTAAATGTATGGATGTTAAATTATATAGGTCAATGATTGGCTCTTTGCTTTATCTAACCGTAAGTAGATCGAACATTATGTTTAGTGTTTCCTTATGTGCTAGATTTCAATCATGTTCTAAGGAATCACATTTACTAGTTGTTAAGAGATTCTTTAGATACCTTAAGGACACTCCTAGTTTAGGACTTTGGTATCCTAGAGACTCTAGCTTTAGCTTGCATGCTTTCTCTGATGCGGATTATGGATGATACAAATTAGATAGGAAAAGCACCTTCGATACTTGTCAATTCCTTGGAAATATGTTGATTTCATGGTTTTCAAAGAAACAAAATTATGTTGCATTATCTACCACTGAAGCGGAATACATTTCAGCCGATAGTTGTTGTGTACAAGTTTTATGGATGAAACAATAACTTTTTTATTATGGAATTAAAGTAGGTACCATTCCTATCAAGTGTGACAATACTAGTGATATTTGTCTCACTAAGGATCCCATCCAACACTCTAGAACTAAGCACATTAAAATTAGACATCACTTCATTAGAGACCATGTTGCTAAAGAAGATGTAGTTCTAGAATTTGTTGATACTTTGCACCAATTAGCGGATATCTTTACAAAACCTTTAGATAATGAAAGATTTTGGACACTTAGGAGATAATTAGGTTTGACCAACCTACCTTGACATAATGTTTAAAATAAGTTTAGCACTTTTAATTAATTTTGGAAAATGCCTATAACACTTTTGATTGCATTCTTTGCTATTAGTTAGGGGGGTTTATGATTCTTTGTGAAAAATTAATTTTATGTTCAAATGTAGTTTAAGGATAGATTTGATTGATTGAACATAGTTAATTTTTCGTAATATGAGTTGCCAATACCTCTAGAGCAAATTAATTTAGCATTTTGAGTGTTTAAAACACATATTTTTGAATTTTAGTGCAGGAGGAATAGATACCCCCTTGAAGGGGAACCGATTCCCCCTTTGAATGGGAATCGATTCCCCCATTTGAGGGAATCGATACCCCCATAGGGTCTAGATATTAAACGCCCAAATAAACCCTTATTCTCAAACTCTCTCTTCTCCTACCTCTCGTCGTTCGCCTCTCTTCTCTCACCCTATCTCAACTTTGTCCAAAAACAACGATTTCTAGTCGGATTTCAATCATTTTTCATCTCCTAAACCTGTTGGAATCATCAAACTAGTGCAAAAATCATCACGTTCTCACAAAATCCAAATTTCTCAAGGTAATATCTCTAAAACCCCTGTTTTATTGATTTTGAACATAAGACTAGTTTTTAATTAGTTCTAGGTTGAACAAATTATCGGGCATTGATTATATGATGATTTTAGACTAGATTTTACAACCAATTTCGTCAAAAACACATAATTTTTCAACTCTTCTTTGAACTTAGAAATAATATAATTATCAAAATTTATTGTTAATGTTTTTGATTAAATTTTGTTGTTTTCATGAAAACTATATGTATTATGATCTTCAAACATGATTTTTCAAATAGTTTTCAAAACTTTGCCCACTAGGATTCGGTTTAGAGAACCTTGACTATTGCAGACTTAATTGAGTTTTGGGATTGATTGAAATTGCGTTTTAAATTGCAAGTTACCTAGCATTTTTCGATTTCTTAAACCATGTCAAATCCTAAACAACCTAGGACATCGTCTAGTCGCTCGAGTCAAAAATTGACCTCCTACTACTCCACCTAATCCAAATTCAAATCCAAATGACCCAAATATGGCTATTTTGAACTCTTGTTTCAATGTACCTGGTCGTAGACAAGATCTCTACCATAGGTACCATACTTGTTTTGAGTAATACAAAATCCTGGAAGAGCGTATCCCTTCGATCCAAGCTATGGAAGATATGGATTTTTAATATCTTCCCACTCTTAAATCCTAAAAGTTTGATAACCTCTTTAAACTCAAACCTATTGTTTATCAACAATTAGTCCGAATCTTCTATTCTAATGCGGTATGTGTCCAAAACGAGCGTCGAACCGAAACCATAGGAATTCGATTATATCTTTTAGGTAAATTTATTTTTATTGACTCTGACACATTCACTACCCATTTTGGACTAGATAACTTAGGTTTATATAATGAAAAGGAGTCTGTGGTATCACCCTATAAGTCTAAGGATAGCGTTAGTACCTTACCATCTCATCACGATTGATTCCTATATTTGTTGATCTCTTGATGGTTTCGATCATCCGGAGGTAGGTTTTCCTCCCTTAGAAAAATAGATATATGGTGGATACATTGTATCCAACATAATAAAAAGATTAATCTGCCACATATAATCTTTAGTAAGTTAGTATATACCATAAACAATGTTCCTTCCAAGAATATAGAAATTTTGGTTTATGGTTGTCTCCTTAGTAACTTGTTTATCAAACTCGGTCTTAGGGTCAATCTTGACATTCCAATCCCTCTCCAAAACCAAAACTTTTTCACTTCCTTAAAGAAAGCGGGATGGAACAAAATAAGGAAACTGACCAATGGGTTTATCGACCTACTAAGCAAACATCGGGCGCAAGCTCTTCATGAGCTCCACCTCCTCCGGTACTGGCAACAGACGAAGATCTGGAGCTTCAGCAACTCATGCAAGATATTGACGATGAAGAACCCGAAGACACAACAAGAGGATCAAGTGCCTCCATACTTTCGATCATTCTTGGAGACATTTGATCTACGGTTTGCATACAATGGGAGATGAACGAACGTTTAGATGCGCTCACACTCGAGATACGAGCAAGTTATCCTCACCCTCCACCCGACCATCCTTTGAATGACTAAACCTATCTTGCTTTAGTTTCTTTTGATTGGATTTAGAACTTATTGTTAAAACTTTTGATGTTTTGGGATTGGATGTTTGAATGTTTTATGGATGTTGAATGTTTGAACTTGACTGTTTTTAGATGATTGCACTTATATATATATATATATATTTGGTTTGAATTTCCAATTTGAGCTTAATGTTTATTAATTTTTTCATCATTTACATATTAGTTGCATTATGACTAATTTTGCCATTTCACATTATGAATATTGAATTATGAAACTAATGGCTAACCTTTCTCTTGATCTTTGATCTTAGCAGCTTAAGCTATATTTATTTATAATCAATTGGCTATGCTTTTCAAAACCTTGTTTAAAAACGTTTTAAGGTCTTTTTGATTTAACAAAAAAGGGGGAGAAGTTTTATAGTAAGGAAGTGTTAAAGTAAGGGGGAGTAATTTTGATTTCAAATAGAAAATCTTAAAATTACTAAAATGTTTTGTTATATCAAAAAGGGGGAGATTGTTGAAAACATTTTGATGATTCGATATAACAAACTAAATATAAATGAATTTTAAGATTTTACAAATGATTTTCTAAAGAATATTCGATACAATTATTTTGAATATTCAAATTGTTACTCCAAGTCTTTCAAATATCATTTTTAATCCTTACTCAAAGTGTAAAATTAAGTTTCAATCTTAAAATAATCTCAAAACAATTTTACAAAGTATTTCGAACCTTTTCAAAGCCAAAAATTATAGCTTGTCCAGAGGGAACCGATTCTCTCCCAAGGGGGTACTGATTCCCCTTGAATGGTTTGGCTCCGAGAAAAACATATTACTCGGAGGGAACCGATTCCCCCCAAGGGGGTACCAATTCCCCCTGTTTAACGGTCAAAATATTTGAATTTTACACTGTATGAACCGATTCCCTACGGTAGAGAACCGATTCCCCCACGCTCCAAGCTGTTTTATTAATTATTTTCACACAATAACGGCTCTATTGACTCCACAATGATCCCAAACGTTTAGAATTGATCCAAGGAGTATTTAAACAAGATTAGAAGCCATTGATCAACAACAAGAAAGAAGAATCAAGTGAGAATCAAAGAGAAATCATCAAACTCATTGTTTGAGCACTTCAAGCCTATTTTTCATTCAATATTCATCTTGACTTCAAGAACACCATTTGTGCTCTATTGTATTTATTTTTGAGTGTTCTTTCTTTGTTCTAGAATTGTGCAAACATCTTGCCTTGTGAGGATTTTCTTGTAAGTTTGCAAAATTTGTATTGTTCTCTTTGGGAGAGAGTGTTCTCAAGAATTTGGGGTATAATTCTTGAGGGATTTGTAAGGTTACTCTTTGTACTAAAAAGAAAGACAAATTAGTGAATTTGTGGAAAATCCTTAGTGTGGATAGCTAAGGTAGTAGACGTAGACTTTGGTTGAAAAAGTCGAACCACTCTAAATCGCTGTGCAAATATTTTTAATTTTCTGCAAAAGCTTCCACCGAAATTTTTTATTTCCAATTCACCCCCTCTTGGCCTATTCCATCGATCGATTAACTCAAGAATTGCATATAATCAAATGTATACATACATATAACTCGCCATTTCCATCATTAACCTCATTTTATTATCAATATTATTATCATTCATATCTCTTAGTCAAATACTCTTGTACCTAACATTCTTAACCATCATATGACCCATTTAACCAAACAATACACACAACATCATATACTTCTTGTAACACATTTCATATCACAAAGCATATACATCACATACAATGTATTTGTTGTTATCTCTTTATTAGTCCATGTATACTTCTGAGAACTAAAGATATGTGAGTACATTGAGATTGTGCACATATGTTGTCACCATAGCTCATATAAATTCCCACTAGGGGCACATAGAATTTGTCCCGAAGGACCACATATATGTCCCGAAGGACCACTCCTTAAAGATTACATATATATCCCGAAGGACCACATAGAACCCTCGACTCTTGACATGTCAACTATACCCCTAGCTCTCATATCACATAACATGGGTATTATCATTATGTTTGTCACATAATCACATAATCACACAAATTATTATATACTTATATCCTTGTACTTGTAGACTCATATCTTCTTTTCACGTAGATCATGTAACATTCTCGTGTAGTCTCATTGTCATATAGAGCATATCACATAGCTTGTTTCGTGTAACTTATACTTTGTTATTTTATTATCACATATTCATATAATCCTTTATGTTTATATCACATAGCTTATATTATCTCCTCATGTAATCAAATATATTATTTATATCAATTCACATGGTTTATTAGACCACATGTATTCACATAATTCATGTAACATATGCAATAGCATATAACACATACATTTATATTCAAGTACTTAGCCACACATAACAATCATATCAAACACATGCTTACATTCATGAATTCATGCATTCTAATATAGGAAATAAACTCGTCGCAAGTCTTATTTCCATTAAACATCATATACCAACTAGTATGCACTCACCTGAGCCTCAGTAGCCAATTCGAAAACTTATGATTATTGCGCATTCTTATATCTTTGAATCTTCTTGGGCTTGTATTCGATCGATATCTGCACGAATATACGACTTATATGAATATCGAAGTTTAAATTGCTTATAACCAATCAATATAACTTAAACTATACAAAGTACTAAATTAACAATTTTCATATAAGTAGTATCAGTACCCTAAGGTACAATACCGATACTTCTACCCTATGGTATCGATACTATGCTTCAGTACCGATACCCAATTTCTTTTCTGGAATTCATCTTCAAAATGGTATCGATACTTGCTCAATGGTATCGATACCCCCAGTACCGATACTACTCCTTTGGTATCGATACTCCTTGAACAATTTATCAACTTTGGCCTAATGGTATCTATACTTATTCAACCAGTATCGATACCCATACCTCAAATATCACTCATTTCCTCTTTGAAGTATCGATACCGAATGAACAGTATCGATACCCCTTGCCCATAATTTATTTATCTTGCCCAAAAAATTACCAAACTTACCTAAATCTTCTACTATAACCTTCTTTTAACCCTTTATACTTAACTATACTTATTCAAATCATCTTATATCCATATAACACATCATCATCTTCAATATTTCATCATAATTATTGAAACCAAAAATCTTACTAAATTTCCAACATGTTCTAATTTGATTTCCAACACTTCTAACTTCTTAATTATATCCTTGACAAGTCAAATATGGTTTAAAAATCCATTTATAACTTCTCCCTCATCAATTCACTTAAATCCTCCTTTTAATAAATCACTAATAACTTGTTAATCTCGTAGTTTTACACCACTATAACCTTTCCTTAAGCTTCTTTGACAATCCAAGAATCAAAATTGACCTTAAAATAAAAGAATTAATCCATAAAAAGCATACTCACCTTATGCAAGAAGAATCCACGATGGAGAGGAGAAAGAAGAATAGCATAGAGAATTATGGGTTTCCTTATTACTCATCTCCTCTTTTCCATGTATATATAATACCAACCTCTCAAATTTTTAATTATTTCCCTATAAAATGACCATTATGCCCTTTTTATTTCCAAACTTTATTATTCAATCATGTTCCAAGAAATTTCAATTAAGCTCTTGAACTTTTCAATTTTTTTAAATTGATCACCAATTTTCAAAAACTCACATTTTAATCACTAGTCCTGTTTTTGAGATGTTACATTTATGATCAGTTTTCAGAAAGGAGAGAAATATTGTTCATTTCAAGGACCACATCATGGGTAGAAGAAGTAATAATTTGGACCGACTGACATGGAAATTAAACAACGAAGTTTCCTTGTAATAACAAGTATTAAGTGTGCAATTTGCTCTTGGGGATGAAAATTGAAGGGACTCTACCGCCTTACCGCCTTAGGGTTTCAATTTTATAGGGACAGGCAGCGGCATGGCACAACTTTACCCGGCAACAGGCATCTTAAGAATCAAAAGAAGCTTAAATGCTACGAACTAGAGGGCTATTTGCTCCAATTTTAAGGTACAATTTTTTCATACCTAGAGTTAAGGTCATTGTCCACCTAGGTAGGTATGTTCATGTGTTATATCGAGTTACGTTTTTAATCTATTTAAATTTGATCTGAAAATTAAATACCTTAATCTACAATTGGTCTTAACTGAGTTTATGATGACTCTATTCAACTTGAAACAGACTCGATTCTTAAGATAAAAAATTGGATCCCATTTGACCTGACCCGATCTATATATATATATATATATATATTAAAATAAGAACTTAATTGGAAAAAATAATGTATAGATGTATTATTGTAATTATCCTTAAATATATAAGAAATAATTATAATATTAACTCAGGTTGGGTTGGATCAAATAGTTTTTTCATCTTAAGTTAGAATCCGACCTTATCCCTTCAAAAATTCCAATCGGATCTAAATTCAATTTTTTTTAAAAAAAGATGACCTAATCAAATCAAATTAGGTCAAAAATCATGGAATTCGAATAGAATATATTTCCCTGGATATATACATGATTTTCGTATCACAATATGAATTTTTAAAAAATTATATTAAAATTTAAAAATATGTCAAATTATAACATTATGAATAATAAATTAAATTATTAATAAAAATATATATCAATATAAAAATTTAATTTTTTAAGATGTGACTATCCTTCGATACCCCCTAAATCTCTGTGCTTTTATCCCATGCTTAATAATTTAGTTCATATTAGTATTTATAATTAAATTTAAATAAAAATAATTAGTAATAAAATTTAATTTCAATAAATTATTTTTTATTATTTACGTAAATTCTAAATCCTAAACTTCAAAATTTTAAGATATTATTAACAATTTAAAACTATTCAGGTCTGGTTTAATTCATTGTTGACAATAGATATTTTCTTTAATATTATTGTAGAATTAAGATAAACATTTCTCATAAGATGAGGAGGATCGTTGAAATGGCCGATGCGTGTTGGTTTAAATTACTTAACTCAGTGTAAATTCGCCATGTTTGATGAGAAATTTTGATTTAGAATGGAAAAGAAAAACAATGGAGGAAAGTTTTAAGAGAAAATATTACAATATTTTGATCATCATTTTTTAATTCTTGTCAATCATGACATCCAACTATTTAAATGCATTCAATCAAGCCATTAAAAATATATATTTTAATTATTAACGACCGATGGTTTAATTGAATGCATTTAAATAGTTGAGTGACCTAATTAATAAAAATTCAAAAATAATGATCAAAATAAAAAGCGACTATAGTTGGACAGTATATAGTTTATTTCTTTTATTGAAAATTTGTAGATTTGAGAAAGAAAATAATCATGAAATAGAAGCAAATAAAGAGAATTCTTCATCGTAGATAGCTAGGGGCACAACACATATTAGGTTAGGTACGGACTTTAAGAGTTATATTAAAAATGTAAGAATTCTGAAATTATAAAATTTTATTAATATAAAATTAAATCATCAATAGAATATATAAATAAAATATTTAATGTTTTCAAGAAAACGACGAGAATCTTTTGGTCTATTCATGATCATACAGTTGATGGATGTTGTAGAATGGATGTATAAGAACAAAACATCATCTATAAAAATGGAGTCATTGACAACTGTAGCAGATGCACTCATAGTTGAGGGTGAGCAAATTCAAATTTTTTAGATTAATGTATTTTATTGATGGTGTATACTCTAAAATTTTATTGTGTTCATACTGACATCTGAATTTTCTTCGATTAGTAATTCATTTTATTAATAGTTTCCATCTTGAAATTTATTTTTATTTTCATTTCATTTAAAAAATTTATACTATTAATATATGTGTTTATCCTAAAAAAATATTTTAAAATCCGTCTTTGATTTACGGGGAGGGAGCCTACTGATTAAATAATCAATGGCATTATTCCTTTCTATGCCATGCAGAATGCTTTAACATTCCCTCGTCTTACCCGCCACCTTTAGACCACACAAACACCCTTCACACAAACACAATCTACCTCGGTTCCTTGTCTACTTTCAAAAAACGCAATGTCCAGTTCCGACAGGTTGCCGACCCTACGCACCGATCAGGACTCCCGACCCATGAAACGCCAGCACACTGCTCGATACTACGCCGAGCGGGTTCGTGAAAGCTGCACGGCTAGGGTCACTAAAATAGTGTGCGCCATCTTTTTATGTCTCGTTTTAGTTGTCGGCATTGTTTTCTTCGTCTTATCGCTTAGTTTACGCCCCCATCGTCCGAGGTTCCATATGCTGGAGTTCACCGTTTCCGGTTTGGCTCAACCCACAGGGTTCGAGAATGCTGAAATAACGTTCAATGTCACCGTCAGGAACTCCAACCAACACATCGGAATCTATTACGACTCCATGGTCGGTTCGGTTTTTTACAGAGATCAACGGATTGGGTCAGCTCCATTGAAGGACCCGTTCTTCCAGGACCCAAAGACGACTACGGTCGTGGACCGTACGTTCGGTGCGGCCTCGCTTACTGTGAACAGCAAGCGATGGGAGGAGTTCATGAACGATAGGCAAAAGGGGACGGTGGTTTTTCGTTTAGATATAACGTCAGTCATTAGATTTAAGGTTTCTACGTGGAGGAGTAAACATCATAGGATGCATGTCACTTGTGATGTTGCAGTTGGTCGAGATGGAACGATCTTGCCGGCTTGGAAGAACAAGAGATGTCCCGTCTATTTCAGTTGATTTATTTCATGTATACATATATGCATATACGTATGTTGTGTAGTTCCATTTGTTGTATTATCATTCTTGTTTGATTCGATTAATTTGTACCATTATGTCTTATGATACACAATTTCAAACCTTTCAGGCTTTATCCGGATGTGAATCAAAGAAAAACTTTGTAGCTTAAGCTTTATCTAAATATAGGGATAAAGATGAGCATTTAGATCAAATTTGATACGTTTTGATATGATTCAATTCAATATGATCAGATTAAGTTGATTTTTTTTGAAAGGATGAGATTTAATCTAGTCAGGTTTGAGTTTATAGAAAAAACACCAACTCGACTCAAAATAATATTATAATTATCCATTTATATATTTAACGATAATTACAATAATACCTCTCTATATTAATTTTTAATTAGGTCTTTAATTTACCTAATAAAATGAATATATACACACACAGGGTTGGATGCAAAATTTTACCTCAAAAATCAAGTCGAATTTTAGATTGATAAAAACCCTGATAAACCTTGATCGGTCGAGTGTAAAAGGAAAGGTTTAATTTTCAAATCGTGTTTAGATGGGTCAAATACAACCTATGAACATCCTTATATGGACCTCACCATAAATATAGTATGTATTTAAGTAGTATTGAACTCACATCCTTTTGTAAATTGTAAAATCAAAGATGCCAATAGAACTAAGACTCAATTGGTCAATCTAGATTTTTTTTTCTTAAGAAAGAAGGCTTCAAAAGGTGAACTCTCGTGCAACAATTAGTCCTATGAACCTTACATGTCACATAAAGCAAAGTACAAAACTCACCAAAAGAAAAGAATACAGTTCGTAACTTCTCAACTTTCCATCTTAAACTTGCATCCTTAGACGAATGAAAGCCTTAAGCTTTAACTTTATTCTCACTCAAACCACTATTTCCCTACACCCTGAACCAAATTCCATTACCATTCAATTCCTGTGGAAACCCCTGTTCTGTTTTCCATTCTCAGACAACAATGTTCGGAACCAAAAGCGTTACCTTTTGGCTTCTTCAGATTATTGGCCTCGTAGGCCTTCTCGCTCTTTGTCTATGGTTAGTGTTGCGTCCCAGAAGCCCCAATTATACGATCATGAACTTTTCGGTCCCTTCGGTAAACGATAGTAGTGCGTCCAATCATGGGATCATCCAATATGAGCTTGATATCGATAATCCGAACAAAAACTCAGGTATTTACTACGATGATATCTTCCTAATCTTTTATCATGGGGTCGATACGGTGGGGAACAACACTGTCCCATCATTTTATCAAAGGAAGGATCGGAATTTCCGAGTGCTCAAACATGTTGATGTTGACACCCCCTTGTGGAGAGCTCTTCGCAGCGCAATACTGAATGCAACAGCTGAACTAAGAGTTGATTTATCAACTAATATCAGATATAAAACATGGGGCATAAAGAGCAAGCACCATGGACTACACAGAGAAGGAAATATACCGATAGGTAAAGATGGCAAGATATCCAACAAGAAGAAGAAAGTTAAACTTCGGCATGCATCAAAAAGGTTGAAACTAAGGGCTACCAGATTTCTCTGAAGTCTCTTTAACATCTTGCCTTGGTTTTCTTTATGTATGTCACCTTCTTCTTTCCTCCTTGGTTCTGTATATAATTTTCTTAGGTTGATGAATTCCAGTGTTTAAACGTAATCATCAAATGCAGACATGCAAATAAAACAATATTATTCTTTTCTATCAACATGTACCAAACCTTCAATCTCATATATAAACTTCTTTGTTTATTCCAAAAGAAACATGGAGGAATTCTTTTACCTATCTTTCCTGCGAAACAGAAAAATAAAATGCATGTGATAATATGATTCACTAATTGCACAGATCAATACAGCGGAGATGTATAAAATATAACCCAAATATTTTATTAGAACATCAAAAAGTTACAAAGCTTAATGAGGTTACAACCTTCATCGAGACAAACACCAAAAATAAAACACAATCAAACCTTTTCATATCATAGATGAACATAATCAACCTTTCCACCAAAATCCGACTTAAAATTGCAAAATACACTAGCCATATGAGGAAATAAAGCAGATGACAATAGCAACACCGAGTCCAAGAAATCACAGAATTGAAGTTGTGGTCATGGTCAATGAGAAATCATACAGTTAGCATTCTATCTTCCTCCCTCCAAATTAATTTCGAAGAAAGAAAAAATGGTAAAACTTATTAGGGAGACAAGTACCATACATAACAGTATGGACTAAGCTGTTAATAAACCTCGGGATTTCCCCTTTGTTGAACTCCATCTCTGAATAACTATTTGTCTTCGCCAAACATGATTAGGAATCTGCAAAGTGATAACTTGAACATGTTCATGCCTCTTTTTGTGTCAACCTTGGAAGAAACTAAATTGGCTGATGAGTGTTTAATCTACAGTTCCACCCTGATAACAGATCAGAGTTACTGAGAATGTAAGTGTCCTTACTGCAGGGAAGCCGCCATAGTCCCCGGCCTATCTGATGTCCTTAGTGATACAGCTATTAGCAGCTACTCTGACCTGCAACAGCCAACTTCAGTTAGAAACATACATTTCTTGGAATTATTCATAACTTTGACTCCTCTGCTATGCTGAATAACCAAATCAACAAGGGAAAAGCTACATTAAGCAAGACATTAGAGCAAGTAGACAGTCTGAAGTTCACAAAGGCCCCTCAACATCTTTATGCAATAATTCTTCTTTTCTTCTTAACATCAAGTAAATACCTTCGATACAATAGAGACGTGATCACGAACTGCAGCTCTCCCCCCCAGAACTACGTAGTCTCCCATCCTGTGGCAGGAGAAACAAAATATGATCAGAACTCCCAGAAAAAATTGAAAACTTCATCATGTTCACATGCATGACATGAATACACTCAACTACACATGAGAAACTTGAAGGAAAACTGAAAAAAAGAAGGAAAAACTAAAATGATAACAATAACATACATCACTGAACCTGCTATGCCGACCTGCCCACAAAGCATGCAACTTTTCCCGATAACTACATAATGTCCAAGCTGCAAAGGCCAGCAGTTGGGAAGATTATACCATGAGCATTCCTATCAACACGGCCAGACAGGAAAAAAAAAATACCCACCTGAACCAAATTATCTATCTTTGAGTGATCTCCTATTACTGTGTTCCTCCAACTGCAGAACCAAATAGGTGATATACTTTTGTTAAACATTTGTCTGCTTGGAAATGCAGAAACTAGTTAGGAGGGGAAAACATCCAGACTCAAATAGATAACTAGCCTGCCCCGATCAATGCATGTGTTAGCTCCAATATCCACATGGTTCCCTATCCTAACATTTAGCATCTGAGGAAAAACATAGGAAAAAAATAGTAAACCAAAATACATTTTCAACAAATCTGAATGAAATATCTGAAATCCACTTTTGATAATTTCCAGAGGCTAACAAGCATCAATTCTTTTCCTCTTTCTTTATTCTTTCCTATATCAATAAGAATGAATTCAATAACATAAGAAATGCCAATTATAAAGTGTTTCCTAAAGTTTGGCCTCTTAGTGCTCAAAACACAAACAAGCCTTAAAGGTCATAAAACAGCATAAGAGACAAATTAAACTATCCTGACAGTTAGACTGTATATATATATATATATATATGTTTCAATTTTACTACAGGTTTCTATTAACATGTTTAGTCCATTTTTAATTATTTAAGTATTAAAAATATCATCATGTTATTGTGTATTTTTCAAGTTTGTGAATGTTGTAGTTCTTAAAGTCCAATAAACACCAACTTGAGGCTTCTTGACCATGTTTCCATCCTCACCGACAAAAAATCCAAATCCTGCAAATGAATAAAATCATACAAACAATTCAGCTCCAGTATAATTACATATTAACCATCATTTTGATAGTGGATTAACCATCATTTGTAGAATAAAATCTTGACCAAATAACTGGATATATGTAAACATTTTGATAGTGGATTAACCATCATTTGTAGAATAAATCCCATGTCTTTTATAACTTTCAAGCTCAGAAGAAGATGATGGCCTTACCATCTTGGCCGATGCAAACTCCATTATGAATTACACATGAATCACCAACAGTGCAGTTACTCAGTGCAGCATTATAGCTGAAGAAAGCTCAATAAAGTAAACTATAAAAAAGGAGGCCCTAGACACAAAATCTAAGCAAAGCACGTAAGTTTCACAGTGAGGGATGTCTGCATATCAACAGATTTACCCAATCTTCGTAAACTGAACGATGGTAACACAAGGTCCAACTACAGTCCCAGACCCAACTCGAGCATTCGCACCCAACACGGATTTCGGATGAACTATGGCCCCGAACTCGATAACCGCTGTCGGATCAATAGAAGCTGACTTATTATGAAAACGGCCACCTCCATTTTGCCATTGCAAAAAATCCTGGGCACCATCAGCCTCAGCTCCGGTTTCTGTATTGAAAGGGGCAAAAAGATGAAGAAAGAGCAAGTTAACTGGCAAGTATTTTGAGTAATATTTTGGTTGAGACATTTTATCAAACAGTTTAGATGCTATAGAAACCGACCAGAGTTCATCCATATGACGGATTGGGTAGTTGAGGATACGGAGAAATTACAGAGAGTGCCAAAACGAGGGAAGCTTCTGAAAACGGATGCAACAATGGGGTGTACTCTTTTCAGAGTAACTGCCATAACGACCGGGGGAAAGTCTAAGTTACTGTGATGGTTTATTGGAGAGATGGAAGCAGCAATTGCGGGTACTCTATTTTCTGGTGTTGAATATATCATAACGTGTTGTTAAGTTCTATTACTATGTATTACTTATAAGTAAATAAATTGTTGTTATTTTTGAGAATTTGAGTTCGAGCATCATAAATATCAGGAGTGTAAGCTTTTAATGTTGAAAGTTTGACAGTTATCTTCGAACAGATACTGTATTTTATTTATCCCATATTATTAAAAAAATTATTAAATATATCTATTTATATATTTTTTTTCTCAATTATTTAATTAAAATTTTCATTTTTGCTTTATATTACAAATAATTTTTAAAGTAAATTACATCATTCTTCACTGAACTTTACTCTATCTTATTTTGCTCACCGTACTTTTAATTTTTCTATTTTGTTCACTGAACTTTACTGATTGAATTATTTTGCTCACTCTGTCGTTAACTCATTAACGTTGTGATGATGTGTTATTTTTTATTATTTTAATATAAAAAATTGAAAATATAAAATGTAAATTACATCGTTCCTCACTTAAATTTAATATCTCTCCTATTTTGCTCACCCAACTATAAAATAAAAATAGAAGGTGATTGGATGCCACCGCCAGCCACCGTCGACCGTCGTAGATAGTGGTCGTTTGGTCTCAAATTTTATAGGTTGTTTCACCCTGACATCTTGAGTCCGAATTTGACCTCTATTTTGTCGGAGCTTGCTCCAAAGTCCACATATTGAAGATTGAAAGTAAGGAAACCGAAAAGTTTCAGTCAAAATTCACGAATTTTGGGACCTTTTCCGGTGAAAAAACCATCAGATTCGGACTCAGGGGTCGAGATGAACTAACCTATGAATTTTGGGACCGAACGATCACCATCTACGACGGTCAACTGTGGCTGGAATAAAAAATGACATAGTGACCGATGACGACGATATTCGAAATGACGTTGTTTTTATGTATATTTGAGTTTTTCAAATAACGTCGTTTTGATGCTTGTGCTGTGTTATTACATCGTTAGAGAGTTAACGACAGAGTAAGCAAAATGATTCAATCTGTAAAGTCCATTAAGCAAAATAGAAAAATTGAAAGTACAGTAAATAAAATAGGAGAGAGAGAGTAATATTCAATGAAAATTAATATAATTTACCCTACTTTAAAAAAAAAGTTAATAAAAGTAAAAGTCTGCCCTGTATTCCACCTTCGAAATTCTTTTCTTGCTTGTTAACAAAGATAATGCATGACCTGTGGTGGCGGTTGATATCCGTTAACTCTCGGCCCGCTGATTAATTCAGCTTTAAATTGCCGAAGAACTGAAAGTCTGAAAATCCACCTTACCGGAAACTTCGCCGAATGCGGATAATCTTTACCAGAAGGGATGGGTCAAGGCAGGGTGGGAATAATAACTTTGAAAATTTAAAATTATCGTATATTTTAGATTTTTTGTTTGTATTTTTTATTAAAAATCAGTTTATTTCAAAATCTGAAATTTTAAAATGTTTAAATTCACCCCGCAGAATCTTGCGTCCCATCCCTGTTTACCGGACTTGTTTTTCTACCAAAACTTGTACCTACATTCTGTGGTTCATCCCTTTGTTTTTGCATAAGCACTGCAACCACCGCGTCTTGAGTTGACTTCTGCATCAACATGTCCTCATCTTAAACCATTTTAAATTATTTTCCGTCGCGGTCATTACGTTAGAGACTTCAACATGGTTTACTAGTAAACTCGATCTAGTTAAGAAAAATCATATATCACGGTAGGTGAATTTCCCTTGAAAGTTCTTCACTGAAATTTCTCAGCAAATACTATTGGTAATATTTAAGGTTTGCTTGTAGGGTAAAGCTGCGGTAGAGCCATTCTTGCAGTTTAGCAGAAGAAACTGGGAATTTAGACAAGATATGGAACATTCAACGAATTTCAGACAAACCCTTCATTTGCTTCTGCTTTGTTCTTTTCTGTTCGGTCTTCATGATCTTGTTCTTGCTGATCCGCCCTATCCACTTTGTTCAAACAATACCATTACCAATACTAATAATAGTTCATTTCAGAATAGTCTGCAAAATTTGCTGGATTCACTGACCTCAAACGCTTCGGTCTCCAAATACTTCAATCTCTCCTCGGGGAACGAATCCGATAAAGTATACGGTCAGTTCATGTGCCTCGACTACGTTACAGCTGATGAGTGCCGTGACTGCATCTCAGGAGCGTCGCAGGCTATAATGAATCTTTGTGGGAACAAAACGGAAGCGGTCGTATGGGAGGAAGTTTGCCAATTGCGTTACTCGAATGTTAACTTTCTCGGACGGTTGAACGTCGAAGACAACATTGGCAAAGACAACGTAATTAACATCTCGGAGCCTGTAAAGTTTCAAGCTATTGTGGAGAACAAGATGATGAATCTGACTAAAACAGCAGCCTTTAATTCATCAGCGAATATGTATGCTACCGGAGATGAACCGTATACGGTCGACGACACCGTGTATGCTCTGGTGCAGTGCACCTTAGACTTATCCCCCGATCAATGTAACACATGCCTAGTAGCTGCCATAAAAGATGTTTCGTCCTGGTGCTACGGTTCTCGTGGGGCACGATTACTTAGTCGGAGTTGTTATCTTCGGTATGAGTTATATGCCTTTTACGAAGGTGCCAATGGCAATGAGTCCTCTGTTTCTCCACATATTCAACCTACAAGTTCAACAAGAGGTATGCATATTTCATTGAAATTCCATGAAACTGAAACAGTTCCATGAAAGTGATGCACAATTCTTCGCTTTGAAATGCAGGCGGTGGAAATGGAAAGAAAGTATGGGTGATTGTAGTTATCGCAATTGGATCGGCAATTTTGCCGGTAGTGCTGATGGCTTCCATTGTATACTTCGGTGTAACGAAGAAAGGAACTCGAAAAGGTAACCATAGCAACCAGTGATCTCAAATCTTCATGTTTTTTAAGGCCTTTTAGAAACAAGTTTTGCTCCTTGTTTTGATGTCCCAGGGAAGGACGAAATTGTGAGAAATCATGTTCAACTACACAATAATGGCGACCATGAGAACCCAGGTGTCCAGGATCAGTATTTTGAAGGGTTAGATGAGTTAAAAGCAAATGATTCTTATATTGATTTGGCATCCATACACTCAGCAACCGATAACTTCTCGGATTCGAACATGCTCGGACAAGGTGGTTTTGGACCTGTTTACAAGGTAATATTGATGCCCAAATCAACAAATTTGCAACATATTATTCCTTTTTCTGCAATTTAAAACAAAATGGGTTGGCTTTTTAGGGTGTTCTTGCTGATGGAAAGGAAGTTGCTGTCAAAAGGCTTTCAAGCTTCTCTGAACAAGGTGCCTTGGAGTTCACAAATGAAGTCCTATTGATTTTGAAACTTCAACATAAAAACCTTGTCAGGCTTCTGGGTTTTTGTGTGTGGACCAGCAGGAGAAGTTGCTTGTTTATGAATTCATGCCCAACAGCAGCCTTGATGTTATCCTCTTTGGTATGTTCGTAGGCTCTAAATTTGTTTTGTGAATGTGTTTACTTGATACTTGTTTTTTGTTGCACCAGATCCAAAGAAACGTGCACAACTCAATTGGAGCAAGCGTCTGAACATTATTTATGGAATTGCAAGGGGAATTCTTTACCTACACGAAGATTCACGGCTGAGGATCATACATAGGGACCTAAAGGCTAGCAACGTGTTGCTCGATTTTGATATGAACCCGAAAATCTCGGATTTCGGAATGGCGAGAATCTTTGCAGGCGCAGATAGCGAAGCTAATACAGCACGGATAGTTGGAACTTAGTAAGGCGAAAGAACATAGTCTGATGATCTGCTAAATATTCTTTCTCAAGCATACTAAGATCTGGTTCTTTTTTTCTGTAGTGGATATATGGCTCCGGAGTATGCCATGGAGGGATTGTACTCGAATAAGTCCGATGTTTTCAGCTTTGGAGTACTCTTGCTCGAGTTAGTTACAGGCAAACGGAATGCAGGGTTTCATCAATTGACCCTCGTAGCATATGTAATTTCTTTTATCCAGGTTAAATTACTTGTTTTTCTCTTCGATTTACTAAATACGGCTAGTCACTTTGAATCATGATGCAGGCATGGCATCTATGGAACGAAGGGAATGCTTTAGAGTTGATGGATCCGTTACTCAGCGATGTATCTCCGGATGCATTCTTAAGATTCATCCATATCGGACTGTTGTGCGTTCAACAAGATGCATGTGACAGGCCTACCATGTCGTCTGTTATGGTAATGTTGAAAGGTGAAACAGTGACACTAAGCCAACCACAACAGCCTGCCTTCTCTGCAGGAAGATTTGCGGAGCATCATCAAAGATTCACTCGGAGTTGTTCCGCCAACAGTTTATCGATTTCTAGCATTGCACCGAGATGATTGACCCCCGAACTCCGGTGATGCAGGAAATTGTATCTTCTCTTTACCTGAAGGTTTATGCCAATAATAGTAACTTCATTTGACAGAAACTTAGCACTAGTAATCAACTTTTCCAAGAGATATTGTATGAAATGGTAAGTTTGTGACATATTAACAATGAAAATGAAAATGAAACCATTGATTGTGAACCATTCAAACTCAATCCTCATCAACACTTTTGGGATATTTTTCTAGCAGATATTTTGATCAAGCCTCAATGGCCAATGCATCATCTAAGATATTTTCAACAATCTCCATTCAAGAAAAAAGATTAAATGCCATAAGTTGGCATTCATCACTCCCCACCATCATCATCTCCTTCATCTACCACACAAAACGTACCCGAAAGATCGATGGCAGCAATGGAAACCACTCTCAACTCACTGTCTTCAAGTCCCAAACCGTCGTTCCTCGATCACAAATCATCCTTCCATGGCACTCCAATTCCATCTCGGTTCACTCCGATTAAGTCCTCCTCGCAGAACTCCCCCATTCCATGTCCCTCACCCCTCCTTATGACTTACAATCCTTTAAATTCCAACCCATCAAAGAATCAACCGTGTCCCGCAAAATGACTCGCCGCTACATGATGGACATGATCACCTATGCCGACACCGATGTTATCATAGTCGGCGCCGGTTCCGCAGGCCTCTCGTGTGCGTACGAGATCAGCAAAAACCCCAACATCCGTGTCGCCATAATCGAACAATCCGTCAGCCCCGGAGGAGGCGCATGGCTCGGCGGCCAACTGTTTTCCTCCATGGTCGTCCGCAAACCGGCACACAGGTTCCTCGACGAGCTCGGCATCCAATACGACGTACAAGAAGACTACGTAGTCATCAAGCACGCAGCTTTGTTCACATCGACAATCATGAGCAAGCTCTTGGCAAGGCCGAACGTGAAGCTGTTCAACGCTGTGGCTGCCGAGGATTTGATAGTGAAAGGAAACCGAGTTGCCGGCGTGGTGACGAACTGGGCTCTGGTGTCGATGAACCACGACACACAGTCTTGTATGGACCCTAACGTAATGGAGTCAAAGATCGTGGTGAGTTCTTGTGGGCACGATGGACCATTTGGAGCAACCGGAGTTAAGAGATTGAAGAGCATTGGGATGATCGACAGCGTGCCTGGAATGAAGGCACTGGACATGAACACTGCAGAGGATGCAATCGTTAGGCTTACAAGGGAAATTGTGCCTGGCATGATTGTAACTGGAATTGAAGTTGCAGAGATCGCTGGTTCTCCAAGAATGGTAAACAAAAATCCTCCATTTTTACTCCCCTTTTTTTTTCCATTTTTGATCTGAGTTTTTTATGAAAAAATTCTGGGTTTTATTTTGCAGGGACCAACATTTGGAGCAATGATGATATCAGGGCAGAAGGCAGCACACCTGGCCTTGAAGGCATTGGGGCAGCCAAACGCCATTGATGGGAGCTTGAACGAAGCTGAAAGAGTGCAGCCAGAGTTTGTTCTTGCCGCTGCTGAAACAGAGGAGACTGCGGATGCTTGATATTATGATTTACAGGAAATTGTTGGATATTACATGTAAGCACAACCAAAATTCGATTTAATTTAATTTAATTTAAATTAAAAACAAATTCAAGTGATTTGGAAATAGAACTTGAACAGAAATTATTAAGGAATATTTTAAATAATTTTAGAAATAAAACAATTGAGAAGATAAGTAATGAAAGACATATATATTAAGGCCCACCGAACCCAGAAGCTGAACCTTTGTTTTGTATTATCAATATAAGGCTTAAAGCCCATATCATATCCAGACAATGAAGAATCGCCCACACCAAGCTGGTTATCATAGATACAGTACAAATTTTTAAAATAAATGAAAGAACTATCTATTATGCTTCTACCCTAGCAGCATATTCAAATATACTGATTTTTTACGAATAGATGCTTAAAGTATTTTTGATTTATTTCGGTTCTTAACGTTATAAATATTATTATTTTAGGTGTTCGAGCCTTCAACGACATTAATTTCTTCCGTTAAGTGATACGTGTCACAATCCGATGATTTTAAAATTTATTTTTTTTAAAATATTATTGTATTTATAAAAAAAACTAATTTCTCTTAAATTATAAAAAACCCCAAAATTCATAGGATCTCTAAATCCTAACCTTAACCCGCCGTCGCCACCTTTTCATGCCACGACCACCGCCGCCGACGCAGTCTCTGTCATCCTCCTAATCATACGTTGCCTTAGTTGTCGTCGATTAGTCGTCGGAATCGCGTGGGATCACAAGCTTTTATCCTAAGGTTCGCAGGTATAAAACATCGATTCGTCGTTGATTGGCCGTCAATCGGTGATGATTTCATAGGGGTTTTGGTTGCCGGTGAGGTGAGCTCGGGTGGAGCTTCATCTACGACAAAGGGCGACGATCGATGTGGGTTTAACGGTTAAAATGAAGGTTTTCAAAGTTTTGGGTTATTTCAAAATTTGTATTTTTTAAAAATATATAAATTTAATCTTTTAATTTTAAGTAAATTTTTTAAAATTACCAGATTGTGACACGTGTCACTTAACGGATGAAATTAACACTCTTGACGGTCTCGACACCTAAAGCGTTAACATTTGTAACTTTAGGCACCAGGATATGTAAAAATAATACTTTAAACACCTATTCGTGTAAAGAACTATAGTTTAAGTACTTATTTTATATTTAAGCCAAATTTTAAATCATTCAGGTGATCTAAACTCACACACACACACACACACACACACATATATATATATATATATATATATATATATATATATATATATATATATATATATATATATATATATATATATATATATATATATATATGAAATTGGTCCATCAAATCTAAAGGGTGTAAACTTCATTAATTTTATATAAAAATATAATCTTGGATGAATATAATCTTTTAATCTCAACCATCCAATTAAATTTAGGGTAAAATACATAAATGATCCTTGATTATAAAACATTATTTTATTGAATTCTTCGACTATTAAAAGTTATAAAATGGTCCCCTGATTATAGTGATCTGCTTTGTTAAGTTTCTCGACTACTAAAAGTTACAACATTTTCATTCGACTATTCATATGTTCCAAACTCCTTTTTTTTGTTAAAAATTGGAGATTGTCTGAACATGATGTTAACTTGTTCATTGTGATATGATAAAATCTGATTTCATAATCGTTTGATTTGAATATTTTGGATCGAGTCTCTATTTGTATTATGTCTTTGAGTCAGTGCTTGAAAGCAACAATGGTATCAATAGACATAATTAAAATATGATTTTATCATATCTCAGTCAGTAGGTTAATGTCCAGCTCAGACGACTGTCATTTTTTTAACTAAAAAAGATGAGTTTAGAACATATGAATAGTTGAATGACCATTTTATAACTTTTAATAGTTGAGGGATTCAAGAAAGCAATGTCCTATAATCGAAGAACCTTTTTGTAACTTCTAATAACCTGGATACTCAACAAAACAACTTCCTATAATAAGAGACTATTTATGTACTTTATCCTTATATTTATTATGCAATCGGTGCCTAAAATTCTTGCAGAAGTATCAAGCATGGGTAGACTTCTTACCGCTGACTTAATCTCATAGTTTAATAAATTAAGAGATTGAAATAAATTCAAAATCACATGTTATTGATGATGGCTGATTCCTTCTCCAAAATTTGCTTTCTGGCTTTGTTTCTTTCGATCTTTTGCTCCGCCAGTTTGGCGGAATCAGAGTTATTGTACAACTGCTGCTCCAATGCAACCGGAAACAGAGTCTACACCGCCAACATCGACCGCCTCTTCTCTTACCTCTCAACCAACGCCACGGAGGAGCACGACGGGTTCTTCAACACCACCTCCGGACAGGAGCCTCACACGGTTTACGGTCTCTATCTCTGCCGTGGTGATGTCGGTCCGAAAATTTGCCGTGACTGCATCAACGTTGCTGCTGCTGAGATGCCTCGTCTTTGTCCTAACAAAACATGGGCTATATTGTGGTATGCCGAGTGTATGCTGCGTTACTCGAACGAATCAATCTTTTCCTCCATGGCTGAAAAGCCTGGTGTAGATCAGTGGAATTATAATCACGATGCAATGGAATCGGACCGCTTTAACCGGCTGGTGGCATCCGCGATGAAGAACGTTACAACTGGAGCTTCGAATTCTACTAAAAAGTTTGCTACAAGCGAAGCCGCTTTCACAGAGTTCCAAACCCTTTATAGCCTGGCTCAGTGCACACCTGATATTTCGACTAAAGATTGCTACAGATGCCTACAGGATTCTGTTGCAGATTTGCTAATTGATACCGGTGGAAACAAATCAGGATTCGCCCTGCGACCGAGCTGCACAGCGCAATATCAGACCGCCCCTTTCTATAACATTGTAAGTAACACAAGCCAAGCCGCCCCGCCGCCTGAACAGCCTCTTCCGCTTCCTCCCCCTCCAGATCATTTTCATAAAAAGGGGTTGTCCATGTCATCACAGACAGTGATTAAAATTGTTGTTCCAACAGTGGGGTTCTTGGTTTTGTCCAGTTTCGTATGTACAAGCAAGAAACTAATCGCACTAAGAAACCGAAAAGGTAAACCAGAATGGTCTAACTACAGAATATGATCATATAAATCAAGTTGGTTTATGTATATACAATCATTTGTAGATGGAATGAAAGCCAGGGCATTGCAATCTCTGCAATTTGATTTCAGCATCATTAAAGCCGCCACGGACAACTTCGCCGAAGCTAATAAGATCGGTGCCGGTGGATTTGGCAGTGTGTACAAGGTGAGGAAAATTAAGAGTTAAGACTTAGAGATAGCTCCGAGGTTGATTGTTTCATAAGAAATCACTGTTTTTGATTAGGGTATGCTTCCTGATGGACAAGAAATAGCTGTGAAGCGACTATCGACAAGCTCCAGTCAAGGTGCCCAAGAGTTTAAGACCGAAGTCGTGTTGGTAGCGAAACTCCAGCACCGGAATCTGGTGAAGCTATTAGGATATTGTTTACAAAGGAAAGAGAGGATGCTTATCTATGAATTTGTGCCCAACAGAAGCCTTGATCACTTCATATTTGGTTTGTTCCTTTCAAGCAAATATGCTCTTAAGTTTCACCAAAGGAATTGATCATGATCAACAACTGTTATTCATTTCAGCTACTGAAAAACAAAGACAATTGGATTGGCCCCAACGATACAAGATCATTAAAGGGATTGCTCGAGGGCTTTTGTACCTTCATTCGGATTCTCGCCTCAAAATCATACACCGCGATCTTAAAGCCGGAAATATCTTACTAGACGAGGGCATGAACCCAAAGATTTCCGATTTCGGCATGGCGAAGCTTGTAAGGGAAAACAAAAGTCTACAACAAACCAAGAGAATCGTCGGCACATAGTAAGTTAATTTTCCTTTTACTGAAATTATAGGTTCATTCCTGACGCTGCTAATTTGCAGTGGTTACATGCCTCCGGAATATGCAATCCATGGACAATTCTCCGACAAGTCCGACGTGTTCAGTTTCGGTATTTTGATACTGGAAATTGTAAGTGGAAAAAGAAATACAAGTTTCTGTCACTCTGTAAATGCCGAAAACCTTCTAACTTATGTAAGTACTAGCTGAAATTCGGCCACACCAATATCCGACATTCGCATTCGAGTTCAGATAAATGTGTACTCGGAAGTCTTTTAACTCGAGGTTGTTTGCAGGCATGGAGGCATTGGAAAAATGGGACAACAATAGAATTGATGGATTCGACCTTACGTGACTCGTACGTAAGCAATGAAGTCATTAGGTGCATTCACATTGGCCTGCTGTGCGTTCAAGAAATTCCGGAAGTGAGGCCTACAATGGCGAGAGTTGTTATCATGCTCAGCAGTTCATCGGTTACTCTACCATTACCTCAACGAACAGCGTTCTTCTTCGGCACAACAACAGAGGGAAAGCTTCCGATTGTAGATTATAAATCCGATCAATCGATGAGTACCGTTTCATCTTCTGCTGCCGCCACAGTTAACGAGACGTCCATTACCGAGTTGTGCCCTCGATAATTCCGATCAGGCGTATATCAGTATATGCATATATACTGAAATTATCAAATATAGTTGAGCCATTTAGAATTTCTCAAAAATCCTACTACTTCGATATCTAATAATGATTTTTTCTATTAAACTAATTTGATAACAAAGTAGTATTTGTTTTAAATACTTTCAATTATTTAATAATAAACGTTCAATCATACTGCTGCAGTCGTTAGTGCTCAGACCCATATCCTCTAGGAGCAACAACGATTCTTTTAACCATTGAATTAAGTTAGTTTATGTCCCATTCGAATAATGGTTGCGAATATAATAAATTTATATATAATATTTTATTTGAACCCCAGTCATTTTTAAAGTATTTCTTACATACACTTATTCAAGAGTCGAACCGTTCTATAGAGAACTTCTGTTGTGAGACGCTTAAAAAATGGCGTGACCGGTTAAACAAGTAACCGATTAAAATTCAGACCGGTTATGTTATATCATTTAACCGGAAATATTATCAAGTACAATAACATATTAGGTAGCGTTTATATAATGTAATAGGTAGCGCTTATATAATAAAATAGACATTTAACCAGAAATATTATCAAGTACAATAACATATTAAGTAGCGCTTATATAATGTAATAGGTAGCGCTTATATAATAAAATAGGTATTTAACCGGAAATATTATCAAGTACATAACATATTAGGTAGCGCTTATATTTGTAATAGGTAGCGCTTATATTGACCTATTTTATAAGTAAACCGGTATATTTATACCGGTAACATTGCAAATTTACCTATTACATTATAATTATCGTTTTCGATGTTTTTTTGGATCGATATAATTTTAAATGTATCGACACTTTATGCGTGCACCTTGTTGGACATTCATTCTGGAAACAAGTATCGACATAAACTTAAAGAGTGTCGATATATTATTTAGACCTATTTTTTCATAAAATCGATATATTTCTATTGAGTACATTGTAAATTTACCTATCACATTGTAATTATCGGTTTCGATATTTTTGGGATAGATAGTTTTAATAAATGTATCGACACTTTATGCGTGCACCCGTTTGGCATTCATTATGGACAAAATGTATCGACACAAATTTAATAAGTGTCGATACTTTATGATGACATATTTTCTCATAAAACCGGTATATTTATACTGGTTACATTGTAAATTTACCTATTACATTATAATTATCGGTTTCGATGTTTTTTGGATCGATACTTTTTAAAACATGTATCGGTTTCATAAAATGATTGACATCTCTGTTGCATAATTTTTAATGTGAGTAGTTGGGTTTAGGGTTTAAAATGTTTGCATTTATGTGCAAATCCTATTATTCAGTAGGTTCTTTTCAGCATAATAGACATAATTGCAAAGTTAATTCTAGGTTCGGTCTTCATGCAGAGCAAAAGCTACCGCTCTTGGTAAATCTTTAAATGTCAGATTTCTTGTGTTCTGCCTCGAGAATATAGGCTACTGCACGCATCTAACTAATTGGTCCCGAAACGTGAACGTATATCATAACAACTATCCTTATATAAAATTAAGAACAATTCTTCAACAACTGAATACAACTATTATACGTAATGTTAATCATGCACTCCTTACGTTGGAGGGCTCTAAACCCTCAAAAGAAGATTGCCTTACCAATTCCTAGCTTACCATTTGGACCCTGCAAGGGGTTTTATTGGTTATACTGTCAACATGATTATGAGCTTCCTTTATAATTTCGCATTCAGTAAGACTGTAGAGATTTGAATCAATTAAATTGGATTAAATACTTTAATCCAATTACCATTTCGAGAACAATTACATGAATACATTGATACTTATTGGTCGCTTTAGATTTTCTTCAATATTGATACGCTAGGGCTCCATTTGAAGGTCATCATCTTCGCGAACAAAGATTGAACTTGCAACCTATAACCATTCACAAACAACAAACTTTAATTTTGAAGATTTTCTAAAAAATTAAGGCTTCGACAACATACCTATTGAACACAAGAAGGGAAAAAAGTGTACAATCTGGAAATCAATATCATAATATCGAGAAATTTACATGAATAATTGATCGTAACTGTTATGAACGCTGGTATTCGTCACAGAGGAAGAGAAGAGAATTACCTTTAGGGTTTGTCGATTTAGGGTTTATAGCGTTACATATAAATAATGAAGGAAGAAAAAACGCGTTATTTATAAGTATCGACACAAATCTAAAACGTGTCGATACATTATGTTCACCTATTTTCTCATAAAATCAGTACATTTATACCGATTACATTGTAAATTTACCTATTACATTATAATTATCGGTTTCGATATTTTTTGGATCAATACTTTTTAAAACATGTATCGACACTTTATGCGTGTAACCCTTTTGGTATTCATTTTGGACAAAAAATATTGACACAAATCTAAAACGTGTCGATATATTATGTTCACCTATTTTAACATAAAACTGGTATATTTATACCGGTTACATTGTAAATTTACCTATTACATTATAATTATCGGTTTCGATGTTTTTGAGATCGATACTTTTTATAAATGTATCGACACTTTATGCGTTCACCTTTTTGGGCATTCATTCTGTTCAAAAAGTATAGACACAACATTAAAAAGTGTCGACATATTATGTAGACCTATTCTCACATAAAACCAGTATATTTATACCGGTTATATTACAAAATTACCTATTACATTATAATTATAGGTTTCGATGTTTTTAGGATCGATACGTTTTAAAACATTTATCGACACTTTATACGTGCAACCCTTTTGGTATTCATTTTGGACAAAAAGTATCGACACAAATCTAAAACGTGTCGATACATTATGTTCACCTATTTTAACATAAAACTGGTATATTTATACCGGTTATATTGTAAATTTACCTATTATATTATAATTATCGGTTTCGATATTTTTGGGATCGATACTTTTTATAAATGTATCGACACTTTATGCGTTCACCCTTTTGGGCATTCATTTTATACAAAAAGTATCGACACAACATTAAAAAGTTTCGACATATTATGTAAACCTATTCTCACATAAAATCGGTATATTTATACCAGTTATATTAAAAAATTATCTATTACATTATAATTATAGGTTTCGATGTTTTTGGGATTGATACGTTTTAAAAATGTTTCGACACTTTATGATTGCACCCTTTTGGGCATTCCTTCTGGACAAACAGTATTGACACAAATTCCAAAAGTGTCGATACATTATGTAGACCTATTCTCTTATAAAATCGGTTTAGTTATACCGGTTACATTGAAAAATTACCTATTACATTATAATTATGGGTTTCGATGTTTCTGGGATCGACACTTTCAATAAATGTATCGACACGTTATGCGTTCATCATTTTGGGAATTCATTCTGGACAAAAAATATCGAAACATAATGAAAAAATGTTGATACATTATCGACACATATGCTTACCTATGTTTTGGAAACTTAACGTTTGGGAACCATACTGGACAAAATGTTGGAAACAAATCTTTGTGTTTATTAATTTTTCATTAAAAAAGTATATTTTTACCAACTACATTGTAAATTTACCTTTTACTTTAAAGTTATTGAATTTTGTAGTTATTGTACATACCCTCTATATGGAATGGTCATTCAGTCCCGCACATGATAACAATTATGATGACATTTGGAATAATGCAGACAACAAACTTCATATATCGTAAGTATCAACATGACTCTTACTGTGTATAAGAAACATGTACAATAACCTACTGCTAACTTTTCTCATCTCATACATAATTACATCCACATACAAAATTATAAATCATATTCAAAATTATAAATCTTATACAAAATTAACTCTACATTTATATCATCACTTACTTTTGTTATTCTTGTGTCTCATGGCAGCTTTTGTTATCTCCTGTCTTCGTTGATTTTGATTGTGGCTTACGAGATTGTTTAATATTCGCGATCGATCCTACTCTCCAACAACCTATATTCAAATTGTCAGTACGTTAAGTATTATAAACCACATCATTCAATATACGACTTTTAACAAGTTAACCGCAAACGAATTTTTAATCCCACTTACAAAATCACCAGTTGCCCCTGTAGAACCGATCGATTCCATCCACATCATCACATACATGCCGCAATCATATCTGTAACAAAATTTGAAAACCACACATGTCAATTATGAAACCTGCATAAATTAAGTTTTCTATTTTTGATAGCATCTCATACCCATTCAATTGTTCATTCTTCTTATGCTCCACAAATTTGAAATTTTTCAAGGGGAATTTACTTAGAGATCCACATTCTTCTACCCAAATACGTTTCTTATTATAATTATCTAATATTTTCATTTGAATTAAAAAATATGAAGTTATGATCCAAACAAAATATGCATTATAATTTACATAATGTCCTTTCATACATACCAATCTCTTAGCATCATTCACTCTCTATTTATCTGCTTCAGATGTAAACAAACTATCATATATTGTAGGCAACATGATCTACCATATCCAACACCAACAGATACCAATGTGAATTATGGTAGTTTATTGTGATCATGATCTGCAACAAATTTCACACCCAATTTGAAAAAATTCAACATTCTATATTCGAAACATCATTTGCAATTCGTATGGTGTCTTACCTTCTCACAATCGGTGAATTTCACATAGTTCCCAATATGGAACCCCAAAAGGTAGAAATACTCTCAACACTTACTTTGCTGTTGGAATCCAACGCCTGTTGCTGCAATTACACGACAATCATTATTAATTTACCGTCTATAACACTACTTTTCAACATTTATTAATTTAACTCACCGCTAAGTGGTATGGAAGGTAGCCAATCCTACGGAGTGATTTTTTCGAATCGTAGCATACTGTCTAGGCGAGCAAATCAATAACCTAACAAAATTAATTTCACAATCAGAACATATTCAATAGGTTTTAACATTTTGTACTTTCTACTTACCACACTGCCAACCCATTCTGTAGGCTTCAACGTTGCAAAGTCGGACATATTATCGAATTGATTTTTCCATTGAGATTACAGAATATCTATATGAATCATTAGGATTAATATCTTATCATAAAATATTTAAATATCACTCACAAAGCAATATATTTCACTTACCGCGATTCTAACCCACTATTCCATAAATAATCACAAATTGCAGCTTCGATGTCATCAATTCCGCTTGGAATATCCTTTTTTTCAACCTACAATTTTGCATACAAATTTTTGTCACAACAACATGATAAAGATCAAATTAAGTTTTCTTTTATTCAACTTACTTTCTGTTTCTTCCTATGGGGTGCATGACATTCCGAATCCAAATCTGCATCTATAACACTCTCCGGTGTATAGATCACATCGACATCTTTCCTCCTCATTTCCTCCATCTTTTCTTCTTCATATTTTTTCAGTTCATCGTATTTTTGCTCTACATATCTCTTCATCTCTTTTATTTCACCCTTCAATTTTCCCCTTCATCCAAGTATTCATCAACCACCCCCTTCACCCCCGTAAGTTCACTCCTCAATTCCACAACCTCCTTCACCACTTCATCAATTTTTTCACCCCTCACCATCTTAATTTCACCCCTCAACACATCAACTTCTTTCACCACTCCATCTATTTTTCCTTCCACTTCCCACTTATGCCTCTCAAGTGTCTCTTTGACTCTCTCAAGTTTCTCTTCGACTCTCTCAAGTTTCTCTTCGACTCTTGATTGTTTTTGCATGATATCAAATTTGATTTTTTTGATATCAGCCAATTCAGACATCAAAATGTCAAATTTACTCTGTTTTCCCTCACCGTCATCCCTCTCACCGTCATCCCCCAATACAACCATCTCTTCTTCCTTCTCCTCTGCCTCCACTACATTCTTTCCAATAACATTCAAAATTAAATTACAATATTAAGACATTGATTATATTCTTAATATTATTTAATTACATTTATTTCCCTTTCTTGCTTCCTTGGTCTATTCAACTTCAACTTCGCCATCACTCTAACCACCTCTTCCTTCCCCCATACACGGATGCGTGCCACTCCGGTTCTTTCATAAGCCGGCACTGCCTCACAGCCCGACAAAAAATCGAATAGTGCAACCTGCATTTATAATAAAATTTATAGTTTTATATAATAACTATATTATCATTTTATATAAAAAAACAAAAACGTTCTTCAACTCATTTACCTCTAAGATTGTTATTTACCATTTGAGGTATCTCTGGTTGCCCTTTTTAAAGGAGATTATTGATTCAATCAATCTCGAATGGACATATTCAACCCAATTGAATTCACCCTTCAAGCCTTCATCGCAAATGAGCTTCATATAGTCTTTGTTCGTTGACGTATCACCCGTTGGACAAAGAAAGATCACGACAAGGTACAATAGAACTCGGGCCTTCAGTTTATCCCCTCCGTAAGATTAACTTTTGATTTCCTCTTCAAGTTCAGCATATGTCACCTTCTGCTTCAAACCATATTTGGAGGCAAGTGTTTTCTAGTTCTTACTCTTAGAGACTTCTACAACACTTTTTCCTTCATTTCCTACCCCCAAGAAGGCTGCAGCACATGGGATCCCGAGAGGAAATGAAAAATCACCATATTTAGCAATACATTGTTTGACATCAAATTGCGCCATCAAGGATCGACACAATTCCCTCCTAATAGGTTGATCCCTTATTCCTACCAACGATCCAAACCTCATTTCTCCCATCACATTCAACTGAACCTTCTCCTTAAGGTGTATAATTAATGAATTCACCCTTTTAATGCTGCACCTTGTCGACACTTCCTACATTTTTTAACAATATATAATGTTATAGTTATATATTTTGTATCAACATATTTACAAGTTTAATGAATACCTTCTTTTCATGTGCTTTCCTCCATTCATTGTATTCTTCACTATCCATCTTTGACTGTGCGATGTAAGGTTCCTTCTCAGCATCACCCATCGAATTCCATTTCTCCAACACATCATTTCTCACCTAATATTAAGCATAAACGTTTTTAATCAATACATTAACGCTGAATAATACTCAATGTCAATTTCAATTTACATACCGAATCGATGTGTTCGCCACCTTCCTTCATCATTTTACATTCGGTCATACTGCCAACATTTAAAATTTGTCATCAATTTAAAGTTCTTAAATACTTTAATCCAATTATCATTTCAACAATAATAACAAAAAGACATTGATACTTACTAGAAGTACATATATCCACCCTTTGGTTGCTTTCGAGTCTCGTCCTCAATTTCAAAGTCATCTGCGCCACTAACAATATTTCCACCCATTGACTCCATTTTTCCTTCATATATCAGTTTACACAAATCAAATCAAATACTTATTACATACACTTTATTCAATATACAAATATAGATAACTACTCTTGTGGTAAAACGGTTTTCTTCAAAAGAATTTGAATGGCCACTACAAAATGTGTCAGCACAATTATACAACCTAAAATATCATTTTCTACATATAATATTATATACAGGTATCCATATTTATTTTCTACCTATAATATTATATACAGGTATCCATATTTATTTTCTACCTATAATATTATATAATCGGTCCCAAATCTTTCTTGGCTTCAATTCGAAATCCCCAAACCAAACCCAAAAACTCTAATCCCTATTTCCTTCAAACGAATGGGAACACTCAATACTCCAAGTATCGGCACATTTATACAACCTATAATATCATTTTCTACCTATAATATTTAATAAAAGTATCGATATTTATATTTTAACTAGAATATCACTTTCTACCTGTAATCGGTCTCAAATGCTTCTTTACTTAGAAAATCCCAAACAACACATAAAAACCCTATTTTCGATTACTGTAATAATAAAAAAACTAGGGTTTTGACAACGTACTTTTCGATTCGACTGCAGCAATAAACAAACAAAATTCGCTTTAGAAACGTCTTCTGAAATGCAGCAACAATTACGCTTCGATTTCAAAAACTCGTCCGTTCTATCTATTTCTCAGAGGATATTTAATTATGCCCTTTATATTTTCATCGGATATGTAATTTCTATTTAATCGATACAACTACAAAAGTGTCGATATTTTTATGTCATGCGTCGATACTTTCGATAGTATAATTATCTATTTCTTTGAAAGTATCGATACTTTATTATGCGTACTTATTAAAGTATCGTCACTTTCAATATATCCGGTAGTGCTTTATCGATTTTATCATTTAGAGACCGGTTTTATCATATTTTTACCTTTTATATCGTTATGGATCGATACATTTTTATAAAGAATCGACACTTTATAGGCGCTAAAACTGCTTCTCCTTTAAATTCACAATGTGTCGATACTTATATTAAAGTATCGACATTTTCAATATATTCGGTATCTCTTTACCGGTTTTGTCTTTTCCTGACCGGTTCTGTCATATTTTTACCTGTTATATCGTTGTGGATCGATACATATTTATAAATAATCGACACTTTATAGGAGCTAAAATTGCTTCTCCTTTAAATTCACTATGTGTCGATACTTATATTAAAGTATCGACACTTTCAATATATCTAGTAACTCTTTACCGGTTTTGTCTTTTCCTAACCGGTTTTGTCATATTTTTACTTGTTATATCGTTGTGGATCGATACATATTTATAAAGAATCGACACTTTATCGACGCTAAAACTACTTCTCCTTTAAATTCACTATGTGTCGATACTTATATTAAAATAACGACACTTGTAATATATCCGGTAGCGCTTTACCGGTTTTGTCATATTTTTTCCTGTTATATTGATGTAGAACGATACATTTTTATAAAGTATCGACATAAACCGACAAGTTAAGTTTGTTGCTTGTCAAATTTTTTAATATTTCTTCATGATTTAGACCTAATACATTATTATTACTCAACATTTTCAATAACGCTAAATCAAATTTATTAAATATCTTTTAATATATCCGATAATACCATATATTATTCGTATATTAACCTGCTTTGCTGATACATTCTCCCGTTCTATATGACCCTTATGAGTCCTTGACTCTTTGCGTTTCTCCCGAGGGTTAGAGAATTCAAGTCTTCTGAGCATTTAATGGATCAACGTGCTGTCTTTTCTTCATGGTAATAATTGCTTGCTTTGTCCTTGTTTCATTCTTCTTTGGGTAAACTACACCAAATGGTCACTCATGTTCGATTAAACTTCTCTTTACCCATTGATGTTTTAATGCTAGTGATTTTATCATTAACGTTATCGATTTATAACAAATCAATCGTTCAACGTTAACAACTATTACTATAGGTGATGGAAAGCTAATGCGGAGTGTTAATCACTGAAATGGATTAGCCATTGTAAATGTTAATTGTAACACGTCTTATAAAGTGATTAATGTATTTTACATGTGACTATAAGTAAATGTTAAACGCAAACGTAATCTTTGGTTGCAAGGAAGAAAGGAAGAACAAATGAGTTCGCCGAGGCTCTAGTTCAGTTATCGACACTTCATTGTTAGACAGTTCTCCAAGCCCCATTGTTCCTTGAGGACTCGACTCGTTTCTTCTGCGAAGGAAGGATGCCGGTTCCTGAGGTCGAGGCAACGAAACCGAGTAGCCATCGAGCATGAGAATGACGGTTCTCATCGTAGGCCTTTTAGTGGGATCTGCTTGAACACACAATAAGCCTACATGGATACATCTAGTCACTTTTCTTGAATAGTTTGTTCTTAAATTGGGATCCATTATTTCCAATGGAGTTCCATCTCTCCAGTGATTCCTACACTGCAACAATTCGGTAAACAATGTCACGTTTTTCGCATTCGACTAAACGAAAGAAAGGTTGATGAACAAATCAATGTACTCACGTAGGTTATGAGGTCTTCAGCACCCTCTGAATCATAAAAGGAACTATTCCTTTTGCCACTTATAATCTCTAGTAGTAAGACCCCAAGGCTAAATACATCAGATTTCATTGAAAGTTGTCCATACATTGCATATTCTGGTGCCATATAACCACTGCAACCAAGTAACAGACCGATTAAGCGACTCGAATAACGAATAATAGAAGAGTTTGATGTTTTCAGAGGGAAACGGAAACATCAAAGTAGAGGATTATTTCAGACTTACTATGTCCCAACAATTCTTCTTGTGTTTGTTTGAGTTTGATCCACACCAAAAATCCTTGCCATGCCAAAATCTGATATCTTGGCCTTCATATCCTCATCCAACAAAACGTTGCTGGCTTTAAGATCTCGATGGATGATCCGGAGCCGAGAATCTTCGTGAAGATAAAGAAGCCCTCTACAGATTCCTTGAATAATTCTGTAACGTCCCAACCAGTCCAAACATCCTTGTCTTTCAGGGTCTGCAAGAATCGATCAACATAGTCATTTCATGACAAAAAATGAATGAAAGACACAGCAAATGCATAATTAAAGGGAACTTTCCATTACAAGGCTAAATTGTCAAAGCATATGAAGAATTAGAGATCGTGTACCATTTTCTTCAGGTACGATTAAATATGTCATAATTAAAAGTCAATCTACAATCAATCGCGATTATTGCAATTTTAAGCAAAACATTCAAAAATAATATCACTATTTAAGGCTCAATCCCACATAGTATTGGGAACAAGTGTTGGTAATGCTCAATCCCACATAGTATTGGAAACACTATTGGGAATGGTATTTAAGGCTTGACTTTCCCACTTTCTTGATGAGTGATAGAGAACAAGGGGGACTCTCGCGCGCCGCCGCCGTCCGTCTCGTCTCGGGTCGGGTCGTGGTCGTGGAATAAATTGCAATGCGAATATGTAAATCGCAATGCGATAGTCGAAGTTCGCGTTGCGATAGTCGAATTTGGAATAAATCGCAACGCGAACTTCGACTATCGCAATGCGAACTTGGACTATCGTAATGCGAACTTGGACTATCGCATTGTGATTTACATATTCGCATTGCGATAGTCCAAGTTCGCATTGCGATAGTCGAAATTCGCGTTGCGAATCTGGAAACTGATTTGCGATACCGGAGATCGCGTTGCGAATTATCGATCGCATTGCGATTTAGTTGGTCATTTTGGCAAATCTAAAAAAAGTTGGTTAAAATCGTATATTATAAGGCATTTTTGGTCACTGAGGTTATTTTCTCTTATTTTAATTAGGGGTGTTCAGATCTAATCCGATCAAAAAAATAACAGAAAATCGATCCAAAAAACCAATAACAAAAAAAAAATCGAAACCGATCCAAACCGAACCGAACCGATGAAATGAAATATTGAATTTACAAGCTTGAAACAGACCCATCAAAAACCCTACAAAATCTCACAAAATTCAGATACAAATTCAGCTTTCCTCGACACACACACGTAACAATTTTGCTCCAGATTCTAGTCATCGATGCCAATGAAAAAAAGGGTGCAATAAATGATAATAGCAAAGAAGGAAAATATAGTCTTTTAGTATTTCCTCAGTTCTGAGGTAGAGAGAAAATTGTCGGGTAAAACTTAGAAAAATGTGTCGTTTTACTTTTATGTGTGACTTACTGACGAGAAACTAATTCGTTTCTTGATTTTTTTAAAATATATATTCTCTTTGTAAGCTTCACAAGCTTGCATTTGTTAAAATATATATTCTCTTTGCTTTTGTTATACATATGTTTTATGAAAAAAATTCAAGAATTATTTTGAAAAATTAGAATCCAAAAACCGCACAAATTCAAATTGAATCAAGCCGCACTTAATTGGATCAGATCGAATTTTTTTAGAAACATCCAAACCGCAAATATTTATACTTTCGGATCGGATGAATTTTTAGCTAAAAACCGATCTAATCCGACCGCGAACACCCCTAATTCCAACAAAAAGTTAGCTCTGTTCCAAAGATAAACAAGTTTTGAAAGCAAAAATCAAGAGTTAAAAATGACCCAACGTTCTTTTCCTCATAGAAGGGGCCAGGACGCAAGACTGGAGTAGGGTGGGCATGGGTCGGGGCAGGGCGGGTTTTCGATCAATCTGATTCAATCCAAGAATGTATACTCTTTATTAGAAATCCGACTCGACTCAAGTTTACATATGACTTCATCCAACCTGATTTTTTGAGATAAAATCTGAACTTGTTCCGACTCGAAATAAATATATATGAAAAATATTATTTTTATTTAATAAAAATAGGATCTAATTGAAAAATATAATACATAGAAGGTTATTATTGTAATGTCTCTAAATATACAAGGTAAATTTTTATTATTTTTCAGGTTAGGCCGGGTTGACTATTTTTTATCGTAAACTCGAACCCGACCCAATCAGACTCGATCCAAATCATATTTTTTTTAAAAAAATCGATCCAATTAAATTAAGTCAGATCGAAATCCGCCGAATTTAGGTCACGTACCCATCCCTGCATTGGAGTGCCAAAAAGTCTAATTTTTCTTAAAAAATATATAATAATAAAAACAATGTTTATAATCTTTCATCATATAATTATTTTAGTCATTATTTTCTATAATATTTTAGTTTTTAATATTTTATTTTAGGATTCAAGTAAAAATAAATATCTAAATTTTACTCTTTTTTACTTTAGGTACCTAAATTATTTTTTGCTCAAACTAAGCACTTAAAATAAATAAACAATTCAAATAAAAAAACTATTAAATTTAATTATTTTAAGTTATAATTTTTTTTCAATTATAAATTATTTTTTGATCAATAAGATATTGATATGTCACATTAAATTAGGTACTTGTTATGACCAAAATATATTTCAAGGGCTTAAAGCAAAAATGATGTATAGTTTAGGGACTTAATTTGATAAAAAAATATTTAAGGTACTTAAAGTGATTATATATAATAATTTCATGACTTATTTAGACTAAAACATAGTTTAGGTAATAAAAACAAAAAAAAGGGTACAATTTAAGTTTTTTTTAGTTTAAGCATTTATTTTAAAACAAAATAATATTTGATTAAATAAAAATCATTAATCAATTAAAGGTTAATATTATTTGTCGACATGATAATAGATACGTGTTTAAAGTGATGATATGACACGTATCATATCATCACTTTGAACATATAATATTTGTTACATTATCATTTTGTACACATAACATATATCATATTTTATTATTTTGTATATGCGATATATATCACATAAATATTTTGTACATGTGATATGTACTTTGACATTTCTTTAATCAGATTATATATGTTATGTTATCACTTTATACACGGGACTTTTATTACATTATCACTTTTGACACGTATCATATATCACATCTTCATTTTGATCATATTTCATAAGTCGTATCATTATTTCAGATACGTAATATGTGTTATATTATCATCTTATATATATATATATATATATATATATATATATATATATATATATATATATATATATTGTCACGTTAACGAACAATATTAACTGTTATTTAATTAATTATTTTTATCCACTTAGAGATCTTTTTATCTCAAAATAAAATTTTAAAGTTTAAATCATTTAAAAAATAAAATTAAAAATTTTATTTAATCAAACTTCAATTATATAATTTTTTTTATCATTATGCATGTAGAAAAGAAGTGCCATGTTCGGATTGGTGAAGAATATCGAAGATCCTCGAG
Source organism: Hibiscus syriacus (assembly GCF_006381635.1). Classification (NCBI taxonomy): domain Eukaryota; kingdom Viridiplantae; phylum Streptophyta; class Magnoliopsida; order Malvales; family Malvaceae; genus Hibiscus; species Hibiscus syriacus. The sequence continues at coordinate 92,273 of NW_024062971.1, forward strand.
TTTAAAGTCAAGATTCAACGAGGACTAACAAGGGATGGGTTTAGGAACTAAATTTGACAGGTTTTGACTCGATTCAATCCAATCGGGATGGATTTAAAAAAAATAGAATTTGGGTCGGGTCAAGTGAGATTTTTTTAAAAGTTATGTTTGGGTCGGGTCGGAATCAGTTTAGAGTGAAAAATACTCGAACCGATCTGACCCGAAAAAATATAATTTTATCTTATATATTAAGGGATAATTGCAATAATATCATTCTATATATTATTTTCTTTCGATTAAATTCCTCTTTTTTATTAAATAAAAATAATATTTTTAATAAATATATTACTTCAGGTCGGATCGAGTTGGTTTCGAATTTTATCTCAAAAAATCAAGTTAAATAAAAAGCATATATATTTTTTAATCAAATTCGAATCAGATGAAAGATTTATAATTTTAAAATCGGATCAGATAAATAAAAAATTCGACTCTATCCAACCCATGTCCATCCTAAGACTAACACCTCTAATCGGAACAGAGTGCTGAAATGTCCATTTTGAGGTGGGGGGAACATGTGCCATGTTCGGATTGGTTAAGGATTAAGATCCTCGAGCCTCATGGACTAACCTGTAGAAAATCCGAAAATGCATGGAGAATGTTACCAAATACAGTTATGGAGAATGCAAAGTCTTCAGTCAATGATGTATTATTTTGTTTTATTTCTATTTTTCCAATGTTCTTATCATACTAAATACTGTTGTTTTTCTTCTTATCATAAATGTTAGGTCCTAAGTCCCTTTCAGCCCGTCATGAAGTTAAAAGATTTAATATTAAAGGGTAGAAAAACTGTATATTGATTGTCCAACTCAGTTGGTAAAGTATAAGACTTTTTAATCTTGTGGTAATGAGATTGAGTTTCACGGTGGGCAATTCATAATTCTGATTGCCGGAGGTCTCCTACGGAAGCTGCTCTCAACCTGGCGTTGGGGGCAGCCTACTATCATACCTCCCCTTACCCCCATTATATATGGGAATAGGGACAACTAATTTTTTTAATATAATTAAAATATAATGGGGGTGTTTGATAAACAGCTGATAGCTGCTAGCTGATTTTAATAGTTGGTTTGACCAACTGATTCGACTAGTTGATTTGATAAAATTTAACTGATAGCTGATATGGGTAAAATGACAAATAAGTGTATGATATATTTAATTGTTAAATATATATATATATTTTTTATAATAATTTAGTCTTTATTGGGGTGAAATTATTTCGATAAAATACTTTTGATAAGGAATTAAAATTTCTTAAGAAAATTAGTGAATATTTTTAACAATTTTGAATATATTTTTTAAATTTAATATTTAGAGATATTAACGTTGCGAGATTGATACATACTATTAACTTTGTATAAAATATCAACACTATATATATATTTTTTATTTTCATGTTTTGCTATATTTTCTTAATTAAAATATATTTAAGAATCTACAACTAAAAAATAAAAAAATAAAAAAAAACAGCTTAAATATATTAGGATGAAGACTATTTCATTATATTAGGTTTTATGGTAATGATATAATTATGAAAAAATAAGGTCAAATATGTCATTTAACATCTTATTTTACAGCCAGCTCTTCCAAACCGTTGGATTTTTCAACGTTTTAATTTTCAGCTTATTATGTACAATAAACTCTTTTCAAAAAGGTGTTTATCAAACACTAAAAATGAAGAGTTTAACTATTAATCAACTATTTATGCTCAAATAAGCTAAAAGTTCTTCAAAAATCTATTTACCAAACACCCACAAAATCTGTTCAGAATTTCGTTTAGTCATTAATAATACGCACATCTGAAAAACATTCTTATTCGAACTAAAAAATTCTAAAAAGAATAATACTTATATTTACTATCGATGTCATTCAATAAATTATTTAAAAGTATTTGAATTAAATGATGTAAGGGTCCATAATTTAATTAATATTTGAATTATTAATTAATAAAATTTTGGAAATTTCTCTTCACTTTCCATTTAACTCCATCCCTACTTTCAGCCAATATTAGTCAACGACGAGAAAAAGACATTTAAGGTATTTTATGTTATCGGAATGATTTTTGAAGATTTGGATCGAAAAAATACTTTTAGAAAATTCTATAATTTTTGATGAGTACTGTTGAGCATTAATGATGATGATTATTGTTGAGTATCATTAATTTAATTTATAAAAAATAAAATTTAAAAAAATTTAACATATAATTATAAATTAATTAAAATTTTAAAGATAAATTATTTAAAATAAAATATTAATTATATTATTTTCTTTAATCTTTCCTAAATTATTGTTAAAAAATATTATAAAAATAATTTAATTAATATTTATTTTAAATACTTTAGATTTAAAATTTTAACTAATTTATAATTATAAGTTGAGCCCTTTAAAATTTTAAATTTTTATAAATTAAATTAATGGTACTCAATGGTGTTCATCGTTAATGGTGCTCAGCGGTGCTCGTTGAGCATGACAGACTCATCCAATACTTTTATTATATATAATGAATAGTTTGAATTAATTACATCTAATGTCTCTAAATTTTGATTCTCATTATAAAGTAATTCTCAAATTTTTAAATCATTTAATTTCATCCCTAAACTATGACTGCCATTCTAAATTAATCTTCAAAGTTTTAAACGTTTTAATTTCACTCCCAAACTATGACCTCATTCTAAATTGGTCCCTAAAATTTTGAATGTTCCAATTTCATTCCTAAATTCAATTAAATTATAATTACTTTCAACCATTGTTTAACTTAAATTTTATTTTTAAAACATATAATAATATAGCTTGTCCTAACAATTTTATGAATTGGGGGATGTTATTAGCATATACATATAGTTTGAGATGAAATTGAAATGTTCAAAAATTTAGGGACCAATTTAAAATGAAGGTCATAGTTTATGTATGAAATTGAAATGTTTAAAATTTTAAAGACTAGTTTAAAAGGAGAGCCATAGTTTAGGAATGAAATTAGAATGTTTTAAAATTTAGGAACCAATTTAAAATAAGAATCATAATTGAAGAATGTTTGATAATATTAACTCAAAAAATTATAATATATATTTTTCAACATAAGTTTGAAGTGACGATATAATTTTTATTTTGATATTGGATTTGAATAAAGGAGAAAATGTGGAGATAAAAGAAATATTTAATTAATTTATTTTTCTACATTTTTATATTTTATACATTTAATAGATCAGCTTATATATATTTGGAATTTTTATTTTTCTAAAATTTAAATATGTCAAAATATTATATAAAATTTTAAAAATAAATTTTGTAACAAGGAGTAAGGACACTATAGTAAAAATATTTTATAAGTAATTTTCCATTCTCACTATCAAATATTATAATCTAGCATTTTTTTAATAAAAACTGCTAGTATTATTAGAAAATGAAATAATCTGAAATTACATTAAAAATTTACAACTATCATAGTAAACTAAATACATAATTTGGATGTAACACTCTTAATCCATATATGTATCTTAATACGAGTTAAATCAGTCACAGTGACTTCTTGTCACATTTCACACTTAAAAACCCATAAAATTTTGTATTACATACCATTCTATTTTGACTAGCCATAACTGAAAGTATGAATGAATAATATATATATATATATATATATATATATATATATATATATATATATTAATAAGTTTTAAATAGTTTTTAAATTAAGCATTATATATGTAGTTTTATATAATTTATGAAATAACATTCAACTGATTTGTTGCTGCTTAAAATCGATTTTGTTTTGGATGATAAATTTTTATTTTATGATTGTACATGATTAATTAAATAGATTTAAATTGTTAAATTGACAGGTTGAAAAGAAACAAAATTTTAAAGGTTTTTATACTAAAAATGTATTAAATGATTAATGTGACATCTTTAATTTGTATTTCGAGACTCATACAAGTTATGTGTGTTACATTGGAATTTTCTTATAACATTGAAACTAGTCGCTTTAGATCATATAATGACCATATATGGAAAAGGTTAAAAACCTAACCAAAAGACTCGAAGAAAATTAGATACGAATAAATCTAATTGCAGCGATAAACAAACCACAAAAGAGAATTCAACTATTGAAAGACCACAAAGAATCGCAAATCAGAGCCAAACGTCGTGAGAAACTATCCACGAACGGAAAATCACACATCCAAATTCAATTCGAAGATCCATAGCAGGGAAAATGAATAAGATTTTAAATAATCACCTTCTTGATGGCCAACTTCTATTTTTTTTATTCTCTTAAATATAATTTTACTTGGATACAAATTCATGTAATGTCAGTTGATTATATTGAACCTATTGTTACTAAATTAATAACAAAATTAAAAATAAATATAATTATTATTTTATTGAGCATTTTATGATTCAAATTATATGAATTAAATACATAAATCCTTGGATAAATTGAGTAGATCTCAGAACAGCTTCTTCATAGGCATGATTCTTCCAAATTATTGGATAGTTTTGTTACTTTTGTGTAATACAACATCTCATTACAACTTAAAAACTTTACGAGGAAAAGGTAGCTGATGAAGCTTTCATTCATGCATATACATATACCGCATGTTCTTACCTGTTCTTGTAATCTCAAATTTCATCCCTAATGCCTTAACTATCGAGGAACTATATCAGAAATGGAAGCTTCATTCACGGATGGAACTGATTTGCTCGGACTGGAGCAATCAGACACCGGAACATCCGTGTCTCTGCTAGGAATAAGGAAAGATGCCGGACGTCGAGGCGCTTGAAGAGTAACAGAGAAACTGTTAAGCATGAGGACTACAGCTGCCATGGGAGGTCTCAGGGTTGGATCTTCTTGAACGCAAAGCAAGCCGATGTGAATGCATTGAATGGCTTCATTTCTCGGATACGAACTCCCCAAACTCGGATCTAACAACTCCAATGGTGTTCCACTATTCCAATGTTTCCAAACCTGAAAGAAGCCGGAAAATGATCGATAAATGTTCCTGTACATTCGCGGTTGATGTATAGATTTATAATGTAAATCATTTGTTAAGTTGGTCATATGCTCACGTAGCTGAAGAGGTCGTCATCTTCATCTGTTTGATGGAAATTGTTGATTTTCTTTCCGTTGATGATCTCCAGAATTTCACTCCAAAGCAGTACACATCAGACTTAATAGAAAACTGGCCTTGCATTGCATATCCTGCCTGGAGGCATATATCCAATGCAATCCAACAATTAATTATGTAAGTTGAGCAATAAAATTCACTAGTTAATGCTAAATTAAAGGATTTAAACTTAGAGAAAATAACCTCAGTGACCGAAAATGCCTTATAATATACGATTTTGACAAACTTTTTTTCGATTTGCCAAAATGACCAACAAAATCGCAATGCGATCTCTAAATCGCAACGCGATTTACAGTATCGCAAATCAGTTTCCAGATTCGCAACGCGATTTTGTCTATCGCATTGCGATTTTAGAAAATTGCAATGCGAATATGTAAATCACAACTTCCAAATTCGCGTTGCGATTTTCTAAAATCGCAATGCGAATATGTAAATCGCAACGCGATTCTGACTATCGCAACGCGATAATACATAATCGCAACGCGATTCTGACTATCGCAACGCGATAATACATAAACGTTAGTCCAAATTCGTTGCGATAGTCCAAGTTCACGTCGCGATAATCGAATTTCGCAACGCGATTCTGATTATCGCAACGCGAAAATCGCAACGACTGGTGGTATTGCATTTGTTTCTTAAGAATTTTCTCTAAAAAGATAGTATCCGCGCAGACATGTCGAAGACACGTATTACCACGACCACGAGACGGCGGCGGCGACGGTGCGCGAGAGTCCCCCTTGTTCTCTTCCACTCAACAAGGAAGTGTGAAATCCAAGCCTTAAATACTCATTCCCAATAGTATTTTCAATACTATGTGGGATTGAGCATTGTAAACACTTGAGAATCTTTTACACTATCGCAACACATTCTTTTATTGTTTCAAACTAAGATCTTACAAATGGCTTGGAAATCTTTTACACTATCGCAACACATTTTTTATTGTTTCAAACTCCACGTGAATTTGGAATAGTTAAAATATAAACTTATTTTGGATTTTTCACTATCGCAACACTTTTTCACTATCGCAACAACACGTTTTTCAAACTCACGCAACACATTTTAACTATCGCAACACATTTTAACTATCGCAACACATTTTTCAAAATCGCGTTGCGAATCTTACAATCGTGTTGCGAATCTGGATATTCGCGTTGCGAATTTGGAAACTGAGTTGAAAAATTAGAATTCGCGTTGCGATTTTGTTGGTCATTTTGGCAAATCTAAAAAAAGTTGGTTAAAATCGTATATTATAAGACATTTTTGGTCACTGAGGTTATTTTCTCTTAAACTTATTATGTTCAATCAACTCTACTAGTGTTGCCTTGAGATTGATCAACCCTGAGAAATCTTGCCATGCCGAAATCGAATTCTAAGGACTCCATGGTCGTAATTTCATTTTCTGCCATATATATGAACAAAACAAGTACTGCATATTAGCCTTTTGTATGAACTTGACTAATATGAAACAACTCGGTCTTTACCGTTTTCTTGTTCGACAGAATCGTACTTCAGTTCCCTGCAAAGATCCAACAGCGATGGCAACGGGGACGGCAATGGCGATTATAGTTGTTGTTGACATCTTGTTCTTCCCTGCAGCATAACAAACTACGAATCAGGCAAACTATAATTAGTTGATCATTCATGTAAAACTTCGCCGTTCTACCTTTCGGTTGTTGTGCTGGAGGGGAATGGATAATAGGTTTCCGTGTCGGTGAAGGCGGCGGGACGGTTTCGCTGTGATCCGGTAAAAAGGGTACAATTCTTATCTGACGTTAAAGCTCGGAAACACAACTCTGCCCCCTTGTTTCCTCTCGCAGCAACCCGGAAGATAACCGATAGCCGTTTGCAGGCAGGTTTTGCAATTGGACACAGATAAATCCATCGTGCACTGAGCAAGCGTATAGAGCGTTTGGAACGACGTAAAATTAACTTCTTGGGTTGCGTACTTTTTCCCCAACGGATCACCATTAGCAGCCCATGTGGCTATCTCATTCATCGTGTTCCCCATCAACTTCATGAACCGGTCCGGTTGTGAAACTTTCGCCGTGTTCAGCAGTTCCAAAGAAGGTTCCTTCTCCAATTCAAAGAAGGAACGGTCGGAGTAACATAACGTGCACTCGTTGTCAGGGATTTAAATAACGTGGTTGCATCGCACTTATCACAATTGCGGACGGTTGGCTTGACCTTTTAGGTAACTAACCTGGAGGAAGCGAAAGAGGCTGTTTAGGTAGTGAGGCCGGCGACGGGGTGGCTTGACTTTTGTTAATGATAACGAGTCGTTTTTACGTCAAAATATTTCATTCTTCTCAAATAATAAATAAAAGAAATTAAAATGTAGTAAAAGAGAAGTAAGGGGTTGATCTCATATAAATTAAAAAAACTTGTTGATTTATGCTTGTTTTAATCTCTGAATCAAGGAGTGAGTGGAGTAATATTTAAATAAGTTGGAGGATTTGTCGATGAAGGGAATAAAATAAAAGTAAAACAATGATGGAGATTGTAAAGAAAATTAATAAGAAGTAGATTTAAATAAGTTGGAGGATTTGTAGTGAGCAAGTTGAGTGAGCAAATCAATTCTACAGGACAAAACGGTACATGTATTGCATCATAACAATTTGGTGGGATTTAATTATATTTAATACGATAAGAGTGGGATTTTTTTAAAAAAAATATTTAGATTTAAGTTGCATGAGATCATATTTTATATATGAGTGGGGCTAGATTAGGTTGAATTCAGGTAGATGATAAAAAAAATTCAACTCGACCAGACCAAAGATATAATATAATATTTGGGTAAATTATAAATTTAATAATTGAACTTTCATACGATTATTATTTTACTTATCGTACTTTCAAAATTTTCAATTTGCTCACTCAACTTTATGGATTGAACTTTTTTTGTCACTCCACAGTTATATCACTAACATCTCATTGATGTGGAATATTTTAATATTAAACATGACACATCAAATTTTCATAAAATAATAATAATAAGAGTAAATTACAAATTTGGTAACTGAACTTTCATATATTTTACTCACCGTACTTTCAAAAATTTCAATTTTGCTCACTCAACTTTATAGATTGACTTTTTGGCCAAGGTGAGATGAACGGAGGCGGGGTGGTCGAAAAATAGCGTCGGACTTAGGCAGCGACGATGAGAGGGCAAACCGATTGCTTTTTGGTCGAAAAGAGGAGAGGACTTCAGCAGTGGCGGATGTGAGACGAACGGAATGTTGGGATGGCTGAAAATCGATGAAAACTGATGGGAAGCTTTGGTTTCCCGACGAACCTTTGACAGTTTCTATACGACGAAAGACGGGCCTTGACGATAGGCCACTAGGGTTTTAACGATTAAAAAAAATATTTCTCTAAGCCACATCATAATGGCATGAGAGGTTTAACGGCAGAGTGACCAAAAAAGTTCAATCTATAAAGTTGAGTGAGTGAATTGAAAATTTTAAAAGTACGGTGAGTAAAATAAGAATCATTTGAAAGTTCAATTACCAAATTTGTACTTTACCCATAATTTTTTCATATAAATTTATAGATAATTGCAATATATCTCTCTTTATAATTTTTTTAATTAAATTTTTGTTTCATATTAAATTGGATCAGATCGAATTTATACCGAAAAATTCTAAATGGAAGCGGTGTGTGAAATTATCGACTTTCTGATATGGAGGGAATATAAAGATTTACGTGGGAATGGAGCTGAACATGAAATTGCGTGTGAAATTGAAAACCATTTCAATTAAAATTCATTAAATAAATTAAAATTATGATTAAATTAATTTAAAGCGTAAATATTAAATAAATAAATAAAATCCAATTCTATTATTTTCAAGTGTTATGCCAGTTTTTCTTTAAATATTAACTATATATTAATCGATTGATAATATTTATAAAATTAGAACGGTGATCAAAAGAGAATTCGATCATAGTTAAATGATCATGGGTGTAATTTACTTTTAATTTAATTGGCTGTTAAACTAATACACATACATGTCTAATTATATATCAGTTATTTTTTATTTATTAATGTTCATATTAATTGTTATATATAATCATATAAAGATTTCTATCGCACTAATGTCACTCAACAATTTTTTAAAAATATTTAAATATATTACATTGTAAAAGGAAAAATTAAGATGTAGTTTTTATTTTAATCAACAATTCATATTAATTACTCAGAAATATTTAAATTTATATTTATATATCAAAATATTATTAATGATTTATCATTTTTATAATTAATTTATTTCATGCACGAACCAAATGACCTCAGTAGTTAAAGGAACGATTGTTATCTCTAAAAGTCATGTGTTCAAGCACGAGATTTACGGTGTGTTTGGGCATTCATTATAAAGGTTTGAATAGAATCTATCTAGCGATATTAAAGGGAAATGATGTTCTCTTTATAAATTTTTGGTTCAAATAACATCTACCAGACAACAAGAAATAAATATTATCTTATGATTAGCTCATAATTTCGTACTAATAAAAAAAACTAAAATCTAACTTTTGAAGAGTAATCTTTACGTAATATTGGTTAGAAATAGGGACGGATCGAATGGAAAGTGAAAATGGTCTCATTGTTTTTATTAATTTAATAATTTAAATATTAATTAAATTAAATCTTGGCCCTTACATTTTTTTTTTGTTCAAATATTTTTAAAGTTTTTCGACCATTTAATGGTCCATCTTGACTGGTTAAGTGTGAAAAGAACATTGGAAAAAAAGAACTAAAACAAAACAATACAGCATTGACTTAAGACTTTGAGGTCTTTGTACGTACTTAACCAATCCCTGGGCGACGCTTTATTTGTATTGGTAACTTTTTCTACACTCCATAAAACACGTGGGTCCATGCATTTTCGGATTTTTCCTTATAATAATATTATTATTTTAGGCACTTGCTAAATCCATGATAATCAACACAATTCGCCAACCAATATTTAGTATACTGTAGTTTTAAACATGTCGGTTGAGAAATGTTGGGCTCTAATTGGAAAAATCGTCACAGATCTTGATGTTTAAACTTGAAAATCAACTTCAATAATGTGTTCAAAATACATAGATTTATCCATTCTATGCTCGTATCACCATAAACAACATTTCTTGGCGATGATTTGAGTAAAAAATATGGCAGCTGGAACATCTGCATCTCAAATCAAGCATGCATGAAATAACATGCTTGATCTAGCAAAACAAAAAGTTCAATATAAGGTTACATGGATGGACGTGTTAAGATAATCACAAAGAAGAGTTGCTTCAACTGCCTGTGGAGGTTAAGGACGATGATGATCTAGCGATGGCTGCAAGTGCAACATGTTATGAACATGAGCAATGCCTATGGTGTTTAATCAGGGTAAACTTCATCGAGGATCTAGTTCAGAAATTGAAGCCTCATTGACTGAGAATTGGATGGCTTCAGTTTTAGATTGATTAGAAATTGATGAAGATTTGGACATTGTTGCTGTCACCGTGGTGGAATTCATAACGAATGCAGGTCTCGATGGCACCGGAAGAGATATGGAATAGCTACTAAGAATGAGAATCACAGAGGCCATGGTCGGTCTATGAGAAATATTTTCTTGAACGGAAAGCAACCCGAGATGGATACATCTCATTATTTCGCTTCTCGAGCCATCCCTCAGAATCGGATCTACAACTTCAAAAGCAGCTCCATCATTCCAATTTCTCCATGCCTGCAAATGTTTTGTGAATATGAACTTACATTATCTTTTAGCAAATGCTAATCCAGTTTTGTGACAAAAAGGCATGCAGCTTACATGGATTAGAAGAGACTCTCCCGCTTCGTTGGAGAAGCTATTGATTTTTTGACCAGTAATGATTTCCAAAACCAACACTCCAAAGGCATAAACATCAGATTTAACTGAATATTGACCATGGCATGCATACTCTGGAGCCATGTATCCACTGCATATGCGAATACATTTCAATGAATAAACGTAACAAACAACATATAAAATCTTGTCACTCTTAATACTTACAAGGTCCCGGCGATTTTGCTCGTATCAGTTTGAGTTTGATCCACCACAAACAATTTCGCCATTCCAAAATCTGAGATTTTAGGATTCATCTCTTCATCCAACAATATGTTGGCTGCTTTTAAGTCCCGATGGACGATTCGGTACTGAGAATCTTCATGAAGATAAAGAAGTCCCCTTGCTATTCCCTCTATGATTTTGTACCTCTTCTCCCAGTTTAGTTGTAATCGCTTTACTGGATCTGCAAAATTCTCCAAATTATAGGACTCATGTGATTAGTAATAACCAGAGAACTTCAATAGGTGTAGTTGAAAAGGATGAATCCGGTACCGAAAATAAATTTGTCAAGGCTTGAGTTAGGCAGAAACTCATAGATGAGAACCCTTTCTCTCTGTTCCATGCTAAAACCATGAAGCCTAACCAAATTCCTGTGTTGAAGCTTCGCCAATAGCATGACTTCATTCTTGAATTCTTGCTCTCCTTGTGCCGAATTTCCAGACAGCCTCTTTATAGCTACTTTTCGCCCATCTTCAAGCTTGCCCTGATAGCATAGATTTTGGAACAAAGAACAGTGATGGAAAAACTGGAGGCAATAGTACTAAGGCTTCACTTTCATATATTCAAATATTTTCTGCCTTTTTCTGTCTGTAAGATGATGGAAATTTTCATGCACTAAATCTTAAATTACCTTATAAACTGAACCAAATCCACCTCGTCCAAGCAAGTTTGCATCCGCGAAGTTTTCGGTTGCAACTCTTACAACATTAAAGTTGAATTGCAGAGATTCCACATGGTTCTTGTTGTCTGCAAGTTAACATGGATTCAGTTAAGTTATAACATATGAAAATGAGAGGAAAACACTTGCAGGTTTTCGTGAAGTATCTTTTTTATGGTCAACTTACTTTGATCATCCGGCTTGGTTTTCTTGATCCTCTTAAGGAGAAAAGCAGCTGCAAGTATGACAATCACAGCTCCAAAAATGACAATTGGAACAACTATAATGACTAGTGTTTGAGATGAACGGCCTCTTTCCCCTGCGCATGCAAGAACTTTTTATTTACATCAATTTCCTCGTGAAACGGTCATGTCGTCGAAAAGATCCGTACTTACTTTTTGTGAGTGTCGTGTTCACCGACTGCAGCGGCGGAGGACTTGCAGGTGAGGGTGGAGGAGACAGAGTTGAGGCAGTAGTAGAGGCATTTGATAAATAAAAGGTATACAAATCCCATCTAAACCAACAGTTAGGCTTCTGAACATAACCTCCCTGCTTTCCATGGCAACAGCTTTCATAATAAGCAACGGATTGCCTTAGGCAGGAATCACAATCCTTGTCCGATAAATCCGGAGTGCACTGCATTAGTGCATATATCTTTAGGAATACATCGAAATAAGCTTCTCCGGTTGCATACTTAAGAGCAGAAGAGCCGTTGGAAGCCTTTCTCGCCACACTGTCCATCAATCTCTCCCAGACCGTATCGAATTCTGTTAAGTTCGATGGTATATTGCCCGTATTATAGCCTGCGTCTGTCGGTTCTAGCTCGAGGATTCCGACGAAGGGACGATTTGAATAGCGTGCAATACATGGGGGGTCACCTCCCCATGAAAGGGCTACTTTCTGGTTGGGACAGCTAGCTATGAGGTCGTGGATTGAAGAATTGAGACATGTATAACAACCATCAGGAGTAGAGTCTCCTCTGCACATACCGAGACCGTAAACTTTGCTGGAGTTTTGGCCAACACTTTCAGTAAGGAAACCACCTTTTGCAGAGACATTAGGTAGGAGAGAAGAGAGAATAAGGTCTCGGTTTTTGGCATATGTACTATTAACGGTGAAATTCCCAGTGTCATAGCACCTCAGATTAGCTTCAACAAGACTGATGCCAATAAGCAGATAAGAGAGGAATGAAGAAAGAGCTTCAAGTTTAACCGCCATTGAGATTCTATAGTTTGATGAAACGGAGACCAAAAAGAAAAAGAGGGAAGTGAGAACTTCTGTTCCAGATTTTTCTTGGTAGAGATGGGTGTTATTTTTGTTCCTTTGCAGCAAAGAGCACCCATTGAAGCAAAAGGCTTGAGCTGTTAACAGGCCGATCCTCAAGACTTTAGTTCCTCAGTCAACTGTGTGAGGTCCAGTTGGTAGGTCATATATATTGGTTAACTACAACAATAGTCACTAATATTATCAATTTGTAACAAAAAGGTCACTCCATCGTTTCTTTATTAAATTGATGATTTGGCAACGTCAATAAAAAGGCTAATATTCAGTTTTACCCTTAAAATACTACTAAAATATCAAGTAGGTCCTTGAACAATGATTTTATACCAAATTTACCCCAAAACTTTCTAATTTGAAAAAGAAGAGGTTCAAATGATTGTTAATCGGGGATTAAACAATTTGTAAACTTCGAGAAAGGATATGAGACTGACGATGTTACTATGAACATTAACATTATTGTCAAATGACTAGAAAATAGTGATTTAGTTTTTACTTGAATCTTTAAATTTGGTCCGTTAATAACAACGATCGTGGGAGGTATTTATAATTTTTACTATTTCTTGTGTAGTAGTAGCTTTGTTTGATTCATGCATGAATTATGCTTCAATAGACGGTAATGAACCAAAGAGTAACATAAAACATACAATTGTTCTCTTTTTGTATTATGAAGGTTGTTGTAATTAAGAAAATGGAGTTGCCACCATCCAAAGAAGCTGAAGGATAACATAAATTTTGTGTTGAAGTTGATATCTTGAGCATACTTGACCATCCGAACCAAGGAGCAAGTGATCGAAACTTTGAAGCAAAATCTCTAACTGACATCGAAATAACCCATTTATCCTTGGTTTCCATCATGTTACTAATTTCATGTTATTTAATTTCATTTTATTTTCAGATATATTCCTCAAAAGCTTCAGTTGACATCGAAACAACCCATTTATCCCTCCACCATTTCTCCACCCAAAAATAATACAAATACTATTGTAAATTAGAAAAATATTCTTTGAATCTAACTAAATTCTAGATCTTTAGTTTGCATATGCTTATACCCATATTTAAAGCACACAAACTATATTTACAATTGAGATTTTTTTTCTTCCTTTTTTAGTTATTGGGACCATAATTTTATAATGCTTAAATATCACAATTGATTCTAATATATTGATTTATAGTGGATTTCTTTTCTGGGTTTCGTTAATTTCAGCAAAACTAAGAGATTTTGTTGCAGATAGTTAGACATAAGGGAACCAAATACTATTGAACGTTTAAACTCAATTGTTTGTGCGCATTTGCATTTGTAGTAGTTTTTGTATCTAATATCCACTTCGATTCTAGGTATAACATCCATAATTATGACGAACTCAATTGTTGGCGAAGAAATAATCATAAACTTATTTCACTTTTGATTAAAATTCTTGGTGTTAGCTATATGTTGTTTTTGTACGATAAAGGTGGATAGTCTCTTCTATTTTTAAATTAATTTTTTTTGGGGGTAAATTTGATATAAAATCATTATTCAAAGACTTATTTGATGTTTTAATAGTAGTTTAAGGGAAAATTGAATACTAACCTTTTTATTAACGTTGTCACGTTATCAATTTAACATTGATAATGGTGGAGTGATCATTTTGTTATAAATTGACAAAGTTAGTGATCAATTTGTTATTTTTGAAGCTTCAATGAGAAAAATGAAAACTTATTCAAATTTTAGTGACCATTGATGGAGTTTACCCTATATATGTTTTTTAGTTATATGAGAAGATAGTTTAGAGGGAAATAAGAGAAATATTGGGGTAGGTGTGTTATAGTATAATTATATTGTGTATGGATAAAAATATTTTTTGTAATTGTTATTTTTGGCTAAATTTTAATTTATTTAAATATTTTAATGCAATTATATTAATTTTTCTATGTAAATAGAAGTTATTAATTTAATTAAACGATGAAGAAATATTCAAAATTATAATGAATTTTATAACCATAAATATAAACTAAATATATAATTAGAAAATATTTCTATAAAATTGACATAAAATAAATATTCAGTTAAATATGGAACAAATCTGATTGCATCGACAAATGAATCACATCAAGGGATAAAATAATTGAAAACCCGTCGATAATAGCAAGTCATAGTCAAGCGTTGTGAGAAAACTGTCTTCGAACACAAAACACATATTCAAATCCAGTTTGAGGGTCCCAAGCAGAGAAGATCAACATTCATAACAAATAAGCGTCAAATTGATCAATCGAGATGTCGTCAAATCTAATCCTAAGAAAATTAAGTAAATAAAAGTCAAACGATCGAAAACGTGACAAAAGACAAAGAAAAACTATAAAGACATTAAATCAAGTTATAGAGACGAAGTTATTAGAAATTAAAAAAATGCGATATAAGAAAATAAAGTGAAAAAATAATGAATACAAACAATCGACGACCAACGTCAAGGTTGGTATTACCGCCTACAAATCAAAGAAAAAAGGAAATGATAAAAAAAATGACAAGAGATTTTTAGGGTTTTGCGACACTGTAATTTTATTTATTTATTTTGACACATGTTCATATTTATTCATTTTTGAATAGTTTATGATGATTATAATGTAATATTTGTTAATAATTGATAACACACAGCAGACGTAGCTACTTGAACCTAAGACTTGTAAGGAGAAAAACACTCCCTTTAAACACTGATGTCCCTTTATGAGTTCCCTCATATTTATTTCAATACATGATCCATTTTACTTTTTTTTAATAATATATGATTCATTCTATCGTTTGAATGTTATATGATAGATTATGTCATCTGAATATTATTGTACACGAATAAGTTATAAAATAAAATATTAATTGACTTCAAAGAATTATTTTTAACAGTGATGATAGGTCTTAAATCTGCTATAATGGGTGAGTTGAGACTCATTAATTTTTTAACTATTAATAAATTGGATAAAGTACATAAATGATATCTTAATTATAGGACATTGTTTTATTGAGTTTTCCTACTATTAAAAGTTAGGGCGTTGCTTTGTTGAGTCATTGATTATTAAAAGTTACAAAATGATCACCTGACTATTCATATGTTCCAAACTCGTCTTATTTATTTAAAAAATGACGACAATATGAGTTGGATGTTAGCATGTTGAATGTAGTAAGATAAAATTTGATCTTAGAATCTCAAACGATTAACATATCTCAGTCAGCAGGTTAACGTCCAACTTAGACAATGATCAATTTTTTAACAGATGAGTAGAGTTGTAAATGAGATGAAACAGATAGCAAGCTACTAGAGATTGACTCGGTCAAAACTCGATAAATACTCGACTCGAATGGACTCGACTATGACTTTTGTCTTTTGTTTTTGAGCTTTTACTACCTTCATTTCATGATTTTAAATTCGAGTCGAGTTAAAAATTTTAGGCTCGCGAGTTTTCGAGTCGAGCTCAGCGATATTCGAGCTCAACTCGGCTCGTTTACAGCCCTACAGAAGAAGACAAACTTGGAACATTTGAAAAGTTGAGTGACAATTTTGTAACTTTTAATAGTTAGAGGACTAAACAAAGCAACATCCTATAGTCGGGGGATCACTTTATAACTTTTAATAGTCAAAGAACTCAACAAAGAAATATCCTATAATCGATGGATCATTTCGTAACTTTTAATAGTCAATAAACTCAACATACCTTATAATCGGCGATCATTTATGTATGTTACCCTAATAAAGTTTCATATAAGAATAGTATTAGATACAATTATAAGATACATATATTTTGAAAGAAAGAAATTAAGTTGAACTTAAAAAATATATTATTATTAACAATAATAGTCACAAATCTTTATTGGTTGCGACTGATCCCTTAGCTATGCTTTTCTCTTAGCTAAAGAGGTTGAAAGGGCCACTTATACTTCTAAATAAAGAATGCTACAGTGATGTGCAGCTACGAGTTCAGGAGAAAAAGCAAGAGCTAGAAGTGATCCAGATGAGAAATCTGAGGGGTGATCAGAGACGAAGGGCCCTTAGGGCCCAAGAGAGTCCCGGCCCCTGCTCCAATTTTATGTTTTTTACCCTAGTACTAATATAATTGTAGGAGCCGACAAAAGGCTTATAAGTAGAGTAAAATATTAAAATATTTCATAGAAAAAACTTGAGTTAATCACCCTCTCATCGACTAAAGCTCCTCCAATATTACTTTAATATGATTCTCCATTGTTCGACACTCAATTTTTAAAGGTAAATAATTAAATAATATTATATTTATTATTTTTTAATTAGAATTATTTGATCTTATATTTAATTTTAGTATTCTTTTGGCTAATCTAATAATTGTTAAGGTGAATAGTGATTACTAAATTTGATTTTTTTATGTTCGTGAAATAATTTTATATAAATGCAGCTTGCCATAGGAAAAAATCCAGCAATTATTGAGCTTTTTAAGAGAAAAAGCGGGGAAACTTCGAAAAATACAAGTACAACAACTGAAACTTCAACTGGTACACCTATTGACGTTTCACCTTCGGAATATAGACCTTTAAAGATAGATAGAAATCAGAAACCAAGTACCAACTCTAATTACTTGGAGTGAGATCCTGGTAAGCGCAAGCAAATATTGGAATATCTTTTTGAACAAGAAAGAAATGCAATTCGAAGAGCTTATGTTACTGAGGGTCCATATCAACCAGTACTCTCTGAATTCAAAAAATCTAGACATGTTTCTCACCCTCCCGATTTCAAGCTTCCTGGTACTAAAACTTTCGTTCATGGTTAGAATATTCTCTTGAAAATGATGTTGCCTTCTATTTTATTTGCTTTCTTTTTAACAAACCAGATAGTCATCCATCACACAAGACTTTCACTATGAATGGGTTTCAAAATTGGAAGAAAATAAATGGAAAAAGTTGTTATTTTAAAATGCATGTAAGTTCATAACCTAATTCACCTCATAAAATTGATGAGTAAGAATTGGAGGATTTTCTTAACCAGTCTAGACACCTACCACAAGTGTTTCATAAGCAAACATCATTACAAATTGCTAATAATAGGCTTAGACTTGAAACCTCTATAGATGAATTGCGTTGGCTAGCTTTACAAGGGCTACCAATGAGAGGTCGTGACAAGAGTGAATCTTCATCTAACCGAGGAAATTTTCTTGAACTCGTGAAACAATTAGCCTCTTATAATAAAGATGTTGAAAAAGTTGTATTAGAAAATGTACCAAAAATGCTTCTTACACTTCACAAAAGATACAAAAGGAGATTTAACATATCCTGGCAGAGAAAATTAAGAAAGCAATTTGTGAAGAAATTGGTGAAGAAATATTTTGTGTTATTATTGATGAAACAGGGGATGTATCAAGAAAACAATAAATGACTATTATTTTACGGTATGTTGATAAATTCGGTCTAGTAAATGAACATTTTTAGCATTATTAATGTTCCTAATACTTCAGCAGTGACTTTAAAAGATGATATATTTTTCGTTCTTTCTCGTTATTGTGAGACCAAGGTTATGATGGTGCAAGTAACATGTGAGGAAAATGGAATGGGTAACAAGCATTAGTTAGCAATGAGTGTCCTTTCGCTTACTATGTGCATTATTTTGCCAATCATTTAAAGTTGGCACTAGTAGCTGCAGCGAAAGAGGTCATACATGTTTATCAATTTTTTTTCCAAATTATCAATGTTGTTCTTGTAACACCCCCAACCCGTATCCAACACGGATATGAGTCAGAAATATTACATTGACTTTTAAACCACAACTCTTAACAAATAATAGCAAAATACCTGAACTTATATTAAGAAAATACAATAATATACATATGGTAATATAAGTTTACCAAAATATTCAGAGCATACACAACTTAACTCTTTAGTTACATGCCAACATCCATTTTCATAACAAAATGACCTACTGATTAAGTTGCTTCTGATCTGATAGTTGCAGGAGTAATGTTGTCCAGCTGCTTAATCTCGATCGTCTACTTTATCGGATCCTACGTGTGAAACACTCACACGCTAAGTCATCGACTTAGTGAGGCAATATAATAATATCAATAAAATACAAAGGAATTGCCAAAAATGAGATGGGTTGCAATGATAAGATGTATGTAAACAATGCAATAACCATAACCATGTTTCTTACACATATACTTATCAAATTCACATTCATAAGTTCACCTTATTAAGTTCATTAGCCCATGGTACCATACTGAGAACCAAAGGTATGCGAGTATTATGAGGTTGTGCACTAGGCTGTCACCACAGCTCGTATAATTGCACCAAAGTGCCACGTAGAATTGCACCGGAGTGCCGCGTAGAATTGGATCGTAGTGCCATATAATAATGTCCATAAGGACCACATATCATTCCTTAAGAATCATATACATATACTAGGGATCAAGTATGTGTCTCACAAGACTTCACACATGTTCCAAAGAATATATACATATCCCGAACGACCGCGTAGACCCTCTACCCTTGGTATGCCAACTATACCTATAGTTCTCATCTACATAACATGGGCTTTTACAATTCACATAATTTGTATCGCGTAGACATATTATTTTCATACCTTTATCACATAGACATATCATTTCCATACCTTTATCACATAACTGATATAACTTTTTCATACATATTCATGTCACATAATGCATATGGTATGAATTCATGTCATGTATCATAATATAAAATGCAATCATGTATCAAAATATTGAATCTAGACTTATCACAAGTCTAGAACTGAATAGAATACATATTCATGCTATGCATATGCACTCACCTAGATTTCTTTGTCTTTCCCTCGATTGATCCTACTTGTCGATTGTTCTTGAACTCGATTAGGCTCGATATCTACATAGTAATTCATTGATACTTATCAGTATACTAATTAGTATATTCTAAGGTATCATTCTTAGGCTAAAAGAAAAACCATTTTCATCTTTTAATGGAGGTATGCATCGATGCACTACACCATGCATCGATGCATAAATCCTATTCGAGGTTTGTATTTAATGGGGTGCATCGATGCACTCCTTATGCATCGATGCATCGATGGCATTCAATGTTTTTCTTTTAAATTAATGCATCGATGCACTTCATGTGCATCGATGCACCTTAAAAAATTTCTAGGATTTATCATTGATGCATCGGTTCACAATGAATGTGCATCGGTGCATAATGAATGTGCATCGATGCACATTGCCCATAATTGTCATTTTAGCACGAAAATCTCTTCTTAGTCTACTTAACAATTTACATTTCCCCTCTTTTTATATCCTTAACTTGCATACTCTTACTTAAACTAATTATTATCCATTCCATACTTTTAAAACTTAGAAATCCCATTCTCCATGTAGAGTTTAAGAATCTAACCCAAATTCCAACATGTTCTAATTTGAATTCTAACACTTCATACTTCTTAGTTAGCTTTATGACAAGTCAAATCCCACTTCTAATTCTTATTATGAACTCTATTCTAAGAATTCACTTTTCTACTTCCTTTCTTTAATCCGTCCTAACTCCATCATCTTTTGATTTTAAGATAACCTAAGCTTTCCTTAAGCTTATTTATCATCTAATGATCAATAAGAAACCTTAAATTCATCAAGAGTTTGATTAATAAGAAAACTCACCTTTAACTTTGTCTTCAAGGGGAAGAAGAAAGAAGAAGAAGAAGAAAAATCTGGAAACTTTTGGTCTTTCTCACTAGCTTCCACGTGGGAATAAATATCCTCAAACTAAGATTTATTTAATTTCCTTGCCAAAAGACTCATTTGCCCCTTTAGTTCCCCATGCTTTGCTAATTGATCCTACACCAGATATTTCAATCAATTCCTTTCACTTTCAATTTATCAACTTTGATCACTAAATTATAAATTTTCACAATTTAATCACTAACCCGATATGGAGGATGTTACAATTCTCCCTCTCTTTAGAAAATTCATCCTCGAATTTTCATTGCACGAACATATAAGGATATTGAAATCGCATATCTTCTTCACGTTCCCACGTGGCTTCTTCTACCTTGTGATTTCTCCAAAGAACCTTGACCAACGGGAACTATCTTACTCCTTAACTATTTGACTTCATAAGCCAATATTCTCACTGGTTCTTCTTCATATGTCAGATCCGATTGGACTTCTACTTGTTCTGGTGTAACGATGTGAGAGGGATCAGACCTATATCTTTGTAACATGGACACGCGGAAGACGTTATGGATCTTCTCAATTTCCGGTGGCAAGGATAACTGATATGCCACGGGTCCTATCCTCTTATCAACTTCATATGGCCCAATAAATCTAGGACGTAACTTTCCTTTCCGACCAAAACGTAATACTTTCTTCCAGGGAGATACTTTAAAGAAAACTTTATCTCTAACCTCGAATTCAATCTCTTTTCTTTTAAGATCAGAATAGGACTTTTGCCGATCAAAGGCTACTTTGAGGTTATGCTGAATTTCTCAAACGTTCTTTTCTACATCTTGAATTAAATCCGGACCAAGAACACTTCGATCTTTGAGTTCATACCAATTTAATGGAGTACGAAATTTCCTCTCATATAATGCCTCGTATGGGGCCATCCTTATACTGGACTGATAACTATTGTTGTAAGCGAACTCTGCCAGCGATAAATACTTTTCCCATGATCCTTTGAATTCCATTACGCATGCTCTCAACATATCTTCCAAGATCTGAATAGTTCTCTCTAATTGCCCATCAGTCTGACGATGAAAAGCCGTACTAAAGTTTAAACGAGTTCCCAACGCTCCATGCAAAGATTTCCAGAATCTCGAAGTGAATCGAGGGTCTCGATCAGAAACTATGGAAACAGGCACTCCATGCAATCTAATAATTTCTCTAATATACAGCTCATCGAACCTTTCCATAGAGAAATCTGTTCTAACTAGAAGGAAATGCGCCGACTTAGTCAATCGATCAATAATTACCCAAAATTGAATCTCTTTTGTTCGGAGTCAAGGGTAACCCCAAAACAAAATCCATCGTAATATTTTCCCATTTCCATTGAGGAATGTAAAACGGTTGCAATAATCCTGACGGAACTTGATGCTCAGCTTTGACTTGTGGACATATCAAACACTTAGACACAAATTTGGTAATGCTTCATTTCATCCCTGGCCACCAAAATCGATCCTTCAAATCCATATACATCTTGGTTCCACCTGGGTGCATCGTTAATGGACTACAATGAGCCTCTGTTAATATTTCTTTCTTCAAGTCTTCATCGTCGGGTATCACAATTCTTCCTTTACAATACAGATTTCCATCTAACTTAACCTCAAAGTCTTTAATCTCTTTACTCTTTACATGCTCAATTCTTTTCAAACACGTTTCATCCTTACTTTGCAATTCTCCTATCCGTTCCAACCATGCTGGTTTAAGTTTTAACTCTGCACATAAACCACTGTCTCTAGTTAAAGATAATCTTGCATCCATAGCTCGTAAGGCTGCAAATGTCTTTCTACTCAAGGCATCTGCTACCACGTTAGCCTTTCCAGGATGAGAGTCAATTATCACATCATAATCTCTCAAAAACTCCACCCATCTCCTTTGTCTCAAATTAAGCTCTTTTTGAGTCATTAGGTATTTCAAGCTCTTATGATCCGTATACAAATAACATCGTTCTCCATACAGATAATGACACCAAATCTTGAGAGCGAACACCACTGCAGCCATTTCTAAATTATGGGTGGGGTAATTCTTTTCATTTGGTTTCAACTGCCTTGATGCATATGCTACCACCTTTCATTCCTGCATTAATACACACCCCAACCCATTATGAGATGCGTCACTGAATACTACAAAGTTCTTGCCAGATTCCGGTTGAATCAATATAGGAGTTTCTGTCAAAATTTTCTTTAAAGTTTCAAAACTTTCTTGACATTCAGAAGTTCAAACAAACGGTACATTCTTTCTCATCATCTTCGTTAAAGGAAGCACTATCATCGAAAAATTCTTAACAAATATTCGATAATAACCGGCAAGTCCAAGGAAACTCCGAACTTCAGATACATTCTTTGGAACTTCCCAGTCCATTATAGCTTTAACCTTTTGAGGGCCCACTCTAATCCCATCTGCCGAGATCACATGCCCCAAGAAAATTACTTCGTTTAGCCAAAATTCACATTTGGACAATTTCGCATAAAGCTTCTTATCCCTGAGAATTTACAAAACTAGCCTCAGATGTGCGTTGTGCTCTTCAATGGATTTCGATTATACCAGTATGTCATCAATAAAGACAATAACAAACTGATCCAAATAGGCCTGAAAAATCCTGTTCATAAGATCCATGAAAGCAGCAGGTGCATTCGTTACTCCGAAGGGCATTACAATGAATTCATAATGACCATATCTCGTTCTGAAAACCGTCTTCGAAATATCTTTCTCATGAATCTTCAATTGATGATAACCCAAACGTAGATCGATCTTCGAAAATACTGAAGCTCCCTTTAGCTGATCAAACAAGTCATCAATGCGCGGAAGAGGATACTTATTCTTGATGGTCACCTTATTAAGATGTCGATAATCAATGCATAGACGCATTGATCCATCATTCTTCTTAACAAATAACACTGGAGATCCCCAAGGTGACACACTTGGTCGAATAAACCCCTTTTCTAATAACTCTTGCAATTGTTTCTTTAACTCTTATAATTCTTTCGGAGCCATCCGATAAGGCGTCATTGCAATTAGAGCGGTTCCTGGCATTACTTCAATTTGAAATTCTACTTCTCTATTTGGAGGTAATCCTGGCAACTCCGTCGGGAAAACATCAGGGAATTCTCGAACTATTAAAATCTCATTCAATCATTTCTCTATAGCTTTTAAATCTATCATATTTGCAAGAAATCTTTGACATCCTTTTAGCAACAGCTTCTTAGCTGACATTACTGACATTACATTTGCTAAAGGATTAAACCTTTCACTACTCACACTTATCTCTGTTCCTCCTGGACTTTTCAGGGTTACCTTTTTCGATCTGCAATTAACATCTCCATAGTAACATAATAGCCAATCCATTCCCAGAATCACTTCAAACTCGTCAAAGGGTAATTCCATCAGATTAGCAGGGAATTCAATTCCCTAAATCTTTAAGGGACACCCCTTACAGACTTTGTTCACCCGAGCACTATTGCCTAAAGGATTAGTTATTATAATCTCAGTACTCGTAGCTTCTAAAGGAATCCTTAATTCCTTTACTAACTTACTCGTAATGTAAGAATAATTAGAGCCTGGATCAATCAGTACCAATACTAATTTATCGTACAGCTGAAAAGTACTTGCTATAATATCCGGGTCATCACGGTCTTCACTTGTCTTTAGATTGTACACCCGTGCGGTTGACCGAGTTTCAGGTTGAGTAGAGGATTCAGACTGGTTCCTTCCTCTACCTCTTCTTCGTCCTCTCTATGAGGCAGAACCAACTCTTTCAAATGGTGCAGACTCACCAACCATCAATGGACAATCCCGGATAAAATGTCCGGCATCTCCACATCAGAAACAAGTCCCAGCAGCCATCCGACAAGCCCCAGAATGGTTTTTCCCACAGTACTGACATTGTCTCGCTTGACTCGGAGTAGATCTCCCAACACCAGATCCCACTGACTGCGTCTGTCTAGGTCTTGCCTGACTTGCTCCCCTAGCAGACGATGCAACTGATTCTAATCTAGCTTGTGATTGAAATCCCGAGTCTCTTCCTCTTTTTGATGGTGCTGAGCTAGAAGAAGCACCCGTTCTCTTTGAGGTATGAACTCTAAAATCCCCGAATCTCTCATTCTGAGCTCTTTGAAGAGCCTTGGTACGATTGATCACCTCTTGGAACGAGGACAAATTCAATACTATCAACATCTCTTTCAATCTAGGATGTAAGCCCTCCACAAACCATTCACAAGCCTTTTTTTCAGTAGGCACAAGCTCGGATACAAACCTACTTAGCTTGTTAAACTCACATTCATACTCATATACAGAGCGGTTCATCTGTTTCAAATTTAAAAACTCCTGCTTCATCTGCCGAATAAATTGATCTCCAATGTATTTGTTTTTAAATTCATCTAAAAACAAAGATCAAGTCAACTGGTCACTGGGCATCCTCATGGTGACGTTCGTCTACCATATTCTCACCTGACCCCTCAGTAACGAGACAACTCCATCTAACTTCTCCACTTCAGAATAGTGGAGACCAACCAACATGATTTTCAAATCATTTAGCCAAAGATCCGCCGCAACCGGACCTTCCTCGGCTTCTCCCTTAAATTCAGGAGCTGCTAAACCTCTCAACTCTTTTGCTATATTCATTCTTTGAGTTGGTGGAGTAGGAGGTTCAAGACACGTCATAATAGCGCTTAACGTTATGAAGAACGTATCCTGATCTTGCACAGGTACTCCTTGAGATGCATGTTCTTCACCTTGCCTGGCCAGGATAGGTGAATTACTGCTTTCAGCAGGCCTATCTTCTCCCGCTTCAATTCGGGAGCTATTATGTCCGGACATCTAATAAGAATAAACACATTGTTCTATTAGCAAAACAACATACTCATACTATACCAGATCAGAAGTTCTCACTATTAGTTGGCATGTATTCTATTTAAAGACTCTATAGACTCTGGTTTATGCCTAGAATCGGCTAAATCATAGCTCTGATACCATTAAATGTAACACCCCCAACCCTTATCCAACAAGGATATGAGTCAGAGATATTACATTAACTTTTAAACCATAACTCTTAACAAATAATAGCAAAATACCTGAACTTATATTAAGAAAATACAATAATATACGTATGGTAATATAAGTTTACCAAAATATTCAGAGCATACACAACTTAACTCTTTAGTTGCATGCCAACATCCATTTTCATAACAAAATGACCTACTGATTAAGTTGCTTCTGATCTGATAGTTGCAGGAGTAATGTTGTACAGCTGCTTAATCTCGATCGTCTACTTTATCGGATCCTACGTGTGAAACATTCACACGCTAAGTCATCGACTTAGTGAGGCAATATAATAATATCAATAAAATACAAAGGAATTACAAAAAATGAGATGAGTTGCAATGATAATATGTATGTAAACAATGCAATAACCATAACCATATTTCTTACACATATACTTATCAAATTCACATTCATAAGTTCACCTTATTAAGTTCATTAGCCCATGGCACCATACTGAGAACCTAAGGTATACGAGTATTGTGAGGTTGTACACTATGCTGTCACCACAGCTCGTATAATTGCACCAAAGTGCCACGTAGAATTGCACCGGAGTGCCGCGTAGAATTGCACCAGAGTGCCGCGTAGAATTGCACCGTAGTACCATATAATAATGTCCATAAGGACCACATATCATTCCTTAAGAATCATATACATATACTAGGAATCAAGTATGTGTCTCATAAGACTTCACACATGTTCCAAAGAATATATACATATCCCGAAGGACCGCGTAGACCCTCTACCCTTGGCATGCCAACTATACCTATAGTTCTCATCTACATAACATGGGCTTTTACAATTCACATAATTTGTATCGCGTAGACATATTATTTTCATACCTTTATCACATAGACATATCATTTCCATACCTTTATCACATAACTCATATAACTTTTTCCTGCATATTCATGTCACATAATGCATATGGTATGAATTCATGTCATGTATCATAATATGAAATGCAATCATGTATCAAAATATTGAATATAGACTTATCACAAGTCTAGAACTGAATAGAATACATATTCATGCTATGCATATTCACTCACCTAGATTTCTTTGTCTTTCCCTCGATTCATCCTACTTGTCGATTGTTCTTGAACTCGATTAGGCTCGATATCTATATAGTAATTCATTGATACTTATCAGTATACTAATTAGTATATACTAAGGTATCATTCTTAGGCTAAAAGAAAAACCATTTTCATCTTTTAATGGAGGTATGCATCGATGCACTACACCATGCATCGATGCATAAATCTTATTCGATGTTTGTATTTTAATGGGGTGCATCGATGCACTCCTTATGCATCGATGCATCGATGTTTTTCTTTTAAATTAATGCATCGATGCACTTCATGTGCATCTATGCACCTTAAACAATTTCTGGGATTTATCATTGATGCACCGGTTCACAATGAATGTGCATCGGTGCATAATGAATGTGCATCGATGCATATTGCCCAGAATTGTCATTTTAGCACGAAAATATCTTCTTAGTCTACTTAACACTTTACAGTTCTTGCCTTATATAAGCGCATCGATGAACTAAAAAATGCTTATTCTGACGAGATAAATAATTTGATTGAAGAATAACAACTTGAAACTGGAAATGGTTTGAATCAAACAAGTAATTTACAGAGGGTAGGTGATACTCGATGGGATTCTTACTTGAGATCAATTTCAAGCTTGATAAAAATGTTTAGTGTCACTTGTGTTGTTCTATATAAACTCATTGATGAAGGAAGTACATATTCTGAACGTGGAGAAGGGGTGACAACTATATACTATGTCTTCTTTTGATTTTGTCTTTATTTTACATCTTATGAAGAAAATATTAGAAATCGCTTATTCACTTTCTTAATAATTACAACGAAAATCTCATAATATTTTGAATTCACTACATTTTGTTGAGAGTTCAAAGATACTTCTACAGAAATTTAGAGATAATGAATGGAATAATATTTTTATGAAGGTTACCTCATTTTGTCATAACATAGATATCCCAGATATGAGTTCTATTTATAGAGAAAGAGGTGGTCGCGTTCGTCAGCATCAAGATCATTTTACAGTTGAACATTATTATCGAGTAGAAATTTATATGCTACAATTGATGTTCAACTAGAAGAGTTAAACAATAGATTTAATGAGAAGTCGATAGAGTTATTAACTCTTGGGTGTGCTTTGGAGCAAATAGATGGTCACAAATTTTTCAAGGTTAAAGACGTTTGCAATCTTGTGAATAAATTTTATCCGGAGGATTTCACGGAAGTTGAAAAGAATGATTTACGTCATTAAGAGGTGGAGTTATCTTGGAATTCAGGTCTAAGAAAATTGTTGACAATCTCTAATCTAAATCAGTGGTTGATGGATACTAGGAAAGTAAACACTTATCCATCGAACGATAAAACTTCTATTGACACTCTCAGTTTCTACAAGTGCTGAAATAACTTTTTCTACAATGAATATCATCAAGACAACACTTCGTAACAAAATGGAGGATGAATTTGTCTAGAGTTGCATGTATATCAACATTGAAAGAGATATTGCAAGAAGCTTTAGTACAACATCGCTCGTGGATGCATTTCGAAATTTGAAGGAACAACACGTTTTATTGTGATTATGTGATAGTTATGTCTTTTGCACTTTTTGAAATCATATTTTTTATTATTTACTTTAATTTAATTTTTAATTTGTTATTTCATATAAATATAGAACTATGCATATTTGATATTATCAGTTATATATTTTTTGAAATAAACAAGTAATAAAGTTAAAATTATATATATAAATTAAAAGCTTTTAAAAAGATTTGGCCTCTGTTGAGATCTAGTTCTGGCTTCGTCTCTGGAGGTGATGCTAGTAGGGATGAGGTGGTTAGGGAGTATCAGCTATTTGCTTATTATAAGGCTCTATTGGCTGCTAAAGAGTATATCCTGAAACACAAATCTAGGGTGTTGTGGCTGAAGTAGGGAGATCAAAATTCAAAAAAATTTCATCGCATGGTGAAGATTAGGAATAATGTGAATGCTATTAAGGTTCTTTACTCTGATGTAGGGGCTCTGCTTGAATCTAGGAGAGAGATTGTTGAGAAAATTATCTCATACTTCAAGGGCCAGTTAGGAAAGGTCGATGACTCTGTAGCGGTGCCTTCGGTGGAGTTCCTTAGGAAGTTGAATCGAAGAGATCTTAATGAGAATGCAAAGAGGATTTTCTGCATGCCTGTAACTAGGGAGGAGATTAAGGGGATATATTTTTGATGAATGGGGAGAAGGCTTCGAGGCCTGATGGATATACAAGTTTTTTCCAGAGGGCTTGGGAGGTGGTGGGTGATGAAGTTGTGGAGGCGATACAGTTTTACTTTAGCTCCTTAGCTCCTTTAAAGGGTTTTAATTCTACCTCTATCACGCTGGTTCCTGAGGTGTAGAATCCTAGCAGAGTGAGGGACTATGACATATTTCATGTTGTCATGTCATTTATAAATGTATCACTAAGGTGATTGTGAACCGTATGGCCAGATGGATGCCTATTATTATCTCAGGTAACCAATCTACTTTTATTTAGGGCATGAGTATCTCGGATAATATTCTACTTGGTTAGGAGCTAGTTAAGGGGTATGGGAGGAAGGGTTTGTCTTCTCGTTGTGCCATAAAGGTGGATACGTAGAAGGCTTTTGACTCCCTTTATTGGGGGTTTGTGCTTAATATCTTGAGAGCGTATAATTTTCCTGAGTTATTTGTGGATTGGATTAAAGGGTGTTTTGTTCATTTGAGGTTCTTTATCTTTGTTAATGGAGGATTAGAAGGCTATTTTAAGGGTAAGAAGAGGCGAGGCAAAATGGACCCACTGTCCCCTTACCTCTTTGTTTTAGTTATGAGTGTGCTCTCGTTAATGTTGGATCCTGCTACTTTGCGAGGTGTTTTTATTACCATCCTAAGTGTAAAAAAAAATCGGTCTCACTCATCTCAACTTTGCTGATGATCTATTGATTTTCGTAAAAGGGAGTGTGGGTGGTATTGTGGAGGTTAAATGTGTGTTGAAATTATTTCGGGGGGTTCTCGGGGCTTTGCCTAAATTCCACAAAGACTAAGTTTTTTTGCTCGAGAATTAGTGTGAATGAGTAAGTTGAAATTGAAGAGATTACGGGGTTTAAGATTAGTCAATTACCAGTTCATTATTTAGGAGTTCCTTTACTAACGAGAAGGCTTACTGTTCAGGATTGTGCCCCCTCATTAGGAAAGTGGTTGATAGGGTTAATAGTTGGGCTTCTAAGATGCTATCCTTTGCAGGATGTCTCAAACTGATTCAGAGTGTACTTTATAACATTCAGGCTTACTGGGGCATGCATTTTGTTTTGCATAAGGGGATTGTTAGGAGATTGGCTCAAATATGCTCTAGGTGTTTTTGAAAATGGGCTGATAAAGCTGCAAGTGGGGCTCAGATAAGTAGGGATAGGATTCGTAGGACGAAGTAGGAGGGAGGGCTTGGTTTAAGGGACTTGGGTGAGTGGAATAAGGCCAACATAATACAACACATTCGTTCTTTAGTTGTACAGTTCGATACTTTGTAGGTAAAATGGGTGGATGTTTATGTGCTTAAGGGTAAGTCATTTATGGATTTTGTTCCAGGTTTGGGTTTAAGCTGGTTTTGGAAGAAGCTGGTGCAGCTAAAGAATGTGGCTACTCAATTCATAGATTCGGTGTTAGGGTGCTGGATCAGATCTGGGAAGGCCAAAGAGGTTTGGCAGTATACCCAGGCATGTCATGAAAAGGTTCAGTGGGTAAGGTTGATTTGGTTTCCTTTCCATGTTCCTTGGTTATTTTTAATGGTACGATTTGCGGTGCAAGATAGATTGCCCATGAGGGATCGGTTGCTGAGATGGGCCGTGGTGGAAAGTGTTGGTTGTTATTTTTGTACTAGTGGTGTGGATGCTGGAGATCATATCTTTTTTACTTGTGATTATGCCAGGTAGATTTGGGGGGAAATTTTAAGGTTTTGTGGTTTGAACAGAGCTGTCTGGAGCTGGTGCCATGAGTTGGAACGGGCATTAGCTAGATATAGAGGAATGAGCGCCACCTCGATTCTCTTTAGGCTTACGTGGAGTACATATGTGTACCGTGTTTCGAGGGAGATGTGCTTTAGAGCATTTGGTGGCAAGTTGAAGGGAAGTGATGCAGTGTTAGGGGAGATTCAGGAGGGTGTTTGCTTGCGTCTTGCAGGAACTTGGGTGGTGGGGAGTATCAGTTCAAGGCTCTACTTAGAGTGGGGTTTAGGCTAATGTTGTGATGAGAGGGCAGGGTTTGTTTTTAACTGTGTAGTTTTGTTTTCTTTATTTTGGCTCTATTTTGTATATAGTTATTTGGCGTTAGTTGTAGTAGTGTATCATGCTTTCTTGGATAAATGAAATCAACATTCATCCAAAAAAAGTCACAAATTTTAAACAAAAAACTATAAGATAGGGGTGTGACATATAAAGAAAATATATAAACAATTTGTATTTTGACGGTTTAGATTAATTGAATTTAATTACATTAACACGTGTCGTTTTCGCGTCAAAATAATTCCTTAATCCTAAAAGAAATATAAAGAAAATATAGCAAGTGGAAAGTAAGAGTTGATCCCACAGAGACTGCAGTTTTTGATTTAGTTATCTTTTTTGTTTCTGAACGGTAGAGTTTGGATAGGGTTAAAATTTAAGATAAAAATAAATAAAAATATAAAAATAAAAAGTGAGATAAGAATAAGATAAATAGGGGGTTTTAAAAAACTGTTTGAAGATAAGATAAGGTAAATAAAAATAAAAAAATAGAATAAATAATAATTGGAATTTGAAAAGAAGACTTATTGTAAAAAGTAGCCTTAGGCTTTCAGCTTTGACTCAATTTCTTCGGATCATCGAAATAGATCTTTACTTCAGGATTCATGCCGGTCACTTGTCTACAAGGACAAATCCCAGTGACTATGCTTTCTATACCTAATACCCAAGTACAATTTTTAATATCATTTGTGGATTGATCTAAACAACAAAAATGTTGTAGATCTAAAAATGTTAAGGTTTGAAAAGATGCCGACTCAGATTTTGTTGTTTCAACAATAACTAGTTCCAATCTAGTTTCCTCTTAGCAAACAATTTTGCTAAGTGTGTTCTAAGAAGTCGAATATGCTTCAATAAGCATACCATTCCTCCCACATTAACCATAACAACATCCAAACCAACATCGACTTTTTGGTTTTGAAAATTGTTTTGATTTGAAAATAAGCCCAGAAAAATGAGAGAGATATACGAGGCGATTTAAGTCTCTTATAATTCTCACGTTTGGAATTGAGCCATCGCTTTAGCCTTCAGCTTAAAAGAAAATTAGCTAAGCATGACCAAAGTCATACTTAGCATATTTGAAAATAAAAATAAAAATAAAACAAAGAACTTTGAAAAAGAAAAACTTTTATTAAAAACTAGAGAAAGAATAAGAATTATTTCTGAATGTGTTTCTTGGCATACCATGAGAGGGTATTTATAGCCTTTAAAATCCTAAAAATAAGGAAAATATAATTCTTAAAATAAAGAGATAAATCATAATGAAAATACTTAAAACTTTTTAAACTAAAATACTAAAAACAAAGATAAGATAAAATAAAATATAATATATTTAAACTAATATCCTAAAACATGAGTTTAACTCAAATTCGAATTGCAAAAATGTGCGGCTGATCCATTCGTTCTTCTAGAAGCACTGACTGGACCTTCTAGAAGGTGCTGACTCATCGCCTCGTCAGATACATCATGCCCGGAGTCATGCCCACTAATCCAGCCTTGATTTTGAAAATAAAAAATGCATAATTTTGTCCTTTTAGTGCAATTTCCAGAATCTAATGTCATACACAAAAAATGAATCAAAACGAACAAATAAGCCACAAAACCAACGATTAAGTAGAAATTTAAAAGCAAAATAATAACCAAATAAAGAACCTATCAAATTCTCCCTCACCTATTTAATGCTTGTACTCAAGCATTCATCAATTAATACATCAAAATCATAAGTTCCCATCTTTAATCCCATGTTATTCCTCAAACTTCAAATCGAACTAAGTCCATGAAAATTGCTGAATTCAAGGTACAATCAAGCAAAGACGCAACTAAGAAAATTTAAAGCAAGCAAGATATCCCAATTAATTGCCAACTTCAATGAAATATGACTCAATACCTCACAAAGATTCACATATATCCGCTCAAAGTGTTTGGGGTAAATGAAATCTCAAACTGGAACTAACCAAAATATTACCATAGGCTTGGAATCCAATCAAGTCTCCACTACTAAAAGTGAACACAATGCAATAATCAAGGAGTCTTTAATATGGGTTGTAATGTGACTAAGGTATAGGTAGGGAAAAGGCCATGATATTGGTCTAAATACCAAGGCAAGAGATTTACAAGTTATTCCTAAAAAGTAAAATAGCATAAAAATAAACATAAAGCACTCTTTTTTTCTTTTTTTTCTTTTTATCTTCTTTTTATCTTCTTTTTTCTGCTGGTTTTTCTGCATTGTACTGCTGTAATTTTTGCACTATTCAAACCATTTTTTTCTGCAAATAACAAAAATAATAAGATAATGCATTAATAAAAAAACTAATCAGCTTGTCTTGAGAAAAGAAGGAAAAATAAAAAGAAAGACTTCATGTTTAATTTGGTGAGTTGAAAATCAAACAAAGGGAAATAGGCTCAAATGTGGTTCACTAGTGGATATATAAATGAGTAGCCATTTTTTGGAAAAAGTGGGTTTAATCCTAAGTACCCCTATCACATTAAAACATTACGTTCAACATGTAGTCTCGATATGCATTGTGATTACAAGTTCTAGAATATCCTAATTAGTCTGACACACTCAAATCAAACAATGAGCAAGAAAGAAAATGTATGCTCATTTAGGCTCGAATCATACAAGAAAGTTTTATATGCACTGAGTCAAGTTCATTTCTATCAACAAAAACATGAAATAACTATACTTAACAGAAATTTACCTGCTATGCCAAATATCATCATGCATATTAAGTTTGATCAAAGCATAGTCAATTTCCAAAAGGAAGCAATAGTATAAAATAAATTTCAAGAAAATCAAATAAAGATTCCAACACATCAATATCAGAACAACTTAATTCCAAACAATCAAATAAGCAATCGAAAAATTTGATAGCAAATTCTACCCCCTTCACTTAGACCATATTGTCCCAATATGAATATTAAAGCACAAGAGAGGGAACATAATTACTCTCCTAATTTAATGGTGACCGTGGCTGCGTCGAGATGAATTGTTGTAGAGTTGAATGCCCGATCGAGAAGCCACCAGAAGATATATTAAAATTTTCTGCAAAACAAAAATAAGAAAAGAATAGACCATTCAAAGATTTTATTCTAAAGGAAGTTAACTCAAGAAAAAAACTCAATCAAGCTTTATCATTTTCTCTTTTTTCTCACTGTTCGAACCAAAATTGTACTGCTATATTTTAACTGGTTGAACCAAAAATCTACTGTTGTTTTTTTTTCGAACCAAAATTGTACTGTTGTTTTTTTACACTGCACTATTCGAATCTGCTATGTATTTTTCTGTACTATTCGAACCAAATCAATTTTTTTCTGCACTGTTCTGTTCGAACATTTCTGCACAGTTCGAACTAAATCTGTTTTTTCTACACTACATTGTTCGAATCTGTTGTGTATTTTTCTGCACAGTTCGAACCAAATCAATTTTTTTGCACTGTCTGAACAGTGTATTTCGAAATTCTGCTTCCTTTTTTTCTCGAATAATTCTTCCTTTGTTTGCTGCCACACGATCTCTTCACTTTTTGGGGTCGAGTTTTCGCCATTTTTTGCTTTGGGTTTGAATAATTCTTGATTCTATCTTGCTTAAAATTCAAGTAGAAATAACGGGGTACCTGGAAAATCAAAGAAAAATAAAAACAAAAATAAAAATAAAAATTGAACAAACGGAAAATAAAATTAATAATGGGTTGCCTCTCATAAAGCGCTATTTTTAACGTCGTTAGCTCGACGACCTGATTCAGACTATAGGTTTCGAGAGAAATGCTTCCTCCACTTCATACGCTTTTCCAACTAAGAACTTTCTTATGAGAAATTCTACGATCATATAATTATTTTATTCTTTTATTGTAGATTTTGAAATTTTCATAGGTTTTTCTTCGAATTCTTTTCATCTTGTCCGAAATAATTATGGGCAAAGTATCTATTTTTCCCAAAAATGTGTTCTTCAAGTTTTCTAGCGACGACTTCAAATCGATTTGAGGAGCCTGCAAAATAGAATGTAGTATTTTAGGATTTGAGGGAGTAAAGCATGAATCAGAATTAACCGAAAATATTTTCTCGAACTCCCTGATTTCATTCTCAAATTCCTCCAATTCCTTGCATAGATTATCAATAAAGTTAGATTCCATATAATCATCAATGGGAGGCTCAATAATATCAACAAAATTAATACTAGCAACTTTATCTAGATGTCGCATTGCTTTGTATACATCAAATTTTACGATCTCACCGTTAAACTCCATTGTAAGAATTCCACTTCTTACATCGATTTTTGTATTTGCTATGCTAAGGAAAGGACGAACCAGGAGTATCTCTGAACAAGTATTCATTTGGTCGTTTTCCATGTCAATGACATAGAAATCTGCTGAAAATATAAGCTCATTTACCTTAACCAAGACATATTCTAAGAGTCCTTTGTGATATATTATCGATCGATCCACCAGCTGTATTGTTACTTTTGTTTCCTTCAAAGTCTCATTAGAAAGCAAATTGTACACAGATAAAGGCATAATATTAATAGAAGCTCATAAATCGTAAATTGCATGTTTAATTTTAAAATTACCTATTTCACAAGGTATAGAGAACATACTTTGATCCTTTATCTTTGGTGGGAGCTTTCTTTGAAAAATTGCGGAAACATGTTCTCCCAAATTTACCTTTTCGTGCCCCATTAATTTCCTCTTTGTAGTGCAAAGCTCCTTTAAAAATCGAGCATACCTTGGTACTTGTCAAATTACTTCAAGAAGATGTATACTAACTTGAACTTTTTGGAATACCTATAAGATCTCCCTTTCTTCAGCTTTTTTATCACGCTTTATCAATCTTGATGGGAAGATGGTGCGATTTCATGAGAAGAAAGAGGAGGATGTATTGTAGATGTACCTTGTATTCCTAGAGGTGGCATTTGTTCTTGTTCTTTGAAATGTGCAGCTTTTTTTCTGGAACTTCAGGTGAGATGATTGTTCCACTTTGGAGTGTGATGGCACTAACATTCTCTCTCAGATTTAACTCCGTTTGAGAAGGTAGTCTTCTTTGTGATTCCAATTTCCCCACAGTTTGAGCCAGTCGGCTCACTTGTTTATCCAACTCTTGAAAATGTGTTTTGGTTCGACTTTGGAATTTTTCCTGGGATGCATCCAACTTTTCTTGGGATGTAACCATATTTTCTTGTGAAATTGCT
Organism: Hibiscus syriacus; assembly: GCF_006381635.1. NCBI lineage: Eukaryota > Viridiplantae > Streptophyta > Magnoliopsida > Malvales > Malvaceae > Hibiscus > Hibiscus syriacus. Next base: position 128,664 of record NW_024062971.1, read on the forward strand.
AAATTTTCTATGATTTCCTCCAATGATGGCTTTTGCGTTTGTTGTTGAGGAGGAGGTCTTGGTTGATAAGTTGTCATTTGATTCGGCGCATAGTTGAAATTTGGGTGGTCTCGCCATCCCGGATTATAAGTATTCCTATATAGGTTGTATGGTCTCTGTGGAGGACCTGGAAAGTTTCCTACGACATTGATTTCTACATTGCCTCCTTCTTGTATCATCGGGCAATAGTCCGTCGGATGGTCCAACTTCGTGTATATCCCACATGCTCTTGTTACCCCAGATTTTCCTGCAACAAGTGAATTAAATATTTCAGTTAATTTATCTAATTTATTTTCAATAGAAAAGGTACTTATCTTGTGAAGCCGTTGGTTGGTTCGCTTGAAAACTGTTGAGAGTTGGCGACCATGGTTGAAATCAACTCTTTCGCTGTTGTTGGGGTCATGTTGACTAATGCTTCTCCGCTAGCGGCATCTACCATTTTCATTTACATAGGTAAAAGACCTTTATAAAAGTATTGAAGTAACGTTTCTCACTTAATCCATATTGCGAACAAATTGCGTAAAGCTTTCTAAATCGTTCCCAATAGTCATAAAGACTTTCTTAGCTCTTTCGCTGAATGGAGATAATGCTCCTTCGTAACTCGCTTGCTTTGGCCGCTGAGAAGAACCTGTCAAGAAAAATTCGACTCATTTCAGCCCATGAATTAACTGAATTTAGAGGTAAATAAAATAACCAATCTTTAACCAAGCCGGCTAAAAAGAAAGGGAAAGCTCTCAATTTAATTTGATCTTCGGTAACTCCCAGTGGTTTCATACTAGTGCAAACCATGTGGAATTCCAATAAGTGTTTGTGAGGATTTTCATTAGGAAGGCCGGGGAAAGTAGGAAGAAGATGAATAAGTCCCGTATTTAACTGAAATGGAGTCCTACCATTAGGAAAAGTGATGCATAATGGCGTCTGAGTGATAGGAGCTATGACTAGCTCTCGAAACGTTTGTTCTTATTCGTCGGGATTTGATCTTCGTTATATGTGTTTGTTTCAAAGTCTGTCTCCAGATTTGATTCTGTTGTTGAACTCTGCTCTTGTTCTTCTTCTGTTTTCTTTTTTCCATAAGCGTTTGTGTGTGGATTCTTAGTGCTCGTGCTTCGATCTCCGAGTCAAGATCTACTAATTCTCCCGAGTTTCTTCTGGTCATAAATCAAAAACAAAGAAAAATAAATCAGTACTTTTCGTTAGTCCCCGGCAACGACGCCGATTTGACACGTGTCGTTTTCGCATCAAAATAATTCCTTAATCCCAAAAGAAATATAAAGAAAAATATAGCAAGTGGAAAGTAAGGGTCGATACCACAGATACTCTGCAGTTTCTGATTTAGTTATCTTTTTGTTTCTGAACGGTAGAGTTTGGATAGTGATGAAATTTAAGATAAAAAATAAATAAAAATATAAAAATAAAGTGTGGGATAAGAATAAGATAAATAAGGGGTTTTGAAAAACTGTTTGAAGATAAGACAAAGGCAAATAAAAATAAAAAATAAATAGAATAAAATAATAATTGAAGTTTGAAAAGAAGACTTATTGTAAAAAGTAGCCTCAGGCTTTCAGCTTTGACTCAGTTTCCTCGGATCATCGAAATAGATCTTTATTTCAAGATTCACACCGGTCACTTGTCTACAAGGACAAATCCTCGTGACTATGCTTTGTATACAGAATACCCAAGTGCAATCTTTAATATCGGTTTGTGGATTGATCTAAACAACAACAATGTTGTATATCTAAAAAGTTGAGGTTCGAAAAGCTGCCGACTCGGATTATGTTGTTTCAACAATAACTGGTTCCGATCTCAGTTTCCTCTTAGCAAACACTTTTGCTAATTGTGTTCACAGGAAGTCAAATATGCTTCAATAAGCCTACCCTTCCTCCCACATTAACCATAACAACATTCAAACCAACGTCAATTTTTTGGTTTTGAAAATAAGCCAAGAAAACTGATAGAGATATCCGAAACGATTTAAGTGCCTTACAATTCTAACGTTTGGAATTGAGCAATCGCTTTAGCCTTTGGCTTAAAAGAAAATTAGTTAAGAATGACCAAAGTCATACGTAGCATCTTTGAAAATAAAAAAATAAAACAAAGAGGAACTTTGAAAAAGAAAATAAAATCTTTTATTAAAAACTAGAGAAATAATAAGAATGATTTCTGAATGTGTTTCTAGGATTACCCTGAGAGGGTATTTATAACCTTTAAAATCCTAAAAATAAGGAAAATATAATTATTAAAATAAAATGATAAATCCTAATGAAAATACTTAAAACTATTTAAACTAAAAATACTAAAAACAAATATAAGATAAAATATAATATAATATTTAAACTAATATCTTAAAACATGAGTTTAACTCAATTTCGAATTGCAGAAACATGTGGCTGATCCATTTGTTCTTCAAGAAGCGCTGACTGGACCTTCTAGAAGGTGTTGACTCATCGCCTCATCAGATGTGTCATGTCCAGTCTTGATTCCGAAAATAAAAAAACTGCATAATTATGTCATTTTAGTGCAATTTCTAGAATCTAGTGTCATGTACAGAAAATGAATCAAAACGAACAAATAAACCACAAAAACCAACTATTAAAAAAATTTAAAAGTAAAATAATAACCAAATAAATCACCTATCACACAGCATACTCCCCCCTAATTTCTTTGAATGCAAGAAATGCCGATACAAAACAGGAAAAGTCAATAAACATAATAGCAACTACACGCGTAAAACAGCTGCCAAATACCACAAAATCAGCCACAGACTACTCGGGAAATTAAAGAGTAAACTATACTTATGGTCCATAAAACTTTTAGAACACTTTTACTTTGGTCATCTGACTTTAAAAATTTCTATAAAAATTATTCAACTTTTAATTTAATTTCATTACGATCACGGTCATTAGCTGTCGTTAAGAAAAATTGACATGACATGTTAAAATATTCTTTCCTAAAATTTCCTAAGATTCCAAATAGACAATCGATGCAAAGGCCAAATTTTCAATAAACAGAGTGATTGCAAATCAATTCTGACAATAAAAAAGTTGTGTTTAGTCAAAAAATTAATATAATTTGGTTTCAAATTGATCCAATAGCTGAAATTGATAGATAAAAAAGTTTTAACTTCTAGTTTGAGATTCGGAGAGGTAAGAACGTTTTCTAATAAGTTTGAATCAAAATAAAGAGAGAGAGGAATAATTAACTAGTCTTTTCGATAGAGAAAATCATCAAACAACGATAAAAGATAAAAGGAGTAGAGATCACCACATTTTTCAAGGATATTTTAACCTGCCATGTCAACTTTCGTTAATGGTATGCCCAAAACAACGTCTTGGTTGCCGTCTACGTGTTGGTATTCGTAGAAAATGCAGGTCTCGATGGAACCGGAAGAGACACGGAATAGATACTAAGCATGAGAACCACAGAGGTCATGGTTGGTCTATAAGCAATGTTTTCTTGAACACAAAGCAACCCGAGATGGATACATCTCATTATTTCCCTTCTCGAGCCATCCCTCAGAATCGGATCAACAAATTCCAAAGCAGTACCTTCATTCCAGTTTCTCCATGCCTGCAGATGTTCGACGTTATGAACTTACATTGTCTTTTAGCACAATCTATTCCATTATATATACCATAACATCAGTATGGAGAGCTTACATGGGTTAGCAGAGAGTCTCCTACTTGGTTGGTGAAGCTGTTGATTTTGTGGCCACTAATGATTTCTAAAACCAACACTCCAAAGGCATAAACATCAGATTTAACTGAATATTGACCACGCCATGCATACTCTGGAGCCATGTATCCACTGCATAAACAAATAAATTTAAATGAATAAATTTAACAAACAACATATAAAATCTCACCATTCGTAATACTTACTAGGTCCTAACGATTTTGCTCGTATCAGCTCGAGTTTGATCAACCACAAACAATTTCGCCATTCCGTAATCTGAGATCTTAGGATTCATCTCTTCATCCAACAATATGTTGGCTGCTTTTAAGTCACGATGGATGATTCCGTATTCAGAATCTTCATGAAGATAAATAAGTCCCTTGGCTGTTCCCTCTATAATTTTGTACCTCTTATCCCAGTGTAGACACTCGTTTTTGTTCGGATCTTAAAAAATATTATTAATTACTTTTATTATTATTATTATTATTTTAATTTACATATTATACATTTTTGCATGCCAAATGAAGCCCAAACCAGATTACAAGCAAGCCCCAAACCCAGATTACATCAAAGCCCACTTAGCAACCCAGCTGGAGCCCGACCCATTTACAAATAACAAACCCAAACTCGATTCAAGCCCACCAAAACCCAATTGAGCCCATACCCGAGGCCCAAGATCCGACCCAGTCTAGGCCCAGCATCCAACCCAAAACCCATTAGAGTTCCTTATGGTTTCCAGTGCCGCCTTCAACAACAGCCCTTGGATTTGAAGGCATCCAACGACCCAGATTTGTTTCCTGCTAGGGTTTTGACCCTAATGATAGCTGCTGTCGCCGCCAGTGGATGCTACTACTGTCGTCGACCTCCTCTGACACCGTCGCTTCACCTACAGTGACAGTATACCATCATCAACAGTGATGATGGCATAAAAATCAGAAAAATAAAATAAAATAAGAAAACAAATCAAACCCATTATCCCGAGGCAAATCTAGCTCTGCCACATGCTTATCTTCTCGGTAGCAGTATCAAGGCAGAAATTAAATCCATTACAGGAAAATGATAAAAGGAAAATCAACAAAGAGATGGGGGGATTCGAGCAGAGAGAAAAAAAGTTTTCAAATAAAAAACGAGAGAACAGAGAAAAAAACACGAAAAAGAAGCAAAAAGCATCAAAGAAAAAATATAAGAAGAGAGGAGAGAGCTTACGGAGGGAGGAGGTTCAGCGGAAGCAAATTGGGAGTCCAAAGGTCGCCGGTTTCCAAAGTCATCGAAAGGTAAAATGTTAGATCCAGGACTCTAAGGTTGGTTTTAGGCTAAGGGGGGCTAGGATTCGGGTTAGGGAGGACAAGAGGGGCCTTTTGAGATCGGTTGCTCCCTCCGACCACCGTGAGCCACCGTGGGCTCCGCTGTGAGCCATCGTGACTACCGCCGATGAGAGGCGAATCCCTCTCTCCAACGAGGGGAAGTTGAGAGAGTTTGGGAAACTCTCTTTCTTCCCTCGGTTGAAGAAGCGAAACAAATAAGAAGAATGAACCTATTTTGGTTTAAGTGATATATATATATATTCGAAACGACGTCGCATATGGGGAGTTTCAGCGTATTTTATGTAATTGTCTAATAGCAGTTTAGGTCCTTCTCAGTTTGTAATACTTTGTTTTAGCCAGTAATTGAAATCTGATTATATTATGCCTTGAACCTTTAGTTTTCTAGGTTTATGATTTGATCACTGACCCTATGTATTATATTATTTTCTTTGATGTTCGAATCTAGCCATGACATTTACGAATATTTCATTTTGGTCACTATTTTGTATAAATGCATTTATGTAAATTTATTAATTATTTCCCCATGTTTCTGATTTAATTTATTTTAGTACTTAACATTATTTATGGATTATTTTCATTTTTGGTGCTTAGATTGTTTAATATTTTTGTTTGTGGCACTGGGTTGTTTATAATCGCTTTTCAGTCTTTCAAGTTTATGTTAATCCTATTTTGGTCCCTTAAATACTTATTTTTGGAGATTTTATTTTGGTTTGCAATGTTCACTTGTTTTTATTTTAGTCCTTTATGTATGAATATATTTTACATATTGTAATTATTTGTATTATATTAAATAAATATTATTAGTTTTATTTATTGTAAACATTTTATTTAACATTTTTCCATTCGCATTTGTTTCCATTGTATTTCTTTATCTAAATATTATTTGAATAGTTTCAAGAACACCAATTTGTATAATGAGCGTGGAAAGCGTCACTTAATCAAAGTGATGCAATCCGATACATTTTAACGAAATGAGAACTTGAAGTAAATCTAGTTTATTTTACTAATTAAATTAATTTTTTTACCAAATAATGCAATGCATTTTTCTTTAAATGGCAATTTATGTTATTTACGCAAATGTCGATTTTTTTTAGTTTATATTCGATACACATTTTTATCGAAGAGGGAATATTCTTTACAGATAAAAAATAGGCGAGATAGCTTTTCCGATGGAGGATTGCTAATCTCGAGATTTCTTTTCAAGTTAAAGAAATTTCTCTAACTAATCAATTCGAAGCAAATTAATTAACTTCAGTAAATGGATCATAATTTTAATTATCGATGCGAATTCATAATTTCCACCATTACGACAATGCGTAAGCGATTAAGTATCAATTTTGGGCGTTGTAGGGTGCTAATCCTTCCCCACGCGTAATCGACTCCCGGACCCGTTAAATCTAATTTCTGGTAAGCGCAGACCAATTTTTGTCTTACAAAACGATTTTTTTCTTAAAATTGTTTTAAAAGTCATTTTTTAGGTATTCGACTTACTTAACATAAATGTCGATGGCAACTCCCTTTCAATTTAATACAAATTAATTCAAAATAATTGTTTTTTTAAATAATATTTAATTATTTTTCAAAAAAAATGGTATGACACCCAGTTTAGTAGTAATGTTTTACTGGATTTGCAAAAGTCGTAAAATTATAGGACTAAAATGCATATTCAATAGGTGTAGTTTAGAAGGATTGAAACGGTACCGAATATAAAGTTGTCAAGGCTTGAGTTGGGCAGAAACTCGTAGATTAGAACCTTTTCTTTCCTTTCGAAGCTAAAACCAAGAAGCTTAACCAAATTCCTGTGTTGAAGCTTTGCCAATAGCATGACTTCTTTCTTGAATTGTCGTGTTCCTTGTCCCGAATTTTCGGACAGCCTCTTTATAGCTACCTCTCGTCCATCGTCAAGCTTACCCTGGTGGATTTGGTACAAAGAACAATGATGGAAAACACCAACTATTTTTTCCTTGAGATCATGGAAATTTTCATACAGCAAGTCTTAAATTACCTTATAAACAGGACCGAATCCACCTCGTCCAAGCATGTTTGCATCGGAGAAGTTTTCTGTTGCAACTCTCACTGCATTAAAGTCAATCTGCAACGATTCCACATGAGCCTTGTTATCTGCAGGTTAACAAAAAATCATTTAAGCTTCAAACTTGTAACAGCATGCTTAAACATTGCACAGGATCGATTATTAGTGAAGTACATTTTTGTTATTAGACTACAACAGAGAAACAAAAGAAAATCAAAGGCCAACTTACTTGGATCATCCTGTTTCTTTTTCTTGATCCTCTTGGGGAGAACAACTCCAAGTACGACAAGCACTGTGACGAAGATGACACTGGGAACGACTATAATGACTCCAAGTTCGATGTGATGTTGCCCGTATTATAGACTGCCGCAGAGGATTCTAGCTCCGGGGTTCCCAAAAATGAGTGAAATGCATAGTGCACAACAAAGAAATCCCGTCCATGAATAAGCCTCTTTCTGGTTGGGACAATCGGCCATGAGCTTGTGGATTTTATCATTGACAAGGCTAAAACATTCGTCTGGAGTAGAGTCTCTTTTGCACATAGCAAGAGCGTAAACTTTGTCGGAGCCCCGGCCAATAGTGGTATTAAAGAATCCACCGTTGACATAGGCATTACGAGGGAATGAAGCGAGAAGAAGGTCCCGGTTTTTTCCATACGTGCTGTTCGTGGTAAAATTACCAGTGTCATAGCATCTTGGGGAAACGGCAACAAGGCTGATGCATTGCTGATAATCAGATAGGAGAGAATTGAAGAAAGTGAAACAGGTTTAAGCTTAGCCCACATTTTGATATTATAATTTGAAGAAAAAAAAAGCGGGATAAATGGTTTTCTTGGCAGAGATGGTAGCTGCCTCCTTGTCTTGAGTTGAAGCAAAGCTCAATGGAAACTTCAAGTCCATTTTACTCGGTCTTACCTGCGACTATTTCTTGGCATTGGGACCAGTTTTCCACCGTTCCTACTTTTCGAATTTACTGCCATTAACTTGTCTTCTGGGGCTAACTTGTACACTACCTACCCTTCTTATGGTTAAAGAATTGATAACTTGATTTTCTTGGAAACCATACATCATTGTAAATTATGAAAAAATATTCTATATAATTTTCAAATTGAAAAAAATTAATATATATATATATATATGATAATTTATTAGTTTAAAAATAAAGTTCATATAAGTTTAAACTTTAAACTATATTAAAACTAATAGTATTTAAAATATATATTTTTAATCTATTTAAATTATGTTGATTACATTCAATATATAGTTACAATTAAGTTATCAAATTCTAAATTTTTAGACTGATTTTTAAAAATGAGTCCTAATCTTTTAAAAGTCAATTGAATTTAATATTTTTTTAATTAAGCTAAGGAATAATGATTACTTTAACCATTAAGGTAAGTGGGTTCGTACCAATTGAATTCAATATTATATATATTAGTTTCACTTTTTCAACAATATATATATATATATATATATTAATTTCACCCCTTGCGAGAGAGACGTGTGGTTAGTGGACAATAGACGTGTTCATGAGCTATAACAGACTTATTTATAAGATTATCGTATTTCACTTTTTTCTTTTTAAGCTTTGGTCGACTCGAAATTCAAATCTTAATTTTAGTTTAAATTTATGTATATGTATTGAATAGGAGTGTTCAAATAAACTCGCTATCATTAAATGCTATCATTAGCCGTAATCGTCAACATGTGGAATTATTATATTTTATAGGTTAATTAATCGAATCATTAAGATTAAACAGTTTTGATTCATCAAACTATTAAGAATGTCAGTTAACTGACTTGCTAAAATTGTCAGTTAACGGTTATTATTATGAATTTGATAAATGGTTAATTGATATTAATCGTCAATAAATTATAATTAATTATATTTTTAGAGAGAATAAAATTAGAAATATAATCAAAATCGTTCCTACCTTTTTTATTATCATATTTATTTTATATTGGAGCACAATATATCAAACATAGATGAAAGAAATATATGATTTAAACTTCATTTTAGTAAGTATGTTCATTAGCAAATGTGCACGTGAGATTTTAAATGGAATAAAAAAGAATATACCTCCTAATATATATGTTTCTATAAAATAAAATATATCTACAAATAAATAAGATTTTTACAAATATATATGTTTATATCATCGTAAATTTTATGAAATTTGACCCTTTTATATTGTGTTGTATTTGAAAAGAATTATAATAGATTAATCTTTAGTAGGGATGTAAAAAGCTGATCCGGCCTGTAAAACTGACTGAAACCGACTCGAATCAAAATTGTTTCTGACCTGAGCGGTGGTGATCTGAAACTGACTCGAGCCTGAACTGATGTTTACCTGAACCCGAGTTGGACTTGAAAATTGTGTATTTGAACCCGATCTGAGAATGACTTGAACTCGAATTGAACATATAATATGATAACCGAACCCGACCTGCATCCGACTGAAATGAACACGAACCCGATATTAACCTGGTAAATAATTGGTATTACCTGACTTGTTATTAACTTGATTTGTAATTGAACCAACCTGTAAATGATCTGACATGTTATTGATCTGATATGATATTTATCTGACTTATAAATCATCATTAATGAAATTATGAGATTTTCATGAAGTTGTGAGATTTTCAGTTTATAATAAACCATGTTTATTTATGTGATTAATTTTTAAATATTAAAATAAATTATTAATTATGGTAACTTAATTAATAAATTTACTTACTATATTAATTATGATTCTTATATTATAAGTCCTAATTATAATCATTAAACTAATTTTATTGAATAATTTATTTATTAAATATGATTAATTTAGATTAATTATAATCATTAAAGGTTAAAATAATTTATTTATTGAACATGACTAATTAAATAATTAATTATAATATTTATAAGTTTAATTTATGTTTTATGTAATAATTTATCTGAAAATTGTAACATTTATATAAAAGATGGATTTACTTGAGGTTGAAATTTTGAATAAAATAAAATTTATTACATTTTAATATAATAAAATGAAAAAAAAACAAATTTTTATTAAAATTTAAGCTCTTAGATCTTACAACAAAAGTTTTATAAGGTTAAAAGTCTTACTTTGCTACCAAAAATCTCTTCATCGAGCTTTTATCTTAAAAGATTTAAAAATTGCCAATTACTAAATTATGTGTAACTTTTCAGCTTTAAAAGTCAAAATGTCACCAACATAATTTGACATGAGTAACTATTTAGAAAAGAATTTACAACAATCAGACAAACAATAATTTACAAGGCAACAAAAAGCAGCAACAGGCAGCAACAGACAACAACATGCATCATTGCACCAATTCAACAAGCATTGTATCAATTCAACATTTCTACATTCAACAAGCATCTAGTCAGTGGTAAAACCAAAGGGAATACGATGCTCAATAGTGCCAAACATTTTTGACTTTACCAAACTCTTACAGAATCAAGCATTCAACAAACATTTCTAAATCAAGCAATATCAAGAAGAATTAGGACATAAGAATTCAAGAAGGATTTAACATTATGCTTGTTGTAACTTGTAAAACACCCTATAAAAAAATAGAATCATTAATAAAAAAAATAAAAAAATTAATTAAACATAATAAATATAAAAAATTGAAGTTACCTTTAAAGGGAAGAAACAAGAAAGAATCATTCACAAACTGATTCCAATGTTTTGGCTTACTATAAAACACCCTACAAAATTAAAGATAAAATCATTAATAAGCAATTCAGAATATTAATGAAATTAAAATAAAAAATAAAATAAATAATTTATTTACCTTTACAAAATAGAATCATTAACTACATTAAGATAATCTTTATCTCTTTCCTCCGGTTTAAAACCATACAACCAATTACAGGTTGTTACAAAAATCTCAACATTTTTAGGTAAGAATTTAGCTCTCAACTTGTTCAAAATTTAACCCCCCGTATTAAAAGACGATTCAGATGCAATTGAAGTAATTGGAATAGTCAATATATCTCTCGCCACGCGAGAAAACACCGAATAAGAAATACTTTGATTTTTCTAATAGTCCAAAATATTAAAGTCAGATTCTCTAGTACGAGGGAGAAGTGGCAAACTAATGTAGAAGTCAACATTTGATCGTCCACTCCTTGAAGCAGCTAAATTGACATCAAAATTCTGAAAAAATAAAGAAATAATAATAATTAAATTATGAAAACAAAATAAAATAAATAAAATTGAATATCAATTTCTAAAAACTAACCTCAAATAGATCAAATCTTTTAAATGATCGAGGCCGATTAGAAATTGACCCACTTCTCTCTAAAGATGTGTTACTTTGGAAAGAAGAAGAAGAACCACAAGGTGCATTTTTTGAATAAAAAATATATAACTCATGAAACTCATTATAAATGAGACTTACCTTCTGTTGAACCTCGTCCTCTACATAAAGAAGATTGTACAACTCCTTCAGAAGTTTTAATTTATATCGAGGATCAAGTAAAACATCAAAACACAGAATCATTGAGTGATCAAACCAATATTTCTCATATAGTTCAAGCATGGGTCTTGCCATTGCAAAAATACCTTCACAAGGATCATTATTAGCATCACACAACAACTTTTCAATTACAACAACGTTAGCCAAGTACAAGTTAGAAGTGGGATACTTAGATCCAGATAACAGAGTAGTAATTTCATAAATAACTTAAGAAAATCACAGATTATTTGAACAATTTCCTACTCATGATTAGTAATGATATCCAACTCATTTTCCCTATTAACAAACAAGTTTATGGCTAATCTAGCCTCAAGTGCCCTATGAATCATTAAGTAAGTAGAATTCCATCGAGTGGGAACATCCAATAACAACTTACCATGAAAAGAAGGATCACAGTCTTTAACACAACTAATTCAAAGGCACAAAGTCGAGTGTAACATCCCTAACCCGTATCCGACCCAGATCCGAGTCCGAGGTGTCACATTGACTTTTCAAAGTGTATTCCTTTACAAATTGGTTAAAATTTAAATTCACAATTCAAGAAAAGGAATATTTTTCATTAATTAAAATCAATTGGTTTTACAAAACATATCAGAGCTTATACAATTCAAATCTTTAGATTACATGCCAACTACATTCTATGTAACTAAATACATGTATTAAAATACATTTCTGATTTGATCTTTGGAAAAGAGAATCTGACATGTCTTGCTCCTCTTCGCTCCATAATCTCCTATGTGTGAAACATTCACATGCTAAGTCTATGACTTAGTGAGGCATATAAAATATGTAATGTAAACTCCAACTCCTATCAATGATTGAACAATTATTACTATCATATCATATAAAAGCATACATCTTTTCATATAACAAATACACACATGCACATGTATCATCACATTCATTCTTAGTATTATTAGTAATTCTTTTTATCATATGATCTTATACTTATCATTTATACACATTGTATATCACACATATCACTTCACAAAGAAACAAACATATTATCATATCAAGTTTATTTATATTATCTTTTTATTAGCCCATGTACACATGTGAGAACTAAAGATATGTGCTGTGACCACAGCTCGTATAAGAATCCATTGAGTGGCATATGAAATCTATGTCCTGAAGGACGTCATCTATGTCCCGAATGACCTATCCATATGTCCCGAATGACCTATCAATATGTTCCGAAGGACATAGGTAACCCTCGACTCTTGGCATGCCAACTATACCTCTAGCTCTCATGACACATAACATGAGCATTCTCTTTCATATCATTTCCCATATTCATATAGACATATGGTTCCCTTTCACATATCACATAGCTTGTCACATATACTTTTTCTCATATATCTCATATCATGTTTCATATCTTGTGATCATGTAAGAACATTACTTATTTCCATATAGCTCATATTCTTTCATTCATAAACATATATCTAATGTTCATATGATCTCTTATGTTCGTCTCATACATCTCATAACAGATTCTTATATCATCACATATATAATTTATACTCATCCACAATTACACTAACATGTATTCATTTATATCATATAAAATATGCAATAACCAATAACACACATATATCATGTCAAACATATTCTCATATTAATGAATTCATGTATTCTACTATAGGAAATAAACTTGTCGCAAGTCTTATTTCCATAAAACATCATATACTCTCTAATATGCACTCACCTGGTCTCACTAGTCAATATTGTTCTCTTATCTTTTTTTTATGACCAATACTTATCGACTTGTCCGGACTTTTCTCTCGATCGATATCTACACAATCATACCTATAATATACATATCAGCATTCCAATTATCATAATTCGATCCTTAATTTTTTAGACCAAAAGAAAGACTTAATTCCCTTTTTTTACTTGGAGTATTATCGGTACCCCCTATAGGGTATCGATACTTCCCTAGCTGTAGTATCGATACCAGTCCATGTATCGACACTCATTTTGCATTCGATGTTTTCTGGTATCGATACCCTTTGAATATTTTTACCAAATTCAGACCTATGGTATCGATATTGTTCGACCAGTATCGATACCCTTATACCAAATATCCCCCTTTTTTTTGAAGTATCAGTACTGTATGAAGCATTACTGATACTCAAGCCTAGATTTTCACATTTTTACCCCGAAAATTTACTCATTTCAACTCAAATCCTTCATATCTTAACCCCTTTAATACTCTTAACTCAAATAAACATATTTGAACCAATTTTTATACATTTAATACCTCTTTATCTTCAAAATCTCATCCTCTATATAGAAATCAAGAATCACACCAAATTTTTAACATGTTATAATATCAATTCTATCACTTCTTATCTCTTAATTAAACTATTTACAAGTCAAATTTAGTTTCAAAATCCACTTATCAACTCTTTTATAAGATTTCATTTAAAGGCTCCTTACTTTTAATCTATCTTAACTCCTTCATCTTTTGATTTGAAGATAACTTAAGTTTTCCTTAAGCTTAAGTATCATCTAAAGAACATAAACCAAGCTTAAAATTAAGAATTTATCAATCAACCTGAAACTTACCCTTTATAATTGGGTTCACGGCTGAAGGAGGAAGAACACTCCAACTCTCCAGACTTTTCCTTTCCTTTTTCCTTCTCATTCCACGTGGTTGATTCCTTATAAAGGGAAAATAAAAATCTTTCCTGTGAAAAGATCAATTTACCCCTTACTCCATCAAATATTTACTAAACAATCTTTCACAAAATATTCTCAATTAAGTCCCTGAACTTTTAAAATTTTCAAAAATTAGACCTCGAAGTTTCAAAACTTACATTTTAGTCACTAGCCCTGATTTTTAGATGTTACATCGAGAGTCAGAAGAATAAATAAACTTAACAATTTCACGTAATTTAATAACAGAAGAATTAATTACCTTCAAATCTTTTTAAACTAACAAGTTCAAAATGTGGGCATCACACCTTATATAGAAGTACTTACCATTGTAGAAGCATTGTCAAGTGTTATGGAAAAATATTTTTTCTCAAGACCTCACTTGCATATCATCTTTTTCACAAACTTAAAAATTGACTCGCCATCATGGGGTGGAGGAAAACGGCGAAAATTTAGTAATTTAGACTGAAGTTTCCAACTATTATCAACATAACGTGCAGTAAGAGAAAAATAAGAACGTGAAGTGCAGACATACCATCCATCACATGTAAAACAAATACAACTTGAAACAAAATGCATTGAATCAGGTAGCAATTTTTTATGATTTTCATGCTCCAACATGCAATACTTAGTAACATTATACCTCGATATATCATTCACATTAGAATTAAGGTAATTATGAAAATCCCTAAGTTTTTCATGTTCAAACATACTCAAAACATAACCATGACATGGAATAGCCTCAATAAATAATTTACAGTATTTTTTTTATCAAAAGAACTTACCATACCAGAATTTTTAGCAATATATTCCTTATAAGCTTGACATTTCTCAGTATACCTTCTAGGGTTAGAAGCACCAATATAAGAATCAAATTTATACCTTTTAATTTTGCAATACTTATACTCAGCATAAACATTACCATCGACAAATTTGATGAATGTGTAACGTTCCCAAACAAGAGAAGTTCTTCTCCCAAACTCGGATGAACATGTAACCTTCTTCTTAGAAGATTTATTGACATCAACTACTTCAAACAATTGATCATTTACATCCTCTATTAGAAAATACATTATATATAAATAAATAAATAAATAAAAAATAGAATAGATAAATAAAAAATTATTAGTTCGAATAAAAATTATTTACCTCTATTAGAATGTTGTTCATTTTGATCTATTGGGCTTTCTCCTACAAAAGATAAATAAAAAATATTAATTCGAATAAAAAATAAAAATAAATAAATAATCAAAAGCTAACCTAGAAAGTTCAACTCGTAAGACAAACTATCCATGAAACCCTAGAAAAAAAAGGAAGGTTTCAAATGGACAAAGGGAATAGTCTCGGTTAGAGAAGATGAACAGAGATAAAAGAATATGAAGAGTCTTGATTAGATTAAGGGTTAGAGAAAATGAATAGAAGATAAAGAGTCTTAGTTAGATTTAGGGTTAAAGAAGATGAATAGAAGAATAAGAAAAGTCTTTGTAACACCCTCAGACTGATGCGGGTAACCCGATCCAATCTGGAATGTCACGCTAGGGCCACCGGAGCAACCCACTGTAAAAATAGTGGAAAATTTAAAACTTTTATTAAAACATGTAACTTATAAATGATTTATCAGTATGCAGAGATAAAACAGATTTTCAGACTTGTATATAAAACAAAATATAATTACATGCCCCCTAATCACATGTACCATACTCTGCAACAACGCCGGAAAAACTCCTTTACTGATGTCGATAGATACACTGATACGATTCTTTTAACCTGCAATGTTGAGTAATAGAGTGAGCTTTGGAAAGCTCAGTAATACAGAACTACTAGATGATGCTGAAGAACGTGCAGATACAAATAAACATATATTTTCTTACCGATTCAGACATCTACAAATCTTTATGCTGAGCAGAGATCCTACTGATATTTCAGGTAGTAAAAGACAGTGAGCTTTCAGTTCAGAGAAGTGTTTCGGATGAATAAGTTCAGGAGATCAGAATATGTTATCTAGTGTGTTCCCGTAAAACCAGTAAAAAGATACAGATCTTTTAAAACATATATATATATATATTTACCCCCATCCGTTCACATCATAAATGTGTAGGTTCCCCAGAACCATACACCCAACCGCACATGCCATTTAGACCCTGAGCACAAATCCGAGGGGTCTCCAGATAATCTTCCTCCAACAATAAACCCCCAGATAAAACATTTCTCTGTCGATAAACGGAGATATCAGAAATCAAAACATAATTCAGATCAGATATCAGAACAGAATCCAGGTTAGAAATCAGAACAGATTTCAGATCATATGTCGAAAAAGAATTCAAATAAGAAAACAGATAAAATACTTTTATAAGTAGGGAACACACTAGAGTTTCCAAATATTATTTAGAGATACAGGATAATCTTATCGGGCAAATAAACACAAATCTTCAGTTTACCGATAGAATGCCGGAAATTAGAATCACTATTAGAATAGTTTGTTAACTGAAAAAATCATCAGTTATTCATAATATGCTTATCATGGTCATCTTATTCAGACATTTATCGGAAGTTTTACGTAATCAGAAGGGTATTCAAAATCCTTTACATATGAGTTACTTATGTTTTCATACATGAACAGAGTGATTTGAGCTGATAAGGAATAACGAAGATTCAGGGCCTTTACAATCTATGTCGATTAATCAGATTATCGAACAACTTCAGATGAATAGCTCCCAGAACTAATACTTGTCAACTTGTCAAATTCATTAACCTTCCAGGATATTTACTCTTTAATACCATAAATTCTTCTCCATAGATCATCTTTGGAATCATTGCTAAATAGATCTTCGAATGTCTTTATTTCATTTCCATGCTTCCACAATATCATGAAATGTTGACATGCTTGATTTGTAGTTCATGACCCAAAAGTACAATACATCATGTAAGTTCATTAGCATTCCCAGAATCATCCAAATCAATTATTTAAATCCTCAATCCTTGAGATTACCTAGTTCATTTAGCATTCAAGTCCATTTCACTTACTTCGGGATTTTCCAGAGTAATACAGATGTTTCTAAATTCCAGATACATATTGTACTTTCATTCAATTCAATTTAATCTTCGTGGTTGATTTCTCTAACGAATATTCATTTCTTAGTACCGAATGTGATCCAGAGTTGAGCTGAGCTGGTTACTTCCAAAATTATCATCGATCCATACTTAATGAGACGAAAAAACATTCAAGTGGTATTTATATCATTCAGGTAATGATATAGTACTAGCATTGGTTGACCACTTAAGCTATGTTCCAAAACTTTTAAGAGCAATACAACATCTATATTTATTTGGATTTCTTAATTAATCCAAGACATTTACTTAGTCTACGATATAAGGGTATTTTGGTTATTTTGGTGCTCAGTTTTATTCCATTCATTTCAGAGCTCGAGGATATCCAATCATTCCTGAGCTTAGTACTATTCTTGGGTCATTTCTATTCCAGGGTATTCTGGTCATTTTACAGATCCAATGTATTACAATCATTTTCTTTCGTCAGGTCTTATTATCGAATTCAAACTTATCATCTACTCCAATATTTTCAAACAATTCTGATAAAAGAGCACCCTCGATAAATTATTCTTTACTCAGAGATTTTTAGGTCAATTGTCTTCTCAGAAGTTACCAACAGGTTATCAGGAATTTTCTGTACAAAGACATGATCTTAACAATTAAATCCGTAATTTATCGAGTTAAGTACAAATCCTCAAAGTACTTTCTCATTCAGGGTCAACTCGGACTATTTTGCCTCTCAAGGGCATTTTCATAATTTCTTAACCAGATAACTTCGATATTAACTTTTAACAAAAAAAATTATAATATAGAAACTTAATGGTTAATTGTTTTCCTGAACATTCTCTGATCTTGAAATAATTCCTTAACAGACTTCCAGATTATTGCCCAAACCCTCTTGGGGTTAAAAAACGGTTATCCAAATTTTCTAAGCAAAACTAGTATTTCCTTTGCACATCAGTAGTTTTATCATATCAATATGTCTTTTCAGAGTTATTAATCAACTTCCAGGGACAATTATTGTCATTTTACAACATAGGGGTATTTTCATAATTTTACCTAATCGAAATATTCTCATAATTTATCATCTAAGTACCTTCAATGAGATAAATTATAATTTACATATCCATGGTTGATTCCTTTATCACTTAATTCCATAACTTTTAATTTAATTCCAACTGTCGTCCAATTCTTATAATAGTTATCTGAGCCATATTCAGTTACCTACTTTCTACCGCATTCGTATCGAGTGTAGAACTTCATTAACTACACATATGAGACCAAACATTTTCATTCATGCATTTACCAATACCAAATATGTTTCATAAAGCATAAAGAGGTAGTAATGTATTACCTCGATGACTGTGCAATACTAATTAACCATAAAATTCCATTCGAACGCCCTCGATCTTGAAATCATCTTCCAATATTTCCTCGGATCCATATCAATAGAAATTACATAAAAAAACATAGCTTAATTCTGAAAAAACGGATCGAATCGGATGATAAATCAGTGAAAAATAGCTTACCAGGTTCGAATTTGGTGAAACGGACTTCGGATTCGGATTCAGGACGTCAAAAACATAAAATATGACTTTTCGAAAATTTTGAATTTTCAGTTAAAGTCAAAGTCAACGGGTTTGACTGGCAATTTCGTGGCCTTCGGGTCCGAATTTTGAAAAACGGACTGCAGCATCGGATTCGGAACGTCGAAAAACGTCATGATAGGTATACTCGGTCAAAGTTAAAGGTCGTTTAATGCCCGTTCAATGCCGGTCAAAGTTCTGGTCAACTGTGGTCAACGCTGGTCAACAGTCGACCATTTATACAAATATCACCCTAACAGAAATTAATTACAAAATTATCCACATTATGTAAATATTTACGAAACTAACACTTGAATTTTACACAAATAACGCCCAAACAGAAATTAATTACAAAATTAACACCCAGACGATGCCCACTCTTAGGGGGTGGCGCATGCAGCGCGTGAACAATAACACGGTGTCGGAAAATTCCCTGAAAAATTACTAAAAATTATTTTAAGTGATTTTAAGGCATTTACAAAGCTCGGTTCACAATTTTGAACGGTAGAGAGCTCGATTCTGAAACGTCAGAAACTTTGACGGTCTCACCCCTCCACGCGCCGACGACGACGGAGAAACGGAGAACACCGGTGGACTCTGAATGATGCAAGGAACACGATGGTACGGGAGGTGTCGAAAACAGATGGTCGGATCGTCGTGAATCGATGAAAAACCAACTGAAATCGAGTTATTACCGACGATACTTCCGACTGAAATTAACAACGAATGACAACGATTCACAACGAAAGGTTTGAGGGGTTTTGTTCCTCGATTGACAACGAACACGATGGTGGTTTCGGTTCGTCGATCAGAGGTCGGACGGCGAGTAGATCGGAGTTGAAATGAGGGTTGTTGGAGAGGAAAAACTGGGAAGAAATATGGAAAATCATACGAGGAGGGGGATTATATTTTCAACATATAAGAAAATTGTTCAAATTCAAGACTAGGTCACTGAATTCCCTGCACTTTATAAAACGGTCTTCCAACTTTGAAATTTTACAATTTAATCCAATGTTTCTTTCAAAATACCAATTAAATCCATCACTTTATAATTCCTAAAATTTAGTTAAATTTTAAGGTCAGAGAAGATGCACAGAAGAAGAGGAAGAATCTCAATTAAATTTAAGGTCAGAGAAGATGAACATCACTCGGTTAGATTTGAAAAACATTTTGGGTATTGGGTTAGGGTGTTTGAAAGGATCAAACGAGGGTTTTGAAGATGAACTTAGATGAATAGTGGTTAGGTTTTGGGTTTTGATAAAAAAAAATAGATTGGGTATTGGGTTTGGGTGTTTGTAAGGATCAAACGAGGGTCTGGGATGAAAAAAGATGGACATGGGTTGAGTTTGGGTTTTTATCTAAAAAACAAGTTGGATTTTGGGTTTTGGTGTTTGTAATGATCTAATGAGGGTGTTGGGGATGAACACAGATGAACAAGGGTTGAGTTGTGGATGTTTAATACAAAAAATAGGTTTGATATTGGGTTTTGGTGTTTGTAAGGATCGAATAAGGGTTTAGGGATGAACACAAATGAACATGGGTTGAGTTTTGGGTGTTTAATCGAAAAAGGGTTTGATCTCGAGTTTTGGTGTTTATAAAGATAAAATGAGGGCTTTGGGGATGAACACAGATGAGCACGGGTTGAATTTGAGATGTTTGATCGAAAAAATAAAAGGAAAAATGGGTTTAAAGTGTTTGTGGCTTAGAATTCTAGAGAGAGGTAAAAAGATTTGAGAGAATCAGAGTTTAGAGGGAGTAAAAATGAGAAAAAATACTAAAAACAATAAAATTAGGGTTTATATATGGCTTTAAATTTGGGCCTCTTAGCCCCTGTGTTTTTTTAACTTTAATTGGCATTGTAGAGTCGTCCTCATTTTTTTATTTTCGTTCAATTTAGTCTAAATGTATAATGCAATTTAAGCTTTACATTTATAATTCTTTTAATTTCGTCCCTAACTATTTTTCAATTCATTTAATTAATATTATATATATATATATACATACATACATGAATGTATTCATACATATAGTATATACTTTTGGATTTATAGTATGTACTTTGAATCTATATAGTATATACTTTGAATTTATATAGTATATAATTTAGCTATATAGTAAATAAACTATATTGTTTAGTTTATATAGTTTATATATAGTTCATATAAACTATAATATATAAATTATATATAAATTATATAGTTTATATATAGTTTAACTATATAGTATATAAAATATATTATATAAATTATATAGTTTATATATAGTTTAACTATATAGTATATAAACTATAGTGTATAAATTATATAGTTTATATATAATTCATATAAACTATAGTGTATAAATTATATAGTTTATATATAGTTTAACTATACTATAGTATAAATTATATAGTTTATATACTATATAATTATATAATTTATATATAGTTTCTATACGAACTATATAATATATATATATAGTTTATACTTAGTATATTTAGTTTAGATATACTATATAAATATAAACTACATAGTTTATATATACTTTATGCATATTATATTATTATACAGTTTACATATATATTAATATATTATAATTGTTTCTTTTTTTCTCAACTTTTGAAATGAATGTAATTTAGTTTATTTTAAAAAATTTCTTCATATTTTATAATTATTTCGATTTGATCTCTCTGTGTTGTTTAATTTATTTAAATTTTTATTTGTAAATTTTTTTTTGATAATTCAAATTTATTACCCAAAAAAGCATAAATGCTACAAAAAAACAAGATCTGATCACCTAAAGTAATTACATTCTAAAAAAATTGATTGATTTAATCTATACCCCATGATATACAAAGTTTGGAGTTAACATAGTCAAGTCTATTGATATTTATTCCCCTCAACTTAATTCCTACTAGCTCTTTGATGTTTCTGAAGATGTCAGCTGGATTTCGAGAGCAACCTTTGAAGATTCTACGATTTCGTTCCTCACACAATACATAAATGTTGGCGTTCCAAGCAATTTTAAGAATAGTGGTTAAGAGTGACTTGCATTTCCAAGTTTTACTTGCCCAACAAACCATTTCTTCCCAGGATTGAAGTGTCTTGTTCAATCCACTAAGGTGAAGGGTATTCTTTCTTAAATGAGTTGCGAAATGCCAGTCGAAGAACAAGTGATTTCGATTTTCCTGAGTGTCATTACAAAGAATACAAGTCCCAGAGGAAATGATCCCCATGCGTTGTAATCGGTCACGAGTGGGAAACCTATCTAAGATTGTCATCCAAACTATTAGACTATGTTTGGGTATATGTTTTGGGAACCATATCAAAGAATGCCAAGTCATTTTGTCCCCCTTGTGTCTAATCTGTTGCCAAATTTGTCTAATAGAGTGAGTTCCATTTGACATAATCGGAAGAGCTTCAGTTCTAAGCTTGAAGATTTTGTTAAGACTCCAGCTTGTGTTTGCATTTCCTTCCATAAGCCTAAAATCATATTCCTTTAGAACATAAGCGTAAATCCATGCAACCCATAATGAACCCTCACCTGCAAGAATATTTTTAATAAGATGAATCATACAAGCTCTATTCAAGTCTTTCAGATTTTTCAGTCCTAATCCTCCCTTTGATTTCAGTTTGCAAATGTTCTGCCAACTAACTCTCGTGCCTGTTTCAGATTTATCAGAGCCTTTCCAGAAAAAAACGAGAGCATATCTGTTCAATTTTGTTGATTATTGAGTAAGGAAACAATAATTGTCTGCACTAATAATTAGCAATGCTGAACAACACTGCTCTAATAAGTTCCAGCCTTCTTGTGTAGCTCAGAGACTTTCCAGACCTGAGAGTGAGTCTGGATTTGATACTATTAATAAGGGGCTCACAATCTTTTTCTATGAGCTTTCTTATAACAAGAGGGACTCCCAGATATTTAACAGGCAGTAAGCCATGTTGAAAACCAGTAGCTTGCTTGATGAGTTCAATATTATTTAGAGAGATACCAACAGAGAAGAAAGAGCATTTAGAAGCATTAAGATTAAGACCAGAAACTCCATAGAATTGTTCTAGAACAGAAATGACTCCTATAACATAATCCACATTACCTTTGCAGAAGATCAGTAGGTCATCAGCAAAGGATAAGTGAGTGAGACCTATTCTTTTGCATTTAGGATAGAAGCTAAACGAGCCTTTTTCAGCAGAAATATTGAGCATTCTTGAAAGGACATTCATAGAAATAGCAAAGAGAATAGGTGAGAGGGGATCTCCTTGTCTTATGCCTCTTGCTCCCTTGAAATATCCAATCAAAGTACCATTGAAATAAATTGAGAATCTTGCCTCAGTAAAGCATGCGTCAACCCAATTTATGAACTTAAGGGGAATATTAAAGCTCTTAGCACAGAGGAGATGAATCCCCAATGTATAGTATCAAATGCTTTTTGAAGGTCAATCTTCATTGAGCATCTAGGTGAAATAGTTTTACTACCATATCCTCTGACCAGCTCTTGAGCAAGAAGAGTGTTATCAATAATACTTCTTCTTTTTATAAAAGCAGTTTGATTGAGGGATATTAAATCAGGAATGAAGCAAGTAAGTCTCTAGACTAAGATTTTTGTGATTACCTTATAAATAACAGTACAACAAGAAATTGGTCTGAAGTCCTTGAATTTGTTGGGATTAGGAATTTTAGAAATTAAAGTCAGAGTGGTTGTATTAAAAGCAGGGATCAAAGAAGACTGTTGGAAGAAGTATTTGATTGCGGCCACAACATCCTCACCAATAATATGCCAAGTAGATTTGAAAAACAGAGGAGTATAACCATCAGGGCCAGGGGCTTTATCATTGCCCTGTCCAAAAAATGCTTCTTTGATTTCTTTAGTGGTGACTTCTTTGGTAAGGCAAGAAGCAGAAGTAAGGGGAGAGAACATTTCAGAATATCAGTGAAGAACTGGGAATCAGGTGCTTTGACCTTATGGTCAGCAGTCCTAATGAGATTGGTAAAGAAAGAGAGCACTTCAGATGACATGGCATCAAAGGATTCTAGTATGTTTCCCTGATCATCAATAAGCAGTTTAATTGTTTCCTTCTTTCGCTTAGCAGCAACTACAGAATGAAAAAAATTGGAGCATTTATCACATTCTTTAATCCATTGCACCTTTTTTGTTTCAAGAAAGCTAACTCAGCTTCTTATAAATTATGCAGTTCTTGTTGGATCTGAAGCTCTTTTTCGATTAGATTTTCACCCTCAAAGAAAGAATTTACTGATTTTCCAGTTCTAATCACTTGATTTTAACCCGAGAAGAAATATCACTAAAATAGGAGGAATTAAGTTTCTTGAGGCTGGATTTGAGATGTTTAAGTTTGTGGAACAAAATCTGCATAGGATTACCTTGAAAAGAATTCTGCCAGGAATGCTCAATCTCTCTTAGAAAGTTAGGATGAAAAGTCTAGAAATTAAAAAATTTAAAAGGTTTGGGTCTATTTGTGGGATTGACTTTAGAAAACCAGACCAATGCCATGCAATGATCCGAAACTCCAGGGGGAAGAAATTCTACAAAAGAACTTTGAAAGGTGGAAGCCCAATTAGAGTTAATGAGAACTCTATCAAGATTTCTAGCAAGGTAAGCTTCAGTTTGCTTGTTGCTCCAAGTGAATAAAGGTCCAAAGAAAGGGTGGTCATGAAGGTCAAGTTCCTGAGTTAAGTCTTGGAAATCTTTCATTTCAGGAGTGGAGTAGGGGCAAAGAAGCTCATGGTCAGAGCTTTCATTGGGATGAAAAATGATGTTAAAATCACTTCCAAGAATCCAAGGGAGGTGTCCAATGATTCTTTCCAGATCTTGAAGATGCTGCCAAAGCTGTCTTTTGGTAATATTATCATTGCAACCATAGACTGCTGATAAAACAAAAGGCTGACCTATGAACTTTCCTTTTACATAAATAATCTGGCCAGAGACTTGAATTATATATAGATCAATATTCTTCTTCCAAAGTATCCAAATTCTCCCATTGTTTGCAAAGTCATAATTGGAGCTAACATTCCAGTTGGCTAATTTAAAGTGGAAAATGCCCTTTGATTTGTCAGTCTTAACTCTTGTCTCTAGTAAACAGAGAATATCTACGTTGTTCTGAGAAGCTCTAAGAAGAACTTTGTCTTGCTTTAGAGGATGATTGAATCCTCTAATGTTCTAGAAACTAACATTCATTGAAAAAGGGGTTTCAAAGGGTTTTTCTCCTCCCCAACTGTGAAACTTTTAGTTTTATTCAAGTTTTCTTTCTTCTTCCGTTTAAGATCTTTTACTAATTCAGCCATTCCCTTTGAAGCAATTCTAATTTTCCTTTGAGGAGCATCTTGGTTAGGGGGACTTCATCTATAGATCTGAGTATCTCAAATCTATTACTAGAACCAGCACAAGTAGCCTTATCCTTATAAGGTCTTTCTCTACCACGTTTAGAAACTAAAGAGCAATCATCAGGCTTTGAAGAGTGATCGGTAGAAATGAGTTGACTTTCAAGAGGTGGATCTGTTTGAAGATCCTCTTGATTTAGATAGCAATGTTCAGTGCCAGAAACAGTCTCAAGATTCTTATCAATAGGATCAGTGGAAGGTAAAGCTGATTCTAAAGGTAAGGCATATTGATCAGGATTTGATGATTCAGCAGAATTAACATCACTTTTAGGAAAATCCTTAGGAAATGATTCAGAAGTGGCAAGATTTTGGGGAAAACAACTTCTCCATGGGAGGAGTTGGAACTTGGGGCTTCTTTAATCTTCTAGACTTGATTAGAGGCTGGAGTTACATTGTGTTTAACCAAACAACTTTTATCATTATGACCAAAGACCCTGCATTTACTACATCTAGGAGGAAGCCAAGGTATTTCAACATAAACAGAGGTTGATTGCCCATTTTGAAGAACAACTTCAATGTGTTTGGGGAGTTCATCATTCACATCAATTTCAACATACATTTTTGCGAATTCAAGCCTTGTTCTTAAAGCTGTAATAGAGTCCATTGAGATGGGAATCCCTATACCACTAGCTATGTAGCTTAAGCCTACTTGAGTGAATAATTCGAGTGGAACATTTTATAGATGAACCCAAATTGGGATTTTTGAAAAATCGAAGTCTAGTCGTTTTAAGCTAGGTTCTCATTTCCTTAATATCAACGGTTTATTAAGGATTTGTCATGGTCCATTTTCTAAGACCCATTCTCTAGCAGAATCTGAATCAAAAGAGAAGATATAGAGATTGGGGCCTGCTAGACTGACCTGAACCCAAGAGCCTTGAAGCATCTTTGTCTAAAGGTTGTCAACAATACACTGCATTGTTGTGAAATTTGGTGCTGGACCCAAGAATTGTCCTACTAGGGATAGCTTCCACTATGAGATTCCAGCTTCCAGTATCTCGACAGGTGGGGAGATCATCGGAATTCCATCTTTAACTTTCAGAGGAAAGAAATTTAGGTTGTGGCTTGTGGAACTCCCAAATAATTTTCTCCAGTCCATCGATCGATTTGAAAGGCCAGTGAAGGGACAAGAGAAGATGAAGACCTCCAAGACTTAGTAACCAAGAACGTGCGAAGAAGAGACCACCGGAGACACGACGAGATCTCGGAGTCTGTTAGGCCTGCTAACGTGCACCCAGAAAAAAACCACTATCGTGCGCTATCGTCGAAAGGAATCTAAATGTCCATATTATCCTGCAACTTTGAGCTTTTTATTTGTAAATTTATATTTGTTCAATTTAGTCCTCAGCAATATATTTGCACCTGAAATTGACTCATACTTATTACTTATTTATATTTATTTAATTGGCCCATAACTTTTTAAATGGGTATAATTTAGTCTATTTTTATATTAATCTCAACTTCACAATTTAAAATTATTTTGATTTGGTCCCTCATCAATGCGTGTTGTTTAATTTATTAAATTTTTGTTTGTAATTCCATTTTTGTTCAATTTAGTCCTTAAAATTATATTTTTATAAAAATTGATCCATAATTATTTATATTTTTTTATAATTTACTCTAAATCACATACAATTACAATTACAATTACAATTCAACGTTCATGAAAAAAGCGAAAATAATTAATCCAAAAATAAAAAATGGCTCGACCTGAAGTTAATATGTATCCGATAAGATCATACATGAATTTTGACTGTCAATGATATGACCCGATTTGAACGAGATCCGACTAAAGCCCACCCGAACCTGAATTAACCTGGTATTTAACTGCTCTAAACCTAAACTATTTTTACCTGAACTGACATTGATCTGAACTGAAATTAACCCGACCTGAACCCGAATTGAACTTGATGTCAAATCAACCTGAAAATGATCCGAACTGATTTGACATGGACTCGATCTGATCCGATTCGAACCATCAAATTGATCTGACACAACCTATATCTGATTTTACCTGACCTGATAGGATTCAACTGAAACACATCCCTAATCTTTAGGCTAACCTGCAACCAAACCATTATAATAGTTAATCGTTAGCAATTATCCGTTTTTGAGTAGTTAAATTATGATTAACAAAATTTAGTAAGTGGCCATGAACACTCCTAGTATTAAAGTCAAAAACTATACAAAGGTGAGGAATACGATGCTATTACACTATGTTAAAGTAATTTTTTTGATTATTAAATTTGTAAATGTTATAAAATAGTTATTAAACTTATTGAATTGTTATTTAATATCCTTAAAATATTATAAAAAATAACAAATTTGAGTAAAGTACATTAAAGGTCACTATACTATTCAGATTATCGTTTAAATTATTGAACTTTCAAAAGTTACAAAATGGTCATTACATTTTATCGAATTATTATAAAACAATCGTTAAATTTTATCGAACTATTAAAAATGTCTTTAAATATATCAATTTACAGTCATTATACTGTTGTAGTGATCATTTTATAATAATTTAATAAATTTAATGATTATTTTTATACTTTTTGAAAGTTTAGTGATCAACATAATCATTTAAACGTAGTTCAATAGCCTTCGATATAATTTATCTAATAAACTTTGTTTATAAATTCAATCATTATTCTGCAATAATTTACTAAATTCAATGACAAAAATTCCATAGTATACTGAAATAATTATTAAAAATATGTTAATTATGAATACTAATATTATCATGTTAACCTATTAAATGAACTCAATTGGTAAAGAGAATATTATCTTTTATTGAGATTTTGAATTCAAATAACTATATTTATAGGATCTATATACATTGTCAATGGCTAAGATAGTTAATGAACAGAGACCTCAATGATCCACCGTTTGGACCTGACGCCATTTCATCCACCGTTTGAGTACTGTCGTCACCACCTGTAGTGCCCGGCGATTTTTCATCTTGATGTAGAAGTTTCTTGGTTTGCCTAGAGACCTCAATTGTTACTGCTGCGTTTTCCAAATGCAAAATTGCTTTTAGTACGATGTGGTTTCATATAAAAGTTGTTTTCATTTTATTAATTTTTATTATTAATTATATAAAATTTTAATAATTTATTTTGAGTTAATTATTTAAAACGCATGGCAAGATACGATGCACGTAATAAAGAAATGGATGCAAAATCATTTATGTTGAATTCAGTAGCGGAGCTGAAACTTGGGACTGAAATTTGAATTTTTTTCGATTAGTTATTTATTTTATTGATAGTGTTCTGTTGAGATTTGAAGAGGCTTAATTGAAACAGCCGAAAATTGTACAAGAGGGGTGAATTGGCAAATATTGTTTAGGGAGTAAGGAAAAAAAAGATAGACAATTTTGCACAGCGATTTATAGTGGTTTGACTTCTCAACTAAGTCTATATCCACTATCTTAGCTCCTCACTAAGGATTTTTCCACAAATCCACTAATTTTTTCTTTCTTTTTCAAGGACAAAGAGATAACATTTACAAAACTCCTAGCTTTTCAAAGTCCTAGCTAGAACCAAAACCCCTTTACAAGGAAAAAGATGTAAACAAAGAAAACCTCTCTAAGATAGGTGTTTACAATGAATTAAAGCTCACAATAACAAAATATTTACAAGAAAATAGGAATAAAGAGTGAAAAGCTCTTCTCTTGTGTTTGATTGTTTGGATAGGTGTTCTCTAACATTCTTCAAGTGTCTTGAACTTGTATTTACTTGTTGGAATGAGATTGAGGTCGTTTCTAGCCGTTGGGAGTGATTTGAAGCTGTTGGAGATGTTTTTTCAGCAAAATAAAATTGCCTAGTACAGAGGGTATCAATACTCCTACAGTGAGTATCGGTACTACCTTTGTTATTTTTAAATAAAACTAGTCATTACTAGTCGTTGGGTCTGACAGTATCGATACTAAGCCTACGGTATCAATACTAAGCCTACGGTATCAATACTACTATGTAAAGTAGTATCGATACCCCTTTGGGTATCGGTACTATTTTTGCATTTTGAAATTTGAGAAATGTCGGTAGTATCGATACTATCTAGTGAGAATCAATATTTCCCTTACCTTTGGTATCGGTACAATATCAATATTGTTCATATAGTATCGATATTGTAAAAACAATATCGATACTTTTTGTTCAGAAAACATTTTGTGCTTAATTCCAGGTTTTAATGGACTTTGAATTATTTGAGTAAATTCAATTCAAGTCCAAAAAATTTTACATTAATTTATTATATCAAAACATTATAAAAAGTGGTTCAACATGTTCATTCTGAAAATTTTCTTGCCTACCTTAAAATTTGAGTTTTCTTCTATTAGCTACTTATTTTACTATATTTTACTGACGGTACTCGCCCCGAAATTTAAATATTTTTTGATTAGTTACTTATTTTACTGACGGTACACACCTTAAAATTTTATTTGTACCCATCCATTTAAAAAAAGTTTTGTAGTATACATGTCTTCATTCTTAATAATATTTCTAGATCCGTTATTGATTGAATTGGGTTTAAATGGTTTATTTTCTCGTTTTGAACATGCAAACGTGTTTTTGCTAGTGGAATTGGTGCCACCTGCGGCTGTTTTTGGCAATGGAATGATTTTTCCACAGTTTCCACCTTCTCTGAAGTTTCTTCGGCTTCTTTAGTGTACTCTCTGTTAGATCAAAAAATATCACAGAAGAATCATATCTTGAAATTTTAAAATTTTACTTTTAATTGTTTTTCTAGTTCTCATGGTTTTATCTTATTTAATTCGGTTTTAATAATATCGTATATTTAATTTCGATGGGTGAATTTCCTAACGAAAATTTTATTGTATACATAAGAATTTGAACTATAAATTTTACTTTAACGATATCAAACTGCTTAGCACATGAACTAATCTTATCGTAAGAAATTTTCATGCAATCTCTCGGGTTATCTTTCTGAATTGTCAAACATAAAGTCTGTTGAACCGACCAAACGCGTTTTTTTGCTGTTACGACTAATAATAGAATGGTTTTACCAACGTTCCCGCTTTCTTTGAAGTTTGTTTCGTCAATTCAATAAACTTTAGGGTAAACTACACGGGAGACCACCAAACTATGGTCATAAATCGATCTTGCCACCAAACTATTTTTTATCTTAATTCGACCACCAAATTTTTTAATTGAATCAATCAGACCACTCTCCGTTAAAAAAACGGACTTGCTGACGTGTCCGTTAATAAAAATAGCATAATTCTATATTTGGTCCTTAATATTTACATATAAAATCATTTAATAAAACCTTCCAATCGTGTATTGACACGTGTCATGTTCAATTGATAGTTAAATTTATTTAATTGAATTAAAATAGTGACTAAATTGATATAATATATAAATATTAAGGACCAAATATAGAATTATGCTATTTTTATTAACGGACATGTCAGCAAGTCCGTTTTTTTAAGAGAGAGTGGTCTGATTGATTCAATTAAAAGTTTGGTGGTCGAATTGAGACAAAAATTAGTTCGGTGGCAAGATCTATTTATGACCATAGTTTGGTGGTCTCCCATGTAGTTTACCCCAAACTTTACCATTTTTACGGGTAAACTATATCATTGCTCACCAAACTATTATTATTTTTCTAATTTTACAGTTAAATTATTCTTTCTTCAAATTTGATCAATAATGTTACAGTGTTTTTCCTTTGGTCACTATCCGTTACACAATTAGAGGAGATGATATCTTGGTCTGGTATTATAATAGTATTAGTTTCTAAATTTATATATTTTATTAATTTAATCTTTATTTTTAAAAATTAATAAAGGCCCTTTCAATTTAGTCATCATTTGTTTATTATAAACAATTTAATAAATTTAACCCTCCGTTAATCATCTATAAAAGGGATATTTAATCATTAGGTCAATCTATGTAATTATTATATGGTTAACAAAATTAATACTCCATATGTCCTAATAAACTTTCACTTTTGTGTTTCTAAATTGTATCACGCAAATTGTCACTTTTTTCTATCTTTTCTTAGTTTGCTAACAAAAATAAAATTTAAATTCTCAAATATTAAATTATCATTTTAATTATTTTACATCATAAGTTTTATAACACATTTTCTTCTTAAAATTACGTGAAAAAATCAACATGCGATAGTTTAATCGGGATAGAGAGACTATCTTGATTAAATTATTTATATTTAAAATAATAACTAATTTGATAAAAAAAATTAAATATTAGAAGTTACATTTATTTTTTAAAAAATATGACAACTAAAACTGTTATTACATCAGATTACCTCATCAGCTCAGTTATTGTTTAATGTTAACCAAAATAAAAAAATGTAACATTAGTGATTAAATTTATAGAAAAAATAGTTTAGTAACCAAAGTAGAAAACGAATAATACTTTGGTGATTAATGGTGTAATTTATCCATTTCTTGTACTATTTGCCATTAATTAACATAAATACCTCTGTTTTGTTCAAAAGTTGATATGCATTTCAGTAACGTCCATTCAGCCAAAATAAACAACTCAACAATTATTCAGGAACAATCATATACTTGAAGTAATGAAGACAAAGGAAGACTCAACAACTAATCAATCACCTAGGCGACATATTCGAAATCGTAACCTCATTAACAGAACAGATTTTGTCACTTGAATTGGGTTGAATTGGTTCTGCAACAATACGCCTAACATAAAAAGCAGGCTCTGCTGGTAGAGGCAGCGTTATGGTGTCGTTTCCCAACATGGCAACCACAGTTGTCATGGTTGGTCTGTCTACCGGATCTGCTTGCACGCACAATAGGCCGATTTGAATGCATTTAAGCACCTCAGTCGGCACACTCGACTCGAGAACATGCTCTTCTATTAGCTCCATCGCTTCACCTTTAGACCATAGCTTCCATGCCTACAATTATCACTTAGAATTAGCCTCTTGTATATAATATCAGTTTAATTATTCGTCGAAGATCGGATGAGAGAACATACAAAAATCAAGAGGCTTTCACCATGTTCTGATAAATGAAACCCGTTATTCCTCTTTCCGGTTATAATCTCCAGCAAAAGAACTCCGAAACTGAAAACATCAGATTTGACAGAAAAATGTCCTTCCATTGCATACTCGGGCGCCATGTACCCACTGTTTTAGTTCATAAGAGACGATGATTAAAACAGAATTCGATAATCATGGAAAGAATTTATAGACTTACTATGTTCCAACTACTCTATTTGTATTTGCTTCGTTCTGATCTCCACCGAAAATTTTTGCCATGCCAAAGTCTGAAATTTTCGGGTTCATTTCATGATCAAGTAAAACATTACTTGCTTTAAGGTCTCTGTGGATGATTCTAAGGCGAGAATCTTCGTGCAGATACATGATACCTCTGGCAGTTCCTCTAATGATGTTTAATCGTTTCTGCCAAGTCAGTTGTGCAGCTAAACTCGAATCTGACATATCTCGAAAAAGAGAAAAAAATGGACTAAGAAAATATTGAAATTTGTTATATTTATGAATGAGATAATGTTGGTATCAAAAGGTTGAAGAATCAAACTGAATAGGAACAAGTCAAGGCTTTTGTTGGGCATGAATTCATATACAAGCAACTTTTCGTTTTTCTCTAAGCAACATCCCAAGAGCCGCACAAGATTTCTATGCTGTAATCTGGCAATTAACATGACTTCATTCTTGAACTCAAGCAGCCCTTGACTTGAAGTTTTCGACAGCCTTTTTACTGCAATTTCTTTACCATCTGCTAGAATGCCCTGGAAATGAACATAGTAATATGAGTACTTTGTTCCATGTGATAAAAGTTTATAAACATAATTACCTTGTATACAGGGCCAAAGCCACCTTGTCCGAGCTTATTTTCATCAGAAAAACTATTCGTTGCTGCTTGTAAAATATGCAATTGCATTGAAGGAAACTCCTGGGATCTTCCCACATCGTCTAGATTAAATTTTTCGCTTAAGTTATCGTGAGGAGCGCTTCCCACCATCATGTCAAGTAACTGAACTTCTCCACTATCTTCTTTATCCTCTGACGTAAAACAAAAGCTGATTGGTATACGATTATAACACAAATCTGTAAATGCTTGCGTGATCTAATAGTCCATACCTTGAATGTTTCTCCTCCTCCAGATGAAAAAAGCACAAGCAGAAAACAGAGCTAGTCCAAGAGCAGCTGATAAACTTGCACCAAGTGGAAGCCATATTGATTTTTTTTGTTCATCTGATCCCCCCAAAGAAAAAGAAAAGAAAACGAGATCTTATCAAGAACTTGTGGAAGCACATGCAACAAGAAACACAACTCAAATAGCCTAATGATGTAATTTTTATTTACATCATTGTACTCGTGAGACTCACCTTTTGTAACTACGGAAGGACTACCAGGTGCGGTTGGAGGAGTTAAGGATGCAGTATTGGAAGAAGCATTGGTTACATAGAAGGGGTACCGATCCCACCTGAAAATACAGTTAGGTCTCTGAATATAACCACCTTGCTGCCCATGGCAACAGCGTCCATAGTCAGCCACGGATGCCATTAGGCAGGCTTTACAATCCCACTTTGATAAATCAGAAGTGCACTGCATTAGTGCATATATCTTTTGGTCTACTGTAAATTCTGCTTCCTCAGTTGCATACTTAAGACTAGATGAGCGGGTGGAAGCCTTCGTCATCAGTCTCTCCATCAAACTATCCCAAACCATATCGAATTCTGTTAAGTTTGATGTGATGACACTACTGTCAGGGGATTCCATTACTGGCTCTAGCTCCAGCTTTCCATAAAACGAGCGGTTTGCATAGCGCACAAAACATAAGATGTCACCTCCCCATGAAAGGGCTTCTTTCTGGTTGGGACAGCTATCTATGAGATTGTTGATTGTGAAACTGAGACATCTATAACAAAGGTCTGAAGAGTTTCCTCCTACGCACATACCAAGAGCGTAAACTTTGTCGGAGTTCTGGCCAATAGTGGGATTGAAGAATCCACCGTTTGCAGAGACCTTAAGTGGGAGTGAATCGAGAATAGAGTCGCGATTTTTGCCGTAAGTACTATTTGTTGTGAAATTACCAGTGTCGTCGTAGCATTTTGGGGCGGTAGTAGAGGTATCCGGTACATAGAAGGGATACAAATCCCATCTAAACCAACAGTTAGGCTTCTGAACATAACCTCCCTGCTTTCCATGGCAACAGCTTTCATAATAAGCAACGGATTGCCTTAGGCAGGAATCACAATCCTTGTCCGATAAATCCGGAGTGCACTGCATTAGTGCATATATCTTTAGGAATTCATCGAAATAAGCTTCTCCGGTTGCATACTTAAGAGCAGAAGAGCCGCTGGAAGCCTTTCTCGCCACACTGTCCATCAATCTCTCCCAGACCGTATCGAATTCTGTTAAGTTCGATGGTATATTGCCCGTATTATAGCCTGCGTCGGTCGGTTCTAGCTCGAGGATTCCGAAGAAGGGACGATCTGCATAGCGAGCAATACATGGGGGGTCACCTCCCCATGAAAGGGCTTCTTTCTGGTTGGGACAGCTAGCTATGAGGTCGTGGATTGAAGAATTGAGACATGTATAACAACCATCAGGAGTAGAGTCTCCTCTGCACATACCGAGAGCGTAAACTTTGCTGGAGTTTTGGCCAACACTTTCAGTAAGGAAACCACCTTTTGCAGAGACATTAGGTAGGAGAGAAGAGAGAATAAGGTCTCGGTTTTTGACATATGTACTATTAACGGTGAAATTCCCAGTGTCATAGCACCTCAGATTAGCTTCAACAAGACTGATGCCAATAAGCAGATAAGAGAGGAATGAAGAAAGAGCTTCAAGTTTAACCGCCATTGAGATTCTATAGTTTGATGAAACGGAGACCAAAAAGAAAAAGAGGGAAGTGAGAACTTCTGTTCCAGATTTTTCCTGGTAGAGATGGGTGTTATTTTTGTTCCTTTGCAGTAAAGAGCACCCATTGAAGCGAAAGGCTTGAGCTGTTAACAAGCCGAACCTCAAGACTTTAGTTCCTCAGTCAACTGTGTGAGGTCCAGTTGGTAGGTCATATATATTTAATTAAACTACAACAACAGTCACTAATGTTTGAGTAAGTTTTTGTTTTTCTGACTAAAGTTTTAAAATAACAAATTGGTCACTAATATTATCAATTTGTAACAAAAAGGTCACTCCTTCATTTCTTTATTAAATTGATGATGTGACAATATTAATAAAAAGGCTAATATTCAGTTTTACCCTTAAAATACTGCTAAAATATTAAGTAGGTCCTTAAACAATGATTTTATATCAAATTTACCCCAAAATTTTCTAATTTGAAAAAGAAGAGGTTCAAATGATTGTCGATCGGGTATTAAACAATTTGTAAACTTCGAGAAAGGATATGAGACCGACGATGTTACTATGAACATTAACATTATTGACAAATGACTAGAAAATGGTGGTTTAGCTTTTACTTGAATCTTTGAATTTGGGCCGTTAATAACAACGATCGTGGGAGGTATTTATAATTTTTACTATTTCTTGTGTAGTAGTAGCTTTGTTTGATTCATGCATGAATTATGCTTCAACAGACGGTAATGAACCAAAGAGTAAAAAAACATACAATTGTTCTCTTTTTGTATTATGAAGGTTGTTGTAATCAAGAAAATGGAGATGCCACCATCCAAAGAAGCTGAAGGATAATGTGGATTTTGTGTTGAAGTTGATATTTTGAGCATACTTGACCATCCGTGTAACAACCCAGATATTTTCAAAATAATATTTAATTGAAATTGGAGATTTTAATTGTGAAAATCGGTAAATTATGGGAATTAAATTAAAAGATTTTAAAACTTGGAGCTTGTTTTAGAGTTAAAGAAAATTCAGGGACCAAGCCCTAAATTTACCCAAGAAAATTAGGTATGTTATATGTTATATACGTGGTTTTCTGTTTCAAAACAGAAAACCACACCCCAATTGCTCCCAAATTCCCTTCCCCCTACGCCGGTTTCCGACTTAGATCCCGACGCCGTCCGAATTCTGATCATCGTTTTGAAACCACCATCGTGTTCGTTATCGAGTCGGGAACAATCCCCTTAAATTAATTGAAGAGAAACGCTGCCAAACGCCGGGAATTTCAAGTCAAAGCATCGACGTTTTTTTAGCTCTATCGCCGGGAAAATCTCAAATTCACCGCCGATCGTTGCTCCGTTTACGACACCTCCTGCACCATCGTGTTCCTTGTGTCGTTTCGAGTCCGACGGTGTCATCCTCGGTCTCCGTCGACAGCGGCGCGTGAGGAGGTGGAGCAGTCAAAGATTCGGCCGAGTTGAAATCGAGCTCTCCGCCGTTCAAAATTTGAACCGATCTTTGTAAGTATCTAGAAATCGCTCAAAATAATTTTTAGAAATTTTTCCAGGATTTTTAGAGCCTCAGAGGAGGTCTCACGTGCCACACGTGCCGCCGCAGGGAGAGTGGAATCTGGAAAACCGGTTTGACCGGTCTGACCCGACCCAACCGACCCGACCGTTGACCGTTGACCGTTGACCTCTTTTGACCAAAACTTAAAATGGATTTGACCGACCACTAAACGACCGCTAATCTTTTCCGAGTATACTTATTCTGATAGTTTTCGACGTCTCGAATCCGTTTCGTCAAATTCGAACCCGAAGGCCTCCAAATCGAAGGTCAAAGTGGTTGACTTTGACTTTGACCAAGAATTTAAATTTTCGAAAAGTCATACTTTATGTTTTTCGACGTCCTGATTCCGATTCCGCAATCCGTTTGACCAAATTCAACTCGAAATCCTCCAAATTGATAGTCAAACCCTGAAAATGCTTATATACTTAAGAATTTTAGCTTTGAACAATTAAGTAAGATTTGGGGCTGATAAATTATTATTATTTGAAGGTATAAGAGACTCTCCGGATCGTTTGACAGCTCGACCCAACTCTTCCAGATCAGTTAAACCACGTTCGAAAACTGTAGCAGAGCGTGGTGAAACCAACAATCAGTAAATCTACTATTTGAACCTATTATCGAGGTGTGTTCCCTAAGTACTATTTAATTGTTTTATTTGTTTTGAAATATGGTACATTGAAAGCTATGATTTACTGTTTATTGATGGTTTATGGACAATGACTGATATATGATTATTGGTTTTCACCTATATATGATTACGAATTTATGGAAATTATGCTTATTGCATAAATTATATTGATTTTGGGTTGGATTGAATTACAATGGTATAGCTCTGATCAAGCTAATAAACAGTACGGACCTAATGTGACTCTTAGGTAGACTCGCGGGCCCAAGATGCTTCATTAGGTTGACTTCCTTTGCTGTGTGCTTAAGGTAAGCTATATGGACTTATGGACTTACGGACTTAAGGATACAAGCTCTAAAGCCTATCCTTAGGTTGGCTTCCTTTTTGCTATGTGCTTAAAGTAAGCTATATGGACGCAGTTTTGGGAACTGCGGATGGTGTACAAGAAAAGGGTTTAAACTATGATTTTCAAAAGTTAAACTCAATTAAGAAATTATGATGGTTTACTGAACTATTACTCATTTATTGTACCTATTATGATTTTATGGTAATGTGGGACACACTGAGCCTAGCTCACCTTTCGAAAATGTTTTTCCCCCTTTCAGATACTGTTGGTTAGATACCCCGGATTGAGCACTTGGAGGATCAACATATCTCTTGAAGTATATTTGATTGTAATGTTTTTATCATTCAGGTTGACTTTATTTTGGTGACATAAACCTTATTTCAAAGTATTGGATTTTATAGTACACTTTTGCTATTAATATTCGGTTTATCGTGATTTTGATTTTCAAGACATGTTTTAAATTAATTTTTTTTACTTATTGGTATTATATTTATGAGTTGGGTTTTGATAGTATAATATCATGTTATTTATAATGTGATTTTACATTGATTGAATAACGGATTCAGAAAATGTCCTTAAAAATCATGTATGTGATCTACTAGACTTAGTCGAAACGTATAGGTCAGGTTTAGGGGATTACATTTATTGGTATCAGAGCTTTTGGTTTTTAACCCTCGGACTGTGTATGAGTCCACATTGAAAATACGGTTTTGAAATATTTTACAAAACAAGTTACAAAGGCCATGTCACAAAGTTATTAAGATTTTAACGGTATTCGAGACTCCAAGTGCTTATCTAACCCTAAGTTTTATCTTCTGTAGTAAACTTGAGATCCATCAAAATGAGTGCTAGATGTGGTCGTTGAACTAGCCGTGGATGAGGTCGAGTGGCTAGATTTGCATATCCGATCGATGAGATACGGGTAGATCCCACACCTCCGATAGGTGATCATGCTCCTACGACCCCAACGAATCTGTCTCCTGCCACTAGTATTTGCATGACTACACCAAACATAGGAGCGACGGATATTGAGCCCGAGTCTACCGGAGTTGCATTAGATGAGAATTTTGGTAGACAATTTCTGCAGTTAATACAAGGAGCAGTCAGAGCTACTGGTGTTGTATCCGAGGTTCCTATTTCACAGACTTTGATTGCCAATGGAGTTAGAACTTTTGGGGGACAGATTGGTGGAGCTCCTACTAAAGCTGAGGATTGGCTACAGGATACAAAAAGACGCATAGATCAGTTGGGTTTGGACTCAACTAAGAGATATTTGGGGGCAGTAGCGATGTTAGATGGCAATGCCTACACTTGGTGGGAGTCAGTTACCAGTAGTGTTCCTACCGATCGTTTGACCTGGAATTTCTTTAAGGATCGATTTCAGAGTCGTTTTCTGGGAGAGCGTTACTTAGCTCAGAGACGACAATAGTTTCAAGACCTGGTTCAGGGAGACATGACCGTTTCTGAGTATGAGATCGAGCTCTTGAAGTTGCTGAAATATGAATTCAGTATGGTACCTACTGAGAGAGATCGATGTCGTAAATTTGCCCTTGGACTCAGATACGAGCTGCGTAGGCAAGTTGTAACCCATCAGGATGAGATATTTGATGTGTTGGTGGGCAGAGCCAAAGATGCTGAAGAAGTGGAGGTTTTAGCTTCTGGTAGAGAGCATGTTGATCATGAACGATCTAAGAAATTTTCAGGCCCTATTGAGTCATCAGCACAGTCCGGGAAGAGGACTCGTACTTCATCCCCTCAGAGAAGCAATACACGTTTCAGGCCTGCAACATCCTCACCTTTAGTTGTCAGTCGAGGCGGTTCCTCGTCGTATTATCATGGGCCCCTTTGTGAGTATTGTGGTAAACGAAACACAGGAGAGTGTCATAAGAAGATGGGTCTTTGCTATCAGTGTGGATCCAGTAATCATTTTCGGAGGGATTGTCCTCAGCTAGCTTCGTTTGAGCAGACCGCTACTCAGACTCCTGTGCGTTCTCAGACTACAGTACATACCCCAATTAGAGATCGTAGTCAAGGAAAGACTCGAGGATCAGTGTCCAGGACAGACAGTAGAGCCCGACCTCAGCAAAATAGAGGGCCAACAGTTTATGAGGCTAGACAACCAGCTTTGGTTTATGCCACTAGACGTCGGGATGACAGGGATGAGCCTGAGGTTATTACAGGTACATGTACTATTTATTCTATCCCATACTTTGCATTACTGGACAATGGCTCCACCCACTCCTATGTATCGAGCTCAGTATCTCGAAACCTTCAGATTCCGATCGAGAACACTGATAATAAGGTTACAGTTACGAGTCCAGTAGGACAGGCAATATTAGTGAATAAAGTATTTCGGTGTTGTCCTCTGGAGGTTCAGGGAGAAATTTTTCTCGCTGATCTTATGGAGCTTCCTTTAGAGGAGTTTGATCTAATTCTTGGGATGGATTGGTTGAATAAACACAAGGTAAATCTGGATTGTGAATACAAGCGAGCTACTCTGAAGACTTCAGATGGTCGGACTGTTGTGTTATTTGGTGAACGGCGTGGCTATCTCTCCAATATTATCTCAACTATGGAAATTGATCGTATGATTAGAAAGGGATATGAGACTTTCATTGCATGTATTTTGAACACTAAAGGTTCATTGTCCACGATCGAGAATATTCGTACAGTTAGCGAGTTTCCTGATTTTTTCCGGAGGAGTTGCCTGGGTTACCTCCTGATAGAGAGGTAGAGTTTGAGATTGAGACTTATCCAGGATCTGCACCTATTTCTATGGCACCTTATCGCATGGATCCAAAGGAACTTAAGGAGTTGAAGGTCCAATTGCAAGAATTATTCGATCAAGGATTTATTCGGCATAGTACCTCACCCTGGGGAGCTCCAGTTCTGTTCGTGAAAAAGAAGGATGGGTCGCTAAGATTATGTATTGACTATCAGAAGTTGAACAAGATGATGGTCAAGAATAAATATCCATTACCCAGGATCGATGACTTATTTGATCAATTGCGAGGAGCTACTATATTCTCTAAGATTGATCTTCGTTCGGTGTATTATCAATTGAAAGTTAAAGGATCTGATGTTGCAAAGACGGCCATTCGCACTAGATATGGTCATTATGAATTCTTAGTGATGCCTTTTGGTTTGACGAACGCTCCTGCAGCTTTCATGGATTTTATGAATCGGGTGTTCCGACCATGTTTGGATCAATTTGTGGTGGTCTTCATTGATGATATTCTGATCTATTCTCGTACTGAGGCAGAGCATGACGAGCATTTGAAAATCATTTTGCGGACTTTGAGAGAGCATCGTCTATATGCCAAACTAAGCAAGTGTGAGTTTTGGCTTCAAGAAGTGTCATTTCTGGGGCATATTATTTCTGCGCGAGGTATTCAGGTCGATCCAAGCAAGATCGAGACTATTGTAAATTGGAAACGACCCAAGAACATCTCTGAGATCCGCAGTTTCTTGGGTTTGGCTGGATATTATCGACGTTTTGTTGAGTGCTTCTCGATCATTGCTGCTCCTTTGACAAAGTTGTTAATGAATAATGTGTCGTTTGACTGGGGCGAGGCACAACAGGAGAGCTTTGAGAAATTAAAGACGGTTTTGACTCAAGCACCAGTACTGATTCAATCAGAGTCCGGGAAGGATTTTACAGTGTATAGTGATGCGTCACATTCAGGACTCGGCTGTGTTCTAATGCAGGAAGGTAAGGTGGTGGCTTATGCATCCCGTCAGCTGCGACCGTATGAGTGTAATTATCCTACTCATGATTTGGAGTTAGCAGCAGTGATTTTTGCCTTGAAGATTTGGAGACACTATCTTTATGGAGAGAAGTGTTACATTTTCACGGATCATAAGAGCTTAAAGTATCTTCTGACCCAGAAGGAGCTTAATTTGAGACAGCGACGTTGGCTAGAGCTTCTAAAGGATTATGATTGCGTGATTGATTATCACCCTGGTAAAGCTAACATTGTAGCGGATGCTTTGAGTCGAAAGACGGTAACAGAGTTGAGATCTTTAATGGCTAGGATGAATTTATATGACGATGGCACTCTGTTAGCAGAATTACAAGTTAAGCCGACCTTGGTTGACGAGATCAAAGCTAAGCAGCCCCTTGATAGCTCCTTGCTTTCCATCTTTGAGCAAGTAGAGCAAGGGACAAGCTCAGATTACGCCCTTGATCAGGATGAAGTTTTATGCTTCAAAGTTCGGTACTGTGTGCCTGATGATGCTGAGTTGAGGCAGAATATCCTTACTGAGGCTCATAGTAGTCCATATGCTATGCACCCCGGTGGAGATAAGATGTATCGGAATTTGAGAGAGAGGTATCATTGGGTCGGCATGAAGAAGGACATCTCAAATTTTGTGGCGAGGTGTTTGACTTGTCAGCAAGTTAAGGCAGAACATCAACATCCATCAGGTTTGTTACAACCTATCAAGATTCCTGAATGGAAATGGGAGCGTATTACTATGGATTTTGTTACTGGTTTACCTATGACTCATTCGAAAAATGACTCAATTTGGGTGATTGTTGACAGACTTACAAAGTCAGCTCACTTCATTCCTGTACGGATAAATTATACGTTGGACAAGTTGGTGAGGTTGTATATTTCAGAGATTGTCAGATTGCATGGTGTTCCGTTATCTATCATTTCATATCGAGATCCGAGATTTACTTCAAGATTTTGGAAGGCGCTACATACGGCTTTGGGTACGAGATTGGATTATAGTACCTCATTCCACCCACAAACTGATGGTCAATCTGAGAGAGTAATTCAGATTCTGAAGGATATGTTACGGGGCTGTGTAATTGATTTTCGTGGTAGCTGGGAGAACTTTTTGCCTTTGGCTGAATTCGCTTATAATAACAGTTACCAGACCAGCATTCGTATGGCACCCTATGAAGCACTCTATGGGCGTAGGTGTCGCACCCCGATTTGTTGGACTGAGTTACGTGATAGGAAGACTTTGGGACCTGAGTTAGTGCGGGAGACGGAAGACACAGTCAGATTGATCTGTGACCGTCTGAAAGAGGCATTTGATAGGCAGAAATCTTATGCAGATCAAAGGAGGAAGGATATACAGTTTGACGTTGAAGATCAGGTTTTTCTCAAGGTATCTCCATGGAAGAAAGTATTGAGATTTGGACGTAAGGGTAAACTGAGTCTGCGATTTATTGGGCCGTATCGTATTCTGAAGAAAGTTGGACCTATTGCTTATCAGC
Source organism: Hibiscus syriacus (assembly GCF_006381635.1). NCBI lineage: Eukaryota > Viridiplantae > Streptophyta > Magnoliopsida > Malvales > Malvaceae > Hibiscus > Hibiscus syriacus. The sequence goes on from NW_024062971.1 coordinate 171,493, forward strand.
TTGAGTTGCCTTCCCATCTTAGTCGTATTCATGATGTTTTTCATGTGTCTATGTTAAGGCGATACCGTCCAGATCCAGATCACATCATTCAAGTTGATGAGGTAGAGCTGAGACCTGATTTGTCATATGAGGAGGAGCCCATCCAGATCTTAGAAAGAGATAAGCGAGTTCTTCGGAATAGGCGTATTCCAATGGTCAAAGTTCAATGAGTAATCGAGGCCCCTCAGAAGCTACTTGGGAGACATTGGAGTCAATGGAGGCTTAGTTTCCTCAACTATTTTCATAAGGTAAATTTCGAGAACGAAATTTCTTGTAGAGGGGGAGAATTGTAACAACCCGGATATTTTCAAAATAATATTTAATTGAAATTAGAGGTTTTAATTGTGAAAATTGGTAAATTATGGGGACTAAATTGAAAGATTTTAAAACCTGGAGCTTGTTTTAGAGTTAAAGAAAATTTAGGGATCAAGCCCTGAATTTACCCAAGAAAATTAGGTATGTTATATGTTATATACGTGGTTTTCTGTTTCAAAACAGAAAACCACACCCCAATTGCTCCCAATTTCCCCTCCCCCTACGCCGGTTTCCGACTTAGATCCCGACGCCGTCCGAATTCCGATCGTCGTTTTGAAACCACCATCGTGTTCGTTATCGAGTCGGGAACAATCCCCTTAAATTAATTGAAGCGAAACGCTGCCAAACGTCGGTAATTTCAAGTCAAAGCATTGACGTTTTTTTTAGCTCTATCGCCGAGAAATCTCAAATTCACCGCCGATCGTTGCTCCGTTTACGACACCTCCTGCACCATCGTGTTCCTTGTGCCGTTTCGAGTCCGACGGTGTCATCCTCGGTCTCCGTCGACGGTGGCACGTGAGGAGGTGGAGCAGTCAAAGATTCGACCGAGTTGAAATCGAGCTCTCTGCCGTTCAAAATTTGAACCGATCTTTGTAAGTATCTCGAAATCGCTCAAAATAATTTTTAGAAAATTTTCCAGGATTTTTAGAGCCTCAGAGGAGGTCTCACGCGCCACACGCGCCGCCGTAGGGAGAGTGGAAGCTGGAAAACCGGTTTAATCGGTTTGGAACCGGTTTTGACCGGTTTGACCGGTCTGAACCGACCCGACCGTTGACCGTTGACCTCCTTTGACCAAAACTTAAAATGGCTTTGACCGACCATTAAACGACCGTTAATCTTTTCCGAGTATACCTATTCTGATAGTTTTCGACGTCCAAATCCGTTTCCGAAGTCCGTTTCATCAAATTCGAACCCGAAGGCCTCCAAATCGACGGTCAAAGTGGTTGACTTTGACTTTGACCAAGAATTTAAATTTTTGAAAAGTCATACTTTATGTTTTTCGACGTCCTGATTCCGATTCCGCAATCCGTTTGACCAAATTCAAACTCGAAATCCTCCAAATTGATAGTCAAACCCTGAAAATGCTTATATACTTAAGAATTTTAGCTTTGAACAATTAAATAAGATTTGGGGCTGATAAATTATTATTATTTGAAGGTATAAGAGACTCTCCGGATCGTTCGATAGCTCAACCCAACTCTTCTAGATCAGTTAAACCACGTTCGAAAACTGTAACAGAGCGTGGTGAAACCAGCAATCAGTAAATCTACTATTTGAACCTATTATCGAGGTGTGTTCCCTAAGTATTATTTAATTGTTTTATTTGTTTTGAAATATGGTACATTTAAAGCTATGATTTACTGTTTATTGATGGTTTATGAATAATGACTGATATATGATTATTGGTTTTCACCTATATATGATTACGAATTTATGGAAATTATGCTTATTGCATAAATTATATTGATTTTGGGTTGGATTGAATTACAATGGTATAACTCTGATCAAGCTAATAAACAGTACGGACCTAATGTGACTCTTGGGTAGACTCGCGGGCCCAAGATGCTTCATTAGGTTGGCTTCCTTTGCTGTGTGCTTAAGGTAAGCTATATGGACTTATTGACTTACGGACTTAATGATACAAGCTCTAAAGCCTATCCTTAGGTTGGCTTCCTTTTTGCTATGTGCTTAAAGTAAACTATATGGACGCAGTTTTGGGAACTGCGGATGGTGCACAAGAAAAGGGTTTAAACTATGATTTTCAAAAGTTAAACTCTATTAAGAAATTATGATGGTTTATTGAACTATTACTCGTTTATTGTACCTATTGTGATTTTATGGTAATGTGGGACACACTGAGCCTAGCTCACATTTCGAAAATGTTTTTCCTCCTTTCAGATACTGTTGGTTAAAACCCCTGATTGAGCACTTGGAGGATCAACAAATCTCTTGAAGTATATTTGATTGTAATGTTTTTATCATTCAGGTTGACTTTATTTTGGTGACATTGACCTTATTTTAAAGTATTGTATTTTATAGTGATTACACTTTTGCTATTAATATTCGGTTTATCGTGATTTTGATTTTTAAGACATGTTTTAAATTAATTTTTTTTACTTATTGATATTATATTTATGAGTTGGGTTTTGATAGTATAATATCATGTCATTTATAATGTGATTTTACATTGATTGAATAACGGTTTCAGAAAATGTCCTTAAGAATCATGTATGTGATCCACTAGACTTAGTTGAAACGCATAGGCCGAGTTTAGGGGATTACAATCCGAACCAAGAAGCAAGTGATCGAAACTTTGAAGCAAAATCTCTTGGTTTGCTTGTAGTGCCCCGCGATTTTTCATCTTGCAGTAGAAGTTTCTTGGTTTGCCTAGAGACCTCAATTGTTACTGCTGCGTTTTCCATTAACTTGTCTACAAATGCAAAATTGTTTTTAGTACGATGTGGTTTCATATAAAAGTTGTTTTCATTTTATTAATTTTTATTATTAATTATATAAAATTTTAATATTTTATTTTGAGTTAATTATTTAAAACGCATGGCAAGATACGATGCACGTAATAAAGAAATGGATGCAAAATCATTTATGTTGAATTCAGTGGCGGAGCTGAAACTTGAACATAAATTTGAATTTTTTTATATTAGTTATTTATTTTATTGATAGTGTTCTGTTGGGATGTGAAGAGGCTTAATTGAAACAATCGAAAATTATACAAGAGGGGTGAATTGGCAAATATTGTTTAGGGAGTAAGGAGAAAGAAAAGATAGATAATTTTGCACATCGATTTATAATGGTTCGATTTTTCAACTAAGTCTACATCCACTACCTTAGCTACTCACTAAGGTTTTTCCAACAAATTCACTAATTTTTTCTTTATTTTTCAAGGACAAAGATATAATATTTACAAAACTCCCTAGCTTTTCAAAGACTCAGCTAGAACCAAAACCCCTTTACAAGGAAAAAGATGTAAACAAAGAAAACCCCTCTAAGGTAGGTGTTTACAAAGAATTAAAGCTCACAATAACAAAATATTTACAAGAGAATATGAATAAAGAGTGAAAAGCTATTCTTTTATGTTTGATTGTTTGGATAGGTGTTCTCTAACCTTCTTCAAGTGTCTTTAACTTTTATTTATATGTTAGAATGAGATTGAGGCCGTTTCTAGCCGTTGGGAGTGATTTGGAGCCGTTGGGGATGTTTTCTCAACAAAATAAAATTGTCCAGTACAGAGGGTATCAGTACTCCTATAGGGAGTATCGATACACTACAACAAAATTTTCAATTTATTACAAAATTTCTATATGACGTTACGTATATCGTCACAAAACATACTATAATGTAACGTTTTTTTATTTTCGTCATATTTATTGATTAATTGTATATTTTTTATGACAATTTTAAAAATGGTCATTGATTTTTGTCACTATATGTTTGACGTCAAAATCTTCCCACCAAATTCTTTGGTGGGAAACCTTTTAATGACATTTAGATAAAATAATGACGTTGTAAAACCGTCTCTAATGAAAAACATGTATTAGTGACGATTTATTATAATGACGATTGAATTTGAATTAGTGGCGTTGCACATTTGTCACTAATAAGTTTTATTCGTGGCAATTTAATTTGTCATATTTTATAAGACACTAAAAGTGACATTTTATTATTGTCACAAAAAATAGTTTTAGCACGATGAAATCGATTATTTGTCTCTTGTTTTTATCTCTCTTTTTTATATGATGATTTTAAAAGACATCATGAAATTATGTCAGTTAATATTAAAAAATTAGATAATCTAACAATCTTATTAAATAGTGCAATTTATAGAGTTTTTTTGTATTTTTTATTGACATTATTCTATATTAAATTATCTCACATTCAAAGTGTTTTTAGAGTAAAACATAAAATAATAAATCTTTAAAAAGAAATGAGCATATATTTTTTTATATATTATTATACTTCTATGATTTTCATGCTGTTACATCAAAGTGTTTAGGAAAAAAATATATATTTATACTTGATCATAGAAATACCTATAAAGTTTTAGTATATTTAGATACATATAACATCAATAATTTTAAAATATAAAATATTACTCTTTTATATAAAAAAAAATCTAATATTATAAAACAAGTGTTATAAAAAAATTAAATTATAAAACTCTTAAATTATAAAACTTAATGCCTCCTATGAAAACCCTAACTCTCCTTTTATAAGAATTGCCCTATTCTAGATAAGAAAGTTTTTCAAAAGTGAATCCCATTAAAATAGAGATTTTTGAATACCCTCATCCTTCTCTAAATATAATAATGATTTAATAAAGTTTTTCAATCGTCATTAAACTCGTTTTTACTGTAAGAAAGAAATAACTTCAGCCGTACAATATATTCATGTGTGGGTTGGCTATATACATTCTTTCACATTAAGTCCCTCTTTACTTGTTTAATTATTATTTTGACCCACTTAAGTTGTATTTTTTTTGAAGTTGGGTTCACACAACATGTTTATTTTTATTTTAGTCTCGACATGTTAATTAGTATGTTTATTTAATTATTTTTAACATTATTATTTATTTATTTGTTTTAGCCTTTAACCTCTAATTTTGTTCAGTTTAGTCATTTTATAGATTAATTATTATTTTAACCACCGTAAAAAATCATTTTTTATCAAATTCATAATTAAGTGACTTTAAATGTAATTTACTCATATTTTAATGGAGGGCTAGATAATAATATGTGCTCCAAATACAAGATCATGTAACCCGGAAAAGCTCATTATCCGCCGAGTTTAACTTGCACAACAAGCCGACCCGAAATATGATTATCCTTTTCTTGGCTCCGATCTTTAGTCGATTTTCTTGTTTTCCTCTTCAGAACTCTTATTGAGTCACAGAAAACCAAAGTTGAAATTTCTAAATCCTTAAGGCTTCAGCTTCTCTCTCTGTGCTTCGACTCTGTGGGGTGTATTTGAGATCCATGGCGGCCTTGCAATACCTAGAGTCTATTCAAAATGAACATCCAGAGCTAGCCGACTGGTACAATTCTCTTGCAGATCTGTATCAGAAGAAACTCTGGAATCAACTCTCTCTCAAGCTCGATCAGTTCGTTGCACTCTCCGCCTTTCAGGTCTTTCATTCTATTCTATGTTGTTTGGGTTTGGAGTTCGTAGATCTCTTCTGTATTTTGGATTTCAGAATTGGAGACTTGGGGTTTTTGAATGGAGTCAATTACCTTTTTCTTTTTCTTTTATTTACTTTTTCCCTAGGGTTTTATAGTAGAATTAGGATTTCATTTCGGGAGTTAATTATGGTTTTATCAGTTTTTTTATGACTATTTTTAGTTTAAACTTTGGAACGAAATAAATAAGAAATGTTTATTGCCTTGTTTAATAACTCTGAGATTGTTAAAGAAAGTATACTCAGTTGGGTCTTGCCTTTTATTTTTTTATTGTAATGTTTTTGCTCATGTAATTGTTGTTAACTTGCAGTAAGAAAGGAAAATAATGGAAACCTTCGGGCTTGCACGCGGGATTAAGTTTGATGAAGTATATGAAAAATGAAAATTAGCATCTAAAGCTTTTTCATGTTTATTTCAGGACAAAAAACTTCTCTTAATTGTATAATTGAAAGCATTAGGGGCTATTCTTTTGACTCTTGTTTTTGTATTCTACTTCTGGAAAATTCAATTGTGGTTTCCTACTGCCCTTTTGTGCCTTTGTATAATGCATGGATAACTAATCTGAAGCGTGGCTTACATGATGATTTTTCATTTTGAAAGTTGGCTTTCTATTTGTTTTAGTGCTTCATGCGTACATATTAGCAAATGAACTAATTGTACCCCATGTGCTAGATGTTGGCTAGTTCATCTAATTTCCAATAGCACTTGTTTCTCTTAAATTTCAGGCTGGAGATGCACTGATAAAGTTGTATCACAACTTTATCACTGACTTTGAGACCAAGATTAATCCTCTCAAGCTTGCACATTTTGCTGTTATAGTTTCTCAGCAGTACTCAGAGAAAGAGGCTGCTATCAGTTTTCTTGAAGGGGTGATTGAAAAGCTTCAGGCTACTAAAGAGCGGCGAATAGAAGAGCCAATTCTTTATATTAAGATGCAAATCTCCAAATTCAAGCTTGAGCAAGGTGATCAAAAGGAATCCAATTGTGAGTACATTTTTTTTATCAAGTTTCTTAATTTTACTATATTTTTCATCTGATGGTTTTACTGGCAAAAAATTTTCATGTTGCGACAGCAATATGTGCCATTATTTAGTTCAAATGATATTCCTGACTGTTTGTTCCTTTTTAGCGAGTTTTGTCGGTAAAAGTTAACTTTTAATTGATGATACTCTGACCTGCTTGTTATTTTCTCTTTTATTAATATGTGAAGCATGTATAAGTTAACTCTTAGTGCAGGATACTACTATTTACCTGATAAAGACCAGCAATGGTTCATTGAAGCATATTTCTGTGTCTGTTTTTATGTAAAATCTGATATAATTCCAATGTAGATGGGGGGTTTAGTTCAATTATAGTTTGGGCTGTTAATCAAGCTTTGGTTTGATGAAAATTTTTAAGCACCTTTTGTCTGTAGAGAGCTCCTAAAAAAATGTTACGGAGATGATCGATGTAGTGCTTGATTAAGAAAATTGCTTCTATTTGCACAAAGATAAGGTTCGTAGGTCTAGTTTATGATGCTCAGGTTAAACATATGTGGAGGTTCAAGGGAGCTAAGTAGTGGCTGAAAGGTGCCGGCTGATAAGAGCTTCTTTTTGTTTTGTATTTTCTTTTATGCTATTGCAATTACATATGCACGTATGCTTATTTTTCATTGTGTAGGGCTGATTTAAAAGGCTCCTCAAAAATGTTATGGAGATGATCGATGTAGTGTTTGATTAAGAAAATTACTTCTAATTGCACAAAGGTAAAGATCATAGGTCTAGTTTATGATGGCCAGGTTAAATATATGTGGAGGTTCAAGGAAGCTAAGTAGTGGATGAAAGGTACCAGATGATAAGGGCTTCTTTTGTTTTGTTTTTTCTTTTATGCTATTGCAATTACATGCATATATGCTTATTTTTCATTTTGTAGGGCTGATTTAAAAGGCTGATTGTGTTGTAGGTTTTTTCCTTCTGAATTTCTTTGCGTTAATGTTTTTATTTTGTTATGTTTGAGATTACATTTGGCATCTTTTACAGATAAAGAGTCTTCTGGGGACCAAGGTGGAATGGCTTTATTATATCCTCCAAGCTTTCAACGCAGGGAATTTGGTTCGCTATGAAGAATTGTGGCGGGTGCACAATGCTGCATTGGGGGCTCAACCAGCCCTGGTTGAGAATGAGAAGAAGCTGTTGGAAAAAAATAATATTCTCTGCTTGATGGAGATTACCTTCAGGTGTGTTATGGTTCTAGTGTTCTAAGGGACGAGGTCAAAGTTGCTGATAATTGTAAGTATGGTTAAAAACTAAACTACAATATGTTTTGATGCAACCGCCCATTTGATGATCGAACTATTCCATTAAAAGTTATTGTTGAGAGAACAAAACTGTCAATTAAAGATGTCGAGCATCTTCTCATGAAGAGCCTGTCTGTAAGTTAAAAGTCTTCTTCACATTTCTAGTCTTTGATTTTTTCACTTTTTCCTTTTCCTTTGATTAAGGGGAACAAATATATTTTGATATAAACAAAGGAAAAAACAAATTATCAAGTATTGTATTACATTAATCTGGCTCCTTAGGTGGTTCAAAATTCTAAAGATAACTGGTATAACCTTTTTTTGTGAATAACGACTTCAGGTTCATCTGATTGAGGGCATAATTGATCAAGTTGAGGGAGGAGTTCATGTTTCTTGGGTGCAACCAAGAGTTTTGGGGATTCCACAGATCAAATCCTTGCGTGAGCGGTTGGATAGTTGGATGGAAAAAGTGCACACTGCCTCGTTATGGATTGAAGCTGAAACGCCTGATCTTGTTGCATCATGATTTTCCTGTCCGGATCCTTCTGCCCATTGTAAAAATTTCGTTATTCGGAAAGAAAGAAAAAGAGAGTGAGCGATGAGCAATGAGGATATTGATAAGTGTTGGTGATTTGTGCAGGTATTGCTTGATCCTTGTATCATTGTTCTGAAAGGAGGGGTTCATATACTAAACTTTTTCACGTTTTGGCACTTTAAATTAGCTGATCCTATTCTCATATGTAATGGGATAAGGAGAGATAGGATAATAGGTTGTCCCCAACGACTAGGTTGAGAGCAGCTTTCGTGAGAGACCTCCGACAGTCAGAATTATGAATTACTCACCGTGGGACTCGATCCCACGACCACAAGGTTAAGAGCCTTGCGCTCTAACCAACTGAGTTGGACGGACAATTCAACGTTTTGGCACTTTAAGAAATTCTCAAATGATGTTGTGGCACGCCAAAACATGTCGATACTATAACTTAGCACAAGAAAATTGGGAACAACTTTGTGATTTGTTTAGTGATCTTGAATATCAGGTACAATTACAGTATTTTGATTTATGTGATTCATAAATTTTTACTTTTTATTTACTTCTATAATAAATAATAAATTATGTTTATACATGTTTATAATTGAAGAGGAAGTGTGAAACTAATGTAAGAGTTGGAAGAAATGTCAAGTTAACTCCTAATCAAGGATCTTGGGCTTTTGTCGTTGGTTGATATGCTATGGTAAGTTGGACACTTTTGATATTTATTATAAAATTTATTTTTATTTTAAAATCTAATTTTTATATTTTGAAATCATATAGTGCAAAGATGATGAACCAAATAGGATGAATTTCTTCAAGACAACTCATTAATCAAATGACAAAGGATGGATAACAACTGAGGTACAAGCAAAATATGTAAGACCTTACAAAATTAAGTATTAAATTGTAATTTTTCATCTAAAGATTATTTTATTTATGAATGATTTTTTTAGGAGAAATTGGTGGAGTTGCAATCAATTCCAGTTGAAGGAGCAGAATCTAAGAATATTGATGATATAATGGATGAGGTACTTGGTACGAGACCTGGATATATTCTGGGGCTTGGATATGGGCCAAAGTGTTGAAACATTTTGATATTTCGATATAACAAATTAAGATAAATGAATTTTAAGATTTTCCAAATGATTTTCTAAGTATATTCGATATAATTATTCGAATATCAAAACATTACTCCAAATCTTTCATAAATCATTTTTAATCCTTACTCAAGTGTAAAATTAAGTTTTAAATCATAAAACAATTTCAAAATAATTTTACAAAGTATTTCGAACCATTTTAAAGCCAAAAATTCCAGATTGCTCAGAAGGAATCGATTCCCCCCCAAAGGGAGTACCGATCCCCCCTTAATGGTTTGGTTCCGAGATTTCCAGAATGCTCGGAGGGAATCGATTCCCCCATAGTGGTACCGATTCCCCCTGAATAGTTTGGCTCCGAGAATTCAGTATGCTCGGAGGAAACCGATTCCCCCCAAGGGGTACCGATTCCCCCCTTATATAACGGTCGAAATATTTGAATTTTACACTTAGGGAACCAATTCCCCATAGGGGTACCGATTCCCCCACGCTCCAAGCTGTTTTATTAAATGTTTTCAACTAAAACGGCTATAATATCTTCTCTAATCATCCCCAATGTTCAGAAGTGATTCAAGGTGTATTTAAGCAAGTTTAGAAGCCATTGATCATGAACAAGAAACATCAAGCAACTAGAATCAAGAGAGAATCAAGAGAGAATCAAAGAGAAAGCATCAAACCTCAAGTTTGAGCATTTCAAGCCTATTTTCATTCAATATTCATTTTTCTTTCAAGAACACTTATTGTGCTCAATTGTATTTATCTTTGAGTGTTCTTTTCTTTGTTCTAGAATTGTGTAAACATCTTACCTTGTGAGGTTTTCTTGTAAGTTTGCAAATTTGTAATCTTTTCTTTGAGAAAAGAGTGTTCTCAAGAATTGGGGTATATTCTTGAGGAAGTAGTAAGATTATCTCTTTAGCCTCAAAAGAAAGAACAAATTAGTGAATTTGTTGGAAAATCCTTAGTGTGGATAGCTAAGGTAGTGGACGTAGACTTTGATTGAGAAGGTCGAACCACTCTAAATCGTTGTGCAAATCTTTTCAATTTTCTGTAAAAGCTTCCACCAAAATTTTTAATTACCAATTCACCCCCCTCTTGGCCGATTTCGTCAATCGATTAACTCAACAATTGACATCAGAGCCTAACTCATTTGAAGGTTTAATTGCCTCTTGAGTCGATCCGGGAAGAGTTACATCGATTACCAAGTCATCAATGGCCTCCACTTCAAATTACGACTCCGGTCTCGATTCGATGCCCGTCAACAAGCCTCATTTCTTCAATGGAGCTAACTACGCCTATTGGAAGAATAGAATGATGTACTTCATTCAAGCAAGTGATATGGGAGCATGAAATGCCGTAGAAGAAGGATACATCAAGCCTATCACTCATCCAAGGTTGTGGAGTGAAGGAGATACAAAAATGTTCCAGCTCAACTCCAAAGTCATCCATATTATTTTTTGTGCTCTTGGATCAGATGAATACGGAAGAGTTTCATCGTGTACAACCGCCAAAGAAATATGGGACAAGCTTCAAGTCACACATGAAGGTACCGATGAGGTAAAGAAATCAAAAATTAGTATTCTAACGCATAGCTATGAAAATTTCAGGATGAAACCAAATGAAGACATCAAAGCTATGACGGATAGATTTTCAACGATTGTCAATGGTCTCAAATCATATGGAGAGATCATCTCAAATGAAAAGCTTGTGAGGAAGTTAGTCTACTCACTCCCAAAATCATGGCAATCAAAGAAGACGGCAATCATCGAGTCTAAGGATCTATCGTCCTTAACTCTTGAAGAACTTATCGGTTCACTCCTCACTCATGAGATGATGCTTGAAGATGAGGTGAACCTTGATAAAGTTGAAGAGACACCAAAGGAGAAGGAGAAGAAGAAAAACATTGGAGTTGCTCTCAAATCCACAAAAGATGAGAGTGATTCTAATGATGATGATGATGACGAGGAAATGGCATTGTTTGCCAAACGGTTCAGAAAAATGATGAGACCTTACCGAGGAAGAAAATTCAAACGAAATGAAGGCCTCAAAGATGAACCAAAAGAGAAGGACCCCATCATTTGCTATGAATGCAAAAAGCCAGGGCATGTCAAATATGATTGCCCACAATTGAAGAGGAATGGTCAATCAAAGAATAAGCACAAGGCTCATGTGGCTACATGGAGTGATGAAGAAGGTTCCGATGAAGAGGAACAAGAAGTAGCAAACTTGTGCTTAATGGCATTCGGGGAAGATTCTAAGGTAACCTCTAACTCATCTGATTTTGATGATTTATCTTATGATGAGCTATTAGATGAATATAATGGGTTGACTTCGGATTATGAGAAATTATTTTTAAAATATAAAAATGATGTTTCAAAATTGAAAAATGAAAATAAACTCATATTCAAAACCAACAACGATCTTGAAAGTAAAATCAAAGATTTGCAAAACAAACTTGAAGAGTTTGAAAAGAAAAATTTTGATTTGCAAAATTTACTTTCAAAGGTCAATGATGATCATCAAAAAAAGAGAAAATCGCCTCAGTGACCAAAAATGCCTTATAATATACGATTTTAACCAACGTTTTTTTGGATTTGCCAAAATGATCAACAAAATCGCAATGCGAAATAAAAATCGCAACGCGATCTCCAGAATCGCAAATCAGTTTCAAGAATCACAACGCGAATCTGGAAAATCGCAATGCGAATTTGTACTATCGCATTGCGATTTTCCTGAATCGCAACGCGAATATGAAAATCGCAACGCGAACATGTAAATCGCAACGCGATTCTGACTATCGCAATGAGTACCCGTAAAAATCGCAACGCGTATCCGTAAATCGCAACGACAATACGTAAAATCGCAACGTGTATCCGTAAATCGCAACGAGAATACGTAAATCGCAACGCGATTCTGATTATCGCAACGAGAATACGTTAATCGCAACGACAATACGAAAAATCGCAACGCGTATCCGTAAATCGCAACGCGATTTTTAAAGCGCCATTAGAATCGTTACGCGTATTTTATTTTCAAATTCCAAACACGAATATTAATTATCGGAACACTGAACCGTCCACAGTATATCCCGTAATCGCAACTCATAACCTAAAACCTAAAATCACAACTCAGTCCCATCTCCATCTCTCACTCTCTACTACGAAATCCGTCCCCATCTCCGAAGATTTCCGTCCCCATCTCTGGCGAAATCCCTCACAACCATTCACGGTCAGAAATCCCTCACAATCATTCAGAAATGGAAAATCAACATCCGAAGGTTAGTTTTTTTAATTATTTTTATTTTGAAATTTTTGCATTATTTTAGGTTTTTCATATTGAAACTTTTGATTAGTTTTCTGGTAATTTTAATAATAGATTAACCATTTCACTTAGATTTCTTATTAAATTCATTCGATTGCTGCCAATACTGCTAAACTGTTTAGTCCTTAACCCTGTGAAGTTAGTATTTGTCTTTGTTTTGTCTTTTGGTTAAAGTAATGCAATCAATTAAAGTTTAAATTTGCAGAAGAATCGCAACGAGAGAAATTAAAATCGCAACGAGAGAATCTCAACGCGAAAATGGCTATCGCAACGAGAGAAATGAAAATCGCAACGCGAAACCAAAATCGCATTGCGATTTTCATTTCGCGTTGCGATTCTCTCGTTGCGATTTTCATTTCACGTTGCGATTCTCTCGTTGCGATTTTCATTTCCGCGTTGCGATTTTCATTTCCGCGTTGCGATAGTCATTCTCTCGTTGCGATTTTCATTTCAACCAAAAGACAAAACAGTGTTGCAAATTTTAGTTTGAAGAATAAACTACTACTCTTTATGTTTATTGTTTTTGGTATATCTTCACAGTGTAGTTTTTGGTATATCTAACTTGGTATGTTTATTATTTTTGTAGAAATTTTTTTCGGCTTCATTGACATTAAGGAATAAAGTTAGCCTAGCCACTACAATTGCTTCGAAGATTTCACCTGCACAAAGACAATTGTTTGAGGAAACCTGCTTCGGGCCATGGCTGAGAGTACAACATCCGGGTGGAGATGCTAACTTGACCCATTTGTGGCTTCAAACCATGACATCAAATCTACCCGACAGTATACAACGTGGTGAGGAAGAGATATGGTTTCATTTTCCACCGGCGTATACTTGTTTTGGGCGGAAGGAGTTCTACTTAATCACTGGTCTACGATTCGGACACGATGATGTAGGCCGGTACACTCGTCATATCGCCCGCCCATCATGGTTATCCCGGGTTTTTCCTGATGAGTCAATGAAGAAGCCGAACCTACACGTCGACGACCTGAAGAAATTGTTTAATAAGAAAGATGGTTTCACTCGGATGGATGACATCGATGTTGTCCGAGTATGCCTTCTAGTACTTTTGTATGCCGGCTTTTTAGGCAGAGAGGCCAAACAACCTATTCCTCAGGAGCTAATATTATTGGTAGAGGACTTGAATGCATGGAATCTGTTTCCGTGGGATTCGTATATATGGAAAGCTACCTGGACTAAGTTGTCGTCTGCCTTTGATAACCGCAAAAGTTTGCGTGGCGATGGGTCGAAATACACTTTGTCAGGCTTTGTTTGGGCCTTTAAGGTAAGAATTTCTATATAATGTTTCCAAAATTATAATTAATTATTTAACAATTACTAATGTTTGTTATTATATTGTTTGTAGATTTGGATATTCGAGGCTTTCCCCAGCATGCGTACATATGCAATAAAAACGTCAAATGATATTCGCAGGGTTATTTCCTGGAAGAGGAAAAATCTGTTGGATTGGGAAGACTTAATACCATATGCGACAATAAATAATGTAAGTTAACACAAATACTTTCATATAATATATAAACAAGTTATTAATAGTAGACGTTTAACTTTGTTTGAGTTTTTATATTGTTAGGAGGCCAACATTCCATTACAAAGACTGACACCCACGGAGGAAGAGCTTTCCACAGATTGGTGGCAAGTTAGTCAGAGTTTTTTTGATGGCACGGATGATGAGCAGCATCCACTTCCTCCACTTCGAGAGTCATCACCTCACCCAGAGCCATCACCTGATCGACCCGACTATACACCTCTAGAACGAGAGTCATCATCTATCCTGTCACATCATCGAGCCTCTTCTCCACCATCACCTCATGATAGGCGACCGGCAAAGATGCCACGACTCCTATCTCCTTGTTCTCCACATCCACCTCAACGGGATGAGTCAAGGGAGTTACGTGATGAGGTCAATGCCTTGCGTGAGGAGATCGGTACTCTACGCGATAACGATGGTGCATGGCATGTGGAGGTGTTAACTTTACGTGGTGAGGTTGCCGCTCTACGTGAGATGATAGTATCGTTGCAGAATGAGGTTCATACTCTACGCAACGAGGTAAGTTTAAGATTTTCCATATTTAACTTGATGATAAATTTATTCGTAATTTCACTTAGATTAACCATTTCACTTAGATTGCTTAGTAAATTTATTCGGTTGCTGCCAATTCTGCTAAACTGTTTATTCTTTAACACTGTGAAATTAGTATTTATCTTTTGTTTTATCTTTTGGTTGAAGTAAATTTATTCGGTTGCTGCCAATTCTGCTAAACTGTGTATTCTTTAACACTGTGAAATAGTATTTGTCTTTGTTTTGTCTTTTGGTTGAAAGTAAATTTGTTCGGTTGCTGCCAATTCTGCTAAACTAATACCCTGAAGTTAGTATTTGTCTTTGTTTTGTCTATTGGTTGAAATAATGCAATCCATTCAAGTTTCAATTTGCAGAAGAAGAAATAGTTTACTTTCGCAACACGAAACTTAAAATCGCAATGCGAAATGAAAATCGCAACGAGAAATGAAAATCGCAACGACAAAATCGCAACAAGAAACCAAAATCGCATTGCGATTTTCATTTCGCGTTGCGATTCTCTCGTTACGATTTTCATTTCGCATTGCGATTATGTCGTTGCGATTTTCATTTCGCGTTGCGATTTTGGTTTCGCGTTGCGATTTTGGTTTCTCGTTGCGATTCTCTCGTTGCGATTTTCATTTCGCGTTGTGATTTTAAGTTTCGTGTTGCGAAAATAAACTATTTCTTCTTCTGCAAATTGAACTTGAATGGATTGCATTACTTCAACCAATAGACAAAGACAAATACTAACTTGTCAGTGTTGCAAGTTTGAAACATATTTGTCTTTGTTATCTGATGCATTTTGTGAACTATGATAGAATAATGACTTGGGTGAATACAATGCAAGTTTGAAACATATTTGTGGGTTTTGAGAAAAACTTAGTTGATTACTACCCGCTACTGACACAACAATACTACTTCTAGGTTCAACAACATACAATGTAACATCATCAATTGAAACACTAATGTAAGCAATGAATCGTTCAACATCTTCATTATCGGTTAACAAATAAACTTTATCATTTCTCTGATAAGATAGCCTAAATCCATTTAGGGGCTCTAATTCAATTTCTTTGAAACACGTAACATTAGAGTTTCATAAGTTAACTTTTTTAATGACAATTTTAGTTGAAGATTCATGGGTAAAGGCATATATTGTAAAACACCATGAACATTCTCCCATGACCCTCCAAAACACAAATCTATCCAAACATGATCAACATTAGATGATTTCATGATTGTAAATTAATTTACTAAACAGACGAGCTGTGAAACTAAAACTTGTTGCCGGATTGGGAAGGATGTCGTTGGATATAAGAACGGATGTCGCCGGAGAGAGTGATAGATGGAGATGGAATGAGTTGCGATTTAGGGATTTAGTTTATGATTTGCTGCTGTTGCGTAGTTATATACCCAAAATTTCAGTGTTGCAATTTACAGATTCTCGTTGCGATTTACGGATTATCGTTGCGATTTACAGATTATCGTTGCGATTTACGGATTATCGTTGCGATTTACGGATACGCGTTGCGATTTTACGTATTGTCGTTGCGATTTAAGGATTATCATTACAGAATCGCAACGCGTATCCGTAAATCGCAACGATAATCCGTAAATCGCAACGAGAATCTGTAAATCGCAACGATAATCTGTAAATCGCAACGATAATCCGTAAATCGCAACGAGAATCTGTTATTCAGTTGTTATCACTTATTAGGCATGCATTTGACTATCGCAACACGGAAATGACGTTCGCAATCATCTTAATGACTATCGCAACGCGGAAATTACAATCGCAACGAGAGAATCGCAATGCGAAATGAAAATCGCAACATTAAAATCGCAACGGGAATATGAAAATCGCAACGCGGAAATGAAAATCGCAATGCAGAAATGAAAATCGCAATGCGAAATGAAAATCGTAACGAGAGAATCGCAATGCGAAATGAAAATCGCATCGCAATGCGAAATGAAAATCGCTTTGCGATTCTCTCGTTGCGCGCATTGCAATTCTCTCGTTGCGATTTTCATTTCGCATTGCGATTTTCATTTCGCATTGCGATTTTCATTTCGCATTGCGATTCTCTCGTTGCGATTTTCATTTCGCATTGCGATTCTCTCGTTGCGATTTTCATTTCGCATTGCGATAGTCATTTTTGCCTTCAACATAATGCAGATTGAAATCAACAAAATCAACCATTACATTTCAATCAATTAAACAAGCACAAATAAGAATTATGTTCGCATCAATTAAATAAATCAATTTTTACAAATCATCTTTTACAAATCAATTAAACAATAAAAAAATAAGCAATAATTCTTATTTCCTCATTTACTATTGAATCAACTTTTACAAATCATCTTTTACAAATCAATTAAACAATCAAAAAATAAGCAATAAGAATTATTTTCTCATCTACTATTGAATCAACTATTGCAGCCATACATCATTTTCACGCAGTTCACTTCTGAGATTAACCTGCAGAAACCAAACATTTGCTCAAACAACACTTTCTACACATCTAAAACCTACAAACAGCAAATTATTGAATTCTAGGTACTTAACCAAACATTTTCAAACCAAAAGCCTATAAACTTACCAATTGTTTATGGACATTTTTATAACGCGGATGCAGGTAGGCAGCGTCTCGTATATATCGATCTAGCCATATAATGCCGAAACCACAAGCCTACTGCAGCTCTATCTCTATCGGGGGGAGGTAGATACTTTATACTTCCTGTCGTCAAACGCTCCAACGTCAAGCATACGAGAGGACCACAATCCCCTCTGGCTCCTTCCGTTTGTTGTGGCGCGGTCTCGTCTCTGGTAACTGTAATATTGAGCTTCTTTGGCTTCTTGTTTCCAGAACGAGTCCAATAATTGATCGCATCCAAGAATTTAGCCAAATGAGAGCTCCATCCCTTAATAATATCTCTTAAATCAGCCAATGATATGTAATTTATCATGCTGTCATATACTATTGTCTTAAGGGATGAGAGCTGAAGCTCGACGAGAAGCCAATGTTTACGTTCCAAAACAGGGATAAACACCTGCAATCATAAGTAATAATTCATTCATTTGTGCACTTATTTATGAATACCTTTAAACTCAATCTAAAATAAATACTAACCTTATCGACCTCCCACCATGCAGAATAAAATTTAGCTTGTCCATTAGCCAACGCAAATGATTTATCTCGTTGATTCTTCAAGTGAACGGCGTTAAAAGACGTCGGCATAATTGTATATCGTGTATTTTTTGTATTTGTCTTAAGTTTCCTAATTATTAGAAGACGTGTCATCCACGCATCGATATGCTGTTTTACAAAAAAAGACATATATTAGTGACTTACATAAATTTAAAAAAAAATTAATCAAATTGAAATATAAGAAAAATATAAGACTTACCCCCCCATCGAAATAGCCATTGTCTTCGACCCCTAATAATACGCCCCACCAAGACCGATCAAGCAACAAATAGATATCATCGGTGAGCTTGCATATGCCAGTGAAACACCCCTGGCTCCGCTCATGTAGATAAAAATCAACTGCGGTCTTAGCCCAACGGGTGTTATCCAGAATTGTGTCCGGTAGTTGTCTCCTCTCCTCTTCAGATACCGGAATGGTATTGGCCGGTAACTTATACGAGAGCTAACTCTCATCCATCATGTCCGGCACGTCAGAGGGTTTCTCAAGAAGCCTACATATGACGCCATGTGAATCGGGCTCTTGAATGGTGGGAGGGACCTCTTCAATGATGACAGTTGCCTCTTGAACGGTGGGAGGGGACTCTCGAGGAATGATAGGGGGACCTCTTCAACGATAGGAGTGGACTCTTGAGGGATGACAGGCGAGTCAGGCTTTTTCTTGCGGTGTCTTCGCACGATTGGGGTGTACGGAGACTTAATAGCACGTGCACGCCGTCTGATGCGTGAACTCCGTCGTGCAAGCAAAACCCGACGTAAAGCATCCACCTTATCGGGCCGCTAAATAATTAAATACAAAAATCAGTAAATAAACAGACATGATATTTAAACAGTGAAAACAAAGACAAATATGTTTCAAACTTGCATTGTATTCACCCAAGTCATTATTCTATCATAGTTCACAAAATGCATCAGATAACAAAGACAAATATGTTTCAAACTTGCAACACTGTCAAGTTAGTATTTGTCTTTGTCTATTGGTTGAAGTAATGCAATCCATTCAAGTTTCAATTTGCAGAAGAAGAAATAGTTTACTTTCGCAACACGAAACTTAAAATCGCAACGCGAAATGAAAATCGCAACGAGAAACCAAAATCGCAACGCGAAACCAAAATCGCAACGCGAAATGAAAATCGCAACGACAGAATCGCAACGCGAAATGAAAATCGCAACGAGAGAATCGCAATGCGATTTTGGTTTCGCGTTGCGATTTTGTCGTTGCGATTTTGGTTTCGCGTTGCGATTCTATCGTTGCGATTTTCATTTCGCGTTGCGATTTTGGTTTCGCGTTGCGATTTTAAGTTTCGTATTGCGAAAGTAAAATATTTCTTCTTCTGCAAATTGAAACTTGAATGGATTGCATTACTTCAACCAATAGACAAAACAAAAACAAATACTAACTTCAGGGTATTAGTTTAGCAGAATTGGCAGTAACCGAACAAATTTACTTTCAACCAAAAGACAAAACAAAGACAAATACTATTTTACAGTGTTAAAGAATACACAGTTTAACAGAATTGGCGGCAACCGAATAAATTTACTTCAACCAAAAGACAAAACAAAAGACAAATACTAACTTCACAGTGTTAAAGAATAAACAGTTTAGCAGAATTGGCAGCAACCGAATAAATTTACTAAGCAATCTAAGAGAAATGGTTAATCTAAGTGAAATTACGAGTAAATTTATCATCAAGTTAAATATGGAAAATCTTAAACTTACCTCGTTGCGTAGAGTATGAACCTCATTATGCAACGATACTATCATCTCACGTAGAGCGGCAACCTCACCACGTAAAGTTGACACCTCCACACGCCATGCACCATCGTTATCGCGTAGAGTATCGATCTCCTCACGCAAGGCATTGATCTCATCACGTAACTCCCTTGACTCATCCCGTGGAGGTGGAGAACAGTGAGATAGGAGTCGTGACATCTTTGCCGGTCGCCTATCATGAGGTGATGGTGGAGAAGAGGCTCGATGATGTGACGGGATAGGTGATGGCTCTCGTTCTAGAGGTGTATAGTCGGGTCGATCAGGTGATGGCTCTGGGTGAGGTGATGGCTCTCGAAGTGGAGGAAGTGGATGCTGCTCATCATCCGTGCCATCAAAAAAACTCTGACTAGCTTGCCACCAATCCGTGGCAAGCTCTTCCTCCGTGGGTGTCAGTCTTTGTAATGGAATGTTGGCCTCCTAACAATATAAAAACTCAAACAAAGTTAAACGTCTACTATTAATAACTTGTTTATATATTATATGAAAGTATTTGTGTTAACTTACATTATTTATTGTCGCATATGGTATTAAGTCTTCCCAATCCAACATATTTTTCCTCTTCCAGGAAATAACTCTGGGAATATCATTTGACGTTTTTATTGTATATGTACGCATGCTGGGGAAAGCCTCGAATATCCAAATCTACAAACAATATAATAACAAACATTAGTAATTGTTAAATAATTAATTATAATTTTGGAAACATTATATAGAAATTCTTACCTTAAAGGCCCAAACAAAGCCTGACAAAGTGTATTTCGACCCATCGCCACGCAAACTTTTGCGGTTATCAAAGGCAGACGACAACTTAGTCCAGGTAGCTTTCCATATATACGAACCCCACGGAAACAGATTCCATGCATTCAGGTCCTCTACCAATAATATTAGCTCATGAGGAATAGGTTGTCTGGCCTCTCTGCCTAAAAAGCCGGCATACAAAAGTACTAGAAGGCATACTCGGACAACATCGACGTCATCCATCCGAGTGAAACCATCTTTCTTATTAAACAAATTTTTCAGGTCGTCGACGTGTAGGTTCGGCTTCTTCATTGACACATCAGGAAAAACCCGAGATAACCATGATGGGCGGGCGATATGACAAGTATATCGGCCTACATCATCGTGTCCGAATCGTAGACCAGTGATTAAGCAGAACTCCTTCCGCCCAAAACAAGTATACGCTGGTGGAAAATGAAACCATATCTCTTCCTCACCACGTTGTATACTGTCGGGTAGATTTGATGTCATGGTTTGAAGCCACAAATGGGTCAAGTTAGTATCTCCACCCGGATGCTGTACTCTCAGCCATGGCCCGAAGCAGGCTTCCTCAAACAATTGTCTTTGTGCAGGTGAAAGCTTCGAAGCAATTGTAGTGGCTAGGCTAACTTTATTCCTTAATGTCAATATAGTCGAAAAAAATTTCTACAAAAACAATAAACATACCAAGTTAGATATACCAAAAACTACACTGTGAAGATATACCAAAAATAATAAACATAAAGAGTAGTAGTTTATTCTTCAAACTAAAATTTGCAACACTGTTTTGTCTTTTGGTTGAAATGAAAATCGCAACGAGAGAATGACTATCGCAACGCGGAAATAAAAATCGCAACAAGAGAATCGCAACGCGAAATGAAAATCGCAACGCGAAATGAAAATCGCAATGCGATTTTGGTTTCGCGTTGCGATTCTCTCGTTGCGATTTTCATTTCGCGTTGCGATTTTCATTTCTCTTGTTGCGATAGTCATTTTCGCGTTCCGATTTTCATTTCTCTCGTTGCGATTCTTCTGCAAATTGAAACTTGAATGGATTGCATTACTTCAACCAAAATCAAAACAAAGACAAATACTAACTTGAAAATCGCAACGCGAAATTAAAATCGCAATGCGATTTTGGTTTCTCGTTGCACAGGGTTAAAGACTAAACACTTTAGCAGTATATCTATTATTGAAATTACCAGTAAACTTATCATCAGTTTCAATATGAAAAACCTAAAATAATACAAAAATTTCAAAATAAAAATAATTAAAAAAACTAACCCTCAGGGGTTGATTTTCCATTTCTGAATGATTGTGAGGGATTTCTGACCGTGAATGGTTGTAAGGGATTTCGCCGGAGATGGGGACGGAAATCTTCGGAGATGGGGACGGATTTCGCCGTAGAGAGTGAGAGATGGAGTTGAGACTGAGTTACGATTTTAGGTTTTAGGTTATGAGTTGCGATTACGGGATTTTCTCTTAATATTCGTGTTTGGAATTTGAAAATAAAATACGCGTAGCGATTCTAATGACGCTTTAAAAATCGCGTTGCGATTTACGGATACGCGTTGCGATTTTACGTATTGTCGTTGCGATTTACGGATATGCGTTGCGATTTTACGTATTGTCGTTGCGATTTACGGATACGCGTTGCGATTTTTACGGATACTCGTTGCGATAGTAAGAATCGCGTTGCGATTTATATGTTCGCGTTGCGATTTTCATATTCGCGTTGCGATTCTGGAAAATCACAATGCGAATTTGTACTATCGCATTGCGATTCTGGAAACTGATTTGCGATTCTGGGGATCGCGTTGCGATTTTTATTTCGCATTGCGATTTTGTTGGTTATTTTGGCAAATCAAAAAAAAGTTGGTTAAAATCGTATATTATAAGGCATTTTTGGTCACTGAGGCGATTTTCTCTCAAAAGAAAATTGATGATCTTAAAATCTCTTTTGATAAAGTTGGAACAAAACGTTTTGAAAAAGGAGAAAATTCAAAATCTAACTTTGTTAGAAAAGATTTTAGAAACTACAATCATAGAAATCCTCAACGAACCTTAAATGGTAAAATCTTTAGAAGTATATGGGTTCCTAAATGACTCATTACTACTAAAGATAAAGATATCCTACACAAATGGATGCCTAAGGGGACTAGGATTTTGGAAACTAATGAATATGGATCCAAAAGAATTTGGGTACCAAAAATCAAAAATTAATCTATGTTTGTAGGGAAAGGGGCATTGCTACAAGGCACGGGAAAAAAAATTCAAATTCATGGTACCTTGATAGTGGATGCTCAAGACACATGACCGGAGACAAAAGCCGGTTCATAGAGCTTAACGTCAAAAATGGAGGAGAAGTGACTTTTGGTGATAATTCAAAAGGTCACATTGAAGGTATTGGTACAATAGGTAATACCTCTTCCATACAAATTAAAAATGTTTTATATGTGAATGGATTAAAGCATAATTTATTGAGTATTAGTCAATTATGCGATAAGGGATTCAATGTCTTGTTTGAAATTAATGGTTGTAAAGGCATTGACATTGCATCTAATCGGATTATGCTTGTTGGTCATAGAATAGGAAACATTTACATGGTGCATTTAGATTCTATTGATATGACTAATTTGTGCCTAGTTGCTAAGGATGAACATGATAGTTGGTTATGGCATAGAAGACTAGGACATGCTAGTATGAGTGTTTTGCAACGGCTAATACAAGGTGATTTAGTTCGAGGGTTGCCTAAGCTTAAATTTGATAATGATAAAATCTGTGATGCTTGTGCTAAAGGAAAACAAAAGCGCGTTTCTTTTAAATCCATTAATGACGTATCAACTAGTAGAGTATTACAATTGATCCATGTAGATCTTTTTGGGTCAACTAGGACTACTAGCTTGGGTGGAAAATAATATGCATTTGTCTTGGTAGATGACTATTCTATATATACTTGGGTTCTATTTTTAAGTACTAAAGATGAAGCATTAGAACAGTTCATCACATTTTCAAAAATAATCCAAAATGAAAAAGGTTATTCTATAACTAGTGTTAGGAGTGACCATGGCACTGAATTTGAAAATCTTGGATTTATTGATTTTTGTAATTCTAATGGTATTAGCCACAATTTTTCAGCACCTAGAACCCCTCAACAAAATGGAGTTGTTGAGAGGAAAAATCGAACTTTAGAAAAAATGGTTAGAACCATGCTTTGTGAAAATAATTTGCCAAAATATTTTTGGGCGGAAGCCACAAATACTGCTTGTTATGTTATAAATCGAGTAATGATTAGGCCAATTTTAAAGAAAACTCCATATGAAATTCTCAAAAATAAAAAGCCTAACATTAGTTATTTTCATCATTTTGGATGTAAATGTTTTGTTTTAAACAACGGTAAAGAAAACCTTGGCAAATTTGATGCTAAAAGTGATGAAGGAATTTTTCTGGGTTATTCCTTAAATTCTAAAGCTTATCGAATATTTAATAAAAGAACTTTAGTTGTAGAAGAGTCTATACATGTTGTTTTCGATGATAATCCCCTTCCGAGGAAGGATTCTTGTGTGAATGATGATGTAGGTGTTATAAATACAAATGACGTTAGACATGAAGTTGGAAAACCATCATCAAAGGAAGAAACGAAAAATGAGGAAACTCATGATCCTCTTGAGAATCCAACCATTGAAGAAAGGGAAGTATCTTATCCAAGAGAGTACAACTATGTCAAGGGTGGTGAGATTATAGGTGATCCATCCAAAGGGTTAACAACTTGATCTTCTCTTAGAAATATTTGTAATTATGTTGCATTTATTTCATGCATAGAGCCTAAGAATATTAAAGAAGCATTAAATGATGAACATTGGATTATGGCTATGCAAGAAAAATTAAATCAATTTGAGAGAAGTAAAGTATGGACATTAGTTGAAAGGCCTAGTAATAAATCTACTGTAGGTACTAGATGGGTATTTAGGAATAAGTTTGATGAGAGTGGTAATATAGTGAGAAACAAGGCTAGACTTGTTGCTCAAGGGTATACTCAAGAAGAGGGCATAGACTATGATGAAACATACGCTCCCGTAGCTAGGATAGAAGCAATTAGAATGTTATTAGCATTTGCATGTTTTCATGAATTTAAATTATATCAAATGGATGTTAAAAGTGCATTTTTAAATGGTTTTATAAAGGAAGAAGTGTATGTGGAACAACCTCCAGGTTTTGAAGATTCAAAATTTCCGGATCATGTTCTTAAATTGACAAAAGCTCTTTATGGTTTAAAACAAGCTCCTAGAGCTTGGTATGAAAGATTGTCAAATTTTTTAATTGAAAAAGGTTTTTCAAAAGGGAAGGTTGACACTACATTGTTTTTAAAGCATAAAGGTAAAGATTTATTAGTAGTTCAAATTTATGTTGATGATATAATATTTGGCTCTACTAATGATATTCTTTGCCAAGAATTTTCTAAGCTAATGCAAAGTGAGTTTGAGATGAGCATGATGGGGGAGCTCTCATTTTTCTTGGGACTCCAAATCAAGCAAAGAAAAGATGACATCTTCATTAATCAAGCTAAGTACGTCAAAGATATGCTCAAGAAGTTTGGACTGGAAAATGGGAAACCTCATGACACTCCAATGAGCTCTTCAACAAAGATTGACTTAGATGAAGGAGGTAAATGTGTAGATGTTAAATTATATAGGTCAATGATTGGCTCTTTGCTTTATCTAACTGCAAGTAGACCGGACATTATGTTTAGTGTTTGCTTATGTGCTAGATTTCAATCATGTCCTAAGGAATCACATTTACTAGCTGTTAAGAGAATCTTTAGATACCTTAAGGACACTCCTAGTTTAGGACTTTGGTATCCTAGAGACTCTAGCTTTAGCTTGCATACTTTTTCTGATGCGGATTATGGAGGATGCAAATTAGATAGGAAAAGCACCTCCGGTACTTGCCAATTCCTTGGAAATATGTTGATTTCTTGGTTTTCAAATAAACAAAATTGTGTTGCATTATCTACCACTGAAGCCGAATACATTTCAGCTGATAGTTGCTGTGCACAAGTTTTATGGATGAAACAACAACTTTTTGATTATGGAATTGAAGTAGGTACCATTCCTATCAAGTGTGACAATACTAGTGCTATTTGTCTCACTAAAAATCCCATCCAACACTCTAGAACTAAGCACATTGAAATAAGACATCACTTCATTAGAGACCATGTCACTAAGGAAGATGTAGTTCTAGAATTTGTTGATACTTTGCACCAATTAGCGGATATCTTTACAAAACCCTTAGACAAGGAAAGATTTTGGACACTTAGGAGAGAATTAGGTTTAACCAACCTCTCTTCACTTAGTGTTTAAAATTATTTAGCACTTTTAATAAATACTGAAAAATGCTTATTATAATAATTTTTGATTGCATTCTTGCTATTAGTTAGGGGGAGTTTATGATTCTCGATGAAAAATTAATTTTATGTTCAAATATCGATTAAAGACAAATTTAATTGTTTGAACATAATTATTTTTCAATATATGAGTTGCCAATACCACTAGAAAAGATTAATTTAGCATTTTGTGTGCTTAAAAATCGGATTTTAGCATTTTGGTGCAGAGAGAATCGATCCCCCCCTGAGGGAACCGATTCCCCCTTTGAAGGGGAACCGATCCCCCTTTGAAGGGGAACCGATTCCCCCTTTGAAGGGGAACCGATTCCCCCCACAGGGGAATCGATACCCCCATGGGGTTCTGTTAAAATCGGGCAGAACACCCCCAAAATCTCAAAACCCTCTTCCTCTCTCTTCGCCGTTTCTTCCCTCTAATCTTCTCAAAATCTCCATTTTTGCCTCAAATCAATGATATTAATCAGAATTTGCTTCAAATATCATCTTCTAAACCTGTTAGAATCATTAAAATCGTGCAAACAACATCAAAATCCCCTCAATCTTCATTTTTCAAGGTAAAATTTTCTAAACTTTCTATTTCATTGATTTTGAACATAGGATTAGTTTTAATTAGTTCTAGGTTGAAATAGTGATCGGGCATTGGTTATTTAGTTCTTAGAAACTAGATATTACAACTAATTTCATCACAAACAGAAGAATTTTCCAAAAATTTTTAATTAAAAAAAATGTTGATTTTCAAATTATTGTGTTTTGATTAAATTATGTTGTTGTTATGAAAACTATACATATATTGTTTATCAAAACCATATTTTTGCAAAAGTTTTTCAAAAAATTTGCCCATTAGGATTGATTTAGAGAACCTTGAAATATTGAGGACTCAATTGAGTTTTGGGATTAATTGAATTGCATACATTTGTTTTTAAATTGCAGGTTATTCATTCTATTCCGATTTCTTTCACCATGTCGAATCCTAAACGTCCTAGGTCTTCATCTAGTCGTACTAGTCGTCAACCAAATCCACCTCCAAATCCTCCTTCTATTCCAATTTCTAATCCTAATCCCACTGATCCTAACTTGACTATTCAAAATTCGTGTTTCAATCATCCTGGGTCTAGAAATCACCGCTTTTGGTATTATCAATATTTCGATTCTTACAAAATCCGGGAAGAACGCATTCCTTCTCGTCAAGCTATGTTAGCTATCAATTTTAAATATCTTCCCATTTTACAAGAGTGGAAATTTGATAAACTATTTGACCTTGAACCTATCGTTTACCATCAACTTGTTCGTATATTCTACTCTAATTCTGTTTGTGTTAAAAACCAAGCTGAAACCGAAACCATAGGAATTCGTTCCTACCTCCTAGGACAATTCTTATATATTGACCCGGCATATATAGCCAATACATTCGGATTAGATAATGATGGTATTTCGAATGAAAAACAAATTTTAGGTTCTCGTTATAAAAGAAGAGATAGTGCGAGTGTCTTAGACCTACATGAGCGTTTTCTTCATCTAATGATTTCTTGGTGGTTTCGACCATCTGGAGGTCGTTATTCTACTCTTAAAGCTTTGGATCTTTGGTGGTTACATTGTTTCGAAAACCGTATTAAAATTAACCTACCTCAGATTATTTTTGCTGAAATTGTTGAAACCGTAAATCTTGTTCCTAACAAGAAACTCTATTCGTCTCTAGTTTACGGTTGCTTTTTGAGTAATCTGTTTTCCAAAGCTGGGCTTAGAGTCGGTCTAGATGCCGTTTTTCCTCTTAAGAAACAAATCAATCTTCTTTCCTTAACGAGAGCGGGATGGGTAAAGAACAAAGAAACCGGTGAATGGGTTCGATCTTCTACATATACTCCGGGAGCTAGTTCTTCACAAGCTCCACCTGAAACTGACGAAGATCCCGAGCTTGAGCAATTAATGCGAGACATCGATGAAGCCGAAGATGAGCCTGATCTGCCCGAGGAGCAGCCCGAGGAGCAAGCACAACAAACGCATCAAATGCCTCCATATTTTCAATCCTTTATGGAGACATTCGATTTCCGATACGCTACCATGGACTCGCGCTTTTCCTCTATAGAGTCTCATTTATCCACAATGGGAGCTCAACAATTAGAGATTCTTCGGGAGATGCGTGCAAACAATGAATCAACCAACGCTCGTATCAATGAACTCACTCACGAAATGGCCGCTATGCGAGCCCGTTTTCCTCCTCCCGATCCGGATGTTTGATTATGTGTTTAGTTTTAAAACTTTGAACAAAAAGAATATGGTTTCAACATTTTGAATATTTTGGATTGTTTGATTTTGTGGATTGTTAGACTTTGGATTTGTTTGAATGTTTGGATTTATTTGGTTTAGTTATTGCATTATATACATCATTAGCAATATGACCAATTTTGCCATATCACATTAATTATGAATATTGTTTATGAAACTAATGGCTAACCTCTCTTTTGATTGTGATCTTAGCAGCTTAAGCTTATACTTAATAAATCAATTGGCTAAATGATTTCAAAATCTTGTTTTACAATGTCTTTTTGATTTAACAAAAAGGGGGAGAAGTAAGTAATGTAAGTGTTAAATATTTTAAATGGGAGAAGTGTTAAAGTAAGGGGGAGTAATTTCAAAACTTGATTTCAAAATCTTAAAATTACTAAAATGTTTTGTTATATCAAAAAGGGGGAGATTGTTGAAACATTTTGATATTTCGATATAACAAATTAAGATAAATGAATTTTAAGATTTTCCAAATGATTTTCTAAGTATATTCGATATAATTATTCGAATATCAAAACATTACTCCAAATCTTTCATAAATCATTTTTAATCCTTACTCAAGTGTAAAATTATGTTTTAAATCATAAAACAATTTCAAAATAATTTTACAAAGTATTTCGAACCATTTCAAAGCCAAAAATTCCAGATTGCTCAGAGGGAACCGATTCCCCCCAAAGGGGGTACCGATCCCCCCTTAATGGTTTGGCTCCGAGATTTCAAGAATGCTCGGAGGGAACCGATTCCCCCATAGGGGGTACCGATTCCCCCTGAATAGTTTGGCTCCGAGAATTTCAGTATGCTCGGAGGGAACCGATTCCCCCCAAGGGGTACCGATTCCCCCCTTATATAACGGTCGAAATATTTGAATTTTACACTTAGGGAACCGATTCCCCATAGGGGTACCGATTCCCCCCACGCTCCAAGTTGTTTTATTAAATGTTTTCACACTAAAACGGCTATAATATCTTCTCTAATCATCCCCAATGTTCAGAAGTGATTCAAGGTGTATTTAAGCAAGTTTAGAAGCCATTGATCATGAACAAGAAACATCAAGCAACTAGAATCAAGAGAGAATCAAAGAGAAAGCATCAAACCTCAAGTTTGAGCATTTCAAGCCTATTTTCATTCAATATTCATTTTGCTTTCAAGAACACTTATTGTGCTCAATTGTATTTATCTTTGAGTGTTCTTTTCTTTGTTCTAGAATTGTGCAAACATCTTACCTTGTGAGGTTTTCTTGTAAGTTTGCAAATTTGTAATCTTCTCTTTGAGAAAAGAATGTTCTCAAGAATTGGGGTATATTCTTGAGGGAGTTGTAAGGTTATCTCTTTGGCCTCAAAAGAAAGAACAAATTAGTGAATTTGTTGGAAAATCCTTAGTGTGGATAGCTAAGGTAGTGGACGTAGACTTTGATTGAGAAAGTCGAACCACTCTAAATCGCTGTGCAAATCTTTTCAATTTTCTGCAAAAGCTTCCACCAAAATTTTTAATTGCCAATTCACCCCCTCTTGGCCGATTCCGTCAATCGATTAACTCAACACAAAGCCTAAGAAAAAAATTCAAGTGCAGATACAATCAAGTTAAAAAAAAGTTTGAAAATAAAGAAGATGAACTTAATAACTATAAGTCGAATTTTGAATTTATTCAAACTCAAATGGAAGCTATGAGATATGTTTTGTTAGCGGTTGAAATTCAAGTGTCATCACTTCAATTTTCATGACGTTATGTATAATCATCATTCATAATATTATTAGGTAATGATGTATTATGTCACTAAAAAAGTGAATATCTTTTTTGTCACATATAAGTTGATTTTAATGCATTATTTGTGATAATATAAACTATCAATAACTAAATCTTATTTAATTTAGTGACGTAACCAACTGTCATAGAATATAAATTATAAAGTGATGTTATGCATAAACGCCATTCATAATATTATTAGGTAACATTTATATTATGTCACTAAAAATTTGACAATAACTCTTTCGTCACATATAGGTTAATTTTAATGTATTATCTGTGACAATATAAATCATCAATAACGAAATTTTACATAATTTAGTGACAATTTTTTTTTTGAAAGAGGGTACTTTGTATTAGAGAAAAGTTACAAAGTACACACCTCAAGGATCTCATTAAAAAACCTCCATAATCTTATTTGGAGGAAAAAGAGTGAATCTTGAGGTGGTAAGGGTGAAATACACATGATACACAAATATTGTACAGTCCACATGCCCTTCCCTACCACTAACCCCACACCAATTCAAGACAGGCGAACATAGACTAACCAATAAACAGAATGAAGGGCTAGAAAAGAAGCAAAACACAGACAGCTAAACCATTAAGAACAAGCACAACATCAATACGAACCAGCAGTAGCACCCAGAACTTATGCAATGCCAAGCACTGCGAAATGGCAAGACTCTTTGATTGAACCGGTAACATTGAAGAAGGATTATCGTGGAGCACAAAACCTTGAAAGCATGCAGTCATACAACCAAGATGGGATAATCAAAAGCTAGAGAACATCCAACATAACAGGATCGAAAGCACTTCGAATCATACTAGGTGATCCCAATCAACAGACATGGGAAAATTATGAAGCTCCTCGAAACATAACAAGCAGAAAAAACCACATCCAAGGCAAACAGAAAAACACCACCAGAAAAAACGACTGCCAACCACAGAAATTGAACCCTCGGCAAATCGGGATAACAGTTAAACCACCTACTAATTCCTTTCACATTACTACGATATCAGATTATTAAAGAAAGACAGCTCCAACTCCTCTTAAAATTCCAGAAAAACCTCAAGGACTAGAACCATGACCTCGCACATCCCCTAATGGCAGTGTCTTCTCCGATTCAACAAAAGCAACGTCCCACCTTTTATTCAAAACCGAATCTGAAATAGATCTACCAGATAATTCAGAGGAGATAAGATCAGATTTCAACAAATTGAATCTTTTCAACGCTCGATCTCTTCTATTTTTATCAGCTTTCGAAAATACTTTGTCCTGAATATCCAAAAGAGAACTATATTTCTTCTTTTTTTTTTTACTCTTAGTGTACATTACTTTTCCACTTGAATAAAATAAAATATCCCTCTCATTATTTAAAACCATATGCCCACTACTAACGTCACTATCCTTGTTCTTTGAAACCTTGTTCTTTGACCCCACAAAAGTCATAATCTGCTCATTAAGGGCATCTCCAATGCTGCGCTGCATTGGAGATTTTCTCCAAAGTAGAGATACAAAAGCTCTCCAGCCCTGCGCCACTTCCATCGCTACAGTAGAATATTGCTACAGTACTGCGTCACATCTAGCACAGTACTGTAGCTCGCGCTAGATTTAGGTTTTTTTTAACTTAAAATATATTAAATTATAATATATATAAAAATATATTAAAATTAGATAAATAATCATACTAATTTTTTTTTGTAATTTTTTAGATTTTTTGTATTTTTTCTGATTTTTTTATATTTGTAAAATTAATATTATAATAATTAAATATTGTGAATAAAGTAGAATTAGTGGTAATGTAGAGATAGCGTTGGAGATGAATTATTGTTTAATCTCTAGAGTAGAGATAGAGATGAGCTAGAGTAGAGATGAGGATTGGAGATGACCTAAGCACATTCACTTTGAAGACATCACAACAATCTAAACCAGAAACCACGTGCTCCCTATTTTCTGCCTCCAAAATATTCAGAGTCACTCCCCTGACAAGATGGAGCATGCGCTGCTACCCCATTACAAACTGTCTGGGGACCAATTCCAACGATCCATTCCTCTTCGAACAGAGTACCTTCACCTGCTTCCTCAGCAAAAGAACGCAACGCTCCACCACCAGCAAGAGAGTCATCTACGGTCTCTGGAAACTTAACATGCACTTCCTCCATTTAAGTAGAGTTATGAATTAAATGTGGAGTCATACCAGCACAAACCTCAATCTCTGGAGATTTTACTGGCAAGACACCAACGAGCTCTCCCACCATGGAGACCGGGAGGGCAATTGCCTTATCCATCACATACAACTCTTCCCAAACGGATTCTGGGCTGAAGCAAGGTTCAAACTCTGAAACATGAACTGTAATAGACCTTTTCTCGACTTTTAATTCAAAAGTATCATCCACTCGAGCTTGACAGTTCGTAATGATCTGAATCAAAGCCCTATCAACGAGTCGGGATTTAAGGTCCCTTCCTTTATGGAAATAATTCTCCCCATTTTCCTGTAATATTCCTGAAGGTGGAATGACTCCACACGAACGAAGGGATCCCTTTACACGATAACCATGCCCGGTGGCTGCTGCACTGAAAATTTTCCGACCATACTTCTACTTTGCCAAAGCACTTATTCAACGCCCCAATCTGATTTTTAAGAGTATAATCCCTATTCTCTTCATCTTCAAATATGATTAAGATTGCTAGCCCACTTAACCTCATAATTTTCGGACCCAAAATGCCTTCCTCCTGCATGATAGTTGCCAACTCTTTCATTCTTATGAATTTTCTGCACCAACCAACCAAGCTATCTCTAAGAGTTAAGAGCTTATCCTCGTCAACAACACCATCAATGGGAGCCTCTGCATGACTAACATCCTCCACTCTACTCTTGATCTCGGCTGGTTTTGGATAAGAAAACTTCTTTCTCCATAAAGCTACACGAGGTTGAAATCTCGCCATGAAAACTCTAACTTTACTACCTTTAATCCAAGATCTATCAGCACGGTTGATAGCCTTCCTCACATCCTCCAATATGGTGAAGCGAACAAAGCCAAACCTACTTCCTCCCTTGCTTCTTTTGTTTGGAATGTAAGAATCAACAACCTTGTCATATTTATCAAAAATTTTCCAAAGACCTTGATGATGAAGAAACTCAGGGAGATTGAATATGATCATCGTAACACAATTTTTCCCAGTAGATGTATTCACCTTGCTCGCCATATTCGCCAATAATTCCTTAAAATTTAAAAGTTTCCATCAGTATCTTGTTCTGTGAAAATAATCTTGTTACTACCCCGGATCGAATTGGGAACCTTAAACGTGTATGACTAAAAATTGAAGGCGACAATATATTACATTATATATAAATGTCATCCATGCTACTATTAGGCGACGATATATTACGTTACTAAAAATGTGATAATTTTCTTTTCGTCACGTATACAATGAAATTATTATGTTATTGGTGACGATATGATTTATTAATGACGAAAATGTACATCATTTGATGACAAAAATAATTGTAACTGAATGCAAATTAAATTGTGACGTTATCCATTAGCGTCACTATATATTTAACAATACATGACGATAACACATACATATTCACTTTTGACATTTAGTGACACACCTAGGGTGACGATCGTTGTGATATTGACTTTTATGTCACAAAATACATCTAGTGACATAAATTGAAGTTTTAGTGATAATAACCTAGATGTCACTAATAAGAAAATTTGTTGTAGTGGTACTACCTTTGTTATTTTTAAATAAAACTAATCGTTACTAGCTGTCGGGCCTGACGGTATCGATACTAAGCCTATGATATCAATACTATTATGTAAAGTAGTATCGATACCCCTTTGGGTATCGGTACCATTTTTGCATTCTGAAATTTGAGTAATGTCGGTAGTATTGATACTACCTAGTGAGTATATTGGTACTACCTAGTGAGTATCGATACTTCCCTTACATTTGATATCGGTACCATATGAACAATATCGATACTGTTCATATATTATTGATACTGTAAAAACAGTATCGATACTTTTTGTCCAGAAAAGCATTTTGTGCTCAATTCCAAGTTTTAATGGACTTTGAATTATTTGAGTAAATTCAATTCAAGTCAAAAACATTTTACCTTAATTTATTATATCAAAACATTATAAAAAGTGGTTCAACATGTTCATTATGAAATTTTTCTTGCCTACCTTAAAATTTGAGTTTTCTTTTATTAGCTACTTATTTTACTGACGGTACTCACCCCGAAATTTAAATATTTTTTTGATTAGTTACTTATTTTACTGACGGTACACACCTTAAAATTTTATTTGTACCATCCATTTAAAAAAAGTTTTGTAGTGTACATGTCTTCATTCTTAATAATATTTCTAGATCCGTTATTGATTGAATTGGGTTTAAATGGTTTATTTTCTCGTTTTGAACATGCAAACGTGTTTTTGCTAGTGGAATTGGTGCCACCTGCGGCTGTTTTTGGCAATGGAATGATTTTTCCACAGTTTCGACCTTCTCTGAAGTTTCTTCGGCTTCTTTAGTGTACTCTCGCTAGATCAAAAAATCTCACAGAAGAATCATATCTTGAAATTTTAAAATTTTACTTTTAATTGTTTTTCTAGTTCTCATGGTTTTATCTTAATTAATTCGGTTTTAACAATATCGTATACTTAATTTCGATGGGTGAATTTCCCAACGAAAATTTTGTTGCATACATAAAACCTTGAACTAGAAATTTTACTTTAACGATGTCAAACTGCTTAGCACATGAACTAATCTTATCATAATAAATTTTCATGCATTCTCTCGGGTTATCTTTCTGAATTGTCAAACATAAAGTCTGTTGAACCGACCAAATGCGTTTTTTTGCTGTTACGACTAATAATAGAATGGTTTTACCAACGTTCCCGCTTTCTTTGAAGTTTGTGTGGTCGATTCAATAAACTTTACCATTTTTAAGGGTAAACCATATCATTGCTCACCAAACTATTATTAGTTTTCTAATTTTACAGTTAAACTATTTCTTCTTCAAATTTGAACAATAATGTTACAGTGTTTTTCCTTTGGTCACTATCCGTTACACAATTAGAGGAGATGATATCTTGGTCTGGTATTATAATAGTATTAGTTTCTAAATTTATATATTTTATTAATTTAATCTTTATTTTTAAAAATTAATAAAGCCCTTTCAATTTAGTCATCATTTGTTAATTATAAATAATTTAATAAATTTAACCCTCCGATAATCATCTATAAAAGGGATATTTAATCATTAGGTCAAGCTATGTAATTATTATGTGGTTAACAAAATTAATACTCAATATGTCCTAATAAACTTTCACTTTTGTGTTTCTAAATTGTATCACGCAAATTGTCACTTTTTTCTATCTTTTCTTAGTTTGCTACCAAAAATAAAATTTAAATTCTCAAAGATTAAAATGTCATTTTAATTATTTTACATCATAAGTTTTATAACAACTTTTCTTCTTAAAATTACATGAAAAATCAACATGTGATAGTTTAATAGGGATAGAGAGACTATCTTGATTAAATTATTTATATTTAAAATAAACACTAATTTGATTAAAAAATTAAATATTAGAAGTTACATTTATTTCTTTTATAAAACATGACAAATAAAACTGTTATTACATCAGATTACCTCATCAGCTTAGTTATTGTTTAATGTTAACCAAAATAAAAAAAATGTAACATTAGTGATTAAATTTATAGAAAACATAGTTTAGTAACCAAAGTAGAAAATGAATAATACTTTGGTGATTAATGGTGTAATTTATCCATTTCTTGTACTATTTTCCATTAATTAACATAAATACCTCTGTTTTGTTCAAAAGTTGATATGCATTTCAGTAACGTCCATTCAGCCAAAATGAACAACTCAACAATTATTCAGGAACAATCATATACTTGAAGTAATGAAGACAAAGGAAGACTCAACAACTAATCAATCACCTAGGCGACATATTCGAAATCGTAACCTCATTAACAGAACAGATTTTGTCACTTGAATTGGGTTGAATTGGTTCTGCAACAATACGCCTAACATAAAATGCAGGCTCTGCTGGTAGAGGCAGCGTTATGGTGTCGTTTCCCAACATGGCAACCACAGTTGTCATGGTTGGTCTGTCTACCGGATCTGCTTGCACGCACAATAGGCCGATTTGAATGCATTTAAGCACCTCAGTCGGCACACTCAACTCGAGAACATGCTCTTCTATTAGCTCCAACGCTTCACCTTTAGACCATAGCTTCCATGCCTACAATTATCACTTAGAATTAGCCTCTTGTATATAATATCAGTTTAATCTATTTGTCGAAGATCGGATGAGAGAACATACAAAAATCAAGAGGCTTTCACCATGTTCTGATAAATGAAACCCGTTATTCCTCTTTCCGGTTATAATCTCCAGCAAAAGAACTCCGAAACTGAAAACATCAGATTTGACAGAAAAATGTCCTTCCATTGCATACTCGGGCGCCATGTACCCACTGTTTTAGTTCATAAGAGACAATGATTAAAACAGAATTCGATAATCATGGAAAGAATTTATAGACTTACTATGTTCCAACTACTCTATTTGTATTTGCTTCGTTCTGATCTCCACCGAAAATTTTTGCCATGCCAAAGTCTGAAATTTTTGGGTTCATTTCATGATCAAGTAAAACATTGCTTGCTTTAAGGTCTCTGTGGATGATTCTAAGGCGAGAATCTTCGTGCAGATACATGATACCTCTGGCAGTTCCTCTAATGATGTTTAATCGTTTCTGCCAAGTCAGTTGTGCAGCTAAACTCGAATCTGACATATCTCGAAAAAGAGAAGAAAAAAATGGACTAAGAAAATATTGAAATTTGTTATATTTATGAATGAGATAATGTTGGTATCAAAAGGTTGAAGAATCAAACCGAATAGGAACAAGTCAAGGCTTTTGTTGGGCATGAATTCATATACAAGCAACTTTTCGTTTTTCTCTAAGCAACATCCTAGGAGCCGCACAAGATTTCTATGCTGTAATCTGGCAATTAACATGACTTCATTCTTGAACTCAAGCAGCCCTTGACTCGAAGTTTTCGACAGCCTTTTTACTGCAATTTCTTTACCATCTGCTAGAGTGCCCTGGAAATTAACATAGTAATATGAGTACTTTGTTCCATGTGATAAAAATTTATAAACATAATTACCTTGTATACAGGGCCAAAGCCACCTTGTCCGAGCTTATTTTCATCAGAAAAACTATTCGTTGCTGCTTGTAAAATATGCAATTGCATTGAAGGAAACTCCTGGGATCTTCCCACATCGTCTAGATTAAATTTTTCGCTTGAGTTATCGTGAGGAGCGCTTCCCACCATCAAGTCAAGTAACTGAACTTCTCCACTATCTTCTTTATCCTCTGACGTAAAACAAAAGCTGATTGGTATACGATTATAACACAAATCTGTAAATGCTTGCGTGATCTAATAGTCCATACCTTGAATGTTTCTCCTCCTCCAGATGAAAAAAGCACAAGCAGAAAACAGAGCTAGTCCAAGAGCAGCTGATAAACTTGCACCAAGTGGAAGCCATATTGATTTTTTTTGTTCATCTGATCCCCCCAAAGAAAAAGAAAAGAAAACAAGATCTTATCAAGAACTTGTGGAAGCACATGCAACAAGAAACACAACTCAACTAGCCTAATGATGTAATTTTCATTTACATCATTGTACTCGTGAGACTCACCTTTTGTAACTACGGAAGGACTACCAGGTGCGGTTGGAGGAGTTAAGGATGCAGTATTGGTAGAAGCATTGGTTACATAGAAGGGGTACCGATCCCACCTGAAAATACAGTTAGGTCTCTGAATATAACCACCTTGCTGCCCATGGCAACAGCGTCCATAGTCACCCATGGATGCCATTCGGCAGGCATTACAATCCCACTTTGATAAATCAGAAGTGCACTGCATTAGTGCATATATCTTTTGGTCTACAGTAAAATTTGCTTCCTCAGTTGCATACTTAAGACTAGATGAGCGGGTGGAAGCCTTCGTCACCAGTCTCTCCATCAAACTATCCCAAACCATATCGAATTCTGTTAAGTTTGATGTGATGACACTACTGTCAGGGGCTTCCATTACTGGCTCTAGCTCCAGCTTGCCATAAAACGAGCGGTTTGCATAGCGCACAAAACATAAGATGTCACCTCCCCATGAAAGGGCTTCTTTCTGGTTGGGACAGATATCTATGAGATTGTTGATTGTGAAACTGAGACATCTATAACAAAGGTCTGAAGAGTTTCCTCCTACGCACATACCAAGAGCGTAAACTTTGTCGGAGTTCTGGCCAATAGTGGGATTGAAGAATCCACCGTTTGCAGAGACCTTAAGTGGGAGTGAATCGAGAATAGAGTCGCGATTTTTGCCGTAAGTACTATTTGTTGTGAAATTACCAGTGTCGTCGTAGCATTTTGGGGCGGTAGTAGAGGTATCCGGTACATAGAAGGGATACAATTCCCACCGGAAATAACAGTTAGGCCTCTGCACAACAACTCCTTGCTTCCCATGGCAACAGATTAAATAAGAACTTGCGGATTGCCTTAGGCAGAGGACACAACTCTCCTCTGATAAATCTGGAGTGCACTGCACTAGTGAATATATGTTTTGGAATACTCCAAGCCCTGCTTCACCAGTTGCATACTTGAGACTAAAAGTGCCCTTGGAAGCATTCCTAATCACACTTTTTATCAAACTCTCCCAAACCGAATCGAATTCTGTTAAATTCGATGTGATGTTGCCCGTATTATATACTGCCACAGTGGGTTCTAGCTCCAGGGTTCCGAAAAAATGAGTGATCTGCATAGTGCACAACACAGAAATCCCCTGTCCATGAATAGGCCTCTTTCTGGTTGGGACAATTGTCCATGAGCTCGTGGATTGAAGTATTGACACAGCTATAACAAGTTTCTACAGTAGAGTCTCCTCTGCACATAGCAAGAGCGTAAACTTTTTCGGAGTTCTGACCAATAGTAGCAGTAAAGAATCCACGGTTTGCAGAGGCACGTGGGAGTGAAGCGAGAAGAAGGTCCCGGTTTTTTCCATATTTGCTGTTCGTGGTAAAATTACCAGTGTCATAGCATCTTGGGGCAACGGCAACAAGGCTGATGCTGATAATCAGATAGGAAAGATTTGAAGAAAGTGAAACAGGTTTAACCTTAACCCAAATTCTCATCTTGAGGTTATACTTTGAAGCAAGCAAAAAAAGGAACTGGGAGAGAAGATGGTTTTCTTGGAAGAGATGGGAGTTGTGTCCTTGGCTTGAGTTGAAGAATCAGAGTCAAGAGCGCCCATTAAAGCAAAACTCAATGGAAATTCTGACTCTTTAATCCCTCGGTTCTACTTGGGACTATGACTCCTTGGGCTAATTAATTAGTACAGTGTATTGTTTTGGTACTGTCCAAAGTCCAACCTACCCTATTTATGGAAATTATTGATAATTTGATTTTCGTGGAAACCATACATCATTGGAAACTATTAAAATATTCTTTATAGTTTTAAATTTCACAAAGTTATTCTATATAAATATGAAACTCTTCTATTTTATTTAAAATTAAGAGAAAATCGCCTCAGTGACCAAAAATGCCTTATAATATACGATTTTAACCAATTTTTTTTGGATTTGCCAAAATGACCAAGAAAATCGCAATGCGATCTCTAATTCGCAACGCGATTATCCATTTCGCGTTGCGATAGTTTTCTCTAAAAAGATTTGAAGTGTTGAGTAATGCTCAATCCCACATAGTATTGGAAACACTATTGGAAGTGTATTTAAGGCTTGGATTTCCCATTTCCTTGTTGAGTGAAAGAGAACAAGGGGGACTCTCGCGCGCCGCCGCCGCCGCCGTCTAGTCTCGGGTC
Organism: Hibiscus syriacus; assembly: GCF_006381635.1. Taxonomy (NCBI): domain Eukaryota; kingdom Viridiplantae; phylum Streptophyta; class Magnoliopsida; order Malvales; family Malvaceae; genus Hibiscus; species Hibiscus syriacus. The sequence goes on from NW_024062971.1 coordinate 211,414, forward strand.
GTGGTCGTGGTAATACGTGTCTTCGATACGTCCGCGCAGATACTATCTTTTTAGAGAAAATTCTTAAGAAACAAAATCTTTTTTTAATTTACTATAGACTATCGCGACGAATTTGGAAAATCGCAACGACACTGTAGACTATCGCAACGCGAAATGGAAAATTGCAACGACACTGTACACTATCGCAATGCGAGATGGCAAATCGCAATGACACTGTACACTATCGCAACGCGATTTTCAACTATCGCAACGCGAAATGGAAAATCGCAACGATCGCAATGACACTGTACACTATCGCAACGCGATTTTCAACTATCGCAACGCGAAATGGAAAATCGTAACGACACTGTAGACTATCGCAACGCGAAATGGAAAATCGCAACGACACTGTAGACTATCGCAACGACACTGTAGACTATCGCAACGCGAAATGCAACGCGAATTTGCGATACTGAAAATCGCGTTGCGAATTAGAGATCGCATTGCGATTTTGTTGGTCATTTTGGCAAATCCAAAAAAAGTTGGTTAAAATCGTATATTATAAGGCATTTTTGGTCACTGAGGCGATTTTCTCTAAAATTAAATTATTAATTTCGGGTTTGGATGGTTTATTTTCAGGTTTTGAACATACAAACACGTTTTGCTGGTGGAATTGGCTCCACCTGCGGCTGTCTTTGGCAATGGAATGATTTTTCCATCCACCTTCTCTGAATTTTCTGCGGCTTCTTCAGTAAATTCTCTGCTGGATCAAAAAAACCCAACAAAAGACTTGTATCTTAAAAATTTTAAATTTTATTTTTGGTCGTCCTTTTCATTTTCAAGATTTTATCTTGATAACCGTAGATCAATTCGTGTTGCACAATTGACGAGTGAGTCCCTTATTAGGTTTTTTCTACTTACACAAATTCAAACTCAAATTTTATTTAAATAATATCAAATTACTTATAATTTGAATCAATTCATTGTAAAAAATACAAATTTTAATATAATTTCGAATATTCAAATTTTATCGAGGAATTAAGGCCGAAATTGAAACCTCATTGGATATTTTGTAAAGCAGAGTACAAAATATTTAATTTCTATGTATTCTTACGGATTATCTTTCTGAATTGTCAAACATAAAGTCTGCTGAACCGTCCAAACACATTTTCAGCTGTTAGGCTTAATACAAAAATAAGCGCCCAACATGCCTCAAAAAATATTTTATTGCCTTAATTTTTTTTACTAAAAATAGGTGTCTAATTTTCAAACGTTATAAATTTAGGTATCCGAACGTTAGTCGTTATTAAATATATCCGTTAAGTGATAAGTGTCACATTTTGTTAATTTTGAGAATTCATTTAAAAATTTTAAAAAATAAAAATATTTAAAAAAACAACAACTGCTACTCCGACCTGTGCTTTCCCCTCCCCCCTTGCTATTCCCAATCCTCCTTCCAAAAGTCGTCGATTGACCAATGGTAACCATCTCCGTCACTATCATCATTATCGGCGTCGACCCCCGATCAAATCCCATCAACTTTTCGTCGTAACATGTTATCGTTTGCCGTTGAGAAACGTTCAAATTTTTGTCGGATTTTAAGTCACCGTCGTCGTTTTTCATCAATTTCGGTCGATTCAAACATCCATAAATCACATCGCCGTCACCATTCGAACCACCGTGCTATTTCGATCAAAACCCAAACGTTCGCCGATGACGATGATGGACGGAGATGGTCGGTGAACGTTTGGGTTAAGAAATTGAAATTGAGAATTAGGATTTGGATATTAGGGATTTTAGATTTAGAGATTTTGGATGACAATAAGGACGATGATTGATCAATGTGTGAGTGGCGACAGGTGAATGACCGTTCGACGATGACAATGGTAGCCATAGATGGTCGACTAGGTTGGTAATGGGGGTTGAAATTAGAAATTTTAGTTTTAAGTTTTTTTATAAATTAATTAAACTTTTTTTCTTTTTTAATTAAAAACAACATTTGTATTATTAAAAAATAAAAAAATAAACAATAGACACCTAAAAGTATAACCGAGAAAACGTTAGATATCTATTTTTAACATACAATTTTTTAGACACTAAAATATTTTTTGAGACATAATTTAGACACTTATTTTTGTATTAAGCCTTGTTGTACCAACGTTCCGCTTTCTTCGAAGTTTGTTTGGTCAATTCAATAAACTTTACCATTTTTAAGGGTAAACTATTTTATTGCTCACCAAACTATTATTAGTTTTCTAATTTTACAGTTAAACTATTTCTTCTGCAAATTTGATCAATAATGTTACAGTGTTTTTCCTTTGGTCACTATCCGTTACACAATTAGAGGAGATGATATCGTGGTCTGAATAAAAAAATGGACTAAGTAAACATTCAAATTTGTTTTGTTTATGAATGAGTTAATGTTAGTATCAAAAGCATGAATAATCAAACTGAAAAGGAACACGTCAAGGCTTTTGTTGGGCATGAATTCATATTCAAGCAACTTTTCGTTTTTCCCTAAGTAACATCCCAAGAGCCGCACAAGATTTCTATGTTGTAATTTGGTAATTAACATGACTTCATTCTTGAACTCAAGCAGTCTGACTCGAAGTTTTCGACGGCCTTTTAACTTCAATTTCTTTACCTTCAATTTCTTGACCATCTGCTAGAGTAGAGGTGGCAAACTAGTCATTCGGATCGGGTTCAGTTTGGGTCATTTCAGTTTAGATTTAATTCGGGTCAGGTTTGGGTTGAATCGGGTCATTTCGGGTTTCAGTTTTATTCGGGTCTATAGTAGGTCGGGTCGGATCGGGTCGGGTCGGGTTATTTCGGGTTTCAGTTTTATTCGGGTCTATAGTAAGTCGGGCTGATGCAGGTATCGGATCTGGTCATATCGGATCAGTTGATTTCGGGTCATATCAAATCGGATCAATTGATTTTCTGGTCAGGTCAATATCTGATCAATTATTTTCAGTTTGGGTAAACTTTGGATCTTTAGGTCAATTCAGGTTGAGTTGTGTATAAGTCAAATCAAGTATATATAGAATTATTGATATATTTTTTGTAAAAAAGACCGAGTTTGGGAAAATTAAATTCGGGTTAATTGCAGTTCAGATTATTTTCGATTCGGATTACTTCGAGTCGATTTTGATTTGGTTCGGGTTATTTTCGGTTTGGCTAAAATTCGAGTCTGTTTCGGTTCAATTCAATTTTTTGAGTTTCGGGTCAAATTTAGGTCATCATGTTCGGGTCTACTTCGGCTCTCGGTTCGAGTAAATCAGTTTGGGTAATCAAGTTCGAGTCAAATTTTCCATGTATATGCTAGAATGCCCTGGAAATTAACATAATAATAAGAGTACTTTGTTCGGGTCTACACCGTTTTTCGCCCGGGCGGGGAAAGATCGATATCGACTTAGAGGTTTTTCTTTTGAAATGTGAGGAGTCGCCACCAATCATTTAAGGTGCGATTGGAACACCATAAAAACTGAGTGATTTTAATAAAACATTTTATTTTTATCAAAATACCAAATTTTAAGGTCTGCGAAAATCCAAAAATCTGGTTTGAGAGTCGATTATGCGTGGGGAAGGATTAGCACCCCTACAAGTGCTCAAAAATTGGTACCTAGTTGATTACCCAATATTTAAAATTGGAAATTTTGAGTTCGAACGTTATTTAATTTAAAAATCATTACATATGCAAAGTTAAAAATGGTATTCGTTTATTAATGCCAATAGCATTCGCCCCCTGGCATAAATGTGGGAGATCAGCTATTGTGCCCAATAACCGGACATTGCCTTAATTTTAGAAATCATGATGCGGTCTTGAAAAGGATGTCGACCTATTTCGGGAATCACTAGTAGTCACCCCCTGAGCATACTAGCGGGAGATATACTATTAATTCCCTAATAAGTGAACATTGCCTTAGGTTTAAAAATAAAATGCAATCAAACAAATTTCTATTCATCCTAATCATGAAAATTAAGGAACCTAGAAGCTCAAGCCTAAAAATTAGGCTCTATTTAACATATTTGATTATGTCAATCTTAAAGGTCTAATTGAAGTTCAGGGACTGAAAGGTCAAAGATCTAAAAAATCGAGTTCTAAAATACTAGAAGTTTAAGGACCTGAATCAATGGTTTTTAAAGTTGAGGACTAATTATTAAGCAAAAATCCTAAATATTATCTAAATTATCCTATTAAAAAGGAACTAAGCCTAAAGTGTCTTTTTTTTTAGAAAATATCGATAATTAATAAATTTTAAAAAAGGGACGAGCAATCGATTCGAGTAATCGGACATCTTATGCGAAAACTCGACTCGAATTACTCTCTAATTAAAACTAGGTCGTCGTCCTAATTTCTAAATCTGATTTGAGTGTTAACCTAATCTAAGAATTTAATCTAAAATTTAAAAATATGAAGTATCGAATCATTTAAACAACCTAATTAAAATTAAAAAAAGAGCACAATAAAAAAAATAAAAAAATAAGCATGCACCTATCCAAATAACATAAATATCGAATTACTAAGCTAAAAATAAAATAAATTAAACACATAATAGGGTCTAAATTAAAATGAATCAAAATTAAATGGCTAAATATAAACAAAATAAAGAAAAATATTATGGACTAAAATATAAAAACACGCGAAAACTACAGGGACCTAAAGATAATTATACATTTTATTTAAGCCTAAAATAAACTGTTTAACTAAAAAAGGAAAAATTACAGAATCAATCCACACAAATTAAAATAGAATTAAAAGGTCACTACACATGACCAAAGTGTAAAAACACGCCTAACTTACAGGGACTAAACAATAAATTTACCAAAAAATATACAACATGCAAAAAAGAAGAAGGAAAAATTATAATTTTAAACCCTACAGGTGACCGAAATGCAAAAACACGCTAAAGTTAGTGGGATTGAAATGTGAATAACCCAAAAATAATAAAGCACGCGCAGAAAAGGAAAAATAATAGTTTTGGTCCCTACACGTGACCAAACTGCAAAAACGTGCTAAATGTTTAGGGACCTAAGCGTGACTAAATTTTCGTATATATACCAATATTTCTCTATTTTAATTCATTTTCAACCAAACACAAAAAAAAAAGATCTAAATGTTCTCCACTTCCCCCGAACCCCCTCTGGCCGCCATTCGACCGCCGCACACGGCGGTCAGAAAAATCCCAAAACACCAAAAAAATTCAAAACCCAAATATGCAAACATAGGACCTAGTTTAGAGCTAAAACCATAAAAAACGACCCCTAAACTACCCAAAACTATCTCGACATTTCGGCTCCCCACACTTCGGCGACCCAGGTAACTTATATATGTTATTACTTTAAATTTTTTAGTGTTTTTCGACTGTGAAAATGCTGGTTTTTGTGTTATTCGACTAAAAACCACTTTTAGTTGTTATTACGAACATTCATAGATTATTATTAGACTAAAAATCTCTTTTGTTATTCGAAGATGATGTTTATATTTTTGAAACGAAACTAATGGATCATTGTAGTTTTCGAAACTGAAGAAAAAAACTTTCCTTTTTACCGAGATTTAGAACCAAAGTCAATAAAAAAAACAAAGAAGTTATTCGAAAATTAGAGGGAAAATAATAACCTTAAACTGCTCGTTGTTATTGCTTCAAAAAAAGGGTTACAGTGTTCAGACCCAAAAAAAACCGAGATTTTACATTATTCTTGCTTGGGTTTTATACCCATTTTACAAAGAAAATTGAAATGATCATTTTTGTTTTCTTCCTTTTTGTTTTCTGCAGGTAGTGTGGGGTAGAGCTGGTGTGCTAGAACTGGATTTCTTTGCTTGGGACAGAGAGTGGTAACAGCTGATAAGGGCTTGGGGAGGCTTCTAGGGTTAGGTTTAGGACCTGGTTCGAGTTCGGTCAGGTCTGGTTTAGGGCCGGTTCGAGTCTGGTTTGGTTTTGTAAATGGGCCCGATTTTTTCTTTCTTTTTTTGGCTTGTTATGTGTATTGGGCAGTTTGTTAAATATTTATAATATAAATATAATAACAATAATAATATAGGGGTAGATTTGAAAATTGGTGATTAAGTTGCCCTATTTGCTCATTGCTGTGAAATGTGAATAAAACAAAGATAATAAAACACCATTTTTCATCTTGGTCTTTTCCTTGTCAAGCTGCAAACTATTCGCTAGGAACGTCAATTCACCTCTTTCTGCGATGTATCGAGCAGAGTGATAATGTTGATCCGACCTCATACCCGATGATTGACCCAAGGTGATGCTAATCTAACTCTCTATTTAGAATCGACAAGTCATTGCCGCAAATGATGCCATCTTGCTTCGTTCTCTTGGTTGAGTCTTTATCTCCAGTTCTTCAAGCTATAGGTTCTTCTCATCATGATCTTTCCACTGGAAATGTTGATCCCTCGAGTGAGGCGTTACTAATTTGAAATGTCATGAATCGAGAAAATATTGAACAAGTTCTTCATTATGAATTCTCTAATGGAAATGTTGGTCCCTCGAGTGAGGCGTCGCTGATTCAAAATGCCATGAATCGAGCAAAGGAAATGTGAAAACATCATGCCCAAATGTCTTATGGATGACCTAAATGACTTATTATCTTGCTCGAAAGACTTATAGATGACCCAAAGGATTTAAGCATCATGCTCGAAAGACTTACTGATGGCCCGAAGGGATTTTCTAATTCAAAATACCGTGAATCGGGCAATAGGAAATGTTAATCCCTCAAGTGAGGTGTTTTGCTAATGCATTTCCTCCTTGGATATCTAATGTTATCGTAACTGATGATGCTATATTTGGTTAGTGAACCTCTTGGTTATTTTCAAAAAAAAAAAAAAATTAAAGATATATATAATATTAAGAATCTAATATTATACTAAGATATAAGATATATACTACACGTAGTTTACTTTGAACCAAACAATTAACTTGGCCTAGTGGTTTAACTTCTTTTGTTTCTCCCAAGGGACTTGGGTTTGAGTCCCATACCCAAAATAAATAAATAAAAATTTAATCATCAAGTTAAATGGTGACACATGACACTATCCGATTGGAAAATTAATTTTATTTTAATTTATTGATAAAATATATAAGTAAGAGTGACCAAATATGTAATTATACAAACTTTTACTATCTGTTACATCAGCACTTCCATTAATTTGTAACGACAAGTGGTCTGATTGAATGTATTTAAATAGTTGAATGATCTAATTAACAAAAATTCAATAATAATAATCAAAGTTAAGTGGTCACTAGTATAATTTATTCTAATAATTTATAGATTCACTCATAATATAAAATCTTAAATCGGTCCTATCAACTACTTTTCTTACGCAAACTTTTCAACCCATTTGCCATATTCAACGTATTGAGCTAATTGATACAGTTTATTGTTTTAGGACTCCATCCCTACCTTAATTATGCAAACCATACATAGGACCACAAGTAATAATGATCATTTGTATTGAAACAAATTTAACGATAAAATGAATTCGTGGTATTCAGTGATTAAAAGAAGTATTATTCTCTTTTAAAGTTTCTAACTCGAATTATTGTGTCTACATGATATATGACGTTATCAATAATTAAAAAATATTCTAAATAAATATTATTTTATAATCATTCGAGATATTCAATTTCAATGTTTCTTCCTTTAGGAGGTTGAAGAGACACTCCAAGGAACTTGTCTTTCTGATTTGTCCAACATAAAGTCCGATTAACCCAACAAACTTTTAGGGTAAACTATTTTTTCATCGTTCCCGCTTTCTTAGAAGTTTGTTTGGCCAGTTCAATATTTGACCATGCTTTTAGGGTAAACTATAGAAATGGTCATTGAGCTATTATTTATTTTCTATATTGATCATCAAACTATTTTTTTTCTGTAAATCTGATTAATAATGTTAAGTTTTTTTTTTACTTTGGTCACTATTTATTAAACAAATAATGAAGATGATTATTTATAATTAAAATTCGGATCAAATTGATAGATTTTTTTACATATTCAAGTTCGTTTATTGTTTTTTCAAAATATGATAGAATTGATAAAATATATAAATTTTGGGGACTGATATTATTATTATACCATACCACGTCATCATCTCCCTTATTTGTTTAACCGTGGCCACAATAAAAAATGTAATGTTAGTGATCAAATTTGTAGAAAAAAATAATCCGATAACTAAAGTAGACAAGAAATAATAATTTGGTGATTGATGGTGTAATTTACTCTTTTATATACTAATTCCCATTAATTAATCTATATGCCACTGTTTTGTTCAAAAGTTGCTGTACATTTTTAGTAACGTCCATTCAGCCAAAATGAACAACTCAACAATTATTGAGGAACAATCATATACTTGAAATGTTGAAGACAAAGGAAGATTCAACGACTAATCGATCACCGAGGCGACATATTCGAAATCGTAACCTCATTAACAGAACAGATTCTATCACTTGCATCGGGTTGAACTGGTTCTGCAACAACACGTCTAACATAAAATGCAGGTTCTGCTGGTAGAGGCAGCGTTATGGTGTCGTTTCCCAACATGGCAACCACAGTTGACATGGTTGGTCTGTCTACTGGATCTGCTTGGACGCACAATAGGCCGATTTGAATGCATTTAAGCACCTCAGTCGGCACACTCGACCCTAGAAGATGCTCTTGTATTAGCTTCATCGCTTCACCTTTCGACCATAGTTTCCATGCCTACAATTATCACTTAGAATTAGCCTATTGTATGTAATATCAGATTAATCTGTCCGTTGAAGATCGAATGAAAGAACATACAAAAATCAGGAGGCTTTCATCATGTTCTGATAAATGAAACCCGTTATTCCTTTTTCAAGTTACAATCTCCAACAAAAGAACCGAAACTGAAAACATCGGCGTCATGTATCCACTGTTTAATTCATAGGAGACAATGATTAAAATCGAATTCGATAATCATGGAAAACTTTGCAAAAACCAAACTGATTTTTCAATGCGAAACGATCAAATACCAGATACCCTCAATAGCTCAACCACATGTTTCTATCTGCTAACCATGAAACATACTATGATTCATTACTTGCATGTTGTTGTAGAAGAAAACGAAAATGGAAGACTTCATAGACTTATTATGTTCCAACCACTCTATTTGTATTTGCTTCGTTTTGATCTCCACCGAAAATTTTGGCCGTGCCAAAGCCTGAAATTTTCGGGTTCATTTCATGATCAAGTAAAACATTACTTGCTTTAAGGTCTCCGTGGATAATTCTAAGGCGAGAATCTTCATGCAGATACATGATACCTCTGGCAGTTCCTCTAATGATGTTGAATCGTATCTGCCAAGTCAGTTGTGCAGCCAAACTCGAATCTGATAAATCTCGAAAAAGAGAAAAAATGGACTATGAAAATATTCAAATTTGTTATGTTTATGAATGAGATAATGTTGGTATCAAAAGGTTGAAGAATCAAACTGAATAGAGGAACACGTCAAGGCTTTTATTGGGCATGAATTCATTACAAGCAACTTTTCGTTTTTCTCTAAGCAACATCCTAAGAGCCGCACAAGATCTCTATGTTGTAATCTGGTAATTAACATGACTTCATTCTTGAACTCAAGCTTGACTCGAAGTTTTCGACAGCCTTTTTACTGCAATTTCTTTACCATCTGTAGAGTGCCCTGGAAATTAACTTATTAACAGCAGTAATTTGTTCAATATATGATGAATAGTTCTAACCATAATTACCTTGTATACAGGGCCAAATCCACCTAGCCCGAGCTTATATTCATCACAAAAACTATTCGTTGCTGCTTGTAAAGTATCCAATTGCATCGAAGGAAACTCCTGGGATCTTCCCACATCATCTAGATTAAAATATTTGCTTGAGTTCTCATGAGGAACGCTTCCCACCATCAAGTGAACTTCGCTGCTGTCTTCTTTATACTCTTTAGTGAAACAAAAGTGATCGGTATTTGATTATAACACAAATCTGTCAATGCCAGCATGATCTAACAGTCCATACCTGGAATGTTTCTCCACCTCCAAATGAAAAAACCATAAGCAGAAAAAAGAGGTAGTCCAAGAGCAACTGATAAACTTGCACCAAGTGGAACCCATATTGATTTTTTTTGTTCACCTGATCCCCCCAATAATAAAAAGAAAAAAAAAAGAAAAGAGATCTTATCAGGAACTTGTGAAAGCACATGCAAAAATAAACGCAACTCAACTAGTCTCGTGCTAATTTTCATTTACATCAATATACTCATGAATCATCGGACTTGCATTTCGTAATTATGGGAGGACTACCAGGTGTGGATGGAGGAGATAAAGTTTGCTCAGTGTTGGAAGCAGGTGTTGATGGAGGAGATAAAGTTTGCGCAGTGTTAGAAGCATTTGTGCGTAAAGCGAAGAAGGGATACAAATCCCATCGGAAATAACTAGGCATGTGAACATAACCTCCTTGCTTCCCGTGGCAACAATCATCATAGAAATTTGATATTAGCGATAGGCAGGAATCACATGCAAAGCGTGATAAAACAGGAGCGCACTGCATTGGTGCATATATAATTTGGAATTCTGTAAAACCTGCTTTCCCAGTTGCGAACTTACGACTAGATGAGCCTTCGGAAGCGTGACTTGTTGGTAATGCTCAATCCCACATAGTGTTGGAAACACTATTGGGAATGGTATTTAAGGCTTGCCATTCCACTTCCTTGTTGAGTGATAGAGAACACGGGGCTCTCGCGCACCGCCGCCGCCGTCCGGCTCGGCTCGGCTCGTGGTCGTGGTCGTGGTCGTGGTCGTGGTCGTGGTCGTGGTCATACGTGTCTTCAACACGTCCGCGCGGATACTATCTTTTTAGAGAAAATTCTTGAGGAATTTCTCTTTGAAAGAAGATATCAACTGATATTTATAGGCTGCTGAGGACTGTTTGAATTTCAAATAATAACAGTTGAATTATTTGTTATCAGAAATTAAACAGTTTATTCCTAAATTAAATCAGAAACGTTAAGATGTACCTGGACTGATTTACAGCTTTGTACAGAGGAGACAAGCTGTTAATATCAGGAGTTACAGAAGTTATTTGATTTAATTCCAGGGGTTACATGATAAAATTTCGGGAGTTATAACAGCTGAATAATGATACAATGAACCTAGACTATTTCTGAGTCAGGTTCATCTAGACGTTTTAGCTGTTACAAATAAGAGGTTTAATCCTGAAATTTTATGGACGATTTTAACCCTATTTCTAGCCTATAAATAGAGAGTTATATTCAGCTTCTCAACTCACTCCAAAACATTCACAATTCACTTACAAAGTGTTTTCTAAAGTTCTCTTTGTGAGTTCTCTCTGAGTGCTTTCCGATCAGAAGTGCAATACCACCAGCAGTCCACTCCGGTTTCGGGTGTACGGAATTCGGAGCGACCATGTTAACCTCGGGGGACGGTCTGCCTACTGCAGCAATTACACACATCGGGGCGAATTCGTTTCTAAGGCAGTGGTTCTTACCACGACACGGTTTACAAATCTGTTCTTCTTAATTACTATTTATATTTCCAGTCAGTGCTAACGGTGTAGTTTTGCAGTTCATATATCCAACAATTTAGAAACGAATTCCATAAACTGCAATCATGTCGACACCTTTGAGCAAACTCATTCCCGATCTTTCCAAGCTCGATGCACTTGATGGAAAGAACTATAGAAGGTGGTCCCAAAGAATTCTGATATTCTTCGAGCAACTTGATCTTGACTACGTGTTGCTCAAGCCACCACCTACTATGCCGCCAAACCCAGCTGTCGGTAATGATGCAGATGCGGTCCTCAATGATGATGCCTTAGCAACTGCCGCCGCAGCTCTCGCTACCTACGAGAAATACGAGAAGGACAACAAGACGGTACGAGGACATCTGCTCAGCCACATGTCAAATAAACTATTTGATATGTTCCTTAGAGAAAGGAGTGCCAACGCAATATGGGACACTCTCGACAAGAAGTATGGTGCTGATGATGCGGGGATCAAGAAGTACGTTGTCGGCGAATGGCTCAAATTCCAGATGACAGACGACAAGCCAATAATGGATCAAGTCCATGACTATGAGAACTTAGTCGCTGACATCATCGCTGAAGGGATGCAAATGTGTGAGGTGCTGCAAGCCAATGTACTCATTGAGAAGCTGCCCAAGTCCTGGTCCGACTACCGCAACTCTCTTAAGCATAAGAAGAGAGACATTTCGCTTGAAGAACTTGTGGGCCATATGAAAATTGAAGAAGCCAACCGTTTAAAAGATAAGCTTACTAATTCTATGAGTAATTTATCTTTTAAAGCTAACTTGGTTGAGTCTAAATTTAAGAAGATCATGAAACGTGGGAATCAAGACAATAAGACAAAACCATAGAAGGTACCAACTTCAAGAAGTCAGGAAAGGCCAAACCGGAAGGAAAGACGTTCAAGTGTTATGTCTGCGGTTTACCCGGCCACAAAGCTTACCAATGCCAACACCGCTCAGACCGCCAGAATAACAACAAGCCACAGATGCACGTTGTAGAAGAAGATGATGAAATCATTGCTGCGGTGGTCTCAGAAGTTAATCTGGTGGAGAACAGTTCAGAATGGGTAGTTGACACTGGCGCTTCGAAGCATTTCTGCGCAAGGAAGGAGTTTTTCACCGAGTTTGAGGATGGGAACACTGGTGAACGTGTGTACATGGGGAACTCTAGCAGCTCTGAAGTGCTAGGCAAAGGCAAGGTTTTACTCAAAGCTGACTTCTGGTAAAACTCTGGCTTTAAATAATGTTCTGTATGTACCTGCCTTGCGTAGAAATTTGATAAGTGGTGGGCTTCTGAATAAGGCAGGCATTAAGTTAGTTTTTGAGGCAGATAAACTTGTACTTTCCCGAAATGGTGATTATGTGGGGAAAGGGTTTTTAAGCAATGGTTTATTTGTCATAGAAACTCAATTTAATGAAAATAAAGCTACCACTTCTGCTTATATTGTTGAATCCATTGATATGTGGCATGCTAGATTAGGACACGTGAATATTCATACTTTAAAGAAATTAATGAATATGAATGTTCTGCCTAAACTAGACACAACTAGATTTAACAAATGTGAGATTTGTGTAGAAGCTAAGCATACTAGACCTCACTTTAAGACTGTTTCTAATAGAAAGACTGAACTGTTAGAACTCATTCATACTGATCTAGCAGATTTTAGAAACACTGAAAGTAAAGGAGGAAAACACTACTACATAACTTTTGTAGATGATTATTCAAGATATACAAAAGTTTATCTCCTAAGAACTAAAGATGAAGCTGAAAACTTCTTTCTTATTTATAAGGCAGAAGTTGAAAATCAGTTAGATAGGAGAATCAAACGGGTTAGATCTGATAGAGGTGGTGAATATGGATCTAATTTCTTAAAAGATATTTGTGAAAAGAATGGCATAATTCATGAAACATCAGCCCCCTATTTTCCTCAACAGAATGGTATAGCCGAAATGAAAAATAGAACTTTAAAAGAGATGATGAATTCTTTACTAATAAGTTCTGGGTTATCTGATAACATGTGGGGGGAGGCCATTCTATCGGCAACTCATATCTTGAACCGAGTTCCTCATAAGAAATTAGATTCTACCCCATATGAATTGTGGAAAAGATACGCTCCTAATTTACAATACCTGAAAGTGTGGGGGTGTCTGGCTAAAGTGGGCTTGCCAGACTTTAAGAAGTCCACCATCGGACCTAAAACCGTTGATGCAGTGTTTATAGGGTATGCTACGAATAGTGCTGCATACAGATTCATGCTTTTACAAGATTATTCTATTTGTGAGTCAAGAGATGCTGTTTTCTTTGAAAATACTTTTCCTTTAAAGGAACCGAGAATAAATATTGAAACACAAATAGAATATATTCCATCAACTTCTTCTAGTAATCCTGCTAGGTCTTCTGAACAAATTGATTTTGAGCCTAGAAGAAGTAAAAGGCAAAGAGTTGAAACCTCTTTTGGACCAGACTTTATTACTTCCTTTATTTCTGAGATAAATGATTTAGACTTCATTTCAGATCATATAGCTCAAAATTTTCTATTAGATGGGGATCCTAAAACTTTTGAAGAAGCTATAAGATCTATCGATGCTAGTTTTTGGAAAAGCGTTGTTAATGATGAACTAGAATCGATAATGTCTAATCATACTTGGGAATTAGTTGACTTGCCTAAGGGATTCAAACCAATCTCCAACAAATGGGTCTTCCGGAAGAAACTAAGGCCAGATGGTTCGATTCAGCGGTACAAGGCAAGATTAGTCGTCAAAGGGTTCACTCAAAGGTTTGGTTTAGACTACTTTGATACATACTCTCCCGTTACAAAAATCTCAACGATTCGTGCATTATTTGCACTAGCCTCTATTCATAAGTTGCAGGTACATCAAATGGATGTTAAGACTGCTTTCTTGAATGGGGATCTAGATGAGGAGATTTACATGGAGCATCCACTAGGTTTTGAGGCACCTGGTATGGAAGGCAAAGTTTGTAGACTCAAAAAGTCACTCTATGGACTTAAGCATGCTCCTAAACAGTGGTATGAGAAATTTCATAAAACTATTCTTAGTTTTGGTTTTGTTGTGAATGGTTCGGATGCTTGTGTGTATTCGAAGATGTTTGAAACTGAATGTGTTATTATAAGCCTTTATGTTGATGACATGTTGATTTTCAGTTATAACATTGAGTCCATTAACAAAGTTAAAAATTTCTTTTCCACTAAGTTTGAGATGACAGATTTGGGAGGAGTAGATGTAATCTTAGGAGTCAAAGTTACCAAAACTGAGAAGGGTTTTTCTTTATGTCAAGCACATTATATAGAGAAAGTGCTAAAGAAATTTGACAGTTTTGATGTCGTCCCTGCTCGAACTCCTTATGACCCTAGCATACATCTAGTCAAGAATAAAGGAAGTAGTGTTTCCCAAACTGAATATGCTAAATTAATCGGAAGTTTAATGTTCTTAATGAACCATACTCGGCCTGATATTGCTTATGTTGTGAGTAGACTAAGTAGATATACTCATAATCCGAGTGGTGAGCACTGGATTGCGCTTAAACGCTTACTGAAGTAGTGTTTCCCAAACTGAATATGCTAAATTAATCGGAAGTTTAATGTTCTTAATGAACTATACTCGGCCTGATATTGCTTATGCTGTGAGTAGACTAAGTAGATATACTCATAATCCGAGTGGTGAGCACTGGATTACGCTTAAACGCTTACTGAAGTATCTTAAGGGTACTGTGGATTGGAAACTTGAGTTTGTTGGCTTTCCTGCGGTACTGGAAGGATATTGTGATGCCAACTGGATTTCTGATAATGATGAGGTAAGCTCTACTAGCGGGTATGTTTTTACTTTGGGTGGAGCAGCGATCTCATGGAAATCATCAAAGCAGACTTGTATTGCTCGTTCTACCATGGAGTCAGAGTTTATAGCTCTTGACCTAGCTGGGCAAGAAGCCGAGTGGCTCAGAAGCTTGTTAGCAGATATTCCGTTGTGGGGAAGACCGACTCCTCCAGTTTCATTGTTGTGTGATTCACAAGCTGCGATATGTGTGGCTAAGAACCAAGCTTACAATGGTAAGAAAAGACACATTCGCATAAGACATGAATCAGTTAGACACTTGATAAAGAATGGAGTGTTCTCTTTAGAGTATGTGAAGTCGGAAAGGAACCTAGCAGATCCACTTACCAAAGGGTTAAGTCGGAAGCTGGTCCTAGATTCATCGAGGGGGATGGGTCTAAAGCCCATTGGTTGAGGAATTCATGGTGGATACCCAACTTTGTTATCTAAGTTCCATGTGGTCAAACGAAACCATAGAAAGACTCATAGTGCACATTCCTACTGCCTATCCCTATGATGAATAATGTGCATGCCCAGGATGAGCTTAATTGCTCTTAATAAATTCATAGCCCAGGCTTTGGGTGGTCTTAGTGAGAAAGACTTGATGAATTTACCGATTTTGGCTGAATATCTATTCTTAATAAGTTCATAACCCAGAGTGAGTGGGTAGAAAATGATGAACTTACCGACAGAGAGGTTGAGTTTGTTAAACTCTTAATAAATTCAAATCCAAGTAGTTGGATGGTTCTAGTGAGAAGGACTTATTGAATTTACCGATAAATGAAGTTGAATATTTATTCTTAATGACTTCTTAGCCCAGAGTTTGGGTGGTTCATTTATAATGAATTTGAAGAAAGTCACCATACCCTTTGTGAGGTTGAGCTATTATAAAAGCTCTTAATTATTTCATATCCCTTTTAAGGGTGGTTTATGTTGAGATAAACTTGATGAAATAACCTACGTAAGTGAGAAGGATTAGCCGCCTTCTATGAAAAATGTTGGGCTATTTTTCTAGCACACTTACTAGAATCCTGAGGTAAGATGGCCAAATATATACTTTTGTATATATATATCTTACACATCGAGGACTCAGGTGGATGAAGGGGTTAGTTGTGTGTTATGAGTTTACCCTGATCTTAGAAAGTTCCAGACTAGTTTCACTTATCTAAGAGAAGGATTGCTCATTATCACTATGTACTAGTTCCAGATATGTTCACTAGTGCTTAAGCAACTAATCTCGCTATTGCTCTTCTGGAAAGCTTGTTTTCGAGTTTCAGAAGATTTCTTTCGCATTAGTGGGGGAATGTTGGTAATGCTCAATCCCACATAGTGTTGGAAACACTATTGGGAATGGTATTTAAGGCTTGACATTCCACTTCCTTGTTGAGTGATAGAGAACAAGGGGGCTCTCGCGCACCGCCGCCGTCGTCCGTCCGTCTCGTCTCGGCTCGGCACGGCACGGCACGGCTCGGCTCGGCTCGGCTCATGGTCGTGGTCGTGGTCGTGGTCGTGGTCGAGGTCGAGGTCGAGGTCGTGGTCGTGGTAATACGTGTCTTCAACACGTCCGCGCGGATACTATCTTTTTAGAGAAAATTCTTGAGGAATTTCTCTTTGAAAGAAACAAATGGAAAATGTGAAAGATATCAACTGATATTTATAGGCTGTTGATGACTGTTTGAATTTCAAATAATAACAATTGAATTATTTGTTATCAGAAATTAAACAGTTTATTCCTAAATTAAATCAGAAACGTTAAGATGTACCTGGACTGATTTACAGCTTTGTACATAGGAGACAAGCTGTTAATATTAGGAGTTACAGAAGTTATTTGATTTAATTCCAGGGGTTACATGATAAAATTTCGGGAGTTATAACAGCTGAATAATGATACAATGAACCTGGACTATTTCTGAGTCAGGTTCATCTAGACGTTTCAGCTGTTACAAATAAGAGGTTTAATCCTGAAATTTTATGGACGATTTTAACCCTATTTCTAGCCTATAAATAGAGAGCTATATTCAGCTTCTCAACTCACTCCAAAACATTCACAATTCACTTACAAAGTGTTTTCTAAAGTTCTCTTTGTGAGTTCTCTCTGAGTGCTTTCCGATCAGAAGTACAATACCACCAGCAGTCCACTCCGGTTTCGGGTGTACGGAATTCGGAGCGACCGTGTTAACCTCGGGGGACGGTCCGCCTACTACAGCGATTACACACATCGGGGCGAATTCGTTTCTAAGGCAGTGGTTCTTACCACGACACGGTTTACGAATCTGTTCTTCTTAATTACTATTTATATTTCCAGTCAGTGCTAACGGTGTAGTTTTGCAGTTCATATATCCAACATGACTCACCAGTGTGTCCACCAAACTCTTCCAGACCGTGTCGAATTGTGTTAAGTTGGAGGTGATACCGCCCGTTTTAAAGCCTGCCTCAGGGAGGTCTACCTCCAGGATTCCATAAAAAGAGCCAAGACATGGTTCATCCCCTGCCCATGAATATGCCTCTTTCTGGTTGGGACAGCTAGCTATGAGATCGTGGATTGAGGAATTGACACAACTATAACAAGCGTCTGGAGTAGAGTCTCCTCTGCACATACCAAGAGCGTAAACTTTATCGGAGTTCTGGCCAATACTGCCATTGAAAAACCAATCGTTTGCAGAGACATTAGATGGGAGTGAAACGAGAATAAGGTCCCGGTTTTTGCCATATGCGCTGTTTGTGGTAAAATTACCAGTGTCGTAGCATTTTGGGGCAGCGGCAACAAGATTGAGGCCAATAAGCAGAAACGAGAGAAGGCGATTTTCCCAAAAAATCACCCTTACCCACTAATTTTCCCTGTCAGACACCGTTCAAACTATATTTCCCGATCTTAAACCTTTGCAGTAAGCCGCGCCCATGAAGCGCGTCTTGCCAAACGTGTAAAACACTCAGGTGTTAATTTTGTAAATATTTTTAAAATGATACATAATATGTAATTAATTTCTATTAGGTAATATTTGCATAAAAACGTCAAATTTATTTATTTATTTTTTGTGTGTGAAAAAAACTTTCTATATTAAAATTTTTAAATATTCTTTTGCAAATTATTTTATAACTCGATAAATTTTGATTTTTGCATGAAATTAAATAATACGTATAATCTAGTATAGGAAAACTTTGAGGGTAAGTATTTTAAAATTTGAATAATTTTATAAAAGTTTTATAACTAATATTTCTTTTTCAAAATGATGATGATGAGAAGATAAAATTATATATTTTTGAAAAAAATTGAATTTATATTCTTTTTGTATTGAATTTTATTCATTTTTAATTTTTTTATTGCATTTTTATTGATTTTTAAAAAAATGAATAATAATTCATTTGATCTATCAATTGTAAGATTTTTGCATTAAATTACACAATACGTATAATCTAGTATAGAAAACTTTGAGGGTAATTATTTTAAAATATGAATAATTTTATAAAAGTTTTATAACTAGTATTTCTTTTTCAAAATGATGATGATGATGATAAATATTTTATAATTTAAAAGAATTATATATTTTATATATTTTTGAAAAAAAATTAACTTTTAAAATTAATTGTTTAAAAATATAAACAAATATTAAAATAAACTTTTAAAATTAATAATGTTTATTCATTTTTAATAAAATTAGAATTTAATATTTATTTTATATTTTTTAAAATTAATATTAGAAAGAATATTTTAAATAAAGAGGTGATATTTTTTAGCTTTATATTTTTTCTATTGAATTTTATTCATTTTTAATTTTTTTATTGCATTTTTATTGATTTTTTAAAAAAAGTGAATAATAATTCATTTGATCTATCAATTGTAATTAAAAGTATAAAAATGCAATAAAAAAAAGAATTAAAAGTGAATAAAATTCAATACAAAAAGAATATAAAGTCAATTTTTTTTCAAAAATATATAAAATTTATAATTTTTTAAATTATAAAATATTTATTATCATCGTCATTTTGAAAAAGAAATAATAGTTATTAAACTTTTATAAAATTATTCATATTTTAAAATACTTACCCTCAAAGATTTCCTATACTAGATTATACGTATTATTTAATTTCATGCAAAAATCAAAATTTATCGAGTTATAAAATAATTTGTAAAAGAATATTTAAAGATTTTAATGTAGAAAGTTTTTTTTCACACACAAAAAATAAATAAATAAATAAAGTTGATGTTTGTACACAAATATCACCATAAAAGAAATTAATTACATATTAGACATAATTTTAAAAATATTTACAAAATTAACGCCTAAGTTTTTTACACGTTTAGCAAAGCGCGCCCTGACGCCAGATCAGTATAAGGCGCGCCCCCTTGGGTACGCCTTACTACAAAGGGTGTTAAATCAAAAAAATATAGTCTGAACGATGTCTGACAGAAAAAAATAATAGGTAAAGGTGATTTTTTTGGAAAAATCGCCACGAGAGAACGGAAGAAAGAGCCTTAAGTTTAACCCACATTTTTTCCAGTGATTTGATTGAAATAGAAAGTGGTAATTTTGACAGAAATTGGAGGTTTTGTTTGCTTGATTTGAGTTGGGGAGAATCAAGAGCGCCCTTTAAAGCAAAAGTCTTTACTCTTTAGCTTTTAAAAGTCGATTGAATGTCGAAACCTAGTCTTTAACATTTAATCCCTCGGTCTCACCTTGATGAGTGAGACTGTGCAAAAGATACTTCCATGTTTCTTCCTCTATTTTGGTCACCAAGCTAAGAATTTTGGGAAGATTGGCAGATCGGGATGTTTTGTTTGCTTGAGTTGGAGAAAGAGTCGAGAGCGCCCATTAAAGCAAAAGTTTTAAGCTTTAAAAGGTCGATCAAAACTTGGTCTTTAGTTCCTCAGTCTCACCTTTGTTTGGTGGGCAATCTTCTTTTGGGTTTTGGCTTAATATAAAAATAAATATGCTAAAAACGTTTGAGTTAATTTTTTTTTTAAAAATGTGTCTAACGTTTTATCATATATACTTTTAGGTATCCATCATTGATTTTTTTAATTTTTTAATAATAAAAATAATATTTTTAATTAAAAAGAAAAATAAAAAATTTATTTATAAAAAACTCATTTTTTACTAAAATTATAAAAAACCTAAAAAATTAAAATGTCTCATTTTAACCTCATTACCAACCGTCAACGTCATCTCTGACCATCATTGTCATCTTCGAACGGTCACCCACTTTTTGCCACCCACCTATTGATCAATCGTCATTCTTACCATCACCCAAAATTCCTAAATCTAAAATCAAAAAAATCCAAATCCCTAATTCCTAATTTCAGTTTCCCAACCTAGACGGCCGTCAGCCATCTCTGACCATTATCGTCATTGCTGAACAGTTGTTTTTTTTTATCAAAATTTCACAGTGGTTCAAATGGTAGTGACGGTGTGGCTTATGGAAGTTAGAATCGACGAAGAACAGTGACAGTATTCGATTAACTTTTAAACGCTTCTTCACGACAAACAGTGGCATATTGCAATAGAAGGTCAGCAGAGGTTTATTCGGGGGTCGACGCTGGTGCTAATGACGGTGGTGATGACGATCACCTCTGATCGGCCGACGTCTATGGAAAAGGGAAGGGGAAAGGGGAAGGGAAAAGGGGGAGAGGGGAGGGAGCACCAGGGGCTGCTACTGTTTTGGGTTTTTTCCACAAAAAATATTTTTATTTTTAATTTTTTAAATAAATTATCAAAATTATCATAACGAGACACGTGTCACTTAACAATGATTTTTAACAACGCTTAACGTCTAGACACCTAAAAATATAACGTTTGAAACATTAGACACATATTTTTAACAAAAAAAAAAATTAAATACTAAAATATTTTTCAAGATATAATTCGCACACTTATTTTTATATTAAGTCTTTGGGGTTTTATGATGGAACATAAGGATATTGCAAGCCAGTCACCGGTAATAAATATGTTTCAATTTTAACTTTAAATAGAATATTAATTATATCTTATATTTCATATAAAATATTAATTCTTAAATTTTATATAAAATATTAATTTCACCCTTTAATTCTGTCAAAAAAAAAATTATGTCACCACTTATCACTGTTGTATATCATTGTCGGTTACTATTACTAGTCATTGTCATCATCACCACCAACAATCATTAGAATAATTGCAATAACTTATTTATCTTAGTGGTTAAAATAATAGTTGTCGTTCCTAGATGACATGGTTCGAACATCAGTTAAGTGTAGCAGGGTGATCGAGCAATTAATGTTAAATGGTTTAGAGTATTTAGAACATATATTACTTTTTAATCACTTTAGCTTAATAATAAAAAGTAATATAAAATCTTCAACCTTTTAAAAATAAATTGTAATAATAAATTTATCATTATATTCCTTTAGAAATAAGAATAATAAAATTTAAATATATATCGTAATATAATGATACTAATTTAATTTATATAAATTTTGATAAATTGTGTAATTTTCGTCTTTATTTTTCTAGTATTATGTCTTTTATATGAAATACTTTAGGTGTAATTTTTTATCTTCATTGTATGATTAAATGAATATTTTAAGAGAAATCTGATTGATGATTTTATTATATTTTCATTAAAAAATCTCTCATTATATTTAATTCAATTACTTTTAATTTATTTAGTTTTTGAAAATATAATCTTTATTAAATTTTAATTAAAAATGATAAATTCTTTTATTATGATGATAACTAATGTATATCATATTGTTAATATTTTTATAAATACATTTAGACAAATTCAATTAATTCTTTTTTTATATCGAATTTATGGGTGTTTTAATGGTTTAATGGAATATGTACACTATCATAATTAAGAAAAATTATAAATATATATTACATTGTAATCATCTTAGATTATAGAATAGGATAACCGACTGGGGTTAATTAATACAAGTTTAATGAGATCCCAAATCTTCAAACCTTATCGAGGAACCATGTCTGAGATTGAAACCTCATTTCGGATAAATTGGATGGTTCCGGTTTCGGGATCATCGGAATCTGTTTTGCCCGATACCAGAGAAGAGCTCAGGCAGAATCCAGGCTTGGAGGGCTCCGGAAGAGAATAAGTACATCGACTAAGAGTTACAACTGAACCCATACTTGGTCTGCTACCAATATCTTCTTGAACGCATAGCAACCCAAGGTGGATACATTTCACCATTTCACTTCTTGAACCACACTTCAGATTGGTATCTATTACATTCAAACTTGACCCTTTCTTCCAGTTTTCCCATGCCTGCAAATTACATATTCCGGAGCCATGTATCCACTATAAACGATAAGATACGAAGTCGATTTCAGTGACAGTTGAATATTTAATACTTGCCATGGCATTTGAGAGGACACTTACAATGTTCCCACAATTCTACTTGTCCCACAATTCTACTTGTATCAGTATGAGTTTGATCCAAATTGAATAACTTTGCCATCCCAAAATCTGATATTCTAGGATTCATCTCCGCGTCCAATAGAATGTTATCGGCTTTTAAGTCCCGATGAATTATTCGTAGCCGAGAATCTTTGTGAAGATAGTGAATCCCTCGAGCGATGCCGCATATGATTTTGTATCTGAGCTCCCAATTCAACAGCAAACGCTTGGTTGGATCTACAAATTTGAAAGAAAAATGTAAAACAACTCACTTTATGGTAAAACAATGTTAACAGCAAAGAAATGGTATCGTACGGAATATAAAGTTGTTGGGGCTTGATGCAGGCAAAAACTCAGAGACAAGAAGCCTTTCCTCTTCCTGTAAGCAAAAACCTATAAGCCTAACCAAATTCCTGTGCTGAAGCCTTGCCATTAATGTGACTTCATTCTTGAATTCCGATTCTCCTTGTTCAGAATTCCTTGACAGCCTCTTTGGCGATTTCTTGTCTGTCAGGAAGCGTTCCTTGGGCAACCAACAGGAAAAATATGAATATATTCCTACGTTATGTAGACTCATTCTTCCATTACAGTCTGATTACCTTGTAAACAGTACCGAATCCACCTTGTCCGTGCTTATTATTGTTGGAGAAGTTCATTGTTGCTTCTTTGATAGTGCTGAAGTCGAGTTGCAATGACTGCCTGCTGAAGTCAAATGGCATTCTGGTGCAGACATGTTCATCTGCAACATCAGAGACTGAATTGGTGACCGTATATGTACCTGAAAACAAAAGTGAAATGGTATGGTCACTTACTTTCCGCCTGGCTTCTCGTCTTCTTCCGTCTCTTTAAAAGCACGATGCAAGTAAGAGTTATGAACGCTGTTAAAGTAGCAATTGGAACAACGATGAATATAGCTGTTCGAGAAGTGGCGGTTCTTTTATCTACAAAAGCCAGCAACATAATCGTGTATAGGAAATGGGATAATTATAAGAGGTCCAGTGTACCGTTCTTTTCTATTGTATCAGTTGGAGGAGGAATATTAGGCACGGTAGGAGGTGGTGGAGATCGGACCGGAGAGCTAGCTGAAGATTCGTAAAAGGGATACAAATCCCATTGGAAGAAACAGTTAGGCTTATGGATGAATCCTCCCTGCCTCCCGTGGCAACGTCTTCGATACTCATCCACACATGTTCGAAGGCAGTTGGAGCAGTCATTCTGAGATAGATCCGGTGTGCACTGCATGAGCGAATATATCCTTCTAAGGTTGGTGAAATCGGTTTCCTCGGTTGCAAACTTTAGCCTAGAAGATCCCATGGAAGCTTTCCTCTGCAAACTATCAGTTAAATTCCCCCAAACCTCATCAAAATGCGTTGAATTCGAGTCTATATTGTCATCATTACATCCTATGTTGGTTGGATCTAGCTCCAGAGTTCCGAAAACAGAGCGATTTGTATAGCGTACTATACAAGGCGGATTCCCCAGTCCCCATGAAATGGCTTCTTTTTGGCTGTGACACTCGGCTAAGATGCCTCGAGTCGCTGAATCGATACGGTCAGAACAAACTTGAGCAGAAGCGTCCCCTCTGCGAAGCCCCAGAGCATATACTTTGTTGGGGTCTTGCCCAATGCTGCCACTGAAGAAACCTCCATTTTTGGAGACATTGATCGTGAGAGACGCAAGGAGGTGGTCACGGTTTCTACCGTACGTACTATCCGATGTGAAGTTCCCTGTATCATAGCAAATTTGGGCAGTGGTAAGAACCATGGCTAAGATCATTTGACAGACATGAACAACCAAAATGTTGACAAGCATTGCGGGATTCAGTGCTAGTTTCCCCTCCGGTAAACCGAACTGTTTTCAACTTTCAGACATCATGTTATTCTCCGGGAGAGGACCGATGTCTCAATTTCTAGCTTTCTTTCAATTATTTCAGTTGACAAATATCAAATATGTGCGCTAACTAACTTAAGAAAAGGGTTAATTTTTTACTTTAAACTTGATAGCTTAATGTCAAACTTCGATGACTCGTCTTCTTTTAAACGAGTTTGTTCTCGAACATAAATAAATGAACACACTTTTGTTCATGTTCATTTGTTTATTAAATGAACATAAAAGTTTTGTTCATATTCATTCTTGTAACTCAATAACGAACATAAACGAATGTTATACGAAAGATTCATGAACAATTCGTCGAACGATCTATTCGTTTACTCCCCTATTAAGAATTATTCAGAATCTATCATCTTATAACAGTGAACAAAAAGGGAGATGAACTAATGTTGCTATTTGAAGATTCAAGGGGCAGACCGAATAGGAACATGTCAATAGGGTGTTTAAAAGGTTAACTCGACCACCGATCGAACCAAATTAATTAAAATTAAATTAATAAAAAAATTTGTTTAATCGTTAACCAAACTGAAATTTTTATAATTTTTTAATGAAATTAATTTGAGTTTAATAAAAATATATTTTTTATTTCAGTTAAAATTTGATTATGTCTTGAAAGTTTAATGAGTCTAGATGATTTAAAAATAGTTTGATTTTAATTCTTAACGAGCTAGAACTTAAAATATATACACAATATATATGGTATATTAAATATTTAATATTTTGAAAACATTTTGATGTTTCGATATAACAAATTAAATTTAAATGAATTTTAAGATTTTACAAATGATTTTCTAAGAATATTTGATTTAATTAATCGAATATCAAATTATTACTCCAAGTCTTTCAAGATTAATTTCAAAAACTTACTAAATGTGTAAAATTGTGTTTTGTACTTAAACTATTTTTGAAACAATTTTCACAAAGTATTTTGAACCAAAAATCAAGCCTAAAATCAATTTTTCAAAGTGATGCACCAATCCATGCATCGATGCACCATGGATTAAATTGAACATCGAATGCATTTTATGCATCGATGCACATACCATGCATCGATGCACTCAGTGCATTTGATGCATCGATGCACAAACCATGCATCGATGCACTATGGCTATTTTGAAACATCGAATGCATTTTATGCATCGATGCACTCTTAGTGCACCGATGCACTAAGGGTCCAACGGTCAAAATATTTGAGTTTTACACTGATGCACCGATGCACCATGGGTATGGATCGATGCACTGACGCTCCCAACTGTTTTAATTAATTATTTTCACACTTAAACGGCTCTATTGACTCCACTAAGAATCTCCAACGTTCAGAATCATTTGAAGGAGTATTTAAACAAGCTTAGAAGCCATTGATCAAAAAGAAGAAACAACAATAAACAAGAATCAAGAGAGAATCAAAGAGAAAGCATCAAACCTCAAGTTTGAGCATTTCAAGCCTATTTTTCATTCAATATTCATTTTGCTTTTAAGACACTACTTGTACTCAATTGTATTCATTTTCAGTGTTCTTTTCTTTGTTCTAGAATTGTGCAAACAATCTACCTTGTGAGGATTTCTTTGTAAGTTTGCAAATTTGTAATCTTCTCTTTGAGAAAGAGTGTTCTCAAGAATTGGGGTATATTCTTGAGGGAGTTGTAAGGTTATCTCTTTGGCCTCAAAAGAAAGAACAAATTATTGAATTTGTTAGAAAATCCTTAGTGTGGATAACTAAGGTAGTGGACGTAGACTTTGATTGAGAAAGTCGAACCACTCTAAATCGTTGTGCAATTACTTTCAATTTTCTGCAAAAGCTTCCACCAAAATTTTAATTGCCAATTCACCCCCTCTTGGCCGATTCTTTCGATCGATTAACTCAACAATTGGTATCAGAGCCTCACTCATTTGAAGGTTTAATCGCCTCTTGAGTCGATTCGAGAAGAGTTATATCGATTATCAAGTCATCAATGACCTCTACTTCAAATGTCGACTCCGGTCTCGATTCGATGCCCGTCAACAAGCCTCCTTTCTTCAATGGAGCTAACTATGCCTATTGGAAGAATAGGATGATGTATTTCATTCAAGCAAGTGACATGGGAGCATGGAATATTGTAGAAGACGGATATATCAAGCCTCTCACCCATCCAAGATTGTGGAGTGAAGGAGAGACAAGAATGTTCCAGCTCAACTCCAAAGCCATCCATATCATATTTTGTGCTCTTGGACCAGATGAATATGGAAGAGTTTCATCTTGTACAACCGCCAAAGAAATATGAGATAAACTACAAGTCACTCATGAAGGCACCGACGAGGTAAAATAATCTAAAATTAGTATTCTAACACATAGCTATGAAAATATCAAGATGAAACCAAATGAAGATATCAAAGCTATGACGGATAGATTCTCTACGATTGTCAATGGTCTCAAATCATTTGGAGAGATCATTCCAAACGAAAAGCTTGTGAGGAAGTTAGTTTACTCACTTCCAAAATCGTGGCAATCCAAGAAGACGACAATCATCGAGGCTAAGAACCTAAAGTCCTTAACTCTTGAAGAGCTAATCGGTTCCCTCCTCACTCATGAAATGATGCTTGAAGATGAGGTGGATCTTGATAAGATTGACGAGACATCAAAGGAGAATGAGAATAAGAAAAACATTGGAGTTGCTCTCAAATCCACAAAAGATGAGAGTGATTCAGATGAAGATGATGAGAAAATGACATTGTTTGCCAAACGGTTCAGAAAAATGATGAGACCTTACCGAGGAAGAAAATTCAAACGAAATAAAGGCCTCAAAAATGAACCAAAAGAGAAGGACCCTATCATTTGCTATGAATGCAAAAAGCCGGGGTATGTCAAATGTGATTGCCCATAATTGAAGAGAAAGGGTCAATCAAAGAATAAACACAAGGCTCATGTGGCTAAATGGAGCGATGAAGAAGGTTCCGATGAAGATGAACAAGAAGTAGCAAACTTGTGCTTAAAGGCATTCGGGGAAGATTATAAGGTAATCTCTAACTCATCTGAATTAGATGATTTATCTTATGTGAGTTATTAGAAGAATATAATGGGTTGGCTTCGGATTATGAGAAATTTTTTTTAAAATATAAAAATGATGTCTCAAAATTGAAAAATGAAAATAAGCTCATATCCAAGACCAACAATGATTTTGAAAGTAAAATCAAAGATTTGCAAATCAAACTAGAAGAGTTTGAAAAGAAAATTTTGGATTTGCAAAATTTACTTTCGGTCAATGATGATCATCAAAAGAAAATTGATGATCTTAAAGCTTCTTTTGATAAAGTTGGAACAAAACGTTTTGAAAATGGAGAAAATTTAAAATCCAACTTTGTTAGAAAAAGTTTTAAAACCTACAATCATAGAGGTCCCCGAAGAACCTCTAATGGAAAAATCGTTAGAAGTATATGGGTTCCTAAAGGACTCATTACTACTAAAGATAAAGATATCCTAAACAAATGGATATCTATGGGAACTAGGATTTTGGAAACTAATGAATATGGA
The DNA here is from genome assembly GCF_006381635.1 of Hibiscus syriacus. Classification (NCBI taxonomy): domain Eukaryota; kingdom Viridiplantae; phylum Streptophyta; class Magnoliopsida; order Malvales; family Malvaceae; genus Hibiscus; species Hibiscus syriacus. The sequence goes on from NW_024062971.1 coordinate 239,545, forward strand.
CCCAAAAGAATTTGGGTACCAAAAATTAGAAATTAATCTATGTTTGTAAGAAAAGGAGCATTGCTACAAGGCACGGGAAACAAATTCAAACTCATGGTACCTTGATAGTGGATGCTCAAGACACATGACCGGGGACAAAAGCCGGTTCATAGAGCTTAACGCCAAAAATGGAGGAGAGGTGACTTTTAGTGATAATTCAAAAGGTCACATTGAAGGCATAGGTACAATAGATAATACCTATTCCATACAAATTAAAAATGTTTTATATGTGAATGGATTAAAGCATAATCTTTTGAGTATTAGTCAATTTTGTGACAAGGGATTCAATGTCATGTTTGAAACTAATGGTTGTAAAGTTTTTGACATTGCATCTAATCAGATTATGCTTGTTGGTCATAGAATAAGAAACATTTACATGGTGCATTTAGACTCTATTGATATGACTAATTTATGCCTAGTTGCTAAGGATGAGCATGATAGTTGGTTATGGCATAGGAGACTAGGACATGCTAGTATGAGTGTTTTGCAACGACTAATTCAAGGAAATTTAGTTCGAGGGTTGCCTAAGCTTAAATTTGATAATGATAAAATCTGTGATGCTTGTGCTAAAGAAAAGAAAAAGCGAATTTCTTTTAAATCCATTAATGATATATCAACTAGTAGAGTATTACAATTGATCCATATAGATCTTTTTGAGCAAACTAGGACTACTAGCTTGGGTGGAAAACAATATGCATTTGTCTTGGTAGATGACTATTCTAGATATACTTGGGTTCTATTCTTAAGTACTAAAGATGAAGCATTAGAAAAAATCATCATGTTTTCAAAAGTAATCCAAAACGAAATAGGTTACTCTATACCTAGTGTTAGGAGTGATCATGGAACTGAATTTGAAAATCTTGGATTTACTGATTTTTGTAATTCTAATGGTATTAGCCATAATTTTTCATCACCTAGAACCCCTCAACAAAATGTAGTTGTTGAGAGGAAAAATCGAACATTAGAAGAAATGGCTAGAACCATGCTTTGTGAAAACAATTTGCCAAAATATTTTTAGGTGGAAGCCACAAATACCGCTTGTTACGTTATAAATCGAGCAATGATTAGGCCAATCTTAAAGAAAACTCCATATGAAATTTTCAAAAATAAAAAGCCTAAGATTAGCTATTTTCATCCTTTTGGATGTAAATGTTTTGTTTTAAACAACGGTAAAGATAATCTTGGCAAATTTGATGCTAAAAGTGATGAAGGAATTTTTCTGGGTTATTCCTTAAATTCTAAAGCTTATCGAGTATTTAATAAAAGAACTTTAGTTGTATAATAGTCTATACATGTTGTTTCCGATGATAATCCCCTTCCGATGAAGGATTCTTGTTTGAATGATGATGTAGGTATTATAAATATAAATGATGTTGAACATGAAGTTGGAGAACCATCATCAAAGAAAGAAACGAAAGATGAGGAAACTCAAGATCCTCTCGAGAATCCAACCATTGAAGAAAGGGAAGTATCTTACCCAAAAGAGTACAACTATGTCAAGGATGGTGAGATTATGGTGATCCATCCAAAGGGGTAAAACTTGATTTCTCTTAGAAATATTTGTAATTATGTTGCATTTATCTCATGCATAGAGCCTAAGAATATCAAAGAAGCATTAAATGATGAACATTGGATTATGGCTATGCAAGAAGAGTTAAATCAATTTGAGAGAAGTAAAGTATGGACATTAGTTGAAAGGCCTAGTAATAAATCATTGTAGGTACTAGATGGGTATTTAGGAATAAGCTTGATGAAAGTGGTAATATAGTGAGAAACAAGGCTAGACTTGTTGCTCAACGGTATACTCAAGAAGAAGGCATAGACTATGATGAAACATACGCTCCCGTAGCTAGGATGGAAGCAATTAGAATGTTAATAGCATTTGCATGTTTTCATGAATTTAAATTATATCAAATGGATGTTAAAAGTGCATTTTTAAATGGTTTTATAAAGGAATAAGTGTATGTGGAACAACCTCCTGGTTTTGAAGATTTAAAATTTCCAAATCATGTTCTTAAATTGACAAAAGCGCTTTATGGTTTAAAACAAGCTCCTAGAGCTTGGTATAAAAGATTGTCAAACTTTTTAATTGAAAAGGGTTTTTCAAAAGGGAAGGTTGACACTACATTGTTTTTAAAGCATAAAGGTAAAGATTTATTAGTAGTTCAAATTTATGTTGATGATATAATATTTGGTTCTACTAATGACGTTCTTTGCCAAGAATTTTCTAAGCTAATACAAAGTGAATTCGAGATGAGTATGATGGGGGAGCTCTCATTTTTCTTGGGACTCCAAATCAAGCAACGAAAAGATGGCATCTTCATCAATCAAGCTAAGTACGTCAAAGATATGCTCAAGAAGTTTGGACTGGAAAATGGGAAACCACATAACACTCCAATGAGCTCATCGATAAATCTTGACATAGATGAAGGAGGTAAATGTGTGGATATTAAATTATATAGGTCAATGGTTGGTTTTTTGCTTTATCTAACTACAAGTAGATCGGACATTATGTTTAGTATTTGCTTATGTGCTAGATTTCAATCATGCCCTAAGGAATCACATTTACTAGCTGTTAAGAGAATCTTTAGATACCTTAAGGACACTCCTAGTTTAGGACTTTGGTATCCTAGAGACTCTACCTTTAGCTTGCATGCCTTCTATGATGCGGATTATGGAGATTGCAAATTTGATAGGAAAAGCACCTCCGGTACTTGCCAATTCCTTGGAAATATGTTGATTTCTTGGTTTTCAAAGAAACAAAATTGTGTAGCATTATCTACCACTGAAGCGGAATACATTTCAGCTGGTAGTTGTTGTACACAAATTTTATGGATGAAACAACAACTTTTTGACTATGGAATTGAAGTAGGTACCATTCCTATTAAGTGTGACAATACTAGTGTTATTTGTCTCACTAAAAATCCCATCCAACACTCTAGAACTAAGCATATTGAAATTAGACATCACTTTATTAGAGACCATGTCGCTAAGGAAGATGTAGTTCTAGAATTCGTTGATACTTTGCACCAATTAGCGGATATTTTTAAAAAACCTTTAGACAAAGAAAGATTTTGGACACTTAGGAGAGAATTAGGTTTAACTGACCTATCTTCACTTAGTGTTTAAAATAATTTTAGCATTTTTAAAGAATAAATGAAAAATGCTTATAATAATAATTTTTATTGCATTATTTGCTATTAGTTAGGGGGAGTTTATGTTTGTTGAATACAATTTGATATTTCGATATAACAAATTAATATAAATGAATTTTAAGATTTTTCAAAAGATTTTCTAAGTATATTCGATATAATTATTCGAATATCAAAATATTACTCCAAATCTTTCAAAAGTCATTTTTAATCCTTACTCAAGTGTAAAATTAAGTTTTAATCTTCAAATAATTTCAAAATAATTTTACAAAGTATTTCGAACCGTTTCAAAGCCAAAAATTACAGTTTGTCCAGAGGGAACCGATTCCCCCCAAGGGGTACCAATTCCCCCTGAATGGTTTTGCTCCGAGAAATAACAGTGTGCTCGGAGGGAACCGATTCCCCCCAGGGGGTATCGATTCCCCCACTGTTCAACGGTCGAATATTTGGATTTTACACTTAGGGAACCGATTCCCCATGAGGGGTACTGATTCCTCCCACGCTCCAAGCTGTTTTATTAATTGTTTTCACACTAAAACGACTCTATTGACTCCACTAATCATCCCCAACGTTCAGAATCATTTGAAGGTGTATATAAACAAGCTTAGAATCCATTGATCAAGAACAAGAAACAACAATCATCAAGAGTTGAGAGAGAATCAAAGAGAAAGCATCAAACTTATTGTTTGAGCACTTCAAGCCTATTTTTCATTCAATATTCATTGTGCTTTCACGAACACCATTTGTGCTTTATTGTATTTATCATTGAGCGTTATTTCTTTGTTCTAGAATTGTGCAAATAATCTACCTTGTGAGGTTTTCCTTGTAAGTTTGCAAATTTGTGTATTTCTCTTTGAAAAAGAGTGTGCTCAAGAATTTGGGGTATAATTCTTGAGGGAGTTGTAAGGTTACTCTTTTTCCTTAAAAGAAAGAACAAATTAGTGAATTTGTTGGAAAATCCTTAGTGTGGATAGCTAAGGTAGTGGACGTAGACTTTGGTTGAGAAAGTCGAACCACTCTAAATCGCTATGCAAATATTTTCAATTTTCTGCAAAAGCTTCCACCAAAAATTTTATTGCCAATTCACCCCCCTCTTGGCAATTTCCATCGATCGATTAACTCAACAATTAGCATCAGAGCTTGACTCATTTGAAGGTTTACCCGCCTCTTGAGTAGATCCAGGAAGAGTTAAATCGATAAAGATGGCGTCCACTTCCGGTTCATTCTCCATGGAAGAATCCAGACCAATTGATGTGCCTCCACACTTCAATGGAACAAATTATCGTCGTTGGAAGAAGTTCATGATGATATTTATCCAAGCATTTGATATGGAAGCTTGGATGATGATCGAGAAAAGATATTCTTCTCTACGAAGAAGGCAAAGAACTAAGAACGAAAGAAAGCTCAACAAAACACAAAGGCTATGCACATGTTATGTTGTGCAATTGATCCTAGTGTATATAAAGGAGTTTCTTCTTGTTCAAGTGCTAAGGAAATGTGGGATAAGCTTGAGGAGATCTATGGAGACAAGGAAGAAAAAGAACCAAAAAAGGTGATGTCTCTATTAGCTCTCACAGAGCCAAAGGTATCTTCTAACTCAAATAAATTAAATTCAAAATCTTTTAATGAGTTACAAGATGCTTATGATGAATTATTTTCAGAGTTTGAGACCATGAACTCCAAATACAATAAATTGATTTCTAAATTTATTGTTAAAAATGATCTTATTTTGAAAGCTAAAACAGGCTTGGAAATCAAAATGAAATGTTGAGAAAGAAGTTAGAGCTTTCAAAAATAAAATCTGAAAACTTTGAAAAAGAAATTGTCAAATTAAACAAACTTCTTCTAGAAACAAAAATGAATTTTGAAAATCAAAATGAAATCTTGAAGAAGGATTTAGAGCTTTCAAAAATAAATTTTGAAAGTATTGAAAAAGAAAATTTCGATTTGAAAGTTAAGTTTGAATGTTTAATAAAAGAAAAAGAGATCATTTTAAATAATTCATCTAGTTTAATAATGACAATATGTTCACATTGTCATTATCATGGTCATAAGGAACATACTTGTCCTTTAAAGAAAGGAAAACAATTTAAAATTAGAAAAGTATGGGTTCCAAAAGGAACAAGAGGCATTGAAACTAATGTTCAAGGATCCACATCAATTTGGATACCAAAATCTACTTAAATGTCTCTTGTAGGTGTGTGGGAGCAATGGTGATGAACATGATGATATTCAAGATGCTCTAGCCACACATGAAAAAAAGAATGGGTAACCTCTAAACTTAATGTTTTTATTTTAGTTGGTTGCTCATTTAGTTTATTCGTGCATGAGGATTTAAATGTTGAATAATTCTAAATGATTATGTTTTATCTCATGTATGTTGAAAAATATTGTATGATGAACATAGTGATTTTTGGTAATGTTTTATAAACTATAGTTCATCATATTAATTTTTTGTCAAAATTGTTTTTAAAATGTAATTGATATCTCTTTAACAATTGATATCGATTTTTCAAGAACTTTGGTTTTGCAAAATTTTGACCTTAAATTTTTCTTAATGATTATGCATTTTTTTAAAATATATATATATATTATAAAGTTTTAATGCATAACATTTTCAAAAACTTTATGCATGTGCTCTTAATCTTGCATAATGTTTTGTATGTGAATGGATTAAAGCATAATCCGATTAGATGAATTTGATAAAAGATACAATGTCTTATTTTTTTAAAATTAAATGTTTGCAAAATTGATTGACATTGCATCTACTTTGATTATGCTTGTTGGTCATAGAATATGAAACATTTACATGGTGCATTTAGATTCTATTAATGTGACTAATTTATGCCTAGTTGCTAAGGATGAGCATGATAGTTGGTTATGACATAGGAGACTAGGACATGCTAGTATGAGTGTTTTGCAACGGTTAGTTCAAGGAGAATTGGTTCGAGGGCTGCCTAAACTAAAATTTGATAATGATAAAATCTGTGATGCTTGTTCTAAAGGAAAACAAAAGCGAGTTTCTTTTAAATCCATTAATGGCGTATCAAGTAGTAGAGTATTACAATTGATCCGTATAGATCTTTTTGGGCCAACTAGGACTACTAGCTTTGGTGGAAAACAATACGCATTTGTCTTGGTAGATGACTATTCTAGATATACTTGGGTCCTATTTTTAAGTACTAAAGATGAAGCATTAGAACATTTCATCACATTTTCAAAAATAATCCAAAATGAAAAATATTACTCTATAACTAGTGTTAGGAGTGATCATGGCACTGAATTTGAAAATCTTGGATTTATTGAGTTTTGTAATTCTAATGGTATTAGCCATAATTTTTCAGCACCTAGAACCCCTCAACAAAATGGAGTTATTGAGAGGAAAAATCGAACTTTAGAAGAAATGGCTAGAACCATGCTTTGTGAAAATAATTTGCCAAAATATTTTTGGACGGAAGCCACAAATACTGCTTGTTATGTTGTAAATTGAGTAATGATTAGGCCAATTTTAAAGAAAATTCCATATGAAATTTTCAAAAATAAAAAGCCTAACATTAGTTATTTTCATCCTTTTGGATGTAAATGTTTTGTTTTGAACAACGGTAAAGAAAACCTTGGCAAATTTGATGCTAAAAGTGATGAAGGAATTTTTCTGGGTTATTCCTTAAATTCTAAAGCTTATCGAGTATTTAATAAAAGAACTTTAGTTGTAGAAGAGTTTATACATGTTGTTTTCGATGATAATCCCCTTCCGAGGAAGGATTCTTGTGTTATGATGATGTAGGTATTATAAATACAAATGAAGTTAGACATTACGTTGGAGACCCATCATCAAAGGAAGAAACAAAAGTTGAGGTAACTCGTGATCCTCTTGAGAATCCAACCATTGAAGAAAGGGAAGTATTTTATCCAATAGAGTACAACTATGTAAAGGATGGTGAGATTATAGGTGATCCATCCAAAGAGGTAACAACTCGATCTTCTCTTAGAAATATTTGTAATTATGTTGCATTTATTTCACGCATAGAGCCTAAGAATATTAAAGAAGCATTAAATGATGAACATTAGATTATGGCTATGCAAGAAGAATTAAATCAATTTGAGAGAAATAAAGTATGGACATTAGTTAAAAGGCCTAGTAATAAATCTACTGTAGGTACTAGATGGGTATTTAGGAATAAACTTGATGAGAGTGGTAATATAGTGAGAAACAAGGCTAGACTTGTTGCTCAAGGGTATACACAAGAAGAAGGCATAGACTATGATGAAACATATGCTCCCGTAGCTAGGCTGGAAGCAATTAGAATGTTATTAGCATTTGCATGTTTTCATGAATTTAAATTATATCAAATGAATGTTAAAAGTGCATTTTTAAATGGTTTTATAAAGGAAGAAGTGTATGTGGAACAACCTCCAGATTTTGAAGATTTAAAATTTCTGAATCATGTTCTTAAATTGACAAAAGCTCTTTATGGTTTAAAACAAGCTCCTAGAGCTTGGTATGAAAGATTGTCAAATTTTTTTAATTGAAAAAGGTTTTTCAAAAGGGAAGGTTGACACTACATTGTTTTTAAAGCATAAAGGTAAAGATTTATTAGTAGTTCAAATTTATGTTGATGATATAATATTTGGTTCTACTAATGATGTTCTTTGCCAAAAATTTTCTAAGATGATGCAAAGCGAATTCGAAATGAGCATGATGGGGGAGCTCTCATTTTTCTTGTGACTCCAAATCAAGCAAAGAAAAGATGGCATCTTCATCAATCAAGCTAAGTACGTCAAAGATATGCTCAAGAAGTTTGGACTGGAAAATGGCAAACCGCATGACACTCCAATGAGCTCATCAACAAAGCTTGACTTAGATGAAGGAGGTAAATGTGTGGATATTAAATTATATATGTCAATGATTGGTTCTTTGCTCTATCTAACTGCAAGTAGACCGGACATTATGTTTAGTGTTTGCTTATGTGCTAGATTTCAATCATGCCCTAGATTTCAATCATGCCCTAGGAAATCACATTTACTAGCTGTTAAGAGGATCTTTAGATATCTTAAGGACACTCCTAGTTTAGGACTTTAGTATCCTAGAGACTCTAGCTTTAGCTTGCATGTCTTTTTTTGATGTGGATTATGGAGGATGCAAATTAGATAGGAAAAGCACCTCCGGTACTTGCCAATTCCTTGGAAATATGCTAATTTCTTGGTTTTCAAAGAAACAAAATTGTGTTGCATTATCTACCACTAAAGCCGAATACATTTCAGCTGGTAGTTGTTATGCACAAGTTTTATGGATGAAACAACAACTTTTTGATTATGAAATTGATGTAGGTATCATTCCTATCAAGTCTGACAATACTAGTGTTATTTGTCTCACTAAAAATCCCATCTAACACTCTAGAACTAAGCACATTGAAATAAGACATCACTTCATTAGAGACCATGTCACTAAGGAAGATGTAGTTCTAGAATTTGTTGATACTTTGCACCAATTAGCGGATACCTTTACAAAACCTTTAGACAAGGAAATATTTTGGACACTTATGAGTGAATTAGTTTTTAGCACTTTTAAGAATAAATGAAAAATGCTTATAATGGTAATTTTTGATTGCGTTCATTGCTATTAGTTAGGGGGAGTTTATGATTCTTGGTGAAAATTAACTTTATGTTCAAATAATTTTTAATGATAAATTTGATTGATTGAACATGATTAATTTTCAATATATGAGTTGCCGATACCACTAGAGAAAATTAATTTAATATTCTGAGTGTCTAAAATCAGATTTTAGCATTTTGGTGCAGAGGGAATCGATACCCCCCTTGAAGGGTTAGACAATGAAAAACTCACAGTAGGATCTCAGTATAAGCGAAGGGATAGTTTAAGTGTTCTAGACCTTCATGACCGTTTTCTTCACCTAATGATCTCTTGGTGGTTTCGACCATCCGGAGGCCATTACTCTACTCTTCGAGCCTTAGATCTATTTTGGCTTCATTGTGTCCAAAATAATCTCAAAATTAACCTTCCACAGATTATTTTTGCTAAACTTGTCGAAACCGTAAATCTTGTTCCCAATAAGAAATTATGTTCTTCTTTAGTTTACGGTTGTATTCTTAGTAATCTGTTTAAGAAGGATGGGCTTATAGTTGGTCTTGATGCTTCCTTTCCCCTCAAAAACCAAATCAATATATTCTCTTTAACTAAATCGGGATGGAAGACCAATGAAGAAACTGGTCTTTGGGTTCGAACCGGTGAGCAACCACTTGAAGTTGACGACTCCGACGATGAACCAGAACAGCACGATGAACAAGCACGAGCATAGGAACAAGCACAACCAGAGGATCAAATACCTCCATACTTTCGATCCTTTATAAAGACATTCGATTTCTGATATGCTTCCATGGATTCTCGCTTCACTTCCATAGAATCTCATTTATCCACAATGAGAGCTCAACAATTGGAAATTCTCCGGGAGATGCGCACAAACAACTCTTCTATGAATGAACGCATTGATGCACTCTCACATGATATGGCCGCTATGCGAGCTCATTTTCCTCCTCCCGATCCTCCTACGGATGCTTAATTTTGTGTTATGCTTTAGTACTTTGAACTTAAAGCTTATTGTTTCAACATTTTGAATGTTTTTAGATGGTTTTTACTTTGTTGGGTATTTGAACTAATTTGTTTGGATTTATGGATGGTTTGACTTATATATTTGGTTATTGCATCATTTACATCATGTTAGATATATGACCAATTTTGCCATGTCACATTTCTATGAATATTGATTATGAAACTAATGGCTAACGTTTCTCTTGATTGTGGTCTTAGTAGCTTAAACTATATATAATCAATTGGCTAAATGATTTCAAAACCTTGTTTAAAATCTTTTATGAGTCTTTTTGATTTAACAAAAAGGTGGAGAAATGTTAAAAAGTGTTTTAAAGAGGAGTAGTGTTAGAGTAAGGGGGAGTAATTTCAAAACTTGATTTCAAAATCTTAAAATTACCAAAATGTTTTGTTATATCAAAAAGGGGGAGATTGTTGAATACATTTTGATATTTTGACATAACAAATTAATATAAATGAATTTTAAGATTTTCCAAAAGATTTTCTAAGTATATTCGATATAATTATTCGAATATCAAAATATTACTCCAAATCTTTCAAAAGTCATTTTTAATCCTTACTCAAGTGTAAAATTAAGTTTTAATCTTAAAATAATTTCAAAATAACTTTACAAAGTATTTCGAACCGTTTCAAAGCCAAAAATTACAGTTTGTCTATAGGGAACCGATTCCCCCTGAATGGTTTTGCTCCGAGAAATAACAGTGTGCTCGAAGGGAACCGATTCCCCCCAGGGGGTATCGATTCCCCCTACTGTTCAACGGTCGAATATTTGAATTTTACACTTAGGGGGTGTTTGGATGGGGGAATGTGGGATTCCCATGGGAATGGAATCCACATTCCCCCGTTTGGTTAGCCCGGGAATCCTATTCCCGGTAATGTAAGATTACCAATAGTGGATTTTTTGGGGTATATTACTGGGAATGTCATTACCTCCCTTTCCTTAGGTATTGTTGGATTACCGGCGTTTTGGACTAAAATGCCCTTAAATTTTTATTTTTTTTCAAAAATATATTTATTCTGTCATCGAATAATAAAAATTTTACGAAGGTTAAATTACAAATTTATCCTTAAATTATTTTAGATTTACAAAAAAAAATCTATAATTAAAATTTTATATAAAGTTCAAGGGTTAAAATAAAATTTTACCCTTTCATTAATTTTTTTTTATTTTAATTTTGTAAAAAATATATAAATATTATGAATTTAATTTTTTTTAAAGAAAATATATAAATATTTTCCAACTTATAATATTACACAAATATATAATTAGGACAATTTGGTCAAATATACATTCTAATAATCTTTTATTCCTTTAACCAAACACGGTAATCTTACATTCCTACTAAGCCAACCAAACACAAAATACAACATTCCCAGTAATGCTATTCCTTGGTAATCTTACATTCCCACTGGTAATCTTATATTCTGTGAACCAAACGCACCCTTAAGGAACCGATTCCCCATGAGGGGTACCGATTCCCCCCACGCTCCAAGCTGTTTTATTAATTGTTTTCACACTAAAACGGCTCTATTGACTCCACTAATCATCCCCAACGTTCAGAATCATTTGAAGGTGTATTTAAACAAGCTTAGAAGCCATTGATCAAGAACAAGAAACAACAATCATCAAGAGTTGAGAGAGAATCAAAGAGAAAGCATCAAACTCATTGTTTGAGCATTTCAAGCCTATTTTTCATTCAATATTCATTGTGCTTTCAAGAACACCATTTGTGCTCTATTGTATTTATCCTTGAGTGTTCTTTCTTTGTTCTAGAATTGTTCAAACAATCTACCTTGTGAGGTTTTCCTTGTAAGTTTGCAAATTTGTGTATTTCTCTTTGAAAAAGAGTGTGCTCAAGAATTTGGGGTATAATTCTTGAGGGAGTTGTAAGGTTACTCTTTGTCCTTAAAAGAAAGAACAAATTGGTGAATTTGATGAAAATCCTTAATGTGGATAGCTAAGGTAGTGGACGTAGACTTTGGTTGAGAAAGTCGAACCACTCTAAATCGCTGTGCAAATATTTGCAATTTTCTGCAAAAGCTTCCACCAAAATTTTTATTGCCAATTCACCCCCTCTCGGCAATTTCCATCGATTGATTAACTCAACAATTGACATCAGAGCTTGACTCATTTGAAGGTTTAACCGCCTCTTGAGTAGATCCGGGAAGAGTTAAATCGATAAAGATGGCGTCCACTTCCGGTTCATTCTCCATGGAAGAATCCAGACCAATTGATGTGCCTCCACACTTCAATGGAACAAATTATCATCGTTGGAAGAAGTTCATAATGATATTTATCCAAGCATTTGATATGGAAGCTTGGATGATGATCGAGAAAATATATTCTTCTCCTACGAAGAAGGCAAAGAAGTGGAGTGATCAAGAACGGAAGAAAGCTCAACAAAACACAAAGGCTATACACATGTTATGTTGTGCAATTGATCCTAGTGTATATAAATGAGTTTCTTCTTGTTCAAGTTCCAAGGAAATGTGGGATAAGCTTGAGGAGATCTATAGAGACAAGGAAGAAAAAGAACCAATAAAGGTGATGTCTCTATTAGCTCTCACAGAGCCAAAGGTATCTTCTAACTCAAATAAATTAAATTCAAAATCTTTTAATGAGTTACAAGATGCTTATGATGAATTATTTTCGGAGTTTGAGACCATGAACTCCAAATACAATAAATTAATTTCTAAATTTATTGTTAAAAATGATCTTCTTTTGAAAACTAAAACAGACTTGGAAAATCAAAATGAAATGTTGAGAAAGAAGTTAGAGCTTTCAAAAATAAAATATGAAAACTTTGAAAAAGAAATTGTCAAATTAAAAAAACTTCTTCTAGAAACGAAAATGAATTTTGAAAATCAAAATGAAATCTTGAAGAAGGATTTAGAGCTTTCAAAAATGAAATTTGAAAGTATTGAAAAAGAAAATTTCGATTTGAAAGTTAAGTTTGAATGTTTAATAAAAGAAAAAGAGATCATTTTAAATAATTCATCTAGTTCAATAATGACAATATGTTCACATTGTCATTATCATGGTCATAAGGAACATACTTATCCTTTAAAGAAAGGAAAACAATTTAAAATTAGACAAGTATGGGTTCCAAAAGGAACAAGAGGCATTGAAACTAATGTTCAAGGATCCAAAGTAATTTGGATACCAAAATCTACTTAATGTCTCTTGTAGGTGTGTGGAGCAATGGTGATGAAGATGATGATATTCAAGATGCTCTAGCCACACATGAAAAAAAGAATGGGTAACCTCTAAACTTAATGTTTTTATTTTAGTTGGTTGCTCATTTAGTTTATTCGTGCATGAGGATTTAAATGTTGAATAATTCTAAATGATTATGTTTTATCTCATGTATGTTGAAAAATATTGTATGATGAACATAGTAATTTTTGGTAATGTTTTATAAACTCTAGTTCATCATATTAATTTTTGGTCAAAATTGTTTTTAAAATGTAATTGATATCTCTTTAACAATTGATATCGATTTTTCAAGAACTTTGGATTTGCAAAATTTTGACCTTAAATTTTTCTTAATGATTATGCATATTTTTTAAAAAAATATATATATTATAAAGTTTTAATGCATAACATTTTCAAAAACTTTATGCATGTGCTCTTAATCTCGATAATCAACATTGCATAATGTTTTGTATGTGAATGGATTAAAGCATAATCGGATTAGATGAATTTGACAAAAGATACAATGTCTTATTTTTTTAAATTAAGTGTTTGCAAAATTGATTGACATTGCATCTACTTTGATTATGCTTGTTGGTCATAGAATAGGAAACATTTACATGGTGCATTTTTAGATTCTATTAATGTGACTAATTTATGCCTAGTTGCTAAGGATGAGCATGATAGTTGGTTATGGCATAGGAGACTAGGACATGCTAGTATGAGTGTTTTGCAATGGTTAGTTCAAGGAGAATTGGTTCGAGGGCTGCCTAAACTAAAATTTGATAATGATAAAATGTGATGCTTGTGCTAAAGGAAAACAAAAGCGAGTTTCTTTTAAATCCATTAATGACGTATCAACTAGTAGAGTATTACAATTAATCCATTAGATCTTTTTGGGCCAACTAGGACTACTAGCTTTGGTGGAAAACAATACGCATTTGTCTTGGTAGATGACTATTCTAGATATACTTGGGTTCTATTTTTAAGTACTAAAGTTGAAGCATTAGAATATTTCATCACATTTTCAAAAATAATCCAAAATGAAAAATATTACTCTATAACTAGTGTGAGGAGTAATCATGGCACTGAATTTGAAAATCTTGGATTTACTGATTTTTGTAATTCTAATGGTATTAGCCATAATTTTTCAGCACCTTGAACCCCTCAACAAAATGTAGTTGTTGAGAGGAAAAATCGAACATTAGAAGAAATGGCTAGAACCATGCTTTGTGAAAACAATTTGCCAAAATATTTTTAGGTGGAAGCCACAAATACCGCTTGTTACGTTGTAAATCGAGCAATGATTAGGCCAATCTTAAAAAAACTCCATATGAAATTTTCAAAAATAAAAAGCCTAACATTAGCTATTTTCATCCTTTTGGATGTAAATGTTTTGTTTTAAACAACGGTAAAGATAATCTTGGAAAATTTGATGCTAAAAGTGATGAAGGAATTTTTCTGGGTTATTCCTTAAATTCTAAAGCTTATCGAGTATTTAATAAAAGAACATTAGTTGTAGAATAGTCTATACATGTTGTTTCCGATGATAATCCCCTTCCGATGAAGGATTCTTGTTTGAATGATGATGTAGGTATTATAAATATAAATGATGTTGAACATGAAGTTGGAGAACCATCATCAAAGAAAGAAACGAAAGATGAGGAAACTCAAGATCCTCTCGAGAATCCAACCATTGAAGAAAGGGAAGTATCTTACCCAAAAGAGTACAACTATGTCAAGGATGGTGAGATTATGGTGATCCATCCAAAGGGGTAACAACTTGATTTCTCTTAGAAATATTTGTAATTATGTTGCATTTATTTCATGCATAGAGCCTAAGAATATTAAAGAAGCATTAAATGATGAACATTGGATTATGGCTATGCAAGAAGAATTAAATCAATTTGAGAGAAGTAAAGTATGGACATTAGTTGAAAGGCCTAGTAATAAATCTACTGTAGGTACTAGATGGGTATTTAGGAATAAGCTTGATGAGAGTGGTAATATAGTGAGAAACAAGGCTAGACTTGTTGCTCAAGGGTATACTCAAGAAGAAGGCATAGACTATGATGAAACATATGCTCCCGTAGCTAGGATGGAAGTAATTAGAATGTTATTAGCATTTGCATGTTTTCATGAATTTAAATTATATCAAATGAATGTTAAAAGTGCATTTTTAAATGGTTTTATAAAGGAAGAAGTGTATGTGGAACAACCTCCAGGTTTTGAAGATTTAAAATTTCTGGATCATGTTCTTAAATTGACAAAAGCTCTTTATGGTTTAAAACAAGCTCCTAGAGCTTGGTATGAAAGATTGTCAAATTTTTTTAATTGAAAAAGGTTTTTCAAAAGGGAAGGTTGACACTACATTGTTTTTAAAGCATAAAGGTAAAGATTTATTAGTAGTTCAAATTTATGTTGATGATATAATATTTGGTTCTACTAATGATGTTCTTTGCCAAGAATTTTCTAAGCTAATGCAAAGCGAATTCGAAATGAGCTTGATGGGGGAGCTCTCATTTTTCTTGTGACTCCAAATCAAGCAAAGAAAAGATGGCATCTTCATCAATCAAGCTAAGTACGTCAAAGATATGCTCAAGAAGTTTGGACTGGAAAATGGCAAACCGCATGACACTCCAATGAGCTCATCAACAAAGCTTGACTTAGATGAAGGAGGTAAATGTGTGGATATTAAATTATATATGTCAATGATTGGTTCTTTGCTCTATCTAACTGCAAGTAGACCGGACATTATGTTTAGTGTTTGCTTATGTGCTAGATTTCAATCATGCCCTAGGAAATCACATTTACTAGCTGTTAAGAGGATCTTTAGATATCTTAAGGACACTCCTAGTTTAGGACTTTGGTATCCTAGAGACTCTAGCTTTAGCTTGCATGTATTTTTTTGATGCGGATTATGGAGGATGCAAATTAGATAGGAAAAGCACCTCCGGTACTTGCCAATTCCTTGGAAATATGCTAATTTCTTGGTTTTCAAAGAAACAAAATTGTGTTGCATTATCTACCACTAAAGCCGAATACATTTCAGCTGGTAGTTGTGCACAAGTTTTATGGATGAAACAATAACTTTTTGAATATGGAATTAAAGTAGGTATCATTCCTATAAAGTCTGACAATACTAGTGTTATTTGTCTCACTAAAAATCCCATCCAATACTCTAGAACTAAGCACATTGAAATAAGACATCACTTTATTAGAGACCATGTCACTAAGGAAGATGTAGTTCTAGAATTTGTTGATACTTTGCACCAATTAGCGGATACCTTTACAAAACCTTTAGACAAGGAAAGATTTTGGACACTTATGAGAGAATTAGTTTTTATCACTTTTAAGAATCAATGAAAAATGCTTATAATGGTAATTTTTGATTGCATTCATTGCTATTAGTTAGGGGGAGTTTATGATTCTTGGTGAAAATTAACTTTATGTTCAAATAATTTTTAATGATAAATTTGATTGATTGAACATGATTAATTTTCAATATATGAGTTGTCAATACCACTAGAGAAAATTAATTTAGCATTTTGAGTGTTTAAAATCAGATTTTAGTATTTTGGTGTAGAGGGAGTCGATACCCCCCTTGAAGGGTTAGACAATGAAAAACTCACGGTAGGATCTCAGTATAAGCGAAGGGATAGTGCAAGTGTTCTAGACCTTCATGACCGTTTTCTTCACCTAATGATCTCTTGGTGGTTTCGACCATCCGGAGGCCATTACTCTACTCTTCGAGCCTTAGATCTATTTTGGCTTCATTGTGTCCAAAATAATATCAAAATTAACCTTCCACAGATTATTTTTGCTGAACTTTTCGAAACCGTAAATCTTGTTCCCAATAATAAATTATGTTCTTCTTTAGTTTACGGTTGTATTCTTAGTAATTTGTTTAAGAAGGTTGGGCTTAGAGTTGGTCTTGATGCTTCCTTTCCCCTCAAAAACCAAATCAATATATTCTCTTTAACTAAATCGGGATAGAAGATCAATGAAAAAACTGGTCTTTGGGCTCAACCGGTGAGCAGCCACCTGAAGTTGACGACTCCGACGATGAACCAGAACAGCACGATGAACAAGCACGAGAAGAGGAACAAGCATAACCAGAGGATCAAATACCTCCATACTTTCGATCCTTTATAAAGACATTCGATTTTCGATATGCTTCCATGGATTCTCGCTTCACTTCCATAGAATCTCATTTATCCACAATGAGAGCTCAATAATTGGAAATTCTCTGGGAGATGCGCACAAACAACTCTTCTATGAATGAACGCATTGATGCACTCTCACATGAGATGGCCGCTATGCGAGCTCATTTTCCTCCTCCCGATCCTCCTACAGATGCTAAATTTTGTGTTATGCTTTAGTACTTTGAACTTAAAGCTTATTGTTTCAACATTTTGAATGTTTTAGATGGTTTTTACTTTGTTGGGTATTTGAACTAATTTGTTTGGATTTATGGATGGTTTGAACTTATATATTTGGTTATTGCATCATTTACATCAGTTAGATATATGACCAATTTTGCCATGTCACATTATCTATGAATATTGATTATGAAACTAATGGCTAACGTTTCTCTTGATTGTGATCTTAGCAACTTAAACTATATATAATCAATTGGCTAAATGATTTCAAAACCTTGTTTAAAATCTTTTACGAGTCTTTTTGATTTAACAAAAAGGTGGAGAAATGTTAAAAAGTGTTTTAAAGAGGAGTAGTGTTAGAGTAAGGGGAGTAATTTCAAAACTTGATTTCAAAATCTTAAAATTACCAAAATGTTTTGTTATATCAAAAAGGGGGAGATTGTTGAATACATTTTGATATTTTGATATAACAAATTAATATAAATGAATTTTAAGATTTTCCAAAAGATTTTCTAAGTATATTCGATATAATTATTCGAATATCAAAATATTACTCCAAATCTTTCAAAAGTCAGTTTTAATCCTTACTCAAGTGTAAAATTAAGTTTTAATCTTAAAATAATTTCAAAATAACTTTACAAAGTATTTCGAACCGTTTCAAAGCCAAAAATTACAGTTTGTCCAGAGGGAACCGATTCCCCCTGAATGGTTTTGCTCCGAGAAATAACAGTGTGCTCGAAGGGAACCGATTCCCCCAGGGGGTATCGATTCCCCCCACTGTTCAACGGTCGAATATTTGAATTTTACACTTAAGGAACCGATTCCCCATGAGGGGTACTGATTCCCCCCACGCTCTAAGCTATTTTATTAATTGTTTTCACACTAAAACGGCTCTATTGACTCCACTAATCATCCCCAACATTCAGAATCATTTGAAGGTGTATTTAAACAAGCTTAGAAGCCATTGATCAAGAACAAGAAACAACAATCATCAAGAGTTGAGAGAGAATCAAAGAGAAAACATCAAACTCATTGTTTGAGCATTTCAAGCCTATTTTTCATTCAATATTCATTGTGCTTTCAAGAACACCATTTGTGCTCTATTGTATTTATCCTTGAGTGTTCTTTCTTTGTTCTAGAATTTTCAAACAATCTACCTTGTGAGGTTTTCCTTGTAAGTTTGCAAATTTGTGTATTTCTCTTTGAAAAAGAGTGTGCTCAAGAATTTGGGGTATAATCCTTGAGGGAGTTGTAAGGTTACTCTTTGTCCTTAAAAGAAAGAACAAATTGGTGAATTTGTTGGAAAATCCTTAGTGTGGATAGCTAAGGTAGTGGCGTAGACTTTGGTTGAGAAAGTCGAACCACTCTAAATCGCTGTGCAAATATTTTCAATTTTCTGCAAAAGCTTCCACCAAAATTTTTATTGCCAATTCACCCCCCCTCTTGGCCATTTTCCATCGATCTATTAACTCAACAATATTTCTTGATGAAAATTAATTTTATGTGCAAATGTAGTTTAAGGATTAATTTGATTGATTGAACATGATTAATTTTCAATATATGAGTTGCTAATACCACTAGAGCCAATTAATTTAGCATTTTGAGTGTTTAAAACGGATTTTTGACATTTTGTGCTTAATGCATCGATACACCTAACAGTGTATCGATGCATCCTTGAATGTGCATCGATACACCATGAAGGTGCACCGATGCACGACTTGAATGTGCATCGATGCACAAGGCCATGCATCGATGCATCAGTCGTGTTTTGGGGTTTATAAGGCTTATCTTCTCATTTGTTTTAAACCCTAAAAACTTTACTCTTCAGTCGTTCGCCTCCTCTCCTACTCTCAAATTTGCTCCAAATCCTTCAGTTTTGATCGGAAATCTTTCATTCTTCAACTCCTAATCCTGCCTTTATCATCAAATCATACAAAACAACATTACATTCCTCTCAAATCCGAAATTTTCATGGTAATATTTCAAAAACCTCTATTTTATTGATTTTTGATCTTAGGACTAGTTTTAGTTAGTTATAGGATGAATATTATATTGGACATTGATTGTTTGACGATTAACAACTAGATTTTACAACTAATTTCATCCAAAACTCACAAATTTTCAAAGAATTTTTAATTTTCCAAATAAAAAAAATCGAAAATTTGAATTTAATTTTTAAATTTGATGTTTTTGATTTAATTATGTTGTTTTCATGAAAACTATACATATTATGATTTTACAAAATTATTTTCAAATAGTTTTTAAAACTTTGCCCATTAGGATTCGGTTTAGAGAACCTTGAATTATTGAGTACTCAATTGAGTTTTGGGATTGATTATTGTGCATACATGTGTTTCAAATTGCAGGTTACTTTCCTTTTTCCGAATCTTTAAAACATGTCATATCCCAAACGCCCCAGGACTTCATCGAGTCGTTCTCTTTCAAACCAACCTCATAATATCGTTCCTCCTCTACCTACATCTCTATTAGGATCTTGTTTTAACATGCCTGAGCATCATAGAGACGAATTGTACTCTAGGTACAGAAATTCTTTTCAATCTTATAGAATCAGGGAAGAGCGTATTCCTTCTCTTCAAGCCATGATAGATATTGACTTTGAATACCTTCCGATTCTTAAAGCTTGGAAGTTTGATAAAATGTTTCAGCTCAAACCTATCGTTTATCAACAGTTAGTCAGCATTTTCTATTCCAATGCGGTATGTATTCAAAACGAAACTCAATGTGGGACTATAGTCATTAGATCCTATCTCTTAGGCCAATATATTAATATTGACCCCGATACTATAGCTTTCCATTTTGGGTTAGATGATGATGGGTTATTCAATGAGAATGAAAATGTGGAATATCCTTATGTTCCAAACTCTAGTGTTAGTACTCTACGATCTCATCACGATTGTTTTCTTCCTTTGATGATTTCTTGGTGGTTTAGACCATCCGGAGGTAGGTACTCCACACTTCATGCTAGGGATTTATGGTGGATGCACTGTATCAAAAATAAAATCAAAATAAATCTGCCCCACATTATATTTAGTCAACTAGTGGACATCATAAACATTGTTCCTTCAAAACACGTAGAAACATTGATTTATGGATGTCTTCTTAGTAACCTTTTTATCAAACTCGGTCTAAACGTCTCTCTCGACAATCCTATCCCTCTCCAAAATCAAATCAATCTTACCTCCTTAAAGAAAGCGGATTGGAAACAAGACGATGAAACTGGTCTTTGGGTTTTTCGACTCGGTAAGCAAACTCCGGGAGCTAGTTCTTCACGAGCTGCTCCTAGCTCTTCTCATGCTCATCCTCCTCCTCCGGCACCGGCTGCTGATAATGATCCTGAATTTCAACAACTTATGCAAGATATCGACGATCACATTCCAGACGATGAGCCTGCACCGGAACCGGCACGGAAATAAGATCAAATGCCACCATATTTTCGATCCTTCTTGGAGTCGTTTGATCTGAGGTTTGCCTCCATGGAGTCTCAGATTACTGAGTTTCAGCGGGAGATGCGTGAACGTATGAACACGCTCACTCTTGAAGTTCGAGCTCATTATCCTCCTCCTCCCTACCCTCCGATGGATTAGACCTTTTCTCCATGCTTTCTTAGTATTTCAAACTTGGATTGTTTTTTATGTTTCTTGATTGTTTTGGATTCTTAACTATTTGTTTGTGTTTGGAGTTATGGTTTGGATGATTGGATTTTGCACTTAATATATATATATATATATATATATTTGGTTTGGTTGAATTTTCTTACTTTTGCATCATTAGACATATATGACCAATTAAGCCATTTCACATTTGATTATGAATATTGATTATGGAACTAATGGTTAATCTCTCTTTTGATTGTGATCTTAGCAGCTTAAGCTATATATATATATATATTTCAAATCAATTGGCTATGCTTTTCAAAACCTTGTTTAAAACTTTTTAAAGTCTTTTTGATTTAACAAAAAGGAGGAGAAATATTAAAGTGTTAAAGGGGAGAAGTGTTATAGTAAAGGGGAGTAATTTTTCAAAATTGATTTCAAATTTTTAGAAAATCTTAAAGTAACACAAATGTTTTGTTATATCAAAAAGGGGGAGATTGTTGAAAACATTTTGATGTTTTGATATAACAAATTAAGTTTAAATGAATTTTAAGATTTTACAAATGATTTTCTAAGAATATTTGATTTAATTAATTGAATATCAAATTATTACTCCAAGTCTTTCAAGATTAATTTCAAACCTTACTAAATATGTAAAATTATGTTTTGTACTTAAACTATTTTTGAAACAATTTTCACAAAGTATTTTGAACCAAAATCAAGCCTAAAATCAATTTTTCAAAGTGATGCACCAATCCATGCATCGATGCACCATGGATTAAATTGAACATCGAATGCATTTTATGCATCGATGCACTCAGTGCATTTGATGCATCGATGCACAAACCATGCATCGATGCACTCTGGCTATTTTGAAACATCGAATGCATTTTATGCATCGATACACTCTTAGTGCACCGATGCACTAAGGGTCCAACGGTCAAAATATTTGAACTTTACACTGATGCACCATGGGTATGCATCGATACATTGACGCTCCTAACTGCTTTAATTAATTGTTTTCACACTTAAACGGCTCTATTGACTCCACTAAGCATCCCCAACGTTCAGAATCATTTGAAGGAGTATTTAAACAAGCTTAGAAGCTATTGATCAAAAAAGAAGAAACAACAATTAACAAGAATCAAGAGAAAATCGAAGAGAAAGCATCAAACCTCAAGTTTGAGCATTTCAAGCCTATTTTTCATTCAATATTCATTTTGCTTTCAAGAACACTACTTGTACTCAATTGTATTCATTTTTTAGTGTTCTTTTCTTTGTTCTAAAATTGTGCAAACAATATATCTTGTGAGGATTTCCTTCTAAGTTTGCAAATTTGTAATCTTCTCTTTGAGAAAGAGTGTTCTCAAGAATTGGGGTATATTCTTGAGGGAGTTGTAAGGTTATCTCTTTGGCCTCAAAAGAAAGAACAAATTAGTGAATTTGTTGGAAAACCCTTAGTGTGGATAACTAAGGTTGTGGACGTAGACTTTGATTGAGAAAGTCGAACCACTCTAAATCGTTGTGCAATTACTTTCAATTTTCTGCAAAAGCTTCCACCAAAATTTTAATTGCCAATTCACCCCCCTCTTGGCCGATTTCGTCGATCGATTAACTCAACATAATATTTTCAGTTAATTCGATTAATTAACCGATTTCGAATTAAATTAATTGATAATTGAACTTTAATAATATTTACTAATATTTAATAATATTTACTAATATTTTCAATATCTTTCATTATATGTTCGAAGTTTATTTAATAATATTTCCTCTAATCTATTTAATAATATTTCCTCCAATCTATTAAGTTTATCTACCGTTGACTTTTTTGTCCATTTTTTAAGTTTGATTTATTATTATTTAAAATTTATTATTGATAAAAATATGAAAAATACATATTTTAAAAATCTCAAATCAAGTATTTTTAAAAATATATTTTATAAAATTTAATTATTTATAATATTTAAAATAATTATAGTCAAAATTTAAAAATTTTAACTTTTAAAAAATCAGTAATAAAAATATTTAATAAGATAAAAAGAGTAGGCGTTTTTGTATATAAACATATATAATAAGGACGGATAGAACTTAAGTAATTTGCAAACTTGCTCTAGGGTCCCATGTGCAGGATGCCCTAGGCGTCTATGCCAAAGATTATGCAATTTATACGAAGCAACTACATAATGTACTTCTTCTTGACTACTACAACTAGTAGTAGTATCCACTTGAAAAGAGTAAAGACCATCTCGTTCTTCTCCTTACAACAAAACTTCACCAGGCTTTTCATCTCGAACACAACACCCCACATCACAAAACTCAAAATAGACACCATTATCCCTAACAATCTTTAACACCAAAAACAAATTTTTTGTTATATTAGGAACATGCAATAAATCATTTAGCAGCAAAGCTCGTGAATTGGAGCATAAAATAGAATTACCAGTACCACGAATAGGAAGTGATACACCGTTACCAACAACTAATTTACTTAGACCAGAGAAGTCACTCTTATGACCAATGGAAGATGCATCGGGTGTCACGTGGTGAGTTACCCCAGAGTCAACCACCCATTGATCACGATGAGTCGTAGTAACATGAGCTTCAGCATGACCTTTAGCACAACAGGAACACGCCCACCACCTACTGATACTGCTTCAAGACTGGACTAGTTGACACTACTAGTGCCAAAAGACCTACCATAAAAGGTCTGATCCAAACGATACCAACAATCAACCACCAAGTGTCCATTCTTGCCACAAAGTTGGCACTGAACCCGTTAATACGGGCTCAAGCCGGTGACTACGAACATTAAGTAAAACTTGTTGTTTCCAGGGTAAGAAATTAGACCCATCAAGAATGATATTCATTTTTTTGTTTGTGAAGGATTTACCAGACGGAGAGTCCATCTCTTCCAAGAAGACGACGCAACAAAGAAAACGAACCTCAGGAATGGAAAGCGAATGATACCATGATGAATAACCAACTTTTAGAGTAAAAGAAAAATGTATTTCATTAAGCTCAAATTACACATAGTGTATATTGCCTTTTATAACTCCTAATCACCTAGCTAATAGCCATAACAAATTGCATCAACTTGTATAATAACATGAACCATTTTGTAACAGAAAACTCTCTGCAACTTGTAACTAAACCCTCACACTCATGCAATGCACTATGAACGTTGTTAACTTCACACACACTCAATGCACTACGAACATTATTAACTAACAAGTTTGAACTTAAAATATATATGTAATATATATTAAATATTAAATATTTTCAATTAATTTGATTAATTAACCGATTTTGAACTAAATTAATCGATAATTGAACTTAAAAAAATCTTAACCATTAATTGATCGATTAGTCAAACTAAATTTCCATTATATCAATTAATTCAATTTAAACTAAACAATAAACACCGCTACATGACAAGGCTTTTGTTGGACATGAATCGTATATTATATGTAAGCAACGTCCTCGTAGCATCACATGATCTCTATGTAGCAATCTGGAAATTAATATGACTTTTTCATATAAGAAATTAACATGCCTGTTTTCATCAGTTCAAAACATCAATAATCATTATATGTTCGAAGTTTATTTAATTATATTTACTCTAATCTATTTAATAATATTTCCTCCAATCTATTAAGTTTATTTACCGTTGACTTTTTTTGCCAATTTTTTTAAGTTTGATCTATTATTTTATTTAAAATTTATTATTGATAAAAATATGAAAAATACATATTTAAAAATCTTAAATCAAGTATTTTTAAATATATATTTTATAAAATTTAATTATTTATAATATTTAAAATAATTATAGTCAAAATTTAAAAATTTTAACTTTTAAAAAATCAATAATAAAAATATTTAATAAGATAAAAAGAGTAGGTGTTTTTGTATATCAACATATATAATAAGGACGGATAGAACTTAAGAAAAATATATGTTATAAACCTTGTTTGACCTGCTGTGATTGATTTTGCACGCCATTATATTTTCCACAAGAAATTATAAATGATTAAAGTAAAAATAAATACCTAAATTATGTTGTATTCTTATTTTAGGTATTTAAATTAATTTTGGTTAAATTAAATACTTAAATTATTATATTTAATTATTTCAAGTCCTAATATTTTTTTCACTCAAAAAATTAATTATCGATCAATAAGATGTTAATATGTCATATAAAATTAGGTACTTATTTTGACTAAAAATATTTTAGTGGCTTAAAACAAAAAAGGAGCATAATCTAGGGACTTACTTTGACCAAAAATGATTGAGATACTTAAAATGATTACATATAATAGTTTAAATACCTAGTTTGATAAATAAAAAGATTTAAGAGTCACTTTTGCTCTTGTAGTAAATTTAATTTATCATTTTTATCTATATCGTGTTTTCGCATCAATTTAGCCCGCAAAGTTACTCAATTGCATCATTATATATCTTACTCCTGACTTAAAACCTTAAGTTATGATTTATGATTTAAGATTTATGGTTCATAGGTTATGAGGGTGTGATTTAGTGTTCAAGCTTTATAATTTAAGATTTTAATTTAGAGTATAGTATAAAATGATGCAATTGAATAACTTCGAGAGCTAAATAAATGTAAAAACAAGATAATAGTAAAAATAATAAATTAAGTTTATTATAGAATAAAAGTACCTTTTTGTCAAAAAAATAATAATAATTTAAATGACAGAAGAAAAAAATAGCATATATTTAGTATTTTTTTTAGCTAAAGGGAATTATAAATAATTATTGTTGTTTTATTATATTCATACCCAGCACTCCCATCCCAATCTATTACTGTTTCTTATATGATTAAGTTCTGAATGTTTCATTGATAATAGTCAGAGTTAGCTGTCAGCGTTTGATAAGTCGATTCGAATTTAGTTAAATTTTTTGAGTTATATGAGTTTATGAATCTTATTTTATAGCTCAAATTTGATTTAAAAAAATTTTAAGTTGAGTTTATAAAATTCGAGTCGATTTTTTTAAGTTTCTGTTTAAATATAATTGTAAATATTTATAATATTATAATATTATTTAATTTCAATTTAAGTTACTTTATGTAATCATATATATAATACCAATGTATTTATTTATATTTTTTTCATACGTAATATATATATATCATACAAAGACTAAGAATTAGACTCAAACTTGAAAATAAATCCACTAATTATTAAATTTTTTGAGTAATTCGAGTTTCATTTTACAATTCGATTTGAATTTGAAATTTTTCGAATCAAGTTAGAATTTTTTTCGAGTTAATTCGAATATAGTTTTTTTGAATCGAATTAAATAAAAAAATTAATTTTTTGAGTCTACACAAGTTTTGCTCCCCTAATCATAGCGTGTGAACTACGAAGGCCCTTAAGAAATTTCATTTCTTTGTTAATGGTCATCAACAACTATCATCTTCAACAGCCCATCCCTGATAAAATAATAATAATTCCAATTCCCACTTTTATATAGTAAAAAAAAATCATTTTCCATTACCTAAAGTTTAGCTTTCTATTGGAAGAAAAAAGTCTGATTTGATGACTAATAAAACTTGAAGAAGAAGATGGATACCCAGTATTTGAAGATCATTACCTAAAGTTTAGCTTTTTATTGGGGGAAAAAAGGTCTAGTATTTGAAGATCAATCAATTTGGTTCTGTTCATATGGGATCTTCAAGACTGCTATTCCTTTTTTATTCTATTCTCCCGTTATTCGTTGCTAATCTCAGCCTTGGAGCCGATCCCTTCTTCCAATCCCGTTGTGTGAACACGGCCGGAAACTACACAGCAAACAGCACCTACAGGTCCAACCTCAACACCGTCTTCTCTCGGCTCACTTCTCAGACAGATTTCAATTATGGCTTCTATAATCTGTCGGCTGGTCAGAACTCCGACCGTGTTAACGCCGTTGCACTCTGCAGGGGAGACAGAAACCAAGACGATTGCAACACTTGTCTCAACGAAACCATATCGGAGCTCGGGCAACAGTGTCCGTCGTACAAGGAGGCGGTCGGATGGTCTGAATTTTGTACGCTGCGCTACGCCAACCGAAACTTATTTGGAGAAATGGAAACATCTCCCGACTCTTGTCTATTTAACACTCGGGACGTGACGAATGCCGATCAGTTCAATGCGGCGTTGGATAACCTGTTGAATAACCTGAGCAGCCGAGCCACCTCGGCGGGTCCTCTCCGGAAGTATGCGGCGGATAGCTCGTCGGTGGGCTTCTTTCAAATAGTATACGCTCTGGTGCAGTGCAGTCCGGATTTGTCCGAGCAAGAATGTGGCGATTGTTTAAGTGTGGCTAAGAATGGGATTGGAAGTTGTTGTTTGGGAAAAAGGGGATGCCGAATTCTCAGACCAAGCTGTTTCTTGAGGTATGAGTCTTACCCGTTTTATCAGACACCAATTCCGCTACCGTCACCTCCTCCGTCTGCTACTCCCCCTCCCCCCTCTACCGGAGGTAAAGTGTCTCCTCCATTTAAATTGAAAGACGGTTAAAATTAGGGTAAATTACGCGTTTAGTATCTAAACTATCAGTTTTAGTCTGGTTAAGTATCTAAACTTTTAATGATTTCAAAATCATATCTAAAATCTAGTTTTTGTTTCATTTTAGTATTCAAAATTTAACATCATATCTAAAATCTAGTTTTTGTTTCATTTTAGTATTCAAAATTTAACGTTAAACTTTGAAAAAAAATTAGAAGTTTAGGTACTAAAAATGATCAAAACTTATTGTTTAGGTTCTAAATGCATATTTTATCCTTAAAAAATACAGCAAGGAAAAATAGAGATGTTCAGAAGCAGGATGAATCCAAGTCAGATTTACATATAGGATTAATATTTTTAATATCAATTTTAAAATTTTAAAAAAATCTGAAAAAAAGAAATTTGTGTCTTTACCATGCTTTTAACTAATCCATTTGGAATATTTGTTTTTTTCATAATGTTAAAATTAATCTTTAACATTTCTTAAAATGGTTATTTATTTTTTATTTTTTTAGAGCATTTTAGTTAATAATATTTCATTTAAGGATAAAAAGTGCCAATGGCACAATGATCATAAATACATGTCTCTGTCATAGTGACCAATAAATGATTGGTTAATTTATTTTCTACTAAAAGTTTAGCTAGAATTCTTATCCTGATTGGAGACTAATTAATGTTGCAGGAAACGGAAACAACACAACCCTTATTATCACCGTTGTTGTTGCTTCAGTTGTCGGAATCATAGTACTACTAGTCGCTTCCATCTGCATTTGGAGGAGGACCAGCAAGACCCGAAGAACACAACCCTTATTATCACCATTTTTGCTTCTTGCTGCTGATGATGATTCGGTCATTAGGACCGGCTCCCTGCAACTTGACTTCGCCACTGTCCGGACCGCAACCAATAACTTTTCCGATGCAAATAAGCTCGGCCAAGGTGGATTCGGAGCTGTTTATAAGGTAAACATCTCATCGGAAAGAATGATGATCCGTTTTGGGAGTCTTGAACTAAAATTCGAAATACTTCCAGGGTCTACTTCCGGATGGACAAGAGGTTGCCGTCAAAAGACTATCAAACGATTCTGGACAAGGAGACTTGGAATTCAAGAATGAAGTCCTGTTAGTGGCCAAGCTTCAACACCGCAATTTGGTTAGGCTCCTTGGATTCTGCTTGGAAGGATGTGAAAGGCTTCTCGCTTATGAGTTTATGCCCAACACCAGCCTTGATCATTTCTTATTCGGTACCGATTCCGTCCTACTATCTCTAATATATATACATACGTGTAGATTGTTCTGAGACTTGTGTGTTACCGTCTAACATATATAGATCGAGTCAAGCGAGCGCAGCTGGATTGGGATCATCGCTACAAAATCATCGGAGGTGTCGCTCGTGGCCTCCTTTACCTTCACGAAGATTCTCGACTGAGGATAATTCACCGGGACCTTAAAGCGAGCAATGTTCTGTTAGATGCAGAGATGATTCCGAAAATTGCAGATTTCGGAATGGCAAGGTTGTTTGTACGGGACGAAACGCAAGGCAACACCAGCAGAGTTGTGGGAACCTAGTAAGAATCAAAAACTTGGAACATCGTTTCTTGTATGCGTATATTGCATCTCTATACAATAGAAATGTTCATCGGATTCGAGTATGACATTCGGACTGTTAAAATGTAGTGGATACATGGCACCGGAATATGCCATGCACGGCCAATTCTCCGTAAAATCGGACGTTTTCAGTTTTGGTGTGATAGTTTTGGAGATCGTAAGTGGTCAGAAAAACAATTGCTTCCAACATGGTGAAACTGTGGAGGACCTAATAAGCTCTGTAAGTACGATCATCTAAAGCTACAGCAGGTGTCGAAAAATCGAAACTGGAGCTCATCGAAATCCATATTTGTTGCAGGCATGGAAACATTGGAGACAAGGGACGGCAATGAATCTGATCGATCCGACACTGCGAGACGGTTCGAGGAATGAAATGATGAGATGCATCCACATCGGATTACTCTGTGTTCAAGAAAACGTAGCAGACAGACCAACCATGGCTACAGTCATTCTGATGCTTGATAGTTTTTCAGTCACCCTTCCCATGCCTTCCCAACCCGCTTTTTTCATGCACTCCGGCATCGGTTCGGACATGTCGTCTTCGATAGTGTCCGAATCGTACCAATCTAAAAGTGAAGAACTACCATTGTCCAAGAATGAAGCTTCCATTACTGATCTATATCCTCGATAGTGTTTCCAGAATTAATTGTAAGAAATTTAGAATAATGTTTTTTTTTTGGGTTTAGAAATTCCTGTACGCATACTGCTTTAGAAACGGTAAAAAAGAAAATCATATGGAGAGTTGGTCTCAATTTGATTTCTTCAAATTCGGAAGCGATTGAATATATTCATGAACACCATAATATAATTGATATAAAATCAAATTCCGAAGTAATTAAGTATATTAGAAAAAGAACAATGATATATACAATTCAACTTTTATTACTTTTTAGAGTCAATTTCATCATTTGCCCTCAAACTCTCCCACTCATTCTATATTGATCCTTAAGCTTTTACATAATACGATGGAAGGTTAACGGAGGTTTATTCGGGGGTCGACGCCGATGCTGATAACGGTGACGATCACCTCTGGCCGGCCAACGGCTATGGAAAGAGGAAAGAGGAAGGGGGAGAGGGGGAGAGGGGAAGGAGCACCAACGGGTTGCTGCTGTTTTGGGGTTTTTTCATAAAAATATTTTTATTTTTTTAATTTTATAAATAAATTATCAAAATTTTCAGAATGTGATATGTGTCACTTAACGATATTTTTAACAGCGATTAACATCCGGACACCTAAAAATACAACGTTTAAAACATTAGACATATTTTTAACGAAAAATTCTTTAAATACTAAAATGTTTTTCGAAACATAATTCGCACACTTATTTTTGTATTAAGTCTTCGGTTTTTGACGATGGAACATAAGGATATTGCAAGCCAGTCACCGGTAAAAATAAGCGATACTTCCATGTTTCTTCCTGTAGGAGGTTGAAGTTGACGATTAAAAGATACTTGAACTTTGACTCATGTGTATTCTCCAAAAGGGTGAACTACACTGACAATACTTTTTTCTTTCTATTTATTTTATTTTAGTCATCGGTTTTAAAAATGTTATATTTTAATCACTTTATTTTCGGTCTTATTTTGGTCCATGGATAGTTAAATCCCGCTATCTTAATGCTTTGGTACATTAATAAATGAAGATACTCGTTTTTTTCATTTGATTATTATTTATATTATTATATATTATTATTATTAATAAAATATTATTTACAAACAAGCCCAAATTACATGACCCAATTACAAAACCCAGAGCCTAATAAAAACCCTAAACTAATTAGGGTTTGTATCCTCCCATCCCAGCCATCGCTCTCCTTGCCAGCCGTTGGATCAGACCTTGATCCAACGGTCCAGATGATCCCAACATGAAACCCTAGGGTTATGATACCCTAGGGCCACGCGGTCGCCGTTCGTCAGCCAGTCACAGCCACCGCCTCAACCTCTGTTACCACGCTGCCACGACACCCAAACCAGGACTCCAGAAACGTTACCAGCCGCACACTCGTCGTCGTTCTTCGGTGAGTCACCACAAGTTCGGTGACTCACCAAGCTTCAATCTTTTACCCGGTCCGAGACAGGTGTCAATGGTGGCTATAAAAGCCACCGAGCCCCCTGCCAACAAAGGATAGAGAGGAAGCAAGCCAGAGAAAAACAACACAGCAACCACCAAATCCACAAAATAGAAAGAAAGAAAAAGGAGAGAAGCTTACCGATAGGAATACGCGATCATCGGAGCCTTCACACCTTGCCGAAGAACCAAAAATACCGAAGGTATTTTCTTAGATCTAAGAAAATCTAAGGTTTTTAGGATAAAAGGAGAACAAATTCGGGTTCGTGGTAGTGAGATCTTTAAGATTGGGGTATTTTTGCATATTTCGGCCACCGTGGGTGGTGGTCAGCGGTGGTATCGGTGCCGGAGTACGGCTATCGACCGGTGGTCGGCCAATCTCCGTTTGGAGGTTTGAAGAGAGAGTTGAGAGAAATTTTTTTTCTCTCGTCTAGAGAGAGAAAGAAAAAAGAGAAATGAAAGAAATTTGGCCTAAAGGGCCGGTTTCAGGGTATTTATACCCTCATCAAAATGGCGTCGTTTTGATGAGGGGTCTGGGTGTAATTTCAAAATAGTTAAAACACACGTGCAGTCACTATGACTTTGTAAATTTTTATTTTAGCCACTGAAATCAATTCCTATATGTTTTGATTTAGTCTTTTAATTTTATTTTATTATACTTTAGTCCTGACAGAATATTTATATAAATAATTAAGGTAAAATACGTATTGAGTCCTTACACTTTTAATAATATTTATTTTAATCCCAACTAATAATTTAGGTAAATATTATAATTAATCCCTTATAAACTTATTAAAATTTATTTTAGTCCCATATTAATATTTAGGGTTAAATTACACTTTTAATGTATATACTACATAATATTTATAATTATGGCCATTAATTGTTTATGTTTTATAATTTAATAATTGACTTTTATATAATTTTAATTTTGACCATAAGTTTTATATATCTTACAATTTAATTCTATAATTTTAATTTCTTTTATATTTTAGTTATTTGCAATATTATTTCATTATTATTTTTATATATGTTTAAATTATTATGTTCGTTATTATTTTTTTATTATTACTTAGTCATATAGATATATATATATATATATATATATATATATATATATATATATATATATATATATATATATATATATATATAATAAATAATATTTATTTATTTATTATCAAAATCCTATTTATAAATTTAATATAAAATACTTTTAAATTATTTTAAGCATGTTTATCAATATTAAGAAAGGACAGTCTTAAAGCAACTAGATGTCCATTTTCTAATATTTTTAAATAAATAAATATTTTACTTTATATAGTGTAATTATTTTTATAAATATTTTAATATTTATTTATTTTTTAATGTTAAGAAAAGAGCTGTCTTAAAGCACCTAGAAACTCTTTTCTGATATTTTTAAATAAATAAATATCTTATTAATATATTTTCATAAAATTATAAATTTGAAATAACAAGATTATAAATTAAATATATCTTTGAATTTTTAAAAATTTCTAATAATAGAGACAACTTATAATTAATAAAGTACCGATTTTGGGCGTTATAGGGGTACTAATCCTTCCCTAAACGTAATCGACCACAAATCCTTTTTTACTAAAATTTTTGGTTATAAGCAGATCAGTTTTATCTTTTAAATTATATTTTATTCAAAACTATTTTAAAAGATTATTTTTAGGTATTTGACCTACCTAACCCAAAAAGGTCAATGACGACTCCCAAAATATTATTTTATAAAAATCATTTATTTATTCATTTTAAATTTTCCCGCCAAGTAAAAGTAAAAATTTTGTGCCCGGGCGAAACCCGGTTAAGACAGCTTGGTGACTCCGCTGAGGACTGGTCAAGCTTTAAAATCAATTATAAATTATCTCTATTAATTAGAAATTAAAAATTCTTATATTTAATTTATAATTTTTTCCTTTCAAAAATTGTATATATATACTTATTATTTTCATAATATTTTATATATTCTTCTTTATCACTGTTTTTATTTTATTTTCGAGTATTAAAATTCATTATTTATTTATTTGTCTGTCAGAGGTTTGAACATTTCTCCTCACACACAACACGTGCATTGCACAACATAAGCTTTATAATTAAGCTTGTCCCTTTTAAGTGGGAGTGAAAGCGACGTCTTCGTGAGAATTTATTCTTTGTGTCAGACCTAGCAAGTAGCTTTCAGGGTTCATATGTTCTATGTCTTCGTGAGAATTTATTCTTCGTGTCAGGCATAGAGAAGTGTATCCCCTCGAATTGAACTCGATCCACTTTAGTATGTGATGGACTAGGATTGAGGGTTGGCAGCCCAAGGGGCACTAACAAGGACAATTCGGGTACCTTTACTCTTAAAATTGAAACTCTGCATATAGTAAACCTTAGAAACTCTTCCGATCTGAAGCCATGCCGAAATTTGTCCCAAAATAGGTGTACACGAAGGAGAAATGAATTCTAACTTTTTCCTTTTAATTAATTTATTTATTTCCCTGCTACATAAATTGCATATAAATTTAGATTATTTAAAGTATGCTATGTAGAAAGCATGTTTAAATAAGAATATTTGGATAGATATTATTAAATTAAATTTTTCATTTTTAATTATTTGAACTAATTCATTTATTTTTTTGTGTTCTTTTATTTTTGTTGTTGCATAGCATCATACATGATAAATGGTATCGATCTTCAAGTTAATCGTCTCATTAGAAAACCTTCATCTATGGATAAAAAGTGTTCAAATCAAATAGTTCCAAACTCAGAAGTAAGACAGTGGGCTGAGGACTTACAGAGACAAGGGGGAGACAGTATGCAGGATGATTATGTACCCGAGTTGGCAAGTTATGCTCCGTCTTCATTAAAAAGAAATGATATGCAAGATTTGCGAGGCATTTGGGAGAGTTGGGATTCAAATAGAAAGTTGCAGTTCTACCAGTTTTTACGGGGACATCCCATATTTGCTCTATGTCGCTTCACTTTCAATAAGGAGGATTTGGTTCCTACTATTGAAGAGTACACAACTTTGCTACATATAGAAGCGACTTTGGAGAATCGAATTTATTCAAGGTCAGTTAAAACTCAACCTTTTCGAGTTAAATTAGCAAAGATTGCAGGAGTACGAGAGGAATGGGTGCACGAAACAAAAGGGTGAAGGAGAAGGCATTGCTTGGACCAACATCAAAGAAATTATTCAGAGTCATCCATATGATAAAGTATGATTTGATCTTTTTACTTTATGAGAGATGGAGGTCTGTCAGGAAAAATGAAAATATTCCTCTACCAGACCAAAATGAGGATATCTCTATGGAAGATCGCATTCGAGTAGTTCCATCAGAGATAGAAATCCTAAGAGCTGAGTTTGAAGCAGAAAGAGAAGGTTGGTCGAAAGAATTAGAGCAAATGAGACGAGATAAAGCTATGATGGGCGTCGACGTTGATTTTCATTCAGCACAATGTGCAATGCTGAGGGAAAACAAAGAAAAAGTTGATGGTGAATTCAGAACATTAAAAAAGAATTACCATGAGCTATACAAATCCCGAAGAACATCAGGATCGAGCAAAGCAATAACACAGATGACCAAAGAATTGAACATTGAGAAATGCCGAGTCGAAGATTTGAAAGAAAAGAATAGCCGTCTACTCAAAAGCCTTGAGAAAGAAAAGCAAAAAATGGAGGATTTTGAGGTTAACAGAAGAGAGCGAATTATAAAGAACAAAGCTGAAAGCCGCGATATCATGAATGAAATACAAAAGGAAATGGATCGAGCCAGCGAATTAGAAAATACGAAGAACAATATGCTTGAGGGGTTTGAGGTTGAGAAAAATACCATGTTCAAGGGATTTGAATCTGAAATAAATAATCTGATTATCGAACTTGAAGTCAGGGGCCAAAGGATTGAAGAGTTCGATATTGAAAAGGAAAAATGGGAGTTGGAGAGGAAGAATTTCAACACCAGACTTGAAGTAGAGAAAGAAGTGGTCAGCACTTGGATGCAACGATGTAGAAACAAGAATGTGCAAATACAGAAGTTTAATCAAAGGACACAAGAAGCACGAACAAAGCTTGAAGAGAATCTGGATCAGTCTAGAAACAAAAACTCAGAGTTTAATACTTACATCTTGCAACTTGAAGAATCATTATTCCAAGAGAATGTTCGTCTAGGACCTAGTGATCTTAAAGAGAGTTATGAGGAGAACGCTTCACTACAAAGACGAATCCAAGATCTTAAAAAAACTCTGCATAGTTGTCAAGTCAGAATCACTGAATTGGAACAGACTCTCAAGGGAACTAATGAACAATGGCAAAAATTTACTGATTTACATGAAGAAAGAAGCAGTATGGTATTCGAGGCCATGGTACAAATGAGTGAAGTTGCCAGATATATTGGGGAGTTAGCTACTGAAGCAAAGATTATTGAGCATCACGTTGATCCGGTTTCTAAGTATGGAAAGAAGATGACCTGGTTGATGAAAGAAATCATAGAGCTTAATAAGAAAGTTATGCCATATCTGTAGTTATGGACTATTATAAAAGAAACTTTTGTATGTCGATGGAAGTTGTTCTATAACAGTTAACTTTTTGGGATCAATACATTTTGCATACATTCATTTTGTATACATTCATTATTCATTGCATTACTTTCGTTATAGTTTTTATTTTACATTAAGATAAACATTCATTAAATAAAATTCTAAATAATAATATCAAAAGGAATTTTAATCGCAATTATTCTGGCCAAACGAGAAATTCAACATCACTATGGTACTAGACAAGCTACTAAGAAAATCATGGAGGATAAAATACAACGTCTCGAGGAACAACATAATAAAGAACAGGAATAAATGAGAATGAAGTTAGAGAAAATTGAAGCTAGCATTGCAAACTCACAAGAAAGTATGATGCAGAAAATTGAAGAGATGCTCAGGAAGCAAGTCATGTATCTTTCGACCAGGAACCTATGTATCCTTTAGGTTTCCAACCAGAACCAGTTTATCATTCAGGTATCACACCTGTGCAAATCCATGCTAGCATTTCAGCACTTCAAGAAACCAAACAAAATGATAATCAACAAGTGGATCCCGCATCTTCAAGCAAAAGTCCGCTTATATCAGATGTCAAGATAGGGGAATTTAATGTTGAGCATCTGATTCCAGATTTGAATGAGTTGAATGAGAAAGAAAAAGCAATGAAGAATTGACCAGACAGATCAAGAGCTTAGAGGAAAAATAAAATCCGTGGAAGTAACTGAATCATTCTATGGATTTGACGCTAGTGAATTGAGCTAGGTCCCAGATCTAATCCTCCCCATCAAGTTCAAAATTCATGAATTTGATAGATATGACGGTACTACATGCCCTTCGTCCCATATTACCATGTTTTACCGTAGAATGACAGGTCATGTGAAAGACGAGAAATTGTTAATTCATTGCTTTCAAGATAGCTAGACAGGACCAGCCTTAAAATGGTATACTCAATTGACCAAAGCCAACATTAGATCCTGAAAGGATCTGGAAAAAGCATTCCTAGAGCAGTATCGCCACGTGACAGATATGGTCCCTGATAGATAGACTCTCCAAAATTTGGAGAAAAAGAACAGTGAAACATTCAAACAGTACGCCTAGAGATGGCGTGACACAGCGGCCCAAGTCCAGCCACCTTTATCAGAAAAAGAAGCCACAATAATATTCGTCCACACTTTAAAGGCTCCATACTTAAGCCATTTAATGGGGAATGCAACAAGAAATTTTGCAGATCTGGTCATATCTGGAGAACTCATTGAAAATGTCATGAAAAGTGGCAAAATGGAATCAAGTGATGGGTCTAGTTCCAAAAGACCCATGTATCGGAAAAAAGAGAACGAAGTTAACAATGCGAATTCTTACAACAAAGATACTTCGAGAAGTGTTACGATAACCCAACCAAGGGTTAAAAAAGAGGAAACAAACACTAATCGAACGGAATCCAGAGGATCTCGCAGGGAAAATGAGAGGCTTTTTTTGCACCATTACCACTACCCTATGCTGAGATCTATGATTCGATGTTAAAGGCAGATGTCATAAGGCTCTATCCTTTGATTCCCATGCAACCACCATTCCCTCCATGGTATGATGTGAAAGCACACTGTGAAAGCACATTGTGTTTATCATGACAGAATTACGGGTCACTCTATTGAAAACTGTTTGGCATTCAAAAGGGTGGTCCGGAATTTGATTAATACTGGAAAGATGGAATTCAATTCACCAGCTACATCAAATCATCTGTTGCCAAATCATGGAGACAAAAATGTGAATGCGATTCAGGAAGAGAGCAGAAGGAAAGCCAAAACTGATGTTTCTGAAATTAAATCCCCATTTGGTTGGATATTTCAACAACTTTCCCTATCTGGTATGATTCAGTAACAATTCAAGCCAAAGTATAATGAGGGCGAAAATTATTGCAAATATCATCAAGAAAAGAGACATAAAATTTAATTATGCCCTGAATTTAGGGAATTAGTGCAAAAACTGATGAATGACAAAGAGATAGAGTTCTTTGAAGAAGAACCAGGAAAAAGAGAAGATGACATTTACGCATCAGAAGATTCTAAACCTAAGCAGATGACAAATGATCCCGTAATCATCAATGTGAAATCATCTATAGTAAATCCTGCTCCAACAAAATCAATAGTGGTCATCACAACTCCTGTACCATTTCCATATAAGGATACCCACAGGGTACCTTGGAATTATACTACCAATGTTTCAATAGTAGGAGGATCTGTTTCTCTGGAAAAAGCAGAAGAGAAAATACAGAGTATGGATTTGGTATCTAAAGCAGTAAGTGAAGTCGGATTCTTTACAAGAAGTGGGAGATGTTATTATCCCGAGACGTCGAACGCATCAGAACAGGCAAAGGCAAAAGGAAAAGCTACAGTGATACCTCAAAAGGTATTTGATGATGAATCCCCGCTAACAGTTAATGAGCCTGTAACAGAAAAGAAAGCACAAGAATTCTTAAAATTTCTGAAACATAGCGAATATAATGTGGTTGAACAGCTACATAAACAGCAAGCACGGATTTCAATTCTTGATCTGTTGATGAATTCAGAAGCACATATAAATGCCTTGATGAAAATGCTTAATCAACTTTATCCCTGAAGATATATCCCTCAACAAACTTGACAGGATTGTGGGGCACATAGCCGCTGATAAATACATCACGTTCACCGATGATGAAATACCTGAAAGCGGAATGGGATCAGTGAAAGCTCTGAATATTACCACACATTGTTATGGCCATGTGTTGTCGGGAGTCCTAATTGATAATGGATCTACTCTTAACTTGATGCCTTTGGTTACACTTCAAAGAATGTCAGTGGATAGATCGCACATGAAGAGTTATCAGAATGTAGTGCGAGCTTTTGATAGCACTCAAAAAGAGGTGCTTGAAAAAAATGAAAATACCACTGCTGATCGGACCAGTTGTATACAACATTGACTTTGTGATAATGGATATCCACCCTACATACAATTGTTTATTGAGGAGGCCGTGGATTCATTCTGCAGGAGTTGTTCCTTCTTCATTGCATCAGAAACTGAAATTCCTTGTTGATGGTCAACTAATATGCGTAGGAGCTGAGGAAAAAATCATTGCGTCTGTGACAAGTGGTGCTCCGTATATCGAAACCAATAATGATGATCTTGAATGCTCTTTCCGAGCTTTGGAATTTGTTAATGCAACCTTTATTGCTGAGGGAAACAAAATTCCATGTCCCAGAATGTCTGATTGCACCAAGATGACTGTACGACAGACTCTAGGCATTGGAGCTAAAACTGGGAAAGGTTTGGGAAAAAATCTTCAAGGGAGTTCAGTTCCTGTAAGTATAAAGATGAAGAAATACCGTTTTGAGCTTAGATTTAAGCCCAATTTTCAGCAAAGGAATAAAGAGATGAAAAGAAGAGGTGAAAATAG
The DNA here is from genome assembly GCF_006381635.1 of Hibiscus syriacus. Lineage (NCBI taxonomy): Eukaryota > Viridiplantae > Streptophyta > Magnoliopsida > Malvales > Malvaceae > Hibiscus > Hibiscus syriacus. The sequence goes on from NW_024062971.1 coordinate 278,698, forward strand.
AAGGGCAAGATTAAAGGGAGAAGAAATTCCTTGGGAACACATGTCTTTCCCTCCTTTAAAGTCCACATTCAAATCAGGAGGAATGGTTAATGTAGTACAACAGCTTGTTGATGCTCTTAAAGAAGAAAAGTTGACAAAAGATCAAAACATAGTTGAAGAAACTATGGGAGGATTATTTATCAACATGATCACAAATAACAACAAGACTAGCAAATACTTAGTTGGGATTCACCCTTGTCTCTTTGGAGAAACACTCAATAATTGGACTGCTGAGGATCTCCTTGTAGTTTTTAGTATTAACACAGAGTAATACTCAGAACTAATCTTTATGTTTTAGCCCAAGAATATAAAAACTTTTTGTTATCTTGTAAGAGCAGTTGTTAAGTTCACTTAATATCAAATATAAGAAGTTTTCTTAAAATTTTCAAAATGGCAATCATTCTTTATACCTTACATTTTTACATTTTTTACATTCATTATTTCTCATTCTTTATATTTATTTCATAAATTTACTATATCCTTTCGGAAATATGTCCGACTTAAATTTGCAGGTGTCACAATGTTAATAGCATGCTTATTCCTAAATTTAATCACGAGATAAATTTAGAGTGGCCCATATGTTTGGAGGAAGTCAATGAGTGTGAGGATAAAATAGAATGTGATGTTCCTACTAAATTGTTAAGTCTGGCAGAAAAAGAAGACAAACAAATTTTACCTCACAAAGAAGAAATTGAGACTGTAAATCTGGGAACCGATGAAGAAATGAAAGAAGTAAAAATTTGTACTACTTTGTCAGCCCAGATAAAACGAGAATTGATAGATCTCCTCCAAGAATTCAAAGATATCTTCGCCTGGTCTTATCAAGATATGCTTGGTCTGAGTTCAGATATAGTGGTGCATAAACTTCCGATCAGTCAAGAGTATAAACATGTTCAACAAAAGTTCAGACGAATGAGGCCAGAAATATTGTTGCAAATTAAAGAAGAAGTGATGAAGCAGATCAATGCAAGTTTCCTACAAGCAGCGAAATACCCAGCATGGGTAGCCAACATAGTTCTCGTACCAAAGAAGAATGGAAAGTTTGAATGTGTGTGGATTACAGAGATCTCAACAAAGCTAGTCCGAAAGATAGCTTTCCATTACCTAACATAGACACATTGGTGGATAATACTGCAGGACATGCATGGTTTTCATTCATGGATGGCTTTTTAGGGTATAATCAGATAAAAATGAACCCCGAGGACATGGAAAAACCAACATTTGTAACCATGTGGGGCACATTCTATTACAAAGTAATGCCATTTGGATTGAAAAATACAGTGGAAACGTATCAGAGAACAATGGTAACTCTGTTTCATGACATGATACACAAAGAGATTGAAGTATATGTGGATGACATGATTGCCAAGTCCCGAACCAAAGAAGAACATATTCAAAATCTGACAAAGCTTTTCCAAAGATTGAGAAAGTATCAATTAAAGCTCAACCCCGCTAAATGCATTTTTGGGGTAACATCATGGAAGCTTTTGGGATTTGTAGTCAGCCAAAAAGAAATTAAGATTGATCCAGATAAAGTAAAAGCAATTCAAGAACTTCCGCCACCTAATACAAAGAAAGAAGTTCGAGGTTTTTGGAAAGATTAAATTATATATCTCGGTTCATTTCTCAATTAATTGACAAATGTGATCCAGTGTTCAAATTACTCTTAAAGAACAATCCTGAAGTCTGGAATGATGAATGTCAAGAAACTTTGGATATTATTAAGAAATATTTATCCAATGCCCCCATTTTAGTATCACCAGTGCCTGATAGACCGTTAATTCTCTATTTGACAGTCTTTGAAAATTCGATAGGATGTGTACTGGGACAGCATGATGAATCTAGAAGAAAAGAGAAAGCCATTTATTATATGAGTAAGAAATTTACTGATTGTGAAATTCGATACCCACCAATACAAAAATTATGTTGTGCCTTGGTGGTGTGGGCTACTCGAAGATTCAGACAATATATGTTATATCATACCACTTGGCTGATATCTAGACTTGATCCTTTAAAGTTCTTAATGGAATCACCAGCTTTGACATGCAAAATGGCAAGATGGCAGATGTTATTATCCGAGTTTGATATTGTATATGTCAACCAAAAAGCAATAAAAGAAAGTGTCATAGCTGATTTCCTGGCCAGTCGTGTATCATATGATTATCAGTCTCTGAGCTTTAATTTTCTAGATGAAGATTTGTTGTGCATATCCATGAATGAAGAAGTCAGAACAAATGATGAATCCTGGAAGCTTTATTTTGATGGAGCATCCAACGCCTTGGGAAGAGGAATTGGAGCAGTGCTGATCTCTCCAGAAAATATTTATTATCCTTTCACAAGTAGACTGGAGTTCTTTTGCACCAATAACATGGCAGAATATGAAGCTTGTGTCATGGGATTGAAGGCATCCATAGAAAGAAAAATTAAATGTCTCAAGATATAGGGAGATTCATCGTTAGTGGTATATCAATTACGAGGAGAATGGGAAACAAAAGATCCCAAATTACTGGAATACCAAAATTTTACCCTCGAATTAGTGAAAGAATTTGAGAAAGTCACCTTCAATTATCTCCCTCAAAGGAAAATCAAATGGCAGATGCTTTGGCTACTTTAGCTGCTATGTTTCAGGCAACTAAAAAAGTTGATATGATGCCAATCAAAATGCAAGTATATGAAATTCCTGCACATTGCTATAGTGTGGAAGAAGAAGCAGATGGCAAGCCATGGTATCATGATATCTTGCAATATATCAAGTATCAAAGCTATCCACAAAATGCATCTGAGATTAATAAAAGAATATTGAGAAGAATGGTTGTTGGATACTTTCTATATGGTGAGACTTTGTATAGAAGAAGCAATGATCAAATGCTGTTGAGATGTATAAATACAAGCGAAGCCATAAGCATAATTGAGGAAGTATATAGTGGGATATGTGGAACACATGCAAATGGTCTTTCCATGGCTAGAAAAATAATGAGATATGGATATTATTGGGCTACCATGCACACATATTGCATTGATTTTACAAGGAGATGTCATAAATGCCAGGTATATGCAGATAAAATTCATGTACCTTCATTGCCTTTATATGTAATGACAGCACCTTGGCCATTTTCTATGTGGGGAATAGACGTCATTGGGGTAATCACACCAAAAGCATCAAATGGAAATTGTTTCATCCTAGTGGCAATTGACTATTTTACTAAGTGGGTTGAACCAGCTTCATATGCCAATATTAAGAGGTCTACAGTTTGCAAATTTATAAAGAAAGAAATAATTTGTCGGTATAGGTTACCAGAGAGAATTATTACAGATAATGCTCTGAACTTGAACAACAAAATGATGACTGAACTTTGTGCACAGTTTAAGATCAAGCATGCAAACTCAGTGGCGTATCGCCCAAAGATGAATAAGGCAGTTGAACCAGCAAATAAGAACATCAAGAGAATCATTACAAAGACTACTGAAACCTACAAAGATTGGCACGAGAAGTTACATTTTGCTTTATATGCATATCGAACTACTATGCGAACATCTACTGGGGCAACACCTTTTTTTTTAGTCTATGGGATGGAAGCAGTTTTACCGATTGAAGTTGAGATCTCATCACTTCGAATCTTGAGAGATGTAAAATTGGATGAGTCTGAATGGATCCAAGCTCGATTTGATCAGTTAAACTTATTGATGAGAATAGTTTGAAAGCTATTTGCCATGACAGATGTATCATAAACGGATGATGAAGTCTCATGACAAGAAAGTACATCCAAGAGAATTCCAAGAGGGTGATCTAGTGCTGAAAAAGATCTTGCCTATACATAAAGATTTATGTGGGAAATGGATGCCTAATTGGGAAGGGTCATATGTTGTAAAAAAATGCCTTTTCCAGAGGAGCGTTGATCTTGGCAGAAATGGATGGAAAAGTTCTGAGAAACCCAATAAACTCAGATTCTGTCAAGAAATATTATGCTTGAAGAAAAAAATGATGAAAAATGATGAAAAAAAAGAAAAAAATCAAATGAAAAATGATGAAAAAATATATAGCAAAGGAGGGTCAAGATGAAAACCCGAAAAGGGCGTCTTGCAACCAGAGGAAGGATTTGAGTTGAAAACTTGAAAAGGCTGCTCAAATGCATGTTGATATTAGGCATCTGGCAATCAAACCCTCTTAAGAACTTGATATTTTGGGAGGAACTTTACATCTACAAGTATTCTGGCAACGTTTGAGATCTTCCAGACATAATCTTACCTCAATGCTCTAAATTATATCAAGTTGATTAGTTTAGAAATACTTATGCTAATAATTTGTTGAGTCATTTGAATTTTTATCATTCCTATGTTTGTCATAACTTTGAATACATTTCATATATTATTCCAAGATTATCTTTTTGAAATTCAATTTCTTTTGTTTGAAATTCAATTTATTTTTCACATAAACATTCTGTAAATAGATTAACATAATCTTAAAAACAAACAAAATATTTCTAGCTATTACTTCATGTTAATACTTTTAAGTGCATGGATTCTAAAGTAAGTCTTATCGACATTTGCAATCACTGTTGAAAAACAAACAAGTTATTTCCATCATAGAGTCATTTGGAAGCGGAACAAGAGGAAATCTGTTCTCAATTGGCAGATTATGAATACAACCCCTTTTCAGTGTAGCAGCACAAAAATACTTCGAATCTACAAATTCTGGCTCTACATCGTATAAATATCGTGACATTTCGGTCCAGACACCAATTGGAGTAAGTGTCACGTTCTTGTAATAGAAATAAGGAGGCCCAATAGCATCTTCTGGAAGTGTTCTTTGAGTTATCTGATTTGGTTTGATAGGAACCCCAAAACCAATCATTGGATTTGGAAGATGAACTGCATGATCGTCTTCATTAAGAAGCTTCTTTTCAAGCTTCCTCTGCTTCTTCCTTTTCTAAGAAAATCATAGCCCAAGTTTTGCCTTTTCTTGTAGTTGGGGTTATTACATAATAGCTTCCTATCTTCTACCTGAAGAAGTGCGTCAGCAGCCTTAGCCATTTGAGCAGCACATATAAAATCTATCAACTCTGTAATTGATGAATCCGTACCACATCTCTCTATGGATATTGAAGCCTCAACCTCTGAGTACCCCCATTTTCGTCAAGTATAATAGTTTATTCTCCTCATCAGAATCAGAATTCAGGATTTCCTCGGTATCAGAAGAACTATCAAATCTGTGAAATCATCCTGAAAGATTGCTTCATAATCAGATGAGTAGTTATCAGAATCAACATGTTGCATGAGTACAGACTTTTCAAGAGCCTATACCATTGAGTTTTGTTCTCTCAAGTGGTTTTGTGACCTCATACAAAAATTCAGGCATATCTACATCTACACTCTCCAAAGATGATAGATTCTCTTTTCAAAGAAGAAAGATTTATTGGATTTCTACACAATTGAAGAAAGACCGAGTTCACCACTTTGAAATCAAATAAATATGAACTTAACATTTATGCATCATATTTAGACATTTGCAAAATAGGTGCATCTTCATTCACTTTATCCATGTTAAATATTTGACAGGAATTTCAAAGATTTTAGCAAAGATTAGAATCCATCACTCAATGGATCAACTTTTCCAGAGAAAGTTCATAATGAGAAGAACTTACCTGAAGAAGAAGAAGAAGTTCATAATGAGAAGAGCTTGTTCAACCTTTTGCATGACTCTATCACAAAAGGAGATAGATCAGCATCAACTTTTCCAGAGAAAGTTCATAATGAGAAAAACTTGTTTAACCTTTTGTTTGAATTCATTACTCAATGGATCAACTTTTCCAGAGAAAGTTCGTAATGAGAAGAATTTATCTGAAGAGGAAGAAGAAGTTCATAATAAGAAGAACTTGTTCAACCTTTGTTTGATTCTATCACAGAAGGAGATAGATCAATATCAGCATTTCCAGAAGGAGTTCATAATGAGAAGAACTCATCTGAAGAAGGAGAAGAATTTGTTCAACTTTTTGCTAGATTACATCACAGAAGGAGATAAATTGTCATCCCAGTGGAAAAGTTCATAATGAGAAGAACTAATCCCAAAGAAGAATTTGTTCAACATTGCCATCATAATCAAGTGAAGTCAAATGAAAAAAAAACTTATTATCTTTTCGTCTTTGCCCTATTCTTGTTAACACAAGAATAAGCAAACAGGGACAACTGAAGATACTCTTTTTTTTCATTTGATTATTATTTATATTATTATTATTAATAAAATATTATTTACAAACAGACCCAAATTACATGACCCAATTACAAAACTCGGAGCCTAATAGAAACCCTAAATTAATTAGAGTTTATATCATCCCATCCCAGCCGTCGCTCTCCTTGCCAGCCGTTGGATTAGACCTTGATCTAACAGTCCAGATGATCCCAACATGAAACCCTAGGGTTATTATACCCTAGGTCCACGTGGCCGCCGTTCGTCAGCCAGCCACCGCCTCAACCTCTGCTACCACGCTACTACGACACCCAAACCAGGACTTCAGAAACGTTACCAGCCGCACACGCATCGCCATTCTTCGATGAGTCATCACAAGTTCGGTGACTCACCAAGCTTCAATCTTTTACCCGGTCTGAGACAGGCGCTGGTGGTGGCTATAAAAGCCACCGAGCCCCCTGCCAACAAAGGATATAGAGGAAGCAAGCCAGAGAAAAACAACACAGCAACCACCAAATCCACAAAACAGAAAGAAAGAAAAAGGAGAGAAGCTTACCAATAGGAATACGCGATCATCGGAGCCTTCACACCTTGCCTGAGAACCAAAAATACCAAATGTATTTTCTTAGATCTAAGAAAACTAAAGGTTTTTAGGATAAAAGGAGAACAAATTCGGGTTCGTGGTAGTGAGATCTTTAAGATTGGGGTATTTTTGCATATTCTAGCCATCGTGGGTGGTGGTCGGCAGTGGTATCGGTGTCGGAGTACGGTTGTCGGCCGGTGGTCGGCCAATCTCCGTTTGGAGGTTTGAAGAGAGAGTTTAGAGAAAAAAAAATTTCTCTCATCTAGAGAGAGAAAGAAAAAAGAGGAATGAAAGAAATTTGGCCTAAAGGGCCGGTTTCAGGGTATTTATACCCTCATCAAAACAACGTCGTTTTGATAAGGGGTCTGGGTGTAATTTCAAAATAGTTAAAACACACGCACAATCATTATGACTTTGTAAATTTCTATTTTAGCCACTAAAATCAATTCCTATATGTTTTGATTTAGTCTTTTAATTTTATTTTATTATAATTTAGTCCCTGACCGAATATTTATATAAATAATTAAGGTAAAATTTAGTCCTTACACTTTTAATAATATTTATTTTAATCCCGACTAATAATTTAGGTAAATATTATAATTAATCCCTTATAAACTTATTAAAATTTATTTTAGTCCCATATTAATATTTAGGGTTAAATTACACTTATAATGTATATACTACATAATATTTATAATTATGGCCATTAATTGTTTATGTTTTATAATTTAATAATTGACTTTTATAATTTTAATTTGACCATAAGTTTTATATATCTTACAATTTAATTCTATAATTTTAATTTCTTTATATTTTAGTTATTTGCAATATTTCATTATAATTTTTATATATGTTTAAATTATTAGGTTCATTATTATTTTTTTATTAATTAGTCTATATAGATATATATATATATATAATATAATAAATAATATATTATTTATATTTTATTTATTATCAAAATCCTATTTATAAATTTAATATAAAATACTTTTAAATTATTTTAAGCATGTTTATCAATATTAAGAAAGGACAGTCTTAAAGCAACTGGATGTTCATTTTCTAATATTTTTAAATAAATAAATATTTTACTTTATATATTGTCATTATTTTATAAATATTTAATATTTATTTATTTTTTAATGTTAAGAAAAGAGCTGTCTTAAAGCACCTAGAAGCCATTTTCTGATATTTCTAAATAAATAAATATCTTATTAATATATTTTCATAAAATTATAAATTTGAAATAACAAGATTATAAATTAAATATATCTTTGAATTTTTAAAAATTTCTAATAATAAAGACAATTTATAATTAATAAAGTACCGATTTTGGGTGTTATAGGGGTGCTAATCCTTCCCTAAACGTAATCGACCACGAATCCTTTTTTTACTAAAATTTTTGTATAAGTAGATCAGTTTTATCTTTTAAATTATGTTTTATTCAAACTATTTAAAAGATTATTTTTAGGTATTGACTACCTAACCCAAAAAGGTCAATGCCGACTCCCAAAATATTATTTTATAAAAAATTTATTTATTCATTTTAAATTTTCCCGCCAAGTAAAAGTAAAAATTTCGTGCCCGGGCGAAAACCGGCTACGACAATAAATATTTTCAATTTTGGTCCATGGATAGTTAAATCTCGTTAACTTAATCATGTAGGATGTCTAAGGAAATGCAGCCTAATATAAAATTAAGAAAAGGCGCAACAAGAAATATTAAAAAATATTAATAATTTAGATTACGCCTTGTTTAGTTTTATATTATGCTATTGTATAGAAAAACTACCAATTTTAAATTTAGATAAAATATTAATTATATCTTATATTTTATATAAAATATTAATTTAATTCTTAAATTTTATATAAAATATTAATTTGACCCTTTAATTCTGTCAAAATTTTTCTCAGGTCACCACTTATCACTGTTGTCTATCATTGTCAATTACTATTGTTAGTCATTGTCGACCATCGTCACCAACAATCATTAGACTCCAAAATTTCTGATTCAATTATCTCTTAAACGTAAATTAAATGTTTATTTCAACGAAAATACCTTGAATTCCACAAACCTAATATAAAATTTTTACACGAACCAACTTACTTCAATGGTTAAATGAATCGTTGTCGTTTCTAGAGGTCATGAGTTCGAGCACCAGCGACTGCAGCAGGGTGATTGAGCGGTCAATGTTAAATATTTTTATAAATACATTTAGAAACAAATTCAATTAATTACTTCTAATTTTTATTAATTTTTTGAAAATATAGTCTTTATTAAATTTTAATTAAAAATGATAAATACTTTTATTATGATGATAACTAATGTATATCATATTGTTAATATTTTTATAAATACATTTAGAAACAAATTCAATTAATTCTTTTTTATATCGAATTTATGGGTGGTTTTAATGGTTTAATGGACTATGTACACTATCATAATTAAGAAAAATTATAAACATATACTACGTTGTAATTAAACTGACAGGTGTTAAATAATACAAGTTTAATGACATCGAAATTCTTCAAACCTTATCGAGGAACCATGTCCGAGACTGAAACCTCATTTCGGATAAATTGGATGGTTCCGGTTTCGGGATCGTCAGAATCTGTTTTACCCGATACCGGAGAAGAGTTCAGGCAGAATCCAGGCTTGGAGGGCTCCGGAAGAGAATAAGTGCATCGACTGAGAGTAACAACAACTGAACCCATTCTTGGTCTGCTACCAATATCTTCTTGAACGCATTGCAACCCAAGGTGGATACATTTCACCATTTCACTTCTTGAACCACACTTCAGATTGGTATCTATTACATTCAAACTTGACCCTTTCTTCCAGTTTTCCCATGCCTGCAAATTACTTCAATCAACACCAGTCAGATTTCGCAGAAAACAGGATAATATTCCCAGAATTCCCAGAATTTGCCTTACATAAGTTGGGAGACTCCCTGTTTCCTCATGGAAGAAGTGACTGATTTTTTCACCAGTGATGATTTCCAGAACCAACACCCCGAAGCTATATACATCGGATTTGACTGAGAAATGCCCGTGTTACATATTCCGGAGCCATGTATCCACTATAAACGATAAGATACGAAGTCGATTTCAGTGACAGTTGAATATTTAATACTTGCCATGGCATTTGAGAGGACACTTACAATGTTCCCAAAATTCTACTTGTATCAGTATGAGTTTGATCCAAATTGAATAACTTTGCCATTCCAAAAATCTGAATTCTAGGATTCATCTCCGCGTCCAATAGAATGTTATCGGCTTTTAAGTCCCGATGAATGATTTGTAGTCGAGAATCTTTGAGAAGATAGTGAATCCCTCGAGCGATGCCGCATATGATTTTGTATCTGAGCTCCCAATTCAACAGCAAACGCTTGGTTGGATCTACAAATTTAAAAGAAAAATGTAAAACAACTCACTTTATGGTAAAACAATGTTAGCAGCAGAGAATGGTATCGTACGGAATATAAGTTGTTGAGGCTTGATGCCAGAATTTGCCTTACATAAGTTGGGAGACCCCTGTTTCCTCATGGAAGAAGTGACTGATTTTTCACCAGTGATTTTTCCAGAACCAACACCCCGAAGCTATATACATCGGATTTGACTGAGAAATGCCCGTGTTACATATTCCGGAGCCATGTATCCACTATAAACGATAAGATACGAAGTCGATTTCAGTGACAGTTGAATATTTAATACTTGCCATGGCATTTGAGAGGACACTTACAATGTTCCCAAAATTCTACTTGTATCAGTATGAGTTTGATCCAAATTGAATAACTTTGCCATTCCAAAATCTGATATTCTAGGATTCATCTCCGCGTCCAATAGAATGTTATCGGCTTTTAAGTCCCGATGAATGATTTGTAGTCGAGAATCTTTGAGAAGATAGTGAATCCCTCGAGCGATGCCGCATATGATTTTTGTATCTGAGCTCCCAATTCAACAGAAAACGCTTGGTTGGATCTACAAATTTGAAAGAAAAATGTAAAACAACTCACTTTATGGTAAAACAATGTTAGCAGCAAGAATGGTATCGTACGGAATATAAAGTTGTTGAGGCTTGATGCAGGCAAAAACTCGGAGACAAGAAGCCTTTCCTCTTCCTGTAAGCAAAAACCTATAAGCCTAACCAAATTCCTGTGCTGTGAAGCCTTGCCATTAATGTGACTTCATTCTTTGAATTCCGATCTCCTTGTTCAGAATTCCTTGACAGCCTCTTTACGGCGATTCTTGTCCGTCGGAAGCGTTCCTTGGGCAACCAACGGAAAATATGAATCTATTCCTACGTTATGTCGACTCATTCTTCCATTACAGTCTGATTACCTTGTAAACAGTACCGAATCCACCTTGTCCGAACTTATTATGTTGGAGAAGTTCATTGTTGCTTCTTTGATAGTGCTGAAGTCGAGTTGCAATGACTGCCTGTGAAGTCAAATGCCATTCTGGTGCAGGCATGTCATCTACAACATCAGAGACTGAATTGGTGACCGTATATGTACCTGAAAACAAAGTGAAATGGTATGGTCACTTACTTCCGCCCGCTTCTCGTCTCTTCCGTCTCTTAAAAGCGAGATGCAAGTAAGAGTACGAACGCTGTTAAAGTAGCAATGGAACAACGATGAATATAGCTGTTGGAGAAGTGGCGCTTTCCTTTCTGCAAAGCCGCAACATAATCATGTATAGGAAAATGGGACAATTAAAGAGGTCCAGTGTACCTTTTTCTATTGTATCAGTTGGAGGAGGAATATTAGGCATGGTAGGAGGTGGTGGAGATCGGACCGGGAGAGCTAGCTGAAGATTCGTAAAAGGGGAAATCCCATTGGAAGAAAAAAGTTAGGCTTATGGATGAATCCTCCCTGCCTCCCGTGGCAACGTCTCGATACATCCACACATGTTCGAAGGCAGTTGAAGCAGTCACTCTGAGATAGATCCGGTGTGCACTGAGAGCGAATATATCCTTCGAAGGTTGGTGAAATCGGTTTCCTCGGTTGCAAACTTTAGCCTAGAAGATCCTTGGAAGCTTTCCTCTGCAAACTATCAGTTAAATTCCCCCAAACCTCATCAAAATGCGTTGAATTCGAGTCTATATTGTCGTCATTACATCCTATGTTGGTTTGGATCTATCTCCAGAGTTCGAAAACAGAGCGATGAGTATAGCGTACTATACAAGGCGGATTCCCCGGTCCCCATGAAATGGCTCTTTTTGGCTGTGACACTCGGCGAAGATGCCTCGAGTCGGAATCGATACGGTCGGAACAAACTGAGCAGAAGCGTCCCCTCTGCAAAGGCCCAGATATACTTTGTTGGGGTCTTGCCCAATGCTGCCACTGAAGAAAACCCCATTTTTGGAGACATTGATCGGAGAGGACGCAAGGAGGTGGTCACGGTTTCTACCGTACGCACTATCCGATGTGAAGTTCCTGTATCATAGCAAATGGGCAGTGGTAAGAACATGGCTAAGATCATTTGACAGACATGAACAACCAAAAGTTGACAAGCATGGTGGGATTCAGTGCTAGCTTCCCCTTCCGGTAAGCCGAACCGACTGTTTTCAACTTTCAGACATCATGTTATCCTCCGGGAGACCGATGTCTAAATTTCTAGCTTTCTTCAATTATTTCAGTTGACCAAATATGTGCGCTAACTAACTTAGAAAAGGGTTAATTTTTTACTTTAACTTGATAGCTTAATGTCAAACTTCGATGACTCGTCTTTTTTAATCAATTGCTTGGATTCCCCATTTTTTACGATACATTCGCAAACATGTCCATTTAAACGTAAGAACATATTCATTTAAAGCTCATAAATATGTTCATTAATATTAATCAGACGGTCAAACCAAAGAAATGGTGAAATTATGTAATTAGTCCTTATTTTCTTTAAACTTCACAGTTTAAAACTCCAAAGTTTACCTTATGTTCAAATTAGTCATTATCTTCACCGATATTTAAAATATAAAAAAGAAAAAGAAAAAGAAAAAGAGACAATCATAAACAAGTTTGTTTTCGAACATAAACAACTGAACACACTTTTGTTCATGTTCATTTGTTTATTAAATGAACATAAAAGTTTTGTTCATATTCATTCTTTTAACTCAATGACGAACATAAACGAATGTTATACGAACGATTCATGAACAATTCCCCGAACGCTCTATTCGTTTACACCCTATTAGGATCTATTCTTATAATGTGAACAAAAGGGAGATGAAGTAATGTTGCTATTTGAAGATTCAAGGAGCAGACCGAATAGGAACATGTTGTTTAAAAGGTTAATTCAACCACCGATCGAATCAAATTAATTAAAATTGAATTAATAAAAAAAATTGTTTAATCGTTAACCAAACTGAAATTTTTATAATTTTTTAATGAAATTAATTTGAGTTTAATAAAAATATTTTTTATTTCAGTTAAAATTTGATTAGGTCTTGAAAGTTCAATGAGTTTAGTATGATTGAAAAATAGTTTCATTTTAATTCTTAACGACTTTGAACTTAAAATATATACATAATATATGTGATATATTAAATATTTAATATTTTCAGTTAATTCGATTAATTAACTAATTTCGAACTAAATTAATCGATAATTGAACTTTAATAATATTTACAAATATTTTCAATATTTCATTATAGGTTCGACGTTATTTAATAATATTTACTCTAATCTATTTAATAATATTTCCTCTAATCTATTAAGTTTATCTACCGTTGACATTTTTTGTCAATTTTTTTAGTTTGATTTATTATTATTTAAAATTTATTATTGATAAAAATATGTAAAATATATATTTAAAAAAATATTAAATCAAGTATTTTTAAATATACATTTTATAAAATTTAATTATTTATAATATTTAAAATAATTACAATCAAATTTAAAAATTTTAACAATATAATAAGGACGGATAGAACTTAAGAAAAATATATGTTATAAACCTTGTTTGACCTGCAACTGTGATTGATTTTAGCACGCCATTATATTTTCCACAATAAATTATAAATGATTAAAGTAAAAATAAATACCTAAATTATGTTGTTTTCTTATTTTAGGTTTTTAAATTATTTTTGGTTAAATTAAGTACTTAAATTATTATATTTAATTATTTTAAGTCCTAATATTTTTTTCATTCAAAAAATTAATTATCGATCAATAGATGTTAATATGTCATATAAAATTTGGTATATTATTTTAATTACACATAATAGTTTAAATACCTAGTTTGATAAAAAAAAAATAGACTTAAGATCACCTTTGCCCCTATAGTAAACCTAATTTATTACTTAGCACTATTATGTTTTCGTATCAATTACCCGTAAAATTGCTCATTACACCATTCTATATCCTCCCTGACTTAAAACGTTAGATTATGATTTATGGTTTAAGATCTATAGTTTAGAGGTTATGAGGTTGTGATTCAGGGTTCAAGCTTTATAATTTAAGATTTTAAGTTAGAGTAGAGTATAAAATGATGCAACTGAGTAACTTCGAGGGTTAAATTGATGTAAAAATACGATAAAAGAAAAAGTGATAAATTGAGACTACTATAAAGACAAAAATTACCCTTTTGTGAAAATATAATTTCAGTGAATGAAGAAAAAAATAGCATAGTTTTAGTATTTTTTTAGCTAAAGGGAATTATAAATAATTATTGTTGTTTTATTATATTCATGCCCATCACTCCCATCCCAATCTATTACTGTTTCTTATATGATTAAGTTTTGAATGTTCCATTGATAATAGTCAGAGTTAGCTGTCAGCTTTTGATAAGTAAATTCGAATTTAGTTAAAAATTTTAAGTTATTCGAGTTGATGAATCTTATTTTATAACTCGGACTTAATTTAAATTTTTTTCAAGTTGGGTTTATAAAATTCAAGTTGATTTTTTGAGTTTATGTTTAAATTTAATTGTAAATATTTATAATATTATAATATTTTTTAATTTCAATTTAAGTTACTTGATTAATTATATATATAATACCAATGTATTATTTATATTTTTTTACTTACGATATATATATTATATAAAGTCTAAGAACTCGACTCCAACTTGAAATAAATCTACTAATTACTTAAAATTTAAGTTATTCGAGTTTCATTTTACAACTCGATTTGAATTTGAATTTTTTTCGAGTTGAGTCAGAATTTATTTGAATCAATTAATTTTTAAATCTAATTAATTAATTTTTTAAGTCGAGACGAGTTTTACTTACCCTAATTATAATACTAATCATAGAGTGTGAACTGCGAAGGCCTTTAAGAAATTTAATTTCTTTGTTAATGGTCAACAACCACTATCATCTTCAACAGCCCTTTAGCCATCCCTGATAAAATAATAATAATTCCACTTCCCACTTTATATTATAAACAAAAAAAATCATTTCCATTCTAAAGTTTAGCTTTCTATTGGGGGAAAAAGTCTGATTTGATGGCTAATAAAACTTGAAGAAGAAGATGGATACCCAGTTTTTGAAGATCATTACCTAAAGTTTAGCTTTTTATTGGGGAAAAAAGTCAAGTTTGGTGCCCATTTTCCTCATGTAATTGGGTGGAACACATTTTAGATCAATCAATTTGGTTGTGTTCATATGGGATCTTCAAGACTGCTATTCCTTTTTTATTCTATTCTCCCGTTATTCGTTGCTAATCTCAGCCTTGGAGCCGATCCCTTCTTCCAATCCCGTTGTGTGAACACGGCCGGAAACTACACAGCAAACAGCACCTACAGGTCCAACCTCAACACCGTCTTCTCTCGGCTCACTTCTCAGACAGATTTCAATTATGGCTTCTATAATCTGTCGGCTGGTCAGAACTCCGACCGTGTTAACGCCGTTGCACTCTGCAGGGGAGACAGAAACCAAGACGATTGCAACACTTGTCTCAACGAAACCATATCGGAGCTCGGGCAACAGTGTCCGTCGTACAAGGAGGCGGTCGGATGGTCTGAATTTTGTACGCTGCGCTACGCCAACCGAAACTTATTTGGAGAAATGGAAACATCTCCCGGCTCTTGTCTATTTAACACGCAGAACGTGACGAATGCCGATCAGTTCAATGCGGCGTTGGATAACCTGTTGAATAACCTGAGCAGCCGAGCCGCCTCGGCGGGTCCTCTCCGGAAGTATGCGGCGGATAGCTCGTCGGTGGGCTTCTTTCAAATAGTATACGCTCTGGTACAGTGCAGTCCGGATTTGTCCGAGCAAGAATGTGTCGATTGTTTAAGTGTGGCTAAGAATGGGATTGGAAGTTGTTGTTTGGGAAAAGGGGATGCCGAATTCTCAGACCAAGCTGTCTCTTGAGGTATGAGTCTGACCCGTTTTATCAGACTCCAATTCCGCTACCGTCACCTCGGCCGTCTGCGACTCCTCCCCCTCCCCCTCCCCCCTCTACCGGAGGTAAAGTGTCTGCTCCATTTAAATTGAAAGACGGTTAAAATTAGGGTAATTTATGCTTTTACTAACTAAACTATTAGTTTTGGTCTGTTTTAGTACATAAACTTTAAATGCTTTCAAAATCATACTTAAACTCTACTTTTTATTTCATTTTAGTACTCATTCAAAATCAAACTTTAAACTTTGAAAAAAAATAAAAGTACTAAAAAGGTTGAATCCAAGTCAGATTTACATATAGGATTAATATGTTTAAGTTAGAATTCTTATCCTGATTGGAGACTAATTAATGTTGCAGGAAACGGAAACAACACAACCCTTATTATCACCATTGTTGTTGCTTCAGTTGTCGGAATCATAGTACTGCTAGTCGCTTCCATCTGCATTTTTCGGAGGACCAGAAAGACCCGAAGAAGTTTACTTGCAAGTAAGTAATTGTGTTTGTGCTTGAAGTTGCCATTTACTTCATCTGAATGTGTAAGCTTTTGCTTCTTGCAGCTGATGATGATTCGGTCATAGGACTGACTCCCTGCAACTCGACTTCGCCACCGTCCGGACCGCAACCAATAACTTTTCCGATGCAAATAAGCTCGGCCAAGGTGGATTCGGAGCTGTTTATAAGGTAAACATCTCATCGGAAAGAATGATGATCCGTTTTGGCAGTCTTGAACTAAAATTTGAAATACTTCCAGGGTCTACTTCCGATGGACAAGAGGTTGCCGTCAAAGACTATCAAACGATTCTGGACAAGGAGACTTGGAATTCAAGAATGAAGTCCGTTAGTGGCCAGCTTCAACACCGCAATTTAGTTAGGCTCCTTGGATTCTGCTTGGAAGGATGTGAAAGGCTTCTCGTCTATGAGTTTGTGCCCAACACCAGCCTTGATCATTTCTTATTCGGTACCGATTCCGTCCTACTATCTCGAATATATATACATATGTGTAGATTGTTCTGAGACTAGTGTGTTACCATCTAACATATATAGATAAAGTCAAGCGAGCGCAGCTGGATTGGGATCGTCGCTACAAAATCATTGGAGGTGTCGCTCGTGGCCTCCTTTACCTTCACGAAGATTCTCGACTGAGGATAATTCACCGGGACCTTAAAGCGAGCAACGTTCTGTTAGATGCGGAGATGATTCCGAAAATTGCAGATTTCGGAATGGCAAGGTTGTTTGTACGGGACGAAACGCAAGGCAACACCAGCAGAGTTGTGGGAACCTAGTAAGAATCAAAAACTTGGAACATCGTTTCTTGTATGCGTATATTGCATCTCTATACAATAGAAATGTTCATCGGATTCGAGTATGACATTCGGACTGTTAAAATGTAGTGGATACATGGCACCGGAATATGCCATGCACGGCCAGTTCTCCGTAAAATCGGACGTCTTCAGTTTTGGTGTGATAGTTTTGGAAATCGTAAGTGGTCAGAAAAACAATTCCTTCCGACATGGTGAAACTGTGGAGGACCTAATAAGCTCTGTAAGTAAGATCATCTAAAGCTACAGAAGGTGTCGAAAAATCGAAACTGGAGCTCATCGAAATCCATATTTGTTGCAGGCATGGAAACATTGGAGGCAAGGGACAGCAATGAATCTGATCGATCCGACACTGCAAGACGGTTCGAGGAATGAAATGATGAGATGCATCCACATCGGATTACTTTGTGTTCAAGAAAACGTAGCAGACAGACCAACCATGGCTACGATCATTCTGATGCTTAATAGTGTTTCAGTCACCCTTCCAATGCCTTCCCAACCCGCTTTTTTCATGCACTCCGGCATCGGTTCGGACATGTCGTCTTCGATAGTGTCCGAATCGTACCAATCTAAAAGTGAAGAACTACCATTGTCCAAGAATGAAGCTTCCATTACTGATCTATATCCTCGATAGTGTTTCCAGAATTAATTGTAAGAAATTTAGAATAATGTTTTTTTTGGGGTTTAGAAATTCCTGTACGCATACTGCTTTAGAAACGGTAAAAAAGAAAATCATATGGAGAGTTGGTCTCAATTTGATTTCTTCAAATCTGGAAGCGATTGATTCAAGAACACCATAATGTTAATTTTTAGAGTCAATTTCATCGTTTGCCCTCAAATTCTCGCACTCTTTCTATATTGATCCTTAAGCTTTTGAAAATTTTACTTTTATCCCTAAATTATTAATCCCATTCTTAGTTTGAGCATTGCAATTCCATCCTTAATTTGTAACCCTTATCTTAAATTAGTCCCCAAAGTTTTGAACATTTCAATTTCATCCCAGACTATTGGTATATGCTAATCACTTCTCCTGTTAATAAAATCGTTAGGTCAAACTATATTATTATATGTTTAAAAAAAGATTTTTGTTTACTTAAATTTTTTGGATGAAATTAATTAGAAGGTTCAAAAATTTAAAAATTAATTTAAAACATGGGTTATAATTTGGGATGAAATTGGAGTGTTCAATAGTTTGAGTACTAATTTAGAATGGGTCGTAATTAGAGGATGTCATTGAAATATTTAAAAATTTAAAGATTAATTTAAAATAAAGGTTACAATTTAGACATGTATGACGGAATTAACTTTTTTTTAAATAGGTTCAAAATATTGCATTTGGTATCCTATACAATACTGTTATTATATGCAAATACATCATTAATAAATAATTTTAAAATTATAAATAAAATAACTATAATTAACAGATGGCATCATTTTAATGACACCCATCACATAAACCTGCTCACTAAAATTTAATTTATTACAAGCCAAAAACGTTGATTATTTGACGTATTCAACTTAGATAAAATATAAATTTTGGACCAACACGTCTGCGTAGTCATTTATAAATACTCTGATGACACAGAATCCTTCTTCACACGATTTCCATAGCTATTAGATTGAAACCATGAAGACTGGTTCATCGGCACTGTTTTTCCTGTTAGCTCTCAGCTTTGTTTTCACCTTCGGTACTGCCCAGAACCCAAATCCGGTGGCTTCGAGTTGTTCAGATAGAGGAAACTTCACCAACGGTAGTACCTACGAGGCAAACCTCAACACCCTCCTCTCTTCTTTCTCCTCGATCACTGAGAATGATTACGGTTTCTATAATCTGTCCGTTGGCCGAGATCTCGATACAGTTAACTCGATCGCGCTCTGTCGAGGCGATGTCCGGCCTGATGTTTGCCTTAGTTGTATCAATAATGCCACGAGTGAGATCACAAGTGCTTGTCCCAACAGGAAGGAAGCAATCATTTGGTATGATTTTTGTATGTTGCGTTATTCGAATCGTTCCATCGTTGGTGTTCTGGACAGTAGTGTCATCATCAGAGGACCTAATCCTTTGAATGTTACGGATCCGGACAGTTTTAATCAAGCCTTGAACAATCTGCTGGTTGATCTTATGAATAGAGCCTCATCGGGTGGCTCTCGTCGCAAGTTTGCAACATGGAATGTAATAGATACTGCTTTGCAGCCAATATATGCACTTGAGCAGTGCACCCCTGATTTGTCTCAGGAAGAATGCACCACCTGCTTGGAGACAGCTCTGCCGATAATCCCGGATTGCTGCGGTGGAAGACGGGGAGGCCAGGTGATTTTTCCGAGCTGTTTTGTGAGGTTCGAGACGCAACGTTTCTACAACGAACCAACCAATGGAACCACTTCAAGTTCCAACAGTAAGACATCTAAGCTTGATTTCAAATATGCAACACTTTCCTTGCTGGAAATTAATCCTGCTTTTCTTGCAGATAATAACACGTCACGAATTATAATCACCGTCGTAGTTCCGGTTACCGTCGTTGCGATAATTATAATCTTCGTCTACTTCTTTCTAAGAGCTAGGAAGAGGAAGGAGGACATTGTTGAAAGTAAGATTAAGAGTTGAAATTTCTAACTTCATGCACGTATGGGATAACATTTAGCTATATTTTGACGAGTTCAACATATATTAACAATTACTTGCTCCTATGGCAGCTGTGGACGAAGAAATTATCAACCCAGAGTCTTTGCAATTTGATTTCGCCACCATTAGGATTGCAACAGATAACTTTTCTGATGAGAATAAGCTTGGTCAAGGTGGCTTCGGGTCTGTTTACAAGGTAAACCAAATGTCATACCAACGAAATAAAGAATGCGTTGTTGATAGATTAAAAAATTCGATTCCATATTTTCAGGGCAAGCTTTCTACTGGACAAGACATAGCCGTGAAAAGGTTATCCAGGGAATCCGGACAAGGAGACCTAGAATTCAAGAATGAAGTCCTCCTGGTAGCCAAACTTCAGCACCGGAACTTAGTCCGGCTGCTCGGATTCAGCCTCCAAAGAACCGAAAGACTTCTTGTCTATGAATTTGTACAAAATGCAAGCCTCGATCGATTCATATTCAGTAGGGCTGCCTCTAAACTTGAATTCACTTACCAGATAAGTTTAAGCAGGTCTGATATATCTTACTGTTATACATACAGATCCCAAAATGAGGGAACAATTGAATTGGGAAACACGATACAAAATCATCGGAGGAATCGCTCGGGGACTCCTTTATCTGCATGAAGATTCTCGACTTCGAATCATTCACCGCGACCTCAAAGCTAGTAATGTTCTGCTAGACGCAGATATGAATCCAAAAATTGCAGATTTCGGCATGGCAAGATTGTTTACTATGGATGAAACACAGGGAAATACAAGTAGAATTGTGGGAACCTAGTAAGTTGCTAAAGTACACATGATAAACCATATATATATGATTCTAACCAATTGTTCTTATTATTTATCTGCAGTGGTTACATGGCTCCGGAATATGCAATGCACGGACAATTTTCCGTAAAGTCCGACGTCTTTAGCTTCGGAGTATTGATTTTGGAAATCATCACCGGTCGTAGAAACAATTGTTTCAACGACAAAGATAACATGGAAGATCTTCTGAGCTATGTAAGTATACATACATGATACTATATATATTGAAATAATTTTTAAACTTGGTGATCAACTTTATAAAATTTGAAAATTTGCTGCAGTCTTGGAAAAACTGGAGGGAAGGGACAACGGTGAATCTCATAGATTCTGCTTTGAGGGTTTCTTCGGGATCCGAAATGACGAGATGCATACACATCGGATTACTCTGTGTTCAAGAAAACGTGGCGGACCGGCCGACGATGGCGTCGGTCGTCATCATGCTGAATAGCAACTCGTTGACGCTTCCGATGCCATCGGAGCCTGCATTCTTCATGCATAGCTCCGTTCAATCAGACGTCTCGTATTCGTCCTCGGGCTATAGCTCAAGAGTCAAAATTTCCACCAATCGTTCCAATGACGAGGTTTTCCCCTTGGCCAAACATGAGGATTCATTTGCAGAGCCTTATGCTCGTTAAAATGCTTACCAAAATTATATTCTGTCAAATCCTTTTATTCATGTAATGGAATACGGGCTTTGAGTTATTCTAAGCCCAAATATGTAAAACCAACCTATAACTAGATCAATTGAATGAGTCATTTAAACCAAGAATTTATTTGATATTTTATTAAAAGTTGGAGAATGTGTATGCTGATAACGACATGAAAATATACAGGTGGTGACAAAGATGACATACGAAGTATAGATTTGGTAACTTTTCCAAGCAAAATTAAACTAAAAGTGACTGAGAAAACTATCAGTGATCAACAACTTTGTAGCTGACTCACCACTCGGGAGTTGCAACTATCTGATCTTCAAGGGCATAGAACAAGGAAACTGCAGGTCTTGGTTTTGAGTTTTGGCCTCAATGAATGATTATGGCACAAATAAAAACAACAGGACTGCCATTGTTATGCCAATTGCACCTCCAGGCGAGGGCAATCTCCTCTCACCTGTTTCAACATCACATAAACGGTTCGATTTCATTTATATTATGCAGTGGAGATCTGCAACGAGTGATGTTTGAATGCGATCGGGACTCACCATTGTTTGCAGTGATGGAAAAGTTCGAATAGAACTGGTGGTCAATGGTACCACACCACATGCAACTGGAACCCGTAAACCTCCCATCCTCTCTTGTTCCCAATTGTGGTTCTGAATGTCATTAGCTGAGTGTCCAAGCACCTGCTGCAGTCGGCTCTGCTAATGTCTCTGGTGCACTGAGCCATGCCGTACCGCTTCCCAAATCGGCCTGCATCCAACACCGCAGTGTAAAACATCAGAGGCTGCTTCGACGTCGTTACCGCGACCTCACTCATGAAGGCGAGCCCTCTCGAGATGACGGATGTGTTATCGAAATTGGTTTCATTGACTATTGCTGTGGAAGATTGATCCCAGACACCGAAGAAATGCTCGTCCGAATAGCGGAGGAAGCACCAAGTGAGCCAAACCAGAACCGTTTTGCTCTTCGAGCAATCACGCAAGGCTACTGCAGTGGATTCTCTCGTACAATTAGCACAGTTTTCTGCAGAGATATCCCCTCTGCATTGCATAAGACCATAAATCTTCCCTGATTTCCTTCCTACGGTTGTTTTCAAGAATCCGTTACTCGAAGGCCCTTTTTCGGTAAGTAAGCCGAGAAGGTTGTCGAGATTGACCCTGAATGAACTTTCCAATGTAGAATTATCAGCATCTGAACACTGCAAAGCAGATTTCAGATTCCTATCGGCATGGCATATGGCAAGTGACAGCATGAAAACAAAACATACAACCAAAGTTTGCACATCGAAATCCACCATTTTCTGAATTCAACAAATCATTTACATCTATGTTGCCCGATGGAAATGGCAAAGAGATGGATCAAATGAGCCATTTCTTTTCAAATGATCTTGAACCAGTATGAAACAATGATGGAAAAAACCTTATTTGTTAGGTCAACTCTTGAGCTTTCATGCCAAGCAAGCAACAATCATGTTCTCAGCCAAGTCAACTGCAACTAGTAACATATACTTGAGTATATATCTTTTACCTTAAGATAAAAGAGAATGTTGTACTCCTTAGAAGTCTCGAGTTCGAGCAACCATATCTATATGATGTGTGTTCGATGTCAACAGTTAAAATAAATTATAAATAGATAATACTTTGTTATATCTTTTACCTTACAAGTCACATTTCTAAGAATCATTAAAGAATCAAAAGTATGGATAAGAACAAATGATTCCAAGTTGATTGAACTAAGATGGGTAATTTGTTATATTGTGAGAATCCAAAGCATTTTAACTCAAAAAAGGCAATGAATACATGGAGTTGATGTAGGTGCCTTTGAAGCATAAAGATCAAGTTGGACATAAAAGAAATTGATTTTAATCCTTTGGAACTATGCGTTCTCTACTCTGATTGGACTGAACTGAAAGTGACATTGTTGCTTTTCCACTTTGTCCCTGATAGTGATCTTTAACAATTTTTTATTGTCCTTGGTTAATGGTGTGAAATAAGCAGTTATGGACCATTCATGGTGGGATTTGGCTATTTTCACTCGAGTGGGCCCCTCTTGTTTAGGTATAAAAATGCCATCAGCTTTGGTGCCATTTTTGTTGACCTTTTGGCTTAAAGATCATAAGGTGGTACGGGAAACACGTGAGAGATACCAGAGTTGATAATCCAGTACATTTGAACATTTCACTTCCTTTAATGGTCAACTTGTTTACTCCATTTCTATCCATATGTTCAAGGCAATAGAAATTTCAATAAATAGTCTGCTTTTACTTCAAATTTCTGGTAAAAATAACACAAACATCTTAACTCCAGGATGCTCTGAATCAATGGTTTTACCAACTGTTAGCAGCACACCTAGATTCCAATATCTGTCAATAACATATAAATGATAATTGCTTCTTTGAGTCAATACCAGGCTGCCAACTTACGCGACCGGAGGTCGGAGAGCATGATCCTGCGATGTATCGAAAGCTGGAGGAGGCAAGAACTGCCACATGGAAACTCTGGGATAACCAACATAGCGCACCGGCTTCCCACTGACAACTTGGCCTGGGGTAGTAAATGGAGTTGGAATAGCAGCAGGATGGGATAGGAATCCTGGATGAGAACCCATGGCCTTGACTTGCCTCTCAAGATTCTCTTTCTCGGCCTTCAGCTTCTGTTTCTCATCCCGAAGTTCATTCTTTTCAACCTAAAAAGTAAATCTCGTCTCAGCATCCACAGCATCGAAACTTATGTGACAGTAATGGATCAAATAAAAAATTTCAGTCCATGCGTACTAATGAATAAAATATGTAACAAATAAACAGTGAATCCGAGCTCACTTTTAACTCATAAATCTTCTCCTGCAGACTCTCATTCGACTCCTTCAATTTCAGGGCTTCATCCCGTAAGTGAGTAACCATTCGAACAGCATCAACCAATATAAGAGCCTTGTCTACTTTGGGAGGCCTTCCAGGATCTAGGATAGAACCCAATTCCAGGAACCTTCAGATATTGAAAATGCAAACATCAGAGAAGGCAAAATCGATTTAAGGGAGGGAAATCGGTAATTCGGTATATCAAAACATGCCTGTCATTTAACCTATCCCTTCTCCTCTTTTCCCTGCAAGCTTTGGAGCCAGTTGCACGGCATGTTCCAGACCTCACCCTGTCATAAGAATGTTGAATAGATTACTAAGCGAAACCCTGTATGAGATTGATCAACAAATTAAAGCAAGACTACACTGAAACCGACCCAAACTTAAAGATATAATAAGATGGTGACAGCCAAAGAAGCTAAAGTAGTATCTGCAATATCAGGCGAACAAAGTAACCAAATACAATAAAATGATAACCATCGAGTAGCTATATACCGTTTTCGGGAGCCTGTTTCGATAAGATTGTCGGAATTCCCAAATGATTCATTAAATTCTGCACTGTAGTTTCAAGAAAAAAAGATTAACGAGCATGTTCATAGTGGAACAAGAAATCAACAATATCCTAACTTGAGGGAACAAGTAACTGAGCCATGGAAGCTAGCCAGCCACTTAGCTTATCGCCCGATTCCATTGCAAATCATAATTCCAAAGTCCAAAACTAAATAACGCTAAGTCGCTAACCCAACTTTAGTTACTTAGTGTCGCAACCGTCTTTCAGTTGGGCCCTGGAATTGGACTTCGACTTGAAAAATGTGGATTGGAGTCGCCATCGACCACTTTAAAACGAATTTAGGTGGGTCGGACACCATCTTACCTGATCTGCGTTGTATCAGAAACGTGTCGAGTTCGGGAGTCGGTTACGGTCAAGGAAGGATTAGTACCCTTAAACCGCCCTTTCGGTACCAATTAATTTATCGGTTGTCTTTAATTGCGAAAATTTAAATTTAAAAATTCAATTCGAATTACTTACCTTCGATTGATTAAAAATTCCCCTCAAAAGCCAATAATATCGTTAGATTAAAAATATATATGAAAAAAAATAATAGAAAAAATTAATAAAATAAATAAGATATATATATAAGGATACAAACAAAATCCTCATTCAAAAGGAATAATGTCATCTCTCTAAAAGTTAAAAGAGATACACGTGATTGCCATAATGTCATATCTCAGGGACCCACAATGTGAAATCATGCAATATTGAACATTTCAAAATCACATAAGAATCTGCTGAAACAACATTATTAAAGAATGTGCCCAGTTATTTACCTATTCGTTCGTTTGATTTACATATTCGAGTGACCCATGCAAACTTGAACTCAGTGCCATGAAGTGTACAAAATACCTCTTAGGTTCCAAATATCAATCAACAACCCAAATTTGTGAATCTGCAGATGTGACGAGTACTTCTGATGAACTTCCAGGTGCAAACTGGAAACCTATAATTTTCCTTTGATGAGATTTCTTCTTTTTGTTCTGCAATTTGATTTGACTTTGCTGTAGCGACTTGTTCTCAGAGGCATTGTATAAACGACAGCTTCCTCTGTACGAGCCAACTACTGCACACTGGCCATCTGGTGTAAAACAAGTAGCGATATTCTGAAAGCTATGCTCCAATAAAGTTACAAAAGAAAGCCGCCCAGCGACCTGCTCCACTATTGAATTGCTTATTTCACTTCTCGGCAGTCGTAAAGTCTAAAGAGACTTGACATTATCCGCAATGAATGTAAAGCTCTGGTCATTAGCTAGACCGATAACACAAAGCTTTCGAAGTGAACCCGAGATTCTAGTTATCAGCATTTGAACCACCAGAGAGCGTGAGACCAACGCCAATTAAATGTGGGAATGAAATTGCCATCTGATGCCATTAACCGGAGGCTCCGTTTGTTACGCTCGGCATTGGTCATGACTCATGAGCTGCTCCCGGAGAACTAGCCAAAGAAATTGTCGCACTCTTTGAGGCCCATCAAAATTTCAAACAAGGTTCCACCGGTCATCTTTAGTATCCCAAGTATTCTGCTGGACCGTGTTAAACGCTGACTTAACGGAGCACATTCCATAGGGTTCCCAACGCCAAATAGCTTGGTCATCAGCTCGAGTAATATCATTGCGTGTTGCCCTTTCGGCCGCCGACCGAGAGTCTCGGGCAGAACCCTCTCTTCTATTTTTCGTTTATGCTCCCTCAATAATTCGTGGTCCCCCTCTCTGATTTTTGGTTCCCTTTTAAATTAAAAAAAATGCTAAAAGTCATTTGAAAGTGGAGAGCAATGAGCTTGAGGGAGGAGTGGTCCACAACTCCCATGAAAAACAAAACCCACGTGATTTGTGGTGAAAGTGGTGGAGATAATGGTGGGTAGTGTATGGGGCCTACAAAAAATAAAAATAAATAAAAATATTAATATAATAACAAGTAAATAAATGTTTTAAAATCATATAATATATAATTTCAAAAAATTATTTTTAAAAACTATATATTATATTATTTCAAAAATAGGGTTTTAAAAACTATATTATATAGATATAGATATATGTATAAATAAAAATAAAAAATATGGATGAAAATGAGTGTCTACAGCTGCCCCTCTTTGTCCTTTTTCGGGGAACGAAAAATAGGACAAAGATAAAAAGACACAAATTTTCGTTCAGTAGAGTTGAAAAATAACTCCCTGTCAAATTGAGTTGCGGATGGCTCCTCCGTTGCGAAGTCGAGTCCACTTTGAAATGATATGGAATTGAAGCCGTAGTTCGAAATTTGAATCGGAACGTGGCTTCTCGTTGCCAAATTGTAGTCAACCTCGGTCTTCTTCTCGGATTAAAGACCTTGGTTAAAATTCGACTGGAAAGTAGTTCCTTGACTCCACCATATGATTGCCAGGCCCTTGAGCTGAATAAAACCGAACTCGAAAGGTCCTCGTCGACATATGGCTTTTCTTGGCTTAAACTATGCTGCCGAAAAACAGTTTCTTGTCACTAAGGCACGGTTAACCAGGTCTTCTTCTCGACTTGAAAACCTTGATTGCAGCCGGACAGTAGTGTGATTGAGGTATCATCGAGCTGAATAGAGTCGAACTCGACAATTTTATTGACAAATAGCCCTTCTTGCCTTGAGCTATATTGTAAATGATTTGACTCTAAGTTGAATATAATCGAACTCGAAGGTCTTTAGCAGATAGCCCTTCTCGACTTAAGCTATGCTGCAAATGATGTGCCGTTGAGCTGAGTGTAGTCGAACTCAAAGGTCTTTTGTTAGTAGACAACCCTTCTAGACTTAAGCTGTGCCGCAAATGATATGCCTTGGAGCTGAGCGTAGTCGAACTCGAAGGTCTTTGGTGACAGATAACCCTTCTAGCCTTGAGTTATGCTGTAAATGATATGCCCTTGAAGCTGAGTGTAATCGAACTTAAGGGTCTTTGGCAGATAGCCCTTCTCGACTTAAGCTATGCTGCAAATGATGTGCCGTTGAGCTGAGCGTAGTCAAACTCAAAGGTCTTTTGGTCACAGATAACCCTTCTAGCCTTGAGTTATGTTGTAAATGATATGCCCTCGAAGCTGAGTGTAATCGAACTTAAGGGTCTTTGGCAGATAACCCTTCTCGACTTAAGCTATGCTGCAAATGATGTGCCTTGGAGCTGAGCGTAGTCGAACTCAAAGGTCTTTGGTTGGCAGACACACCTTCTTTGAGTTGGATATCCCTCGACGTGAAGTTGAAATCCAATCTAGAGATTGATACTGCTTGTGTGCACGATTCCCTTCGTCACGAAGTTGAAACCGTGGGTGGCCCATTCGTCGTTAAGCTGAGCCTGGAATTGGATATCCTTCGTCGTGAAGTTGAAATCCAAGTAAGTTGTATTGTTCTAAGTCCAATATCCTCCGCCGTGAAGTTGAAATTGACTATGGAACTGGAAAATTGTTTGTTGACAACCAGCGGTCCCTTCGTCGTGAAGTTGAACTTGCGTTGTCTGGAGTCCAATATCCTTCATTGTGAAGTTGAAATTGACTCTGAAATCGAGAAATATTTGTTGACAACCAGCGGTCCCTTCGTCGTGAAGTTGAACTTGCGTTGTCTAGAGTCCAATATCCTTCGTTGTGAAGTTGAAATTGACTCTGAAATCGAGAAATGTTTGCTGACAACCAGCGGTCCCCTCGTCGTGAAGTTGAACTTGCGTTGTCTGGAGTCCAATATCCTTCGTTGTGAAGTTGAAATTGACTCTGAAATCGAGAAATTGTTTATTGACAACCAGCGGTCCCTTCGTCGTAAAGTTGAACTTGTATTGTCTGGAGTCCAATATCCTTCGCTGTGAAGTTGAAATTGGCTCTGAAATTGGGAAGTTGTTTGTTGACAACCAGCAGTCCCTTCTTCGTGAAGTTGAACTTGCGTTGTCTGGAGTCCAATATCCTTCGTTGTGAAGTTGAAATTGGCTCTGAAATTGGGAAATGTTTGTTGACAACCAGCGGTCCCTTCGTCGTGAAGTTGAACTTGTGTTGTCTGGAGTCCAATATCCTTCGTTGTGAAGTTGAAATTGACTCTGAAATCGAGAAATGTTTGTTGACAACCAGCGGTCCCTTCGTCGTGAAGTTGAACTTACGTTGTCTGGAGTCCAATATCCTTCGCTGTGAAGTTGAAATTGGCTCTGAAATTGGGAAGTTGTTTGTTGACAACCAGCGGTCCCTTCGTCGTGAAGTTGAACTTGCGTTGCCTGGAGTCCAATTTCCTTCGTTGTGAAGTTGAAATTGGCTCTGAAATTGAGAAGTTGTTTGTTGACAACCAGCGGTCCCTTCATCGTGAAGTTGAACTTACGTTGTCTGGAGTCCAATATCCTTCGCTGTGAAGTTGAAATTGGCTCTGAAATTGGGAAGTTGTTTGTTGACAACCAGCGGTCCCTTCGTCGTGAAGTTGAACTTGCGTTGCCTGGAGTCCAATGTCCTTCGTTGTGAAGTTGAAATTGGCTCTGAAATTGAGAAGTTGTTTGTTGACAACCAGCGGTCCCTTCGTCGTGAAGTTGAACTTACGTTGTCTGGAGTCCAATGTCCTTCGTTGTGAAGTTGAAATTGGCTCTGAAATTGAGAAGTTGTTTGTTGACAACCAGCGGTCCCTTAGTCGTGAAGTTGAACTTACGTTGTCTGGAGTTCAATATCCTTCGTTGTGAAGTTGAAATTGGCTCTGAAATTGAGAAGTTGAAATTTACTCTCGAGCAAATTGTGAGTTCGAGAGAAAATTTTCAATCTGTCGAGTTGGTCGAAGTGTAGCTTCTTGCTGCCGAGCTAAGCAACCACCATCGTTCTTTAAAGGCGCTTACGAATCAAGTATCCTTGACTCTAAAAGCTGCAAAAATCATGTATGCTAAAATGAGGAATGTTATGCACCTAATTATGTCTAAGATGCATGCAACATGAATGAATTATGTGTTATCTCTTCGTGCTTTATCTGCCAATCTGGTCCATGGAATCGATCGTGCCCCATTTGCTTCTCGAGCTTGGGCTTTACAGACATTTCATATCTGAGATTGTTCTGTTTGAAAATGTTTTTCTCATTTTTCTTGTTTCAGGAGAGAAAACGATAAAAATGCTGTAAAATATTATTCGCAATTGAATCAAATTATAAACGTGAGTTCAAAGAATATCAAAGGAATCAATAGCTCTTTTAACGTTTTCAGAGTTACAGCTCTTTGACCAGTGTCAAATGGATGGGTTGGCTTTAGCTTGGCCTCCTTTATAAGGTTTTGGTAAAAAAAATGTCATTCATTTTTTTTGAAATATCGCAACATGCTTTGGCACTTCAATTGGGTGCGGACAAAATGACACAACTAGCATGATCACTTACTAGACCTTTTATTTCAGTCCTCTGAAATCTTATATTTGTTCAAGCTTTGTAGGCTCCTCTAACAAAGGCAGTGCAAAAACATCGGTCTAAAAATGAAATTCTTGAGTGCTTGTGTGTAGTTGACTATAACAGGTGTTCCTTAACTCCCTTAGTTCATTTTACCGAAAATTTCTTGCTTAGATAAATTTGATTTAATTTGGCGTTATCTGACTAGCTGAATCCATAAAGCCGGGGCGTTTAACCAATTGCTTTAGAGGGACAACTTAATATTATAATCACAGTTATCAAGTTAACTGAAGGGTTCATCTCATCACAGAGTCTTCAGCCTGACAAGAGCAGTGGAGCAAACACCGAATTGCCAAGTGTCCGAGCAATGTCATGGTTTGAACGTAATCTACTCATAAGGCCAGGGCTTTCAAGTTTCCTCTATAACCAATTGCCTTAGTGGAATAGCTCATTTTTACGGATTTAATTTCTTAAGATTGTCAAGAAGAACCTGTTATAGTCTACGTGTTTGTTGAAAGTAAAAAATTTCATCTTTAGAGTTCAATTTTCAAGCAACTGACCTAAACTAGATTCACATACTCGACTCTTTCATTTGTAAAGATCATCATCGTCATTGAACATCTTAAATAAAAACATAGTAATTGTCATATGCAAATGATGCCCCATGTTGTCCGTACCTTATGAAAGGAAAAGGTTGTATTAGTTAATTGTAAGAGCAGGGTACGGTGTTTGAGGGTATATTTTGGGTAAGGTCAAGGTCCTTGTTTTAAAACATGTTACTTTGTCAAAGATCCGTAACTTTGAACCATTCACAGAGTTTCTTAATTTAAATGATATTCAAAGAATTGCAAGTTTACAAATGTGATCCATTGCTTAACATCTTTAAAGTAACATAAATTTATTTAAAAGTCCTTATAAAAACTTGAGAAAAAAAATGGAAAAACAAATTCAAACAAAATGTCTCAAATGATGAAATGGTCTTCCTCACTTGGATGCCCCCAAGTTGTTGAAGTCGATCCGATTCTTGTTACGTATTTTCTGTATGATTCTCTTGATTGTAGAGTAATTCTCGATAGTGCGCCCCGGGACTCCGCTGCAATGAGCGTTCTCATCATACTACCTGGGGTACGGGGCTTCATGGATTTCTCTGGATATGGTGACACCACATGTGCGTCGAACAAATGTTGGTAAAGCTCCTTATATGTCATAGGGTCGAAGTGTTCTCATTTTTTGATGAATCATGTGAAGATAGTTAATGTGAATGTAAAGAAATGAACAAAATGCAAAATATGTCTGAATGCATGATGCATGAAATGTTCGAGGCATTGATCTAAAAAATGTACCTGTTATTATAAATAATCCTTATTGGGGCAAAAGTGTTACGTCTTAAGAGACAAAAATATTTTGAAGGCATAGACCCCGAACAGCTTCTGATAGGTTGACTAGTCTTCTGCCTTCGTTTGTCACCGGTTGAATACTCTGTCAAACCGTTCTGGCTCCTTTGGCTAAAATATGCAAATAACGAGCTGCTTGCCCCCAAAAGGTCTCGAAAGACTGCATCGCCGGCTTTCACTCTATGTCGAGCTTGTTCCAAACGAAAGTGCCATCGGAGCCCTCCACCCAAAGTTTATCGACTTGTTTCTAGAATTTATCAATAATGATCTCCAGCTTAGCTAGGGTTTCGCCATCTTGATCTCGCAGTTTTCGAAAGGACTCTCCGGGTCAGTAACATTTTCCTCGTCTTGCCCCTACACCCTTGTCTTTGAGTATTCTTTTGTCCGCGGTTGGACTTCTGAGTTTTTTTTATCTCTTTGTATTATAACCCCTTTGTCCGTTAATGCAGATTATTTACGTTTAACAAACACATTTTTGGTGGATCAACACCTCGTTTTAATGATGCGAATGATAAAAAAAATGCCAAAGAAAAAAAATGAAAGGGAGGAAAAAACAAGTTAGTGAGATAAGGAAAATAATAAAAAAATGATGAAAATGAAAAGTCCTACCCCACATGATATCTACCCCACATGCTTATTATTCCTACCCGGACATGATTTCTATCCCGCGTGCTAATTTCAAACAAATCCTAACCGCATATTTGTCTAGTTCGCATGCTTGGAGAAGAAAATATAGCAGGAAATAAAAATAGCCTAGGGTTTGGAATGAGGTTTTGGGGTGGGCTCTAATTCCCTATAATCTCCCGATTTAGGTTCTAAAAAGGTACTCGAGTTCTCCTTGCTGGTGCCCCCTCGGGCTTGTCAGACCCTTAGTCCTAAGCCCATTACAAGCTTGTGTGGACTAAGTTAAACTCGAGAGGAAACATTCCCTTATGCCCGCACGGTGAATAAATTCACACGAAGACATAAGGTATATGAATCCCGAAGGCTACTTTCTAGGCATATGCGGTGAATAAATTCACACGAATGCGTCGCTTTCACCCCCACTTAAAAGGGTTTGGAGCTCGGGTATAGAGCCAAAGATGAAAAATCTGAAATCATTGAACAAACGTTAGTACAACTATTTATTTGAAAAATAATCAAAGGTAAATAATTGGAATCGAATAAATAAATTAAAATTAAAATTTACAATTTTCGCATAAAAAGACAACGGAAAATTAATTCTGGCCTGACTCACTTACCTGTCCCCAGCGGAGTCGCCAAGCTGTCGCAACCGTCTTTCAGTTGGGCCCCGGAATTGGGCTTCGACTTGAAAAATGTGGATTAGAGTCGCCACCGACCACTTTAAAACGAATTTAGGTGGGTCGGACACCATCTTACCTGATCTGCGTTGTATCAGAAACGTGTCGAGTTCGGGAGTCGGTTACGGTCAAGGAAGGATTAGCACCCTTAAACCGCCCTTTCGGTACCAATTAATTTATCGGTTGTCTTTAATTGCGAAAATTTAAATTTAAAAATTCAATTCGAATTACTTACCTTCGATTGATTAAAAATTCCCCTCAAAAGCCAATAATATCGTTAGATTAAAAATATATATGGAAAAAAATAATAGAAAAAATTAATAAAATAAATAAGATAGATATATAAGGATACAAACAAAATCCTCATTCAAAAGGAATAATGTCATCTCTCTAAAAGTTAAAAGAGATACACGTGATTGCCATAATGTCATATCTCAGGGACCCACAATGTGAAATCATGCAAGATTGAACATTTCAAAATCACATAAGAATCTGCTGAAACAACATTATTAAAGAATGTGCCCAGTTATTTACCTATTCGTTCGTTTGATTTACATATTCGAGTGACCCATGCAAACTTGAACTCAGTGCCATGAAGTGTACAAAATACCTCTTAGGTTCCAAATATCAATCAACAACCCAAATTTGTGAATCTGCAGATGTGACGAGTACTTCTGATGAACTTCCAGGTGCAAACTGGAAACCTATAATTTTCCTTTGATGAGATTTCTTCTTTTTGTTCTGCAATTTGATTTGACTTTGCTGTAGCGACTTGTTCTCAGAGGCATTGTATAAACGACAGCTTCCTCTGTACGAGCCAACTACTGCACACTGGCCATCTGGTGTAAAACAAGTAGCGATATTCTGAAAGCTATGCTCCAATAAAGTTACAGAAGAAAGCCGCCCAGTGACCTGCTCCACTATTGAATTGCTTATTTCACTTCTCGGCAGTCGTAAAGTCTAAAGAGACTTGACATTATCCGCAATGAATGTAAAGCTCTGGTCATTAGCTAGACCGATAACACAAAGCTTTCGAAGTGAACCCGAGATTCTAGTTATCAGCATTTGAACCACCAGAGAGCGTGAGACCAACGCCAATTAAATGTGGGAATGAAATTGCCATCTGATGCCATTAACCGGAGGCTCCGTTTGTTACGCTCGGCATTGGTCATGACTCATGAGCTGCTCCCGGAGAACTAGCCAAAGAAATTGTCGCACTCTTTGAGGCCCATCAAAATTTCAAACAAGGTTCCACCGGTCATCTTTAGTATCCCAAGTATTCTGCTGGACCGTGTTAAACGCTGACTTAACGGAGCACATTCCATAGGGTTCCCAACGCCAAATAGCTTGGTCATCAGCTCGAGTAATATCATTGCGTGTTGCCCTTTCGGCCGCCGACCGAGAGTCTCGGGCAGAACCCTCTCTTCTATTTTTCGTTTATGCTCCCTCAATAATTCGTGGTCCCCCTCTCTGATTTTTGGTTCCCTTTTAAATTAAAAAAAATGCTAAAAGTCATTTGAAAGTGGAGAGCAATGAGCTTGAGGGAGGAGTGGTCCACAACTCCCATGAAAAACAAAACCCACGTGATTTGTGGTGAAAGTGGTGAAGATAATGGTGGGTAGTGTATGGGGCCTACAAAAAATAAAAATAAAATAAAATATTAATAATAATAACAAGTAAATAAATGTTTTAAAATCATATAATATATAATTTTAAAAAATTATTTTTAAAAACTATATATTATATGTATTTCAAAAATGGGGTTTTAAAAACTATATTATATATAGATATAGATATATATGTATAAAATAAAAATAAAAAATATGGATGAAAATGAGTGTCTGCACTTAGCTAACATAATTCACTAAAATGAGGCATTAAAATTTCATTTTTTTTAGAGAAGCCAAAGTCTGAAACCTACTGGAAATTGCGTGAAATGTACAACTAATATGATAATGTCATTCGAAAATTCAAAAGGAATCAATAGAAAAAAGAAAATAAAATAAGAAGAGAGGAACCTGAGAGGATTAGAGCAAGTGAGGAAATTAGATGACCAGATAGGGGTTGACGGGTCAAGTGAAGGAAGATCGTCTAACAAACCATAATCATCAAACATCCATGCGCTGGGGTTTTCCGAGGAAACCGGCTCCGCCCCGTTCGGTTGCTGCCGGTATATCATACTCCCAGCAAGGACTCGGTTAAGTCACGGCAGTGGAAGAATGGGTTGTAGCAGAAATGGAGAAAGAAAGAGAGAATCGAATAGAACTGGGGGGTATGAAACGAGTGAATTTGATTCGTTTTTTTTGGGGGGGGGGGGGAGGGTAAGGGTTGAGAATAATATTCATTGGATTTGGGTTGGGGAATTGAGAGAGAAAGCCACCCTTCATTGTTTTTTTCTTCATTTTGAAGTATTTCTTTTTCCATTCCACCACCGTCGATATCATGACAGTGCCCACCACACGCAAGGAAAAGACCAGGCCAAGGCAATTCTGCTTCAAAAGAGTCGCATATCAACAGTGTTTCTGGAATTGGGTTATTTTTCCCACAAATCAAACTTCCATTCTCGTCACAATACTTTCATAGGATAAATTTCTTATTTAATATTTAAACTATTAGTTTTGATTGATTTTAGTATTTAAATTTTTAATTTTAAAATTATATTTAAAGTTTAATTTTTATTTTATTTTAGTAATCGTTCAAAATATAAAGTTAAGTTTTGAAAAAAAGTAAAATTTTAGATATTAAAACGGACCAAAATTAATAGTTTAGCTAAATAAATGTGTTAAGTTTTTAACGGCTTAGTATTAAAATGAAACAAAAACTAAACATTAACTATGATTTTGAAAAAATTAAAAATTTCAATACTAAAACAGACTAAAACTGATAGTCAGATACTAAAGCGTAATTTACCCTAGTTTTTAACAAGAGTATCACATCATGCATATTATTTATATTATTAATTTTTTAAATTATAATATTAAATTTTGATTTTTAATTTAATGAAAGATGAATAGAAGGAGGATGAGTGAGAACAATCGTCTATTGAACATTTTAATTTACCATGTTTGAACGTCCAATTTTTTCTCTTAAAATTTTTATAAATTATGTCTATTTTTGTCCCTTGAAATTTTATAAATTCTTTCCTTCTTAAAATTTTACAAATTCTCCACCTAATATTAAATCTTGCGTTCGTTCGCGATTTTAATTATATTATTAGATAGTTAAAATTTAATGATATAATAATATTAACAAAACGATACTATTTTAGTACATATATTGATGTCTAAAATAATATCTTCTTATGTATTGGGGGCATTTCATAACCTTGAGGTAGTGGGATCGTGTCCCACGGAGGGCATTTCATAATTTGGATGTCTCTCACGGAAGCTGCTCTCAATCTGGTGTTGGGGGCAGCCTACTATCTTACATCCCCTTACCCCATTACATATGTGAATAAGGGTCAGTTAATTTTTTTTATATATTGAACTTCAACAGTTAATCGATTTCGTCACTAAATTCTTAAATATTTTTGTTTTTTTAAATTGTACTGTTTTGACCGTCATTGTAAGCTAATCATTGGTCATCTTACTAACAATATCAATATCAAAACGTTTGCATTTCATTTATATTTTTCCTTCTAGGATTGATTTCTCATGTAACCCACTCAAAATCGATGAAATTAAACAATTTTTTTTTATCATTTTAGGGATTTAAGGATTTTCTTAAATTTGAAGGATATGGAATGTTTGTTTTAAAATTTGAACGGTGAAAAAAGTAACACCCTGATTTCGGGTTAGTAGTTTTGGGCTAACCCGAGAGAGAGAAATAAATAAACGCGTTAGATTTGCAAGAAGCCTTTGTCCAATTTGTAATGATTTGGGCTTGGATTGAGCCCATTATGATTAAAAATGGTATTTTTGATTTGGGCATGAATGAGGAGGGATCAAAGGCAATTTCCCCTAAACTTGTTAAAAACTAAATTCACATTAAAAGGGATGATGTAAATATGCAGAAACTCCTAATTTTCTTCATCTTTCTTTGTCTTATTTCCATTCTCTTTTTTCTCTATTTTCCTTCTAGTAAATGTTGTCAAATGAGGTATCTTTATAGCCCATTCTTTCTAGTCTGAAATTGTAATTGTAAAGGTAAGCTTTGAAATCATCTTTCTTAGAGTTTCATTTTAAGCCCTCAATCATAGAGTTTGTCTATGGTAGCCATAGAAGAGGTTTAGTGGGAGTATTAGGTTTTAGAACCCTAAGTTGCTCATTTTGATGTTTAGAATCACGTTTCTAGCCTCCTTAAGTCTTTTAGACGAGTTAATAACTCATTCTTTGTTGTTTCTAGTTAGGGAAGTGGGTGAATGCTCAAAGGTAAAGGACAAGGAGAAAGAGGATCTTGGGTAAGCTTGAAGGTGTTTTTTCAGCTTCTAGTTACAAGGTAACACATTTCTAACTCTTCTCTATCAATTGTAGGTCAGTATGTATAGTATTGAAGCTTGTATGGATGTATTAGTCATTTGGGAACACTTTGAGTGATGGCATGAAAATGGATGTTTAGTGAGAGAACAAATTCAAAGGGATTTGTGAGGAGAGCATCGACACTCATCCAAGGAGTATCGATATTGTTCATTGGGAATCGATGCTCGGGAGCTTAGTACCGATACTCAGGGATCTAACCAGATTCCAGTAGCCAAAATTGGTATCGATACTCCCATGAGTATCGATACCGAGAGTAGAGTATCGATACCAAGGTATTTTTCAAAACATCGAATATAATTTTGGTATTGATACTCATGGGAGTATCAATGCTGATGGAAGAGTATCGATACTCTCGGTATAAGTATCGATATTGGAGCATTTTTCAAAACATCAAATATAATTTTGGTACCGATACTGGAGGAAGTATTGATACCCTAGGAAGGGGAGTAACGATACCCAATATGAAGTATCAGTATCATCGTGAATATTTAGGCTGTAAGCCTAGCTTGAGCTAGAAATATGAGAATGTGGTTTTGATGAGGGGAACCTTCCAATAAGCTTACAAATGGAAACCTTAATAATTATGTAATAATATAAAATCTTAACGACTCCGTAAGACTTAAGCCTTGTTTGATGCTCGAGAAATGACAAAGACACTCGATTCACTTTGTACGACGGTTATGTAATAGAGAAAGGATTATCCGTATATATCCAATCTAATGCAATGAAACTTAAAACACTAGTTGGACATTGTGCTAATGCTAAGTGAACCAGACACGTCCTGAGTATTCGAGAAGAGTAGACTAACCTGACCAGGTACGAATGTTTTGTGACCCGGACCTTGCAAGAAAATAAGGGTGTGAGTTCCGTGATGTTATGTGACCCCAAGCTACACCATGATGCTTACTTTTATTGATTATGATAATGTGTCCAAATGTTCATGATCATATTGCTGCATGCTTATATGTTGAATGCATGTAGTATAGTAGGGTTATTTATGTGACACTGAGCTTGTGAGCTCAACGTATAGAATGTGTTTTTATGCATAGGTCCGTAAGTGCCAATTCGAGGAGCTCGTCGCCAAGTTGCAGGACTTTAAGACTCGATCATGTGTTAGAGTATGAGTATTATAGTGGGCATGTACTGTCATAGACTCTTATGTAGAGTCGAGTTGTAACTCTATTTGAATATTATTATTTTGAAGACTATTGTTGGGAAACCTATTATACTTCATATTCTTATTTCTATGTTATCCTAATCAGATTTGTGGATGTGTTTAAAACTATTTCAAAAAAAATGGTTAACCATTTCGTTAGTTCCGTGTGACATTCTTATCCACTAAATTTTTGGATCAAATCAGATTAAGGTGTTACAAAAACATTATTTAGAAAAGATGAATAACCTACTTCAAAAACTAACTTTATCATATGATCATTGAAAGCGAATTGAGTATTAGTATGTCAAACTTTTAAATGATTTTACATCGATGTTTATGTGAATTTTCGTCGATATTTAAGTGAACTCTGTGAAAAACATCTTAAAAAAAGGAATAAGAGAAAAGAGAGCGAAATGAAAAGATAATTAAAGAAAATAATTTATAAACTCAACTTGACTACTTTCTTTAAACCCACCACCAAACGTTTTACATGTTCAATAACGTATAAGACCACAACCACTGGTACTATGCAGCATCAACACCCATGGATTGCACAAACCCATCAACCCTCTTCCTCATCTCTTCCGGATTCCAACCAACGAACTTGTCCACCACAGCACCTCCCCTCATCAACAAAAACGTCGGCATGGCCTTTATCTCCATCCTCTTCGCTACCTCCTAAGTTCCCATTCACAAACAAAGCATTCCAAGTCATGTTCATAGAAAATAGCAAACAAGTAACCATCAACAAAATCGACAGAGAAGATGAAACCTGCAGGTTCAAAGAGGACAAGATTGTTACCTTAACATCGTCAACATCGACAGTGAGGAATAGAACTTGTTGGAAAGTTGAGGCCAGTTCTTCGAAGAAAGGGTTCATGGCCACCGAAGGCATACACCATGAAGCAGTGAAGTGTACAACAATCTAAAGCAACCAAAACAGATCAAAATAAAGAGAGGTGAAAGGTTTTTAGCATGAAAATTGAAGAGCTTACAGGGCAGCCTTGATTTGTAGCTTGGTCGAAATAGAAATCCCAGGATTGAACGGAGTCAACGTTCACAACTCT
Organism: Hibiscus syriacus; assembly: GCF_006381635.1. Taxonomy (NCBI): domain Eukaryota; kingdom Viridiplantae; phylum Streptophyta; class Magnoliopsida; order Malvales; family Malvaceae; genus Hibiscus; species Hibiscus syriacus. The sequence continues at coordinate 318,417 of NW_024062971.1, forward strand.
AGATTTGTTGTGCTGATCCTGTTGTGCCTCCTCCATCTCTTTCTTCCTTGGACGATAATCTTGTTTAATGTATTGTTTTTCTTTTCTTTTCTTTTTTGCTTGAAACAACAGGAGCGTTGCTTTGGAATTTAGACCGAAACGCACATCTGTCTTAAATTCCTTTTAATGTTGGAAAGGCCCACCTCTTTGAACCTTATCTTTAACAAAATTTATAGAAGAATCTGGAACGAAATGACAAGACAAACTTTGGAATTACTCTATGCTACTATAATCTTTATTGATTTCCTTTTTATAACATGTTTCGTCATCTTGATAATTTTGAAGATAAGATAATATCTACTCTTTAAATTTATTATTTTATCAAATAATTCCATTTTCCTCTTCAAAAAGCAATTATGGTGTGATCCATGATATATCTTCCTGGCGAAGTGACTTAACTGGTATACCAATTGGTTTTGTTTTGCGTTCACAATGTCATAGGGAATTCCTGCTATTGAAAAACAATGGGCGATAGCTAAAGGAACAATAAACACTTGATTTACAACAACTGAACAGAATGCAGAACTCGCAACATTCCAAAATCCAAAGGCTTAAAAACTGGTTGCACCCATGGATAACGTACTGCTTTTTCTATCATCCAACGGCTAAAGAAAAGAGTTACTTTATCGACAATTAGTAATTTAACGAGATGATACGAACTGGTCAACTTCAATAATTAAATAAATAACAATTATTTTTACATAGTTTGAGTTCGTATATGTTATCTACATGAATATTTGAATGTTTATTGTCAAATAGTTACGAGTATTCAGAACAAAAATTATTTTGTAATCACCATTATATTGAAGAATCTTTTTATAATATCTTAGTCATTAAGTTTATTCAGGGTGAGTACCTACTCACTTTAAATTTTTTTTTTTATGTTAGTTTATTTTATTATGATGTCTACCTTAAAATTCTATATGTGTTCATATCATACGAAAAATTTATGTTGTTATTGTAGTCTCCACCCTATAAAGTATTTCTGAATTCATCACTAATCAAATATGACATAAAAAAGATAAGATGTAATTACACTTATTAACTAAACATGTCCAAAAATTATAATTTCTTGTTACTAGTGTAATAATATATTTAGGTTAAACTATATCTTTAGCACCTAAACTATCAATTTTGGTATGTTTTAGTACCTAAACTTTTAAAATTTTCAAAATCATACCTAACGTTTAGTTTTTGTTTTGTTTTAATACCTTTGTAACGTCCCGAATCCTGAGTTAGGAATTTTAGACTAACCCAAGAGAGATTTAGATAAGTCCATTAGTTGCAAAGAAGCCTTGGTCCAAGAATTTTTGTGTTTGGGCTTGGGTTGAGCCCATTAAGTTAGGAAAAGGGGTGTTTATAATCTCAGCATGAAAATGGAAGGACCGAATGAGTAATTAACCCATTTATTTGAAACAGGGATGAATTCCCATTAATTGGGATGATATCACTATTTGTTCTCATCTTTTTTCCCTCACTGTTGCTTTGTCTTCTTCCTCTCTTCCTTGGCATCTTCTTTCCTCTCCAAGAACCAACAAAGGTTGAAACTTTAAGAATCCTAAGCATCCTTTGATAATTCTAGGGTAAGAATCATAAACTACTCCTCCTAAGCTTCAAATCCAGCTCTCATTTGCAAGGTTTGGGTGTGTTAATGAAAAACGAGTTTTAGTGGGGTTTATGGGACCATAGGATTTCAGTTCGTTTTGAAGAGATTTGGTTTGTAGAAATCGTTTCTAGTAATTCCCTAATTTCTAAAATGAGTTACAACTCATTTTCATTATTTTGATTAGTGAAAGAGCAATGGGAAAGCTCTAAGGCAAGGAGCAAGGAGAAACTAGTCCTTGGATGAGTTGAGGACGTTTTTCCGCAACTAAGCATCAAGGTAACACGTTTCTAACTTGTCCATACCACATGTATATCATTAGATGTGCATATATGGTTAGTTAAGTTCATGAAACATGCTAGAGTAAATCCATGGTAAATTTTGCATTTGATGTTTATAAGCATGAAATGTGACTCCTTTTGACCTCTAAGACCTTAAACAAAACTCTAATAACATTTTCTAGTCTTAGGGGAGTGAATAGGTGAGTTTAATATGCAATTTTGTGCCCAAAACATGGCACTTCAGGTCGTCAGTGTCGGTACTAAAACAATACTACCGATACTTCTCTTCGAGCAGTGTAAAAGCAAAGGCAATCTGTGAGGGTAATATTGATACTTTCTCAAGGAGTATCGATACTTGTGGTTTGATCTCAATACTCAAAGGGGGTGGTTTCGATAACAGGATTCTAGTGTGCAATTTTGGTATCGATACTCATGGGAGTATCAATACCAATGGTAAAATATTGATACTCCCCATAGGGGTATCTATAATGGGATATTTTTCAAAACATCGAAGCCATTTTTGGTATCAATACTCGGGGTAGTATCGATACCCACAAATAGGAGTATCGATAATCCCATAAGAGTAACGATATTGAAGGTTTTTCCCAAACATCAAAGCTATTTTTTATATTGATACTCACCCAAGTGTCAGTATCGATATTGCTGGCACAATATCGATACCATCGTCATGTTTTGGGCAGTTTGGTTCTTTTGGTTTGCGTGTTCGTATTTGGGTGTTTTGAGGTTGTATAAGCTTTAAGTACTCAATGCAAGTGAAAACAATCAAGTTAACTGGAATCACACCTAGAAATCAAGCAAATTAGGATGACATAAGATTGGCCTTTGTTTGACGCTCGAGAAACGGTTAGGACACCTGAGTTACTATGGTATTATGACGATCACCCTTTATGTGAAATATCTGGATATTCTTTGATCAGGTACGCATCCGGTACACATAAAATTTCAAATGGTACCCAATGCTCTGGAGCCTATATGTGGGTTCGGGATGTGAGCTTTCGATGCACATAAAATTCCAATCCTCACCCCGAAACTCTTTAGTAGGTGAGATAGACTAGGGAGATATGATTTGATGCACGTAAAATTCCAGTTCTTACCCTAAAACTATTCCGTTTCAAGGTATGATGGCATGTTGTCCGATATGCACATAAAATTCCTCCGACCACATCGTTAGACCTATCTCATGTTTGTTGATGTACTTTTGCATACCCATGGCTTTATGCATCGGCGTGTTCATGTAATGGATTTATATAGTATTGCATAATGCATAGTTATTGTAACAACCCAACCCGTACCTGACCCGAATACGAGTCTGAGATGTCACATTGACTTTTAAAACGATATTCTTATAAAATATCAAAACATTTGAACTTTTTTTTTAGAAAATGCAATAATATTCTATTAAATTATGCTTCATTATAAAAAATTTGAAAAAATTACGTATTTATGAACAGTACTATACAATATGAACACCATACTCTTGAACTTATTCTTGAACTCTTCTACAATTCTAACCACATCATTTGATCTTTTAATGTTCTTATGGTGATATTTTTCCACCATACTCTAGCTTGCCCACGTAGTAACGAACTTCTCATTTTAACTTCTCCACTTTGGAGAAATGAAAACCTTCTAATATCATCTTCATATCATTTAACCCAAAGGTCTGTAACAACAAAACCTTCCTCAAATTCACCCTTGCACTCGGGTGCTCTTAACCTTTTTAACTATTTCGATATATTCATTCTATGAATTAAAGAATTATAAAATTGAAAACACTTCATAATATTATTCAACATCATGAAACATTCTATATTCTTATACAGGCACTCCCTGAGGTGTTCGTTTTTCTCCCTGCCTGGCCAGGGCAGGTGAATTCCTATTACCTTCAGGTATATCACCTTCCGCTTCACTTTGGAAGCTCTCATATATTCATGTGCTCATATCATTTCTTCTATCACACATCAAGTATGCATATGATCATCCAATTCATATCATATAACATATGTCATTTGCATATGTTCACATATCATCTATCGTATCATATAAACATATATATCTTATAAATCATTCTCAGATATTCACTTATCTTATATAACATAACAATTTAACTCTATTAACAAGACAACACACTCCTTACCCTATCAAATCAGAAATTTTCCACTGTGTTGCCATATATACTTTTTAAAACACTTTTGACTTCGTTTTTAGCCTAGAATCGGCTAAACCGTAGCTCTTATACCATTAAATGTAACACCTCAACCCGTACCCGACCCGAATACGAGTCTGAGACATTTGAACTTTTTTTTAGAAAATGCAATAATATTATATTAAATTATGCTTCATTATAAAAAATTTAAAAAAATACGTATTTATGAACATCACTATATGGTATGAACAGTACCATGAACAGTGAAAAATTTCGAATATCAATTGTGTATCGATGCACTGCTACAGTGTATCGATGCACTGCTACAGTGCATCGATGTACTGCTACAGTACTTTCGTAAAACGTTCATAAAACTCGTAAAAATTTACCGTTCATTATTATACATTTTCCATTTGCATAAACACGTTTAAAACATTACAAAACTCTATCATATGACTTTAACAAAATAGATTAAAACATATCGTATTCAAACCTTTATTTACATGCCAACCACTATCATTATTACAAAATGCATATTATTCAATTATCTTCTGATCTGATCTTTGGAAAGGAGAAACTGACATGTCTTGCATAACTTTTATCAATCTCCCTCTTCTCGAAACCTACGCGTGAAACAATCACACGCTAAGTCTTTGAGTTAGTGAGGCATATAAAACATATAATAGAAATTATAGAACATTTCACATAACAGAATGCATACCTGTACATATACCATCATTAATACACATCATATAATTCATGTAATACAGTTCATATAACTAAAAACTTATATCCTTTCATATAACGAATACATGAATCTTGTAATTTATTCCAGATAACAAATCACATATACATATAGAATTCAGTATATTTTATTTAATCTCTTTATTAGCCTATGTACACCTATGAGAACTTAAGGTATGTTAGTACATTGAGATTGTGCACCACTATGTTGTCACTACAACTCGTATAAATATCCCAAAAGACCTATCCAAAGGTCATACAAAACCTCGGCAACTGTCCATAGGTCCCAAAGAACCTAGGTAAGCTGCCCATATGTTCCTTAGAACATAGGTATACTGTCCATATGTCCCGAAAGACATAGGTAATTCTGTCCATATGTTCCGTAGAACATAGGTATACTGTCCATATGTCCCGAAATACATATGTAATTCTGTCCATGTGTTCCGTAGAACATAGGTAAACCCTCGACTCTTGGCATGCCAACTATACCACTAGCTCTCATATCACATAACATGGGCATTATCATTTATATCATTTCACATATTCACCTGCACATTTCACTTTTCATATGATTTCATAATCATATGTCACTTGTCTTATAACACTTCTTTTGTGTTCATATGAAATGTAAATCATTGTCATTTCACATACACACTCATATAATCAAGCATACATACATTTCATGTCATTCATTTCATTCTCTATATCCTTATCACATAGCTTATTTTATTTCTCATGTTCTCATGTAAGCACATATATCAGGTCTTGTTTACTTATGTTCACATATTCACATCACTTATTCATATCATCTCTGTCTTAATTCCATATTTCTCATTTTCTGTCACATATCACATGTGCATATAATCACGTAGTTTACTTTCATGTAATTCATGTCACTTATGTTCACATAGCTCGTATCACTTTACATGGTTTCACATAAACATATATATACATCACATAGCACCTATAAGCTCATATATTTCATAGTTCTTTCACATAGCTCACTATCATATTTTCATATCATATATCTTATAATAAATTCTTATATAATCTCTTGTTTCCTTTCTACCTATTCACAATCACACTAGCATATACTCATACAAATCATGTCACACATACAATAACATAAGTACAATTTAAATTACACTCACCTTAGCCTTGCTTTGATTCAATCCTAATTCTTTGATTGTTCCAGAACTTGTTTAGGCTCAATATCTACATAAACATAATTTCTGAGACAATTGTCAAAAGCCTAAACCTTATAACTTGGTATTAATAACTTAGACTAATTTAATGAACCAAAATTCCATTTTTCCTTTAGGGGTGTATCGATGCACTATGGGTGCATGGATAGACAAAATAGCTTCGAAATTTCCATGCATCAATGCACCCATTAATGCATCGATGCAACTTCAAAATTTATCTTAGTGCATCGGTACACACTCATAGTGCATCGATGCACCTGCCCAGAATAGGCTATTTCATCCGAAAATCATCAACACTTCAACCAAATTTTCATGTATAAAATCCTTATTATGCTACTAAATTCATCTATAACAACTTTAAAAAATTCCTATCATTCTAACATCTTATAATCTTCCATATTTCATCCAAATTCTTAAGGCTAAGAATCATACCAAATTTTACATGTTATCCAAACTTCCTTCTAACACTTCTAACTTCTTATTCTCATAGATGACAAGTCAAATTCATCCTCCAAATTCATTTAAACCTTCTTATTCAAAATTTCACTTAAAAACCCATTTTCTTTAATCTGTTATAACTTCCTCATCTTTTGATTTTAAGACAAATTAAGCTTTCCTTAAGCTTAATTATCATCTAAGGATCAAAACTCAACCTTTAATTCAACAAATAATCAACTAATTAAGAAACTTACATTTGCTTGTATGCTCCACGGTGGAGAAGAGAAGAAGATGAAGAAGATGAGAGAATTGTGTGGAATCACAATGGATTCCACGTGGGTTTCCCTTATCTTATAAGGGAAATAATAATCTTTCATGTCAAATAACCATTTTACCCTTTAATTCTTTTGATAATTACTAACAACTTTAAGGAAATATCTCCACATAAATCATTGAACTATTGAACTTTTATCACCAAATTCTAAAATTTTACAATTTAATCACTAACCCAGTATTGAGGATGTTACAGTTATTATCGTGGCACTGAGCTTGTGAGTTCAGCATAGGTAATATGTTTCCATGCGCAAGTCAGTAAAGGATCAACGAGGAGTCTATCGTACAAATACATTCCACATCAGTCATTTTAGAGAATGTCTTGAGTCTATTAGAGGGCATGTATTTATGTGGACCTTGTATATTATTCGAGTCATAACTCTATTTTGATTTAAACTCAGTGACTGTATTTGTATTATTGGGAGACTCTTGTACTTTGTAAACTTTGATTATGATTTCGTTTCACGTTATTATGAAAGATTATTGATGTTTTACAAATGTTTTGAAAGAAATTTTTGGGTTGACCATTTCGATGGTTATGTGTGGCATCTTAATCCATGGATCTTTTGGTCGGACTAGATTAGGGTGTTACAACCTTGACGTTAAAGACCGTTATGTGGTACTTTTTTATGGGTAAATTGCATCATTCATCGCTCAACCATCTTCTCACACTTATTTTGGTCACTGAAGTTTAATTTCTTAATTTAATTACTTTACTTTCAAATTACTCCTAATTTAATCACTGAAGTTTAATTTTTTTTAATTTAATTACTTAATTTTCAAATTACTTCTAATTTAATCATCGAGGTTTAATTTTTTTAAATTAATTACTTAACTTTCAAATTACTCATATTTTAATCATTCTAACTTTCAAATTTATTTTTTATTTTTAATTATATATAATAAAATAAAAATAAAAATGTCATGTCTAAAAAATTATTAATAAAATAAATTAGAGTGATTAAAATATGAACAATTTGAAAGTTGAGTAATTAAATTGAAAGTTTTCAAACTTTACTACCAAAATAGGAGTGAGAAGATAGTTGAATGATGAATAATATAATTTACACACAAAAATTATAATGTCGTTAAGTTTTAACAGCAATGTACTAAAACAAATCAAAAATTAAACATTAAGTATGATTTTGAAAAAAATTAAAAGTTACCAAACTGAAACAAAATCAATAATTTAGATACTACATCATAATTTACCCTTATATTTATTTATTAATTATATTACGGTTTCCAGATACACTCTAAAAATAGTAATGAAAATTGATAATGAAAATTGATAGTCTCTTCAATGTAAACTTTAAAAAAGGTATAATGATATATAAAAAAAAATTCTTCAATTTTTTTTTCAAATGTAATCTTAATTTTTTTATAGTTTAAATCGTACTATTTTAAAAATTTTCTAAATATTTTTTATGAAGAATTCGTATATAAATATACTAATTTTGTGTTTGATCATTAAATGATAATTTTTAATAACTCTATTAAAAGACAAGATACGAAGAAATAAAAGAAAATCCCGATTTGCAGAGTCCACATGTCAGAACACGAGCCAGGTCACCATGAAACGCAATCCGACGTGTCTAATGCAAAGAATCATCCACTCCCATACGTCTAAGATCAATTGGTTAAGACAACATCCAATTACCCAAAGTGGAAAATTGCAGATAAGGTGTCTCAAACCGGAACCAATCTACATCACAGAAAATAAAAGAAAAACTTGAAAAGGGGAGGGGGGGGGGGAGGGAGCTCAACGACACCATCAAATCTACACTTGGCTCATTCAGATTGGGAAAAAGAAAATCATGGGTTGTGGACTGTGGTGATGGCACAGGCAATGGCATCGATGATCGATTTCAGTGGCTCTTCACAGGCTGTCCTGGAGGGCAGCCTTGCTCAACTCAGTGGCCAAACCCGCTTCAACATTGCTAGAAACAACCGAGTGGCTGTGGGTAGGCCTGGTTTCACTGTCAGAGCCCATCAGGCACCGGCTGAACCAGAGACCGGACGCAGAGCCTTGCTGGGTCTTGTTGCTGCTGGTATAGTCGCTGGTTCCTTTGTTCAAGCTGTGCTTGCCGATGCAAGAAGCATCAAGGTTGGCCCGCCTCCCCCACCTTCCGGTGGCTTGCGTAAGTCATTGATTCTCTTCAATTTGTACAGATTTTAAGCATGTTCAAATTCAGTAATTTGATGAACAAATCAGAATTTTGGCAGCTGGAACTCTGAACTCGGATGAGCCAAGAGACCTTGATCTGCCATACAAAAACAGGTTCTTCCTCCAACCACTTACTCCGGCTCAGGCTGCACAGAGAGCAAAGGAGTCAGCCAAGGACATTGTGGGTGTCAAGAGCTTGATTGACAAAAAGGCCTGGCCTTATGTCATGAATGATCTCCGTCTCAAGGCGGAGTATCTCCGTTATGACCTCAACAGTCATTGATCCCAAGCCCAAAGATGAGAAGAAAGCTCTAAAGGAACTTACTAAGAAGCTCTTCAATACCATTGACGATGTAAGTTTCAAAGTTTTTCCTTCAGGTATGCTAAACTATCATGAATTTCTGATGTGGAACTTATTTTTCTTACAGCTTGATCATGCAGCCAAGATAAAGAGCAGCCCTGAAGCAGAGAAGTATTACGCTGAGACTGTATCTAGTTTGAACGAAGTTCTTGCCAAGCTTGGCTAAGAGAATGGTGAGTTGTATTTTGATGTAAGATAACCTTGTTCATCGTTTCTAGAGACACTTTCATTCCTATGCTATCTGAAGGAACCTCTATCTATTAACGAAATTAAAATCTCTATTGTCAACTCGAATAAAAGATCTTAGCTTCAGGTTAAAAGATGGAGGAATAGCCAATCAATTTAAGCTTTAATAGTAAGCAAGACACGTCTAGCTTTATGAGTAAACCAGCCATCATTCATCAACCCATCAGTTAATAGGCACAGGAGAAGAACCACCAAGTATCACTCAAGTAACACATAATATGAAAAGGGCTAATGCTATTTTCCAGTTTCTTCGATTTGATATTGAGATTGCAAAGATGAAAAGCAATGTGATCACAAAACAGAGCTAATATAAAATACCAACTGCATAACAGAGATTATTATCAAAGTTTTAGTTTCAAGATTTAATTCAACTCATAACTTTGGGGTTTGATACCGAAAGCTAAAGGTTATAGCAGATAATAAATAAGAGAACATAAAGTATATAAAGAAAATCACTGATAAGAAAACATATCAATATCATCTCCACCACTACCATGAAAATAGTTCTGACTGCAAGTGGTAAAAAACTACTTGCTTTTAGATACTCGTTCAGATTCAATTAATTAAAATGATAAAATACAATAGCATTGGTAAAACCTGCCACTACTCTGCGGGCATATTCAGCTTATAACGACAGTAACTATTTGATTCCGCAAGCTTCACAAGTTCCTTTGCATCTTCAATCTTGGAGGCTTCAACCAAGGCATCCACCACTCGCTGCAACAATGCAGCACCAACCAATTTTTTCCTATCAAGAATCTCCTTGCACAGCTCAATGGCAAAACTCAAATCACCCTTCTCACAAACGAATGGGACCAATATCGAAAATGTCAGCTTATCCGGTGCACAGTCACTTTTCCCTATTTGACTAAAACACTCTTTAGCTTCTTCCAATTTTCCCTCATTAACGAACCCTCTAATCATAAAATTGAAAGTAAACACATCAAGTTTAACTCCTTTACTCCTCATTTCTTCAACCAAGTTAACTGCCTCTTTCATTCTCTTTTCGGCAGCAAATCCGAGCAACTTCGCATTATAACTCCTAAGATCAGGCTCCACATTTTTCTCCACCATTTTACCCCATATCTTCTCCCATCATCAAACCTTCCATTCTTGAAAAAATAATATAAAAGCGTGTTAAAAGTAATCACATCCGGCTGCACACCCTTCTTCTCCATCTCATCGAGCATCAATCTAGCAGAATCCGAAGAACCCATCTCACAAAAAGCCTTAATAACCGTATTATAAGAAACCAAATCTGGCACAATTGACAACTTCTCTGGCAACTCCTTGAAAAACACATCAACCTTATCAAACTTTTTGGCATTCACGCAAGCTCCCATAAGAGCATTGAAAGACAACAATCCTCTATTTGGCATTTCATCAAACACCTTGTAAGCTTGCTCAAACATGCCTGATCTCCCATACAAACGGATTAATCTAGCAGCGAAACCTTCTTTCGAAATATCTTGGTATTTCTTTTGATCTTCGAGGATTTCTTCGATCCATTGGAAGCGTCCAGCTGAAGCAAGGCGGCGAACGATATTTTCATAGATGCCGGTTCGTGCGCGGAAGCGACTGTACTCGCTGGATTTTTTGAATTTTTCAACGAGACGCTTGAGGTCGCGCTCTTTGTAGAGTTCAGCAGCGGCTTTTCGAACGTTGTCCGGCTGTGGCGTTGGTGTGGTGGAGAAGGTGCGGCGGAGGAAGCGAGTTAAAGATGACATTTTTAGGGGTTTGAAGTCGCCAGTAGCTGTAGTAGGGTCTTAGTGTGAGGGTTAAAGCGCGAGAAGCTTTTCGGTTCTTTAGGTTATTCATCTATTTTGATCATGTACGAATTTTAAACACATGCTGATTTGTACTTATCACGTAAAACTTTATTTTTAAAATTATATTTAATATTAATTTTTTATTTTAATTACTTTTCATTAAAATTTAATTATTGATTTAACAAAAATTACAATATAAAAATAATATAATAATTTTAATCCTCAATTGACAGATAACATAAAGTCAATTGCATCCACACATTTGAACAAGTTTCACCTAGATTTCTTCAACGACTAATACAAACAACTAAAATTAATATCCATCGTAGTCTGTTTCGGGTTGTTCTAGTGATGTAGTTCCCGGCTGTTGTTCTTGTTGTTCATGGGTTCATGTTGGATCTTCTTCCATCTCAAGGTTCACTCTTTTTTCCTCTACTTAGGATTAGAGAAGTTTTTTAATAAAGTCCTTGAGGTGATGTACTTAGTGATTTCTAATGCAAAGTAACCATTTAAAAAAAAAAAATCATGGATCTAATGGTTATATACAGTTAAGTAAAATCCGGAAAATTTGACATCTTAAAGAAAAGAGTGAAATTCCAACCATTCAAAAAAGGCTTAATACCAAAATAACAACCTAAACTATACCGATTTTCTCAAATAGGTATCTAATCTAATTTTCGTCTTATCCAGGTGCCTAACGTTACAACCGTTACCCGTTTAGGTGCCCAAGTCATCAACGGCGTTAATTTTCACCGTTAAGTGACTCGTGTCACAATATGATGACTTTGAAATTTATTTTTTTAAATAAAATATTAAAAATAATATGATACCTATTAAAAAAACACTAACTTTTCTCATATTATAAAACAACCCAAAAATCCTAACCTTAATACGCCACCGCGCCCTTTCCTACCACCGCAACTGACATATCCCCTGCTGTCCTCCTACTCATACACCGTTGTATTTTTCATTGATTGGCCGTCGAAATCATGTGGAATCGCAATTTTCATCCTAGGGTTTGAATGGTTTAAAATGTTGATTTGTCGTCGATAAACCGTCGATCGGTCACAATTTCATGGGTGGTTTTTGGTCGCCAGGGGGAGGGGAGGTTGAGTGGAGCTTCGTCAACGGCAAAAGGCGGTGGTCGGAGTGGGTTTAAGGGTTGAAATGAAGGTTTTCAAAGTTTTGGGTTTATTTCAAAATTTGTGTTTTCTATTTTCTAAACAATATATAATTTTAATTTTTAATTACACTCAATATCTATCATTTTTTAATCTTAAATTAAACTCTTGTACAGAACTTCCCTACATTATTCACGAAGAACAACACCTAAATCATGAGCGAATAAAACTGAACTTCGCAGAAAAAAGAATCCCAACAAATTTGAGTGTAAAAGGTGTTCGATCATTTGCAAAAGATGGTAAGGACGAGGGCATTTTTAAATCAATAACCCTTTTTTATTATTTTATTAAAAATAATTCCCAATCAGTATTATTTAGATGAATCTTGAGTCCTGCAAAACGTGAGATCGGTGAAAATTTTAATTTATTGCTGGGCTATATCAAAATAAACTTGCTTCTTGCATAAAGCGAGTTACATGCATTTTCTAACCCACGATACAAGAGTTTATAGGTATGTTCGAGGTGTTTTTTTCAAGTTGTAAATTGAAATTTTTCATAATTTATAAGTTTATAGGCGTAGTATTAGAACTTATCTTTCAATTAAGGTTAATATTGGCTCATACGAGACATTGTAAACAAGGTAAAAATAGCATTAAAAATGATTCTAAAGCTTGGTTTTGCTTAAGAAGAACAAGTTGTGGTTTAATAGGTATGTTCGAGGAGTTTTACCGGAAAGTTAATCGGAATATTTTTGTAACTTTTAGGTTTAGAAGTGTAGTATTAAAACTTATATTTTGGTTGAGACTGATATTGATACATATAAGATATTATAAATCAGGTAAAATTCACGTTGAAAATTATTTCAAAACTTGATTTTTTACATAAAGAACAAACTAAAATAACTTAATAGACATGTTCAAGAGATTGTTCCAAGAAATTAATCGTAAAATTTCAGAAGTTTTTTCGTCGGATGGATATCGTGTCACGCAGAAAATAAAGTTTTTATACCCGTTTTACGGGACATGGGCGATTTAAGGGTCATCTTTCAGATAAAGTTGAACAGGACTCATTCTTGTAATTATTAATTAAATAATTAAAAAAGGATGTTGAGGAAACAAGACCAAGGACGAGGAATGATGGGTGGCTGCTGCCGAGTCTCATCATGTACCTAATAATTCACATAAGAAAGAAGTGTCTGAATTTTTTATTTCCTCTTGTCTTTAAATTTGTTTTCTTGCTAGATGTACTTCGGGCAAATAATGCAAATATGTCATTTAGAAAAGACACGTGGGAGTTTGTGTAAGAAAACATTATCTTTAATACATGCAGAAATATCAACAATTTTTGGATTATAGATTCATTAGCCATTTAAAAGTAAAGTTTTGCTTCCCCCTCTTCGTTAAGTAAGAATTGTTTAGTAAAATATGCACGAAAAATGAAAAATACCGAGATAAATGCTGTATAAATCGTTTTATGGTGATTTGATTATTTATGAATTTTATTAAAATTTAGAGTTATGTTTGTCGTTTTGATTATATAACGATGGAATATCATTGGCCCGAAAATGTGACATCTCTTTGGTTGATTTGCCTTAGTGTCTTAGAGTTCGATTTCAGGGTCATTTTCGCTGGAAAAAAATGCTTTAATCAGAATATATCACTTTTAAAATATGTACTTAATAAAAGAAAAATATTAGCGGGTCAAACAGTAGTAGTTTGAGTAGGAATTGAAAAGTAATCCAAGTAAAATTGGCTCATTATCATAGGCGGAGTAATTATTTAGTCTAGTATGACTAGAGATGGCAACGGGTCAGTTTTTTGCCAGTAAGACCTGACTCGAAAATCTACATCTTTCACTCGAATTCGACTCGATCTGAAAAATATATATTATCCATCGACTCCGACCCGACTCGACTCAATATAAAACAAGGACTTAATTAAAAAAAAAATTAAGAAAGTTACATTATTATCCTCGGCTCAAGTTGAAGTTTTTTCACCCTCCACCCGAAACTGACCCTTCATCACCTCTAAAAAAAATATGACCTGACATGACCTGAACCCGAATTTTTTTAAAAAAAATTCGACCCTATCGGGTTGGGTCGGAACCGTTGGATTTTGGTTAAATTTCCATCTTTAAGTACATCACAAGAGACTTTATTTTGGGAATTACGACAATTTCTACAGTGTTGGGGAACCGTAGAGTTTAATATTTTATTATATTTCTTGGAACTCATTATGTCCACGTGACGAGTTCCATTAAAATGTTATTTTTTAAAATTTAGAAAAAAAAATCATAATAATTATTTAAAAGATCATGAAACTAATCATGTAGACGTGATGAGTTCATTTGGATTTAAAAAAAACTAGTCGTTTATAACCGTTAGACAATAGAATGTTTTAAATGGATAAGAAACTCTTCATGTGAGAGTGGCTAGTTCCAACGGTTATATTGATAATTTTTTTATATAAATAGGAATGTGATGAGTTGATAGAGTTTATATGAGAAATGAGAGAAAAAGTCTTGAAAATCAAATCATGTATTTGTGGAAAAAATTATTATGATTTCCCAAAGGATCTTTTTGGGTCCGACGAATGGGACTTCTACGATTCGGATTCAAGCTCATCTTTAGATAAGGAGTGGGTAAAAGAGGAGATAAAGTTGATACTTGATGAACATAAGGAAAGTAGGAAACTTGAAGTAGAGAATAAGGAGACAAAAATAAAGAAGAAGAATAACAAGAAGAAGAAGAAGAAGTATGACGACTTACTAATCCAACATAGCAAATGACATATAGAGAGGCATGAAAAAATATAAATATTAGTATAAAAGTTGAGAAAAAAAAAAGAAGACAAAAAGTTGATTTTTATGTTGAAAAATATTTTAAATATATGTATGAATTTGAGTTTAGTAATAAAATAAATATTTTGTTAGTTAAAAGTTTTAATGAATAGTTTGCAATTATGTATAAAAAGTTGAAACAAGGATGTTCAAAATTTAAAAAGATGAAGTGGAAGATAAAAAATTAGAGAACTACATAAACGGAGTAAAAATATATAACTAAAACCATGAATTAAACACAATTACGAATGTTTTATCAACCAGGTTGATATTTAGAAAGATTTGGGTATGCTTTCTATTGTAGCTTTTATCCCGTAGTGGCCACAAAACTTCGGTAGACCTTGCTCTTGTTGAGGATCATCCGTATCAATATGAATTCGACTAGATTCATGTCGACTCTTCAACTTCCTACGTAATTCTGGATTTGACAATCATTATACAAAATAGTTGGTGGCCAATAAACATCATTTGGAAGATACTTAAACTCACACGAGGGAAATAATATGGCTGAAGAAGTTGATGGCTCTTACTATCTCACACGTTGATGGCTGAAGAAGTTCAAGATTTGCTAGCGCGTCTCTATTTCATGGCTAAAGAGGTCGGCAATGTCCTCTAGCCGACCACCACTATTGTAGCACCGGAGCTTCGTTCTACTGATAATATGGTTGATCGACTTTTTGCTACAGGAACTTTTTATGTTGATGCTGTGATCCTAGTTTTCTGTAGTATCTGGGGAACTTCACTAGTTTCTTCTATAGTGGTGCTGGGACATTTTGAACATGTATTGTGTTGCATCAGGAAAACAAGTGAATTTTTCAAAGTCTAGTGTTTACTTTGGTGCCCACACTACTCCTACCGAGTGTACAACATTGAGTGTTATTCTAGGAGTGATGATGATTGATGAACTAGGCAAGTATTTAGGAACACCATTTGTTGTTGGTCGTAACAAAATCGAGGCCTTTGGCTTTCTAAAAGACAAACTTCTGTCCTGAGTCCGTAGTTGGATGAAGCATCTTCTTTCATATGGTGGTCGGGCGGTTTATATTCGATCGGTTGGGCAGGCAATTCTGGTATATCCTAGGGGGTGTTATCTTCTCCCGAGAGAATCGTTGCTGATATGGAATCCGTTCTTCGGTCTTATTGGTGGTCGGGCAGTCCTTCTAAGCGCTGATGGTTCATGGTAGCTTGGAACAATATTTGTCTGCTAAAACATCTTGGGGCACTTGGATTTCGGGATATTTCGAAATTTAATCCAGCCTTACTCGGGAAACATGTGTGGCGATGTATTTATTCCCCTACTAGCCTTCTCACGTGAGTGTTAAGCTCTAAATATTTTCCATCGAGTTGTATTTTTACTCTCACTTGGGAATACGCCCTTCATTTACATGGCAAAGAATATATTCAGCCATGCAGGCACTTCAAGCTGGGTTTCATTGGCGAACAGGTCAAAACAGCAACACGTGAATGTTTGTTGATCGTGGGGATCCTCTAACTTCATCCGGCTTGACTTAAGTTATATTGATAGTATTGTCGACCCTATTCGATGCGGTAAATTTATGTTACTAAATGAGCCACGGTGGAATGATGCATTGATTTCATTAGTTTTCAGACAACGAGATATTGTTACAATTCTTGCGTGCCCCATTACGACAACAATAAGAGATGTTCTCATCTGGTCTGGCCATTCATCGCCTTGACTTTTTAATGATATGTCGCATCAAAACGACTTTCTATTGATATCTGAATGAAAAACCTTTTTTTTTTCCTTTTGATGATATATCACCTTATTTTTTATCTTTCCAGTGCTTATTTAATAATTGATAAATCATACCTTATCACAATAATTTTACCATGATTTTTTTAGTGATGTGTCAACTCAAAATGACTTTTCAGTAATATTTGAATTCAAAACATCATTCTTTTAGTGATATATCATCTCATTTTTTAACTTGTTGACCATATTTAATAATTGATCAGATCATATCATAATAATTTCTCCATCACTTTTCAATGATATTTGAATGAAAAACGTCTATATTCATGCCTATATGAGAGGCATAATTTCATTGTTCAAATCTCGATTTTGAAGATTTCCATGACAATATATTCAACAATAATTTATTGTGAGAAAAAAATCTTTCACCATCTCCTTCAATGGAGACATTTGACTTTTCAACTTAGTGATGAATATTTTAGACAAGGTTGGAGCTAATGAAGATTCAACACTTTCTTTATTAGAGTTCAAGTTTCCAACCTCTTTGGTTCCACAGCTATTATCAATGGGCTATTTGAGCAAAGATGTTATATTTCGAACAATTATTGACACATACATTACCAATTCGGTTAGTAATATTGAGTTATTTGTTGATTATCATAAGCAAGCAACAACTCATTCCATATAAAAAATAAAATCTCAATACGCATCCGTCAATATAGAAGTTGGAATTCAAGAACTTGAACTATTTATATATAGAAGGAAACAAGAGAAAGAATGGAGAATTAAAAAACTTAGCATTTGACGAGTCAAATAACTACGAAGATTAAGA
The DNA here is from genome assembly GCF_006381635.1 of Hibiscus syriacus. Lineage (NCBI taxonomy): Eukaryota > Viridiplantae > Streptophyta > Magnoliopsida > Malvales > Malvaceae > Hibiscus > Hibiscus syriacus. The sequence continues at coordinate 336,275 of NW_024062971.1, forward strand.
TGTGGGGATAACGACTTAATACTTCTATTGTATTGTTATGTAATGTAGGAGTTAATGCTTTTTAATGTGATGTAATATAATATAGGAGTTAATGTTTCTAATGTAATGTAAGAGTTAATGTTTCTAATGTAATGTATGAGTTAATGCTTCTAACGTAAAACTTAGTAGTTTTTATTTAGTAAAAATTATCAATACGACCGTTGGAACTCATCACTCCCACATGATGAGTTCCTTGTCAATTTAAAACATGCCAGTTGTCCAACGTCTATAAAAGGCTATTTTTTAAATCAAAAGAATCTTGTCACACCAAAATGACGAATTCCATTCTTTTAATAATTATTATAAAAAATAAAATTTCTAAATTAAAAAAGTAATATTTTAATGGAACTCATCATGTAGGCATAACGAGTTTCACGAAATATAATAAAATATTATACCACACGGGATCCACATACCTAGGTCCATTAAAATATTTTTTTTTGGGGAACTCGTCATGCCAACACTGTAAAAATTATCATAGTTTCCAAAATAAAGTCTCTTGTGCCGTATTAGATAATTAACCCACCTACTCTAATGGGCCAAATTTGCCTAGCAATCAACAAGCCAGTCCAAAGCCTAAACAACATCTCGGCCTACTTCATAGCCTGTAACCTTTCTTGTCCATTCGGGCTCATAATATTTAGGCCCATGTCTTTCCCGGTATGGTCAAACACCGAATGCAAAATGTGATCGAGTGAAGTCTACAAGCTTTCAACGGACTCTTTAAGGTAATCATACCTACATTAGCACTCTCTGATTTGATCATATCAGCTATTCCTACTCAACGAGTCTAACTAGATGCACCGATTTTCTCCTCGGAAATGACCAAATCCAATGCGAATCTTCAATATGGAATTGAGTCTAAAATACGATGACTGAATCTGCATTGTGCGTTGACAAAAATGTAACTCAAAAGCTTTCATTATGTCTATGCTTCACCACTTTACAAAGATTAGGTTCATGTTACATCACGACACACACTAGCAGTTCAACAAGTCAATAAAAAGCCTAACTACATACGTCAACGATAGAGATGTTTAGCATCTCTAGTGGGTGTTCAATATGAATAAATTAATTTATGATCCGAGTATATTCCTTTTCTTTATGCATTTTAGTAAATTTTGAAAGATTATACTTTTACCGCATCTTACATTATATCAGCAGTTGATCAAAACTCAGTTGCTTTTCGGATGGAAAATCATTTTTAAAATGAAAAACTAATAAGAAAAAGGGGGAAGCAATTACCTAACTCTTGTTTGTACGCGTTTTCCCGATGATTTTGCTCAAAGGGGTTACTTAATCATAGTTGTTTATGTTGCAAAATGGAAGGAAGAAGAATAATAAGAGAAAAGATTAGGTCCATCTCGTCCTTGAACTCCAATTGACCATAATGAAAACCTAAAACATTAACTTGTGCAACTCTTCAACATCATTCCTCTGATTATTTAGGATGAAATTGACCCATCTTCCAACTGTTGCTGTATTGATTATGTCGAACTGTGGGTTTTTTCATATACCAGTTTCACAAGCTTAGAGAATACACCAATCGAACACAAAGAATGAAAGTACGAGTCAATCAACCATGTCAACCCCACCAAATGGATAATACTAATATTTTTGTCTGTCACATTTCATAAATCCATAAAACCAATGATTTATGGTGCCTTTGGTTCAATTTTCTTTCCTAGATAAATGTGTATACATAACATCATAGAAGTCAATCTGACGGAGATGGACATGGAGGGAACATGTACCTAATTTAAAGCTTAGAAGGATGATAAAGGCATTTTAATCAAGAAAATAAATTCCATCACCTTTTATGAGTTTTTTTTTCCTGTTTTTCACCACATTATCTATTGGTTTGACCGACTGGTCCCATGTTTGTGCTTGCACGCGCGCCTGCACTGTGGGCTCAAGTCCCCCATTGTTTTACCACCCTATATAAGCATGATGTCGAAATAGCTTACTCTCCCTTTCCCAATTCTTTATATGGCTTCTCCATTGATTAGTAATTTAGTTATTTTAACAATTGCGTTAATTACATTAGAGTTAATTTGTTCCTAAACTTTAATATATTTTATCATATGGACCGAATGATTTCAGCGATAAATGGCAACCATCCGATTAAACACAAAGTTGGAGTAAGACATGGACGTGGCAGTATGATGAAACAGCATCTTCATCATCATATTCTCCCATGACATCCCTTTATTCGGAAGGAACAAGGAATTATTTCTAAAACAATTAAATTTTTTGTTGTTGGAAAAGTAGGAAAATAATAAATTAATTGACGATCGTACTTCAAGGGAAAATAAATCGACTAAAAAATGCCTTCTGTCATTTGTCTAGTCATCCCTTCCAAATGTCAACCCAATTTCTGTAATTTCCTTTGATCCGTACACTTGAACCGTTTCATATGTAAATTACGCATCGTTCAACTCCTCAAGGAGAGAGCTCTCTTTTCCCTGAAACAAGGAACAAGGAAAGAACTTGGAAATTTTTTGGGTTATGGCAGATGAATTTCATGCCGGTATTCGTGACGGAGCGTGGTGGGATTCGACGAGACCCGAGTTAACAGGCTGCTCTCCGCCGTGTTCCGTGACGATTGCTGCTGCTGTGGGAAGCTTCGGACATGGCACTGATACGGTTGATATCAATCTTCGTCGTCATCGGAAGCTTCGGCGAGCTGGTTCAGATAGTGGCGGCACTGACAGCAGTATTTTGATTGATTCTAATCCACAAATGATGGGTTTTGGCCTTCCATCATTGACAACTTCGGACTGGAACTTGTCAGTGCTGTAAGTTTTTTGATGATGTTTTGTAATTATAACTGGTTTTAGTAAGAATTTTTTTATGGCTGAAGTTCTAAATTCAAGAAGGCCTTATACTAGTCCAAAGCTTCAACCACAAGTTCGATAAAAGAAGAATATTTTAAGCGCTTAATTATTATACTAAATTTCTTTGCTAGCTGCAGTCGGAGTAATGGGAGAACCGAGAGCTATAATTTGATTCGTCAAGAAGTTAATGATCAAGATTTTCCATCGGAGCAGCCGAGATTGAATTCGACGGCCGGCTCCGGTAATAGTATACCGACGTGCTTGGGCTTATCAGCAGGGTCTCCAATGGCTTCGGTATCGTATGAGTACCCATCAACACTGTTACAAAGTTTGTTTGAATCCGATTCCGATCCTCGAACTCCACATCAATCCCTTTTCAACAACCCGTCGTCGACCGGCTTTACGTCGTCGGCAACATCCAATTATGGGGCAAACGCTAATGAACTATCACCTTTCATAAGGCCATCGTCGCCGGAGCTGCAACCAAGTAGCTTGCAGTTCTCCAATAACACACCCTTTTGGAACGCCGCTGCCATGGCCATAAATGACGTCAAAACCGGTTTTTTACCGTCGCCGAAATCACAGTTTTCCGATGAAGTTCGAAACATGGGGTCGGAGACGAAGAAAGGAAGCAGTGAACCTGCATTCAAGAGGCCAAAGCTTGAAACACCATCTCCATTACCAACTTTTAAGGTAACTATACTGATACAAATTTCACCATTTTTCTTTCCTGCAACTTATTTTTCTGCAAAGTAAAGCAACTTTCGAGATCAGGTTCGGAAAGAGAAGCTAGGGGACCGAATCACTGCGCTCCAGCAGTTGGTTTCACCTTTCGGAAAGGTGAAATTTTGGATTTCATTTTCTTTTATATTTCAAAGTGTAAATAATTGAAAACCTTTACTTTTAGATTGTTCTTTAGGGTTAATATCATTATCAACCTTACCTTTTTCTTTCTCAGACTGATACCGCATCAGTTCTACATGAAGCCATTGAATACATCAAGTTCCTTCATGATCAAGTCAATGTATGTTCCACTTCCTTCTTTCTATTCACTCTCTTTTGTAAAACCCTAACGTATACATATATTTGTTCATTTAAGGTTCTAAGTACTCGATATGTGAAGCAAGCATCAGCTTCCATACAACAAGAGGTATATGAAAAAAGAACAGATGAGCCAAAACAAGATCTAAGAAGCCGAGGGCTATGTCTAGTGCCGATATCGACCACATTTCCTGTTACCAATGAGACCACAGCTGATTTCTGGACGCTAGCTTTTGGTGAAACATTGAGATAAAAGGAAGTGGCGGTCCAAAGATGGTCGACAGACACCAACACAGTGTGGTGCAACTGCTGGGCCAGCTGCTTCGAAGAGAATGATAGCGAGCAAAGCCTTTGATAGTTAAAAGTAAATATAGCCACAGCCACAGGTTCTTCTTTTATTGGTTCTTTAAGTAGTCGAAGTTTTCATTATTAAGCTTTTAGTGATAGTTTTGATCATAGATTTAAATAGTGTTATGTTATCAGAATAGCAATGGTTATATAACAGTAGTCATGTCGTCCATAATCGTTATTATATGATCGTGATATCCGCAATTATTATAATAGCGTCCATTATATATGTAATTATAATAAACGCACTACGATGGAAAACGCAATCACAACTGTAATTTAAATCCTTGAAAATCAACATAAAACCCCTTATGTGAGATGTCACGCATCCAAAAAATAAAAAAGTAATGTAGGATAATGTAGTTCATTCAAATTTCTAATCCACTCCCAAAGGAAAGTAGAGAGCGAGGAGACACAATGATGAATATCGATACGTCAAATATATTGATGGGTCATTTTCTGTTGCTTGGACAAAAATGATGGATGAATACAAGCCATTGTTTATATCCTATGATACATTAGGTCACACTTTTCTTGATATGAAAGTATATATTAACAATACAATTTGGGGTTGAGATTCTTATACAATGGAATAGACAAAGAAAAACTCCAATTGAACACACCGAAACAGAAAGAATCTGCAACAAAACAGGTTCCTTGGAAGGCCATTATAAGCCATATGGCTTGATTCGTTGATGGGGTACAGAGATCAGATTCAAAGGAGTGAAAAGAAATTACCCCATTTTATTAAACCTAAAAAGAAACTAAAACTTGAAGTAGAAGACAAGTACCGTTTGAGTTTTCCTTTGATTTGCCAAAACAAGAAAACCCGACAGCATTTTATTGAAGTGATTCATCATAAACTACAGGGACAAAGCATATTTCAGTAACATCAGCAATGATGCCTGCATCCATGCTTTCCCTTTTAGCATTCCATTTCTTGTTTCTGTTTTCGTATTCTTTTAGTAACAATAAGTAAGATCGGCAAATGACTCGAATTTATCATATACTTTCGGATAATCTAATTTTCATCAGTTAAGCATAAGTTCAAGGTTAAATCTTTCTTAATTATTGACAAAACATACAACTTTACGCAACTATTCAGAATCTTATTTTATTGTTTTTCTTTTCCTTAACATTGCTTAACAAGATTTGAATAATATGTCCAAACTGAAGAAATAATGACTTTAAATGGCCATAGTTCTCATGTGATCGATCAAAATGAAGAACAACCTCGTCAAAATGAAGGCGGGCAGGGCAGCCAGATATGATAAAAAAAACATTATTTGCTTAAATATTGTTTGTCTACTTGAAAATCCTTATAATCAATTTGCAGAAAGTAAATATCGAGGAAGAGCCATTGTTACGGTTCATTGTTATGGGGAGGAAGAAACTTCCAGATCCAAGCAGAAAGTCCCAACCTTTCTGGGGTTTTGTGGAGTTGGTGACTACAAAGATAGAAGATGTGAAAAATATTAGAGTATAAAATGTAGTTGTCTATAGCTGATTAGCTGTAACTGTTTCTAGTTGAGTTGTTATAACCGTTTCTGGTTAGTTGAGTTGTTTCTAGTTAGTTGAGTTGTTTTTGGTTAGTTGGGCTAATCAGTTAAGCCTGGTGTTATATATAGTGGGCCTGGCACTATTCATGACCCAGTGTGTGAAGTATTAATTTTTGTGTTCTTTTGAGCCTGGCGAAATCAAAGAAATAATGCTCTCGAAGTTTTTATTTCACGAGATAATGCATTGTTCAGATTAATTGCTCGAATGGGGTAAATTCTACAGTGATGGTCGTAGGTCGCTATGCACTCCGGGTGACCTTTGACGTGGCAGCATCCAGACGAACCAGCATAGGTCGCCATGCACACCCGACGTCTTTATAGGGTCCTTATAGGTCGCCATGCACGCCCGGCGTCCTATAAGGACGCCATGCACGCCCGATGTCCAACGTTCTCGTGATTCTGCTGCTCTGCCCGGCTGATGCTCTGCTTTGGTGCTATGCATGGGCCATGCACAGGGCATGGGATAGGTCGCCAAGAGCTTTGTTCACGTGGTCTGTTCTCGGCAAACCTCTGCTCGCATGCAGCGTGAATTCAGCTGCATTATTGCAGCACTTATTGTTACATTATTGCAGTCCTTCAGCTCACGTGAATGGCCCATGCAAAGGTGAATAATTGAAGCAAACGGGGGTGGTTGTATTATATATTGGATGGGGGTTAATGAGTGAAACATAAAAGAAAGAAAGGGAGAAGAGAGCAAGGGAAAAGAGGGAAAAGAGGAAGAAGAAGAAAGGGAGAGCACAACATCGAGGTAAGCTTTTTAATTATATAAATTAGTTTTTTATTTTAAATTATTAGATTGTTAGTTTATGGTTTAAGGGTTTACAACATTTTAGTTAATTAGTTAGTTAGTTTAAGGTAAAACAAAATTGTAATTAATTAGTTTGCTTGATGGTTATATTTTGGTTGTTGAATTTATATTATATAAAAAAATTAGTTAATTAGTTTAAGTTATATAAAAGAATAATTATTTAAATTAGTTTATTGTTATAAATTATTAGTTAATTAGTTTATTATTATAAATTAGGGTAAAACAAAAAATTAGTTAATTAGTTTGGTAGTTTAAGTTATATTATTGTTAGTTTAAGTTATATCATATAGAAATAAAAAATTATTTAATTAGTGTGTTTGATAGTTACATATTAATAAAAATAATCAGTTAGTTTGTTAGTCGTTAGTTATATATAATAAAAAAATATGTAATTAGTTTGTGTTAGTTAAATAGTTAAGTTATATTTGTTTGTTGAATTTATATATTATATAAAAAATTAGTTAATTAGTTTTTTAGTAATAAATTATAATTAAAAAACATTTATTAGTTTAAGTTATATTAAAAAATAGTTTATTAGTTAACATTATATTAAAGAATAGTTAAAGTTATATTAAAGAATAGTTTATTAGTTGTTTAAGGGAAAATTTACGTTTAACTTATATTTTAAAAAGTTTAGTTTGTTAGTTTATTAGTTTAATATATTATACGTTATTATATTAAATTTTTTTGTTGTGTTGTGAAATAGTTAGTTAGTTAGATTATATTAGTTATATTAAATGATTTTTTAAATACTGTTGTTTACTTTTTTTTACAGATTCATTCCAATGGCTGACCAAATTCCACTGCTGAGACTTGACAATGAACATATTTCAAATCATTTGGGAATAATTGTGAATAAAATATTTGTTTAATGAATTATAATTAATAAATATTTGAATATTATTTTATGATGATTGTGATAATTTTTTTGCATTATTTAATTGTAGGAGGACGAGCAGCGAGTCCTTCGTCTTCGGCTATATAAAGTGCCCAAGCCACACAGATTGATAGAAGAAAACTTGCAGGAGGCTGGATTTTGGTATGTAACATTTGTGAGAGATTACAAGTTGGTCCCAGGTTTGATCAGTGCCTTGATTGAGCGTTGGAGACCAGAAACGCACACGTTTCATTTGCCGTGTGGCGAATGTACGATAACTCTGGAGGATGTGGCATTGCAACTCAGGGTCCAAACAAATGGGATGCCAGTGGTAATGTCACATGAGTTTAATAATGTGGCATAACTTTGTAGCTTGTTTCTTGGGAAAACGCCCGTACCACCAGAGTGTAAAGGGTGGCGTGTGAGGTTGTCATGGTTGAAGAATGAATTTCAGCTTCAACCAAATAGTACGGAGCACGAAATTATATATGCAACACGAGCATATATATTACAGTTGATTGGGGGTATTTTAATGTCGGATAAATCCGGTAGTTATGTTCACACTCAGTATCTTCTTTTTTTAAGAAATTTTGAGAATAGTAGGCAATATAGTTGTGGATCGGCGATATTGGCGTTCTGGTATCGTGAGATGTACAAGGCGTCATTAGTCGTGAATGATAATAATACAGCAGAAATCGGTAGATGTCTGTTGCTGCTACAGTCATGGGCTTGGCATAGACTTCCGTTTCTGACATCGATTAGTCGGACTGCGGTTGACTTTCCTCTTGCCGGAAGGTAATATGAATTTTCTATTTTAATATAAAATATTAATTATAAAATAAAAATGACCATATTTTGTTTTGATTGATATACAGATGGAGGCATAAAATTGAAGGCACGTGGTTGGTGCACAACAACATTAAAGAGTTCATGCTGAAGATCGACATTAAGGCAAAAAAGGAGGTATGTATAATATGTTATTTTTAATTATTATTTAAATTAACTATATTATTTGATTTAAATAAATTTTATTATTTTTGTAATTTTACAGTTTAATTGGAGACCATACATGAATGAAGAAATACTTGCGTTGATACCGCACGATATTTTAGATGTGTTTCAATATTGGTGTGCTGTTACACCATTGATCAATTTTGCTTTTGTTGAGATCCAATTTGGGGATAGAGTGTTGAGGCAATTCCACTTCTACCAACCTATTCCGCGGAGTCTATGGGATCATGACCTCCTCCAAATCTTAGATGGTCGTCGTCAGGTGAATTGGGTTGAGACGCATGACCAGCTGCACAGATTTGATGGTCGTCATAAAGAAAATGTTAATTGGGTTGAGAACCATGCAACCTACATTAATGCTTGGAACAATAGGGCTTCATTCATGCCAACTCTTGACGACATTCAAGACTACGACTTTAATTTTGAGACTTCGGCTTACCTTGCTTATTTTTTGGATAATGGAAAGCCATTCTTGACAACAATTGTAGAGAGGCGACAATTTTTGAGGTTTAAGAAAAGATTTGGTAAAGCTGAATACTCTCTACCAAGTGGGAGTGGGAGTTCATCTCAACAACCTGAAGCGGAAATGACCGATGTGGATAATAGCGCACCACAACCGTTCGACGATGCATACATACCAGAGTTTGTGCAGCCTAATGCATCCATCTACTCTCCCATGTTTTCGTCGACGTATGACTTTGAACACATGTCAGTTCAAATGCCCCCAATGAATGAGGAGGATGGGTACCATACTCCTGAGCAACCGCAACGACCACAACGCATCAGACGTCCGCCCCAACATTATCATTCAACAACACCCCGACATCGGCAACAATTGTAAACTAGTTTGTTATTTGTTACAAATTTAATATTGAAATTCGACTAGTTTTTTCAAACCTTAATAAATTCGACATATTTATAATGATTTTTAGTATCAAATCATTATTATAATTTCATTACTAGTTATGTAACGAAAATATGGTTAATTGAACCAAACATTGTTCATTGTTCAAGTCGTAAATCATTACTATCAAATCATTACTAAATCATTAATATCAAATCATTAAATATTAATAATAAATTATTATTACTAATCATTACTATCAAATCATTAAATATTAATAATAATTTCATTATTACTAATCATTACTAAATCATTAATATCAAATCATTAAATATTAATAATAATTTCATTATTACTAATCATTACTAAATCATTACTATCAAATCATTAAATATTAATACTAATTTCATTATTACTAATCATTATTAAATCATTAATATTAAATTATTAAATATTAATAATAATTTGATTATTACTAATCAATACTAAATCATTATTATAATTTCATTACTAGTTATGTAACGAAAATATGGTTAATTGAACCAAACATTGTTCATTGTTCAAGTCGTAAATCATTACTATTTAATCATTACTAAATCATTAATATCAAATCATTAAATATTAATAATAAATTATTATTACTAATCATTACTAATCATTACTATCAAATCATTAAATATTAATAATAATTTTATTATTACTAATTATTATTAAATCATTAATATCAAATCATTAAATATTAATAATAATTTCATTATTATTAATCATTACTAAATCATTACTATCAAATCATTAAATATTAATAATAAATTATTATTATTAATCATTACTAATCATTATTATCAAATCATTAAATATACTAATCATTACTAAATCATTACTATCAAATCATTAAATATTAATAATAATTTCATTATTACTAATCATTACTAAATCATTATTATAATTTCATTACTAGTTATGTAACGAAAATATGGTTAATTGAACTAAACATTGTTCATTGTTCAAGTCGTAAATCATTACTATCAAATCATTACTAAATCATTAATATTAAATCATTAAATATTAATAATAAATTATTATTACTAATCATTACTATCAAATCATTAAATATTAATAATAATTTCATTATTACTAACCATTACTAAATCATTAGTATCAAATCATTAAATATTAATAATAAATTATTATTACTAATCATTACTATCAAATCATTAAAAATTAATAATAATTTCATTATTACTAATCATTGCTAAATCATTAATATCAAATCATTAAATATTAATAATAATTTCATTATTACTAATCATTACTAAATCATTACTATCAAATCATTATTATTAAATCATTATTATAATGATTATTATAATGATTATTATTAAATCATTATTATAATGATTATTATCAAATCATTACTAAATCATCAAATCATTAAATATTTAAATCATTATTATAATGATTATTACTAAATCATTATTATAATGATTATTATCAAATCATTATTATAATGATTATTATCAAATCATTACTAAATCATCAAATCATTAAATATTAAATTCATTATTAAATTTATTATTAAATCATTATAATGATTATTATCAAATCATTTTTATGGTTAATTGAACCACACGTCCATTCAAATCTATTCAAGTCCTCGAATTATAAATGTCATATCAATTAGGTCCCTCTATTTAAAAACTTCGGTCGAATATTTTATCAACAAAAATTACATAATTTCAACTTAAATGTGAAGATATAATAATTTATCACCCTATTAGTAAATCATTATTATTATAATTTCATTATTATTAATAATTACTAATATTACTATCAAATAATTAAATATTAATAATAATTTCATTATTACTAATCATTACTATCAAATCATTAAATATTAATAATAGATGGGTGCCTCAGACTGCACAAACTCTGGTATGTATGCCGGGACAATATTAGTTATGTAACGAAAATGACGTTAATTGAACCACACATAATCCGGATAAATACATAGAAATATATATATGATTACTAATGATGAGGCCTATATCTTGGTAAATTAGGACAATTGTTTTTTGAATGGCCTTCACCCATACATAATCCGCATCTCTTTGCTTGACCTCTCTCTCTAGCATGGAAATCCATACTGGTATGAATTCGAGTGGACTCAGGTCGACCCTTCGGACTTCTGTGAAGCATTGGATTTGGTAGCCATTCATCATGATCATTTTTGGGCCAATATGATTCATTCGGGATCTGTCTGAACGCATAGTTGTAGACATTTAATATCCTACGTAGGTGGAAGCATTCATCAACATAAGTGTATGAGCTTACACCAGCATACATATATGCAGCGACTGCATGAGCACATGGATATTTCCATGCCTGAAAATGACCACAATCACACCATTTGTGTCGTAAATCAACTCTAAATGTTTGGTCTTCTCCTCCAACGTTACGGCGTGTGCACGACACGACAAAAGTATGACCAACTCGGTCGAAATTATGAACAACCATTGATGTTATCAATCGCTCATTTGCTTCCATTGATTCCACCACTGTAGGAGCCCAAGTTTGACCTCTATTTATGAGACTCTCAATTTCCTTACCTTTGTACGACCAAACTTTAGCCAATCTAAAGTACGTCTCTTTCACCACACTCGCTATTGGGAGATGGTGTATACCTTTTAGTACCGAATTAATGGCCTCAGCAAGGTTTGTGGTCATATGTCCATATCTCCGACCTTCATCGTATGCTTGCAACCATTTTTCCCGCGGTATTTTTGAAGCCCACTTCCAAACACGCTGATCATCATAAAATACCTTCAAATTCTCCAATCTCTTGTCAAAATTTGGTCGACGTAGTTCATATCCTGTTCCATAATATATTTTGTTAAACCGCAATTAAAAAACCACGTAAAAAATGCACAAATATATAAATAAAACTTACCCATGCTGACTATCTCGCTACGAATATGTGCGTTATGAAACTGGTCGATACTATTCTTGCCAATATGACTGATACAAAATGTCGGATATGCATACGGAGGTATCCAACGACTTCCTGGTCGTTCAATTACCGCCAAAATACCCGTTCCTCTATCGGATATCAAGCAAACTCCATCTTCACGAACGACATAATGATGTAGATTATTCAGAAAGAAATCACAAGCCTCTGTTGTCTCTCCCTCAACAATGGCGAATGCAATTGGGAAGATATTTCGCTCACCATCTTGAGCAACTGCCATCAAAAGTACATGCCTATATTGACAATATAGCCACGTACCATCTACTTGGATCATACGTTTGCAAAATGAAAATCCTTCAATACATGCCTTGAATGCCCAAAATAGTCTATAAAATATTTTCTTCCCTCGCAGAAGTTGACCTTCTTCGTCATATGCGGGCATGGTTTGAGACTTCACTATGGTTCCTGGGATAAATCGCTTCATTGCTTGTAGCAAATATGGTAGCTCATTGTACGATGTATCTCAATCTCCATACGTCAGCTTCATTGCCTTCATATTCGCATTCCACACCTTGCCATATTTTACTTGATATCCAAATTGGCTTCGAATAGATGCAGCTAACACTGAACAAGATATCCTTGGATCCTTTTCAACCATCGCATTCACATATTCACATATTACATCGGAGTCCAATAGTCGGTGGTCTTGTTCAATGGAGTTTTGCAAACATGTGTGCGGACCGTTGTACCTCGTGATGATCCAAACATCGTGCCTTTGATTTTTCGACACTCTGATCTTCCACTTGCACTCTGGGCCATATTTTACACACTTCGCGTATAGGGTTTTCTGGTTGGACTCTGCAACATGGACATCAACATGGCATTTGATGCAGTACTCTTTAATCGCCAGCGTAGCTTCATTGTTTCCTCTTAATTGCACCCCAACTGAAAATTCACCAGAATTATCGAATGATTCAATCATTTGGTACGGAGGTAAATGTGGCATGTCTGGGAATTTAGGTGCCCTCATCGCATCATAGTTTATCTCGTACATGTGAGGAGTAGCTTCATACGGTGCCAGAACTTCATCAATTGCACCTCCACCAAAAATATTTTCGACGTCGCCTAAAACGGGTTCTTCGGTTTCTTCATCTTCACTTGAATCAACGTGAATTTCTCCCCATCGATTTTCAGCGTCAATATCAACAACCAATTCCGGTATGTTTCTCGTCTCATACTCTACTGTTGCAGATGTCCCCCGACTTCATTTACACTTTCCAATAGTGCCATAAAACTGTTCGGGAACCTGTATGTCGGCTCCTCAAACTGACTATATAAAGCCATTTCAGATGGATTTTGAGCCACACCTCTTGATGACCTAGGAACATCACATATGTTACGCACATCAACAAATAACTCAATAACTGCTATATTGGTTGACTCATGTAATCCAACCATGGTTCCAATATCATCATCTTCTTCAAGTGGAACTACAGCATATCTGACTAGGTTGGGGCATCATAAACCTATACCTCAAACCATCAACTGCAACTCGAATTTTTCTTTCTATCTTATGCTTTATTTCTATAAATGTGATATCTTTTTTTAACATCATATTTATTGGTTTTTTAGACTGAAAAACTACTCCGACCTCATTTTCCATAATCTGTCCATTATAATGGACAATCGTGAAAAAGTTGTTACTCATTTTCTCTACAAATAAAAAAAATAAATTAATTTAGATTAAAATATTAGATAAGATAATTTCATAAAATATTAAATCATTAAATATAATATAATATACTATTATATTAATGATCAAATAAAATTTGTTATTTAACTTGATTAATTGATTTATTACTAATATTACTAATAATGATTTAATAATTATTATTAATCTAATGATTTGATATTTAATGATTTAATAATAATATGATTTAGTCATGATTACTAATAATTATTTATTATAAATATTTAATGATTTAGATTTGATACTAATCATTTAGTAATTATTACTAATAATCATGATTAGTTTGATAATATTTTTTATTTTTTAAAAATATCAAACAAATTTGCTAGGCAAAATATCGTGATAATGCGTTGACCGGATTATTTCATTCAATTAATTTTTACTCCTTACTACACATACAATATAAATTAAACAAAATATTTTTTTAAAACAACACTAAATATTTTTAAACACAATATTTTTTTAAACAGAAATTATCTCGCACAAATTAGTTTATATAATCTAATATAAACTTACTAACTAACTAATTTACACATACACAACAACAAAAAATGGACAACAAAAAATAATAAATTACTCACGTATTTATGCCTTCCTCCTTTCCTTTCTTTTCCTTCTTTGTTTCTCTCTTCGAATCAATTTGAACATGGGCAAATGTTGTGGAATAATGCCCTGTATGTGTAAACCGTTTAATTTATTTAAACAACAATAGCTCCCACAAATTAATTTTATATAATCTAATATATTATAATATAACTTAAACTAATAAACTATTTCTTTATTATAATATAACTTAGTTAAAATAACACACTAATTAAGCACTAATTAATTTTTTTATAATATAACTTCAACTTCAAAGAACAACCTAATATACATTAAAAGACACTAACAAATTAATTAATATTTTTTTATATTTAATAACTTAAACTAATAAACTAATTAACTAATTTTTTATATAATATAATATATAACTTAAACTAACAAACTAATAATTTATACTAACAAACTAATTAACTAGATTTTAGTTTTACCCTAAATCTTAAACTAACAAACTAATAATTTCATATAATAAACTAAATTAAACAGTAAAAAATTACCTCACGAACTATGTTTGATCTTTATCTTATTTTCTTCTTCTTCCTTTTCTTTCTCTCGGCAAAGTTTATATGTGCTTATGCTTATGCTCCTGGTTCTGCTTCTGCTTCTACCCTAAACCCCATATCATTTATATAAAGCAAAAAAGCGTTGTACAGAGTCATTAAATTTGACTATTGAAGAAAATAATATTAGGATTGAATCGTATAACTATTGAGCATTGAAAGGCTTCAATTGAACAACAATATTTGCTGCATTTAGCAGCTAAATTAACGCTGCAATCATGCAGCTATGGATGCAACGCATGCAGCTACGGATGCAGGAATCTCCCAGCTATGGATGAAACGTATGCATGAGTGATATGGTTAAAGCTTGGTCGTGATGCAGGAATCTCCCAGCTATGGATGCAACGCATGCATGAGGGATAGGGTTAAATTTTGGGCGTGGTGCAGGACTCCACAGCTTGGTCGCCGGGACTCCATGGCGACCTACCATGTCGCCGGGACTCCACGGCGACCTACACATGCAGCTCCCGCTCTTTGGTCACCGATCTCCCCTTGCACCAATCTCCCCATGCATGCACGATCTCCCCATGCATGCACTGATCTCCCCCCACCCATGCACACCATGCAGCTCCCGCTCCTTGGTCGCCCCGAGTGCATGGCGACCTCCTTGGTCGTTGGGCGTGCATGGCGACCTCCTTGGTCGTTGGGCGTGCATGGCGACCTCTTTGGTCACTGTAGAATTAACCCTATCTCAGCAAATAATATGTCCAAAGCATTATCTCGTGAAAAAAAAAATTCGAGAACATTATCTCGTGGAATCAGTCTCTGAGCCTTGTATTCATTTTCTTTTATTTCAGTAAAGTTTTACAATGTCCGTCTTCTCCCTTTTGCTTTGATTCTCTTTTTCCTTTTCTTTCCAGTTCATCACTGCTAGTGTTACCTTCATTTTCTTTCATGGTATCATTCGCCTAAACTTCCTGCGGCTGTTTGTCTTCCGATTCTGTGCGGAGCTCCTGATTTTTGTGCTTTTCGTTTGCCCTAAATTTTCAAGTTGGTGCTAAATCCCTAATGTTGCGCTCCTAATCCTTGTCGAAGTGAAGTGGCTCCTTTGCTTAGCCTCAGCACAGTTCGTTGATCTCTGCACTCCGGTTGATTGTCGGTTTGCTCCTTCGATTTCAGGCTGCGTCTTTGCGTCCTATTTCTCTGCTACTCCTTGTTTGGCTCTTCGTTTTTCAAATCTGGTGAGATCGCTCCTTTACTGCTCTCGGTTGTTTTGGCATACTGTTTTTCAATTTACGGTTACCTTGTCGAAGTGAAGTGGCTCCTTTGCTTGGCCTCAGCACAGTTTGGTGATCTCTGCACTCTGGTTGATTGTCGGTTAGCTCCTTCGATTTCAGGCTGCGTCTTTGCGTCCTGTTTCTCTGCTACTCCTTGTTTGGCTCTTTGTTTTTCAAATCTGGTGAGATCGCTCCTTTACTGCTCTCGGTTGTTTTGGCATACTGTTTTTCAATTTACGGTTACTTCTCTCCGTTAATCTGGGATTCTGCTCTTCGATTTGTGTTTATTGTTCTCGGTTGATTTGGCATACTGCTTCCTTGCTGTTCATGACCTATTTTGCTACTTATATTTTGTTCTGGTTGAAAGCTTGTTTCTTTTATGGCAAATACTACTGATGACAGCGCTCTCAACTCTGTTAGCTCTGCTTCTGCTGTTTTTTCTAGACTATTTTCTACTAAGAAAATCAATGTGACCCTAGAAGATCAAAACTACCTGTTATGGCATCAACAAGTTTTCCTTACTATTAAAACTCATAGGCTTCAAAAATACATAGACTCTAACATCTCTTGGCCTACACAGTATGTAACTAGAGATGGTGTTGTTAGTATCAATCCTGAGTATGAACTTTATGAAGAGCAAGATGGAGCGCTTGCTTCCTGGTTGCTCTCCACTGTTAGTGAGGAAGTCCTACCACATCTCATAGGTCTTAATACTGCTGCTGAGATCTGGAATACTCTTCATAGGTTATACAGTGGCAAAACTACCTCTAGGTTGATATCATATAGGAGAATGCTTCATTCACAGAGAAAGGGAGATCTGAATATGGAGATTATCTGATGAAAATTAAATCTGTATGTGACAATTTAGCTAGCTGTGGGGAGATAATATCATAACATGAACACATCACTGCTATATTGAATGGTCTGTCACTTGAGCTTGAGTCAGTTATCACTGTTATAACTGCTGCCCCCACTCCTCCAGATCTAAAGTCCGTCAGCACCATATTACTGGATGCTGACATTAGACAATCTCAGTCCTTTAATCATGTCACAACTTGTGCTCATGTTGCTACTCAAGCTACAAGTGCTCATGTCACAGCGTGTGAGTTCTAGTTGCTCTAAAAGGAGGTATGGGTTTTGCTTATTACATGGAAAAGTTCACTGTCCATTATTTTTACATATGCGACAAGGTCTGAAAGCTGATGTTTTTTGCAGAGGAATACGATACATCATCGAGAGGTCACCGACATGTTCCTCCGGCGAGAGCAGTGGGAGAAGGTGTTTACCGTATCCCGAGGCACAATCCTAATAACAAAATGCACACTCATTTGGTATACGAACTTGAATTCCCACAGCCAAAAGAAGAAGAGAATGAGCCCCAAGAGTATCTCAACATCAAGCGAGAAGGCTCGTTCTTGATACAAATAAAGAACCCATAAAAAGCTACCAACTAAAAAAATTAGTGATATTTTTTAATTAATATTATTTTAAGATTTAAACATATATATATATATAGTTACACATATTGAATATAAATTTAAACGGTGAATATTCTTAGTTTATTGTTTATAACATTAAATACCTATATCATTCAAAAAAAATATTTTATACCTTTATTTGTGAAAATGGCTATAATGTGAACATTTATATATAAGCGTTTTGAAAGGAGTACTACATTGTGGAATTAGGTATGCTTGGACTTGAGACAAACCTAATGCTGAAAATTCTGCCTATCATTATCCATTTAGGACATCACATTCCACGGTTCATTAACGGTCCACTATAACTATTCTTTTTTTTAATCCTTTTCCCCAAAATATTTATATCTACGGCTTCGAATAGTCATAGTCTACGGGGCTAGTTTTGTGACTTGTAATGGTCAAGTTGGTCCCTATCTTTGTCGGTTTCTGTAGATTTGGTTTCTTTACTTTTACCTATTCAAAGTTGGTCCTTTTACTTTCTCGAATGATTTATCATTAATCTTGTTGACGATAAAATGTAGGTTATACAACGATTGTAGATAATTTATTTATTTTGATTTTAATGAAGAGTTGTAGTTGACGGTTTTATAATAAGCGATTGATTTTAGATGATAGATCATGTAGGAAGTCCCTCTTCTCAATCTTGCATGAAGGGTTTTATGATGCCCTTTAATACTTGTTTCAGGTCCAGAGTTATTACTACTATTTGTAGATTAAATGAGTGAACGAATATGATCATCTGACGGTGGATTTAGCTCTGGTAGATCATGTGAGTTTGTGGGTTTGTGAGAGATTATTTCAAAGGATTCTAACTAACAAGAACTCTTCTAAAGGCTTGGATAGACGGAGGAATAAATCTTTCGATCATCTTTTTCTATTAAAGAATTTAAAATGAGGATGTATTTAGTGTAAAAGAAGATTAATGGAACGATATAAAAATCTCTCTCTAAAAACTCCTTTAAAAAAGGATAAATTATGTGGGTGGTTTCTTATATTTTCGGTCCGTCCTATTTACGTCTGATCGACTTGGCACGGGGCTGGACTTGGTTGATGCAAGAACATATACAGACGTGGAACAAGATCTATACATACGCGTCGATGCCAATGACTTAGGTAACTATCCTAAGAAACATCGACGTTTACCATATTCAAGTTGCAGATAAATTATCTGTGCCCCCTTTCCATCTTGTTAGCTCGGTCTGCAAAAGAAAGGACCATTTCACAAGAAGGGAGTGCTTGCGATTGCCATAGTTTCTGCGGTTGTACTGTTTCTCATTCTTCTGGCATTTTTCTATTGCTCGGTTAGAAGGCTTAGAAGGGGTACTACATTTTTTCTACTGATTTTATTTGTTAAACCTCTTATTTACTCCCATCTTAATCATTCAAATTATGGTTTTTGCTACTAAATTGGCTACATGCCATTGTGGAGATTAGCAATTGATTTAACCATGTTATGATCGTGTTTGGCAGCAGGAAGAAGAGAAAGGAAAAACACCTTTAGTTTACTAGTAGTTCAGTGGTGTTCGAAGACTCTTTAGATGGAACGGAGATGGATGAGAGGCGAGCAGAAGAAATGGAGATTTACCTTTCTTTGATTTGAGCACCATAGCCGCTGCCACAGATAATTTCTCTACTGATCACAAACTCGGACAAGGTGGATTCGGCCCTGTTGACAAGGTAGCTTTTGTCTTAGCAACAATTTATATACATAGAATTCCTACTAGTCAATTCATTAAAACAAATGCCTTCGTATTTGCAGAGTATGGCTCTTCAATGGAAGAGAAATAGCAGTAAAAAGACTGTCAAAGCACTCTGGGCAGGGAGGACAAGAGTCTAAGAATGAGACCGCGCTAATTGCAAAACTTCAGCACAGGAATCTCGTAAGAATGCTGGGATGTTGCATTGAGGGAGAAGAGAAGATGTTAATCTGTGAATTCCTACCAAACAAAAGCTTAGACTCCATCATTTTCAGTATGCATTCGTTTGACATGATAAATTCTAATAAGAATATTTCATTTTACATGATAAATTTTATATTTCATATCACTAATTCTAGAATTTGGACAGACGACTTTTATAATTGAGGTCACTGGCCGGCGTCTTCTCTGTCAATACTCAAGTCGTATTTGCTAAAATTCTCCTTAAACTTGTATATTCAAAGTGGACGGTTTTGAGAGTCGGGGGTGAAAGAGATAGCATTTGACTAACTGGAAAGAAAATTCTTTAACCCATTGTGACTACCATGATCATCTTCCCAAATTTTAAATAATCTACAGATCAAATGCTGTGGGCGATGACAGATCTCATGAATCCTATTCAATGGCTTCTCATTTTACAGTTCATGTTCTTTCTTTCTCGCTTCTGCTTGTCTGCAGACACCATAACGCAATATCACTTCATCGAAGACAACGATGAAATGATAATCTCCGGTGGCAAGAGTTTTGCACTAGGATTTTTCGGCCCCGAAAATTCCAGGAACCGATACGTTGGCATTTGGTATCATCAGATTCCGGACAAGGTAGTTGTTTGGGTGGCTAACAGAGACAATCCAATTACAGACAACTCGGGGATCCTCAGAATCGACAGTCTAGGAAATCTTGCCTTGTTCCATAGAAACCAAACACTACCCGTCTGGTCTACCAACATATCCATCACAGGCACTAGGAACACCTTTGCTCAAATTTTAGATTCGGGAAATCTTGTCTTGCTTCAGAATGATACCAGAAAGGTTGTACTCTGGCAGAGTTTTGATCATCCTTCAAATACTTGGCTTCCATCGATGAAACTCGGATTGAATTTCAGAACTGGTCTGAACCGAACCATTACGTCTTGGAAGTCTCCGGATGATCCAGGATTCGGAAACTATTCCTTCATGATGAACCCGAACGGGTCTCCCCAAATGTTTTTGTACAAGGGTTCGACACCATTGTGGCGGAGTGGCCCTTGGACGGGGCAAAGATGGAGTGGTATGCCGGCCATGGCGAATAAGTTCGTACTTGATGCGGATTTCGTCTACTCCGAGGATGAAGTGTCATACTCGTCATCTATGAAAAATGCCTCAAACATATTAAGAAGAGTAACCAATGAGACTGGAATTCTAGAAGGATTAATATGGAACCATGAAGACCAACGTTGGATTGCCATGTATTCGCATCCAAATGAAAAATGTGATTTTTACGGTCATTGTGGACCTAATGCTTACTGTAATCCTTATCGCACTGGTGATTTTGAGTGTGCATGTTTCCCAGGATTCGAACCAAAATCACCCGAAGCATGGCTTCTAAGAAATGGGGCTGCAGGGTGCGTGAGGAAGCGTGGTATCTCCATGTGTGGAAATGGAGAAGGGTTCATCAAGTTTCTACATGTGAAGGTGCCGGACACTTCGGCTGCACACATAGACACGACTGTCGGTTTGAAGCAATGCAAGGAAAAGTGCTTAAGAGATTGTTCATGCATGGCTTATGCTAGTGCATACTCTGAGACAAACAGAGGGGCTGGCTGCTTGACATGGCAAGGTGATTTGTTCGATGCGAGGACATTTACATGTACGGGACAAGATCTATACATTCGGGTGGATGCTAATGAGTTAGGTACGTGCCCCACATTTTATTCTATAATTTGCTACCAATATCTACGTGCAAGTTGCAGTTATGACTGTAAACACTGCCAAGTCCTCTTAAATGAAATTGTCTATCTTGATAGCTCGGTATACAAAGAAAGGTCTACTTCAAAAGAAGGGAGTGCTTGCGGTTATCATAGTTTCTTCTACTGTAGTGTTTATCATACTTGTTGCCTTCTTTCATTGCTTTGGAAGAAGGCTAAGAAGCGGTAAGTACCACTTTTTTTTCTACTGCTTTTATTTGTTATACCTCTTATTTTATCATGTAGATGACTGTTGTGTTTGAGTACCGACTGCAGCAAGAGCAAGAAACAGCGAAAATATGTTTAGCTTTACCACATTCGAAGATCCATTAGGTGTAAGGGAGATTAAGGAGAGCAGAAGAAACAGCGATTTACCGTTCTTTGATTTCAGCGCCATATCCGCTGCCACTAACAATTTCTCTTCCGATAACAAACTTGGGCAAGGCGGATTTGGCCCTGTTTACAAGGTAGTTTGTATTCACAATGATTTTCTATACACGTGGACGAGCGATGAAACTCCGATTACTCCATTCTGTTGTGTTTACAGGGTGTTCTGTTGAATGGAAGCGAAGTAGCAGTGAAAAGGCTATCAAAGTACTCGGGTCAGGGACTTGAAGAGTTCAAGAATGAAATAGTGCTGATTGCAAAACTTCAGCACAGGAATCTGGTACGCTTGCTGGGATGTTGCGTTGAAGGTGAAGAGAAGATGGTAATCTATGAATTTTTACCAAATAAAAGCCTAGACTCCATCATTTTCGGTACGAGTTTCTTTCGCACACGCTAGAGACATCACTTTCGATGATTGAGTACTTATATGCCAAGTATTTATCTTCCGAGTACAGATGAATCAAAGAGATCACTGTTGGATTGGAAAAAGCGTTTAGAAATTATCTGTGGGATTGCACGAGGAATGCTGTATCTTCACCAGGATTCCAGGTTAAGAGTCATTCACAGAGATTTGAAGGCAAGCAATGTACTCCTAGATGCCACAATGAATCCGAAAATTTCGGATTTTGGCATGGCCAGAATATTTGGAGCAGAACAAATTGAGGGCAATACTAAACATGTAGTTGGAACATAGTAAGCATTCCTTCTAAAAAGTTTGCTACAGATTCCTAACAACTTCCTAACCATTTCCCTTTTGCCGTCTGCTTTTAGCGGTTACATGTCGCCGGAGTATGCAATGCACGGCCACTTCTCCATGAAATCCGATGTTTACAGCTTCGGAGTCCTTCTGTTAGAGATCATCACCGGCAAAAAGAACAGCAGTAATTTTCCCGACACTCCGTCTTTGAACCTGGTCGGACATGTAAGTAACCAAATTTGAGCACATCTCCGTCAAATTTTCCGGTCAAATGATGATCTCCAACAACATTCGTTTCAGGTTTGGGAGTTATGGAAAGAAAACAAAGCCTTGGAGATAGTTGACTCCGCATTAGCTGATTCGTATTCTGCAGATGAATTTCTGAAATGCATTCAAATCGGACTGTTGTGCGTGCAGGAACATGCAACTCAGAGACCAACGATATCTACTGTTGTTTTTATGTTCGGCAACGAAACGACGATTCCATTGCCGAAACATCCTGCATTTGTAGTGAAGAAAATTAACAAAGGCGACACGATATCGAGCAGTGAAGAAACTAACTCTGTAAATGGTGTGACCGTCTCCGTGATTCAAGCTCGCTAGAGACACAATATATTGTTTCGTAGTTCATCGTCAAACTTCAGCCATCGTTTATGTCGCATGTCATCCATTCAACATTTATTCAACAGCAGTGGGAAAATTAATTTCTATTAAAAATTTTATATAAAAGTTTAATAATTTTGGATATTTTTAGAGTTTTTAAAAAAATTATTTTGAAGTTATGATCAAAATTTGAAAAATTATTAAATCCATATTTTGGATAAAGTTTAGAAATTAAATTAAAAATTAATATTTTATGTTAACATATCACTTTTTTTTATTACTAACATATCACGTTATTAATATAATGGGAGTTAATATTCGAATAATTTTTTATGGTTACAAATGAAGAGAAGAATTTATTTTTATTTTATAGTTTTAAAAATTTTATATGTTTATTTAAATTTTAAAATTAAAATTATATAAAAAATTAATAATTTTTGGAGTTTTTTTAAAGTCTATTTTAGAATTATAGTAAAATGATTATAAAAGTACTAAATCCATATTTTAACTAAAGCTTAGGGTTAAATTAAAAATTAATTCTTTTGTTAACTTACCACTTTATCAAGGTAATAGAAGTAAACGTTCAAGTGGCTATTTTTATAATTTATCGATAACATAAGCGACCACATTATAAATTTTCAATAATGTAAGTGACTATTTTATACTTTATTAAAAATTGAGTGGAAAAGAAGAAAAGATGAAACAAAAGTAACTAAAAGGGTATTTTACCACTAACTTTTAGCCTTTGGGAAAAAGTCAAACAACTTTTTAAACAAAAATGCGTATTAACATTGAAATTTTAATGGTCTTGATGTAAATCCACACCTACTTCTTTTTTATATAATACTATTTGCCATATATATCATATCAATAAGTATTTGAAAATGTATAAAAAATAAAAATTCAAAAATAAATTAAATTTTTTTTAAAAAAAAATTAGTATACAGTACACATAGATTACGACACAAATTTTATGTTAAAACTATCACTGTCTCTGTTATAAATAATAATTTGATTTTTTTTAAAGATTGATGGACAAATTTTATAAAAAAAATAAAGATTAAATTAACAAAAATATATAAATAATGATGTGGTATAATGTCAAAACTAACTCCCAACATTTACTAAAAGGGTAATTTTGGCCCATATTCTATTTTTCTAAACATTTTGGCCCATAGCGTTTCATTTTAAGACAGAAAAATTTCTAATATTTGATAAAATAGTCACTTTTATCCTTATTTTATTTTTCTAGAGTATTTTAACCTCAACATTTCATTTTAGGTTAAAATTGACCTTATTTTAGAGCGTTAATCGTGTGTTTACAAACAATAAACCAAAGACACCAAACGAAGGGGATCGATGAGATGAATACAATAGTACAGGAGATGTCACACACCACCTCACGGGTTAATGATGAATAGAAGAAAAACTAAAATGAAATGTAAAACAATGGAGAAACTGCTTGGGGGCAGGAGGGAAAGAAAGAAGAGAAAATAGAAGTGGGAGTTTTCAAACTACCCAAAATAATTGGGTAAATTATACCCTTGACACCTAAACTTTTTAATTCACGGTCAAACACAGAAAATTTTAAAACTTTTTAATTTAACGTAAGATTAGGGATGTGACACTTTTTATCTCAGAGTGAAAAGTTGAGTCAAAATAGTCCAAAAATAATAAGGATCAAAATAACTATTTTAATAAATATTGGGGGTTAATTGTAATATTATGCCCTTTTTGAAAAAAAAAGCTTAAAAAGCATAAAGTTATATATTAATTTTTTAAGTGACATTTTAAATAATACAGTTTAAAAAATATAAAAAGAATAAAATAACTGATAAGCAATGATTATTACAAACTAACAACAGAGATCACTATCTATCAGCTGCCAATTTTGACCCAAAACCCAGACTTACCTGGAAAGTACGTATTCGGGGATCTTCTTATTTAATCCTGCTATGAACTCCATTCATAGATTGAACCAGTGATGACTCCTGTTAAATGGCTTCTCAGAATGCTCCTTATTTTTATTCTTTCTCGCTTCTCCTTTTCTGCAGACACCATAACTCAACACCTCTTCATCGAAGATAACAACGATGAAGTCGTAGTCTCTACCGGCAAGGTTTTTGCACTAGGGTTTTTCAGCCCTGAAAGTTCCAGGAGCCGATACGTTGGTATCTGGTATCACCAGATTCCGGACAAGACAGTTGTTTGGGTGGCCAACAGAGGCAATCCCATTGAAGATAACTCGGGGATTCTCACAATCGACAGTCGAGGAAATCTTGCACTGTTCCAGAAGAACCAAACAGTTCCTGTCTGGTCTACAAACATCTCCGTCACAGGTACTAGGAACACCATTGCTCAAATTCTAGACTCGGGAAATCTTGTTTTGCTTCAGAATGATACCAGGAAGGCTTTACTGTGGCAGAGTTTTGATTATCCTACAAATACTATGCTTTCGTCTATGAAACTCGGGTTGAGTTTCAGAACCGGTTTGAACCGAGTATATACGTCTTGGAAGTCATCGGACGATCCAGGATTTGGAAACTATTCCATAAGGATGAACCCGACCGGGTTTCCTCAAATGTTTGTGTACGAAGGTTCGGCTCCTTGGTGGCGAAGCGGGCCATGGACTGGACGTACATGGAGTGGTATACCTGAAATGATAACGAACGTCTTTTTTAATGTTTCTTTAGTCAACACTGATGATGAAGTATCGTTCTCGTATAATGTGAAGAATGCCTCGATAATATCAAGAACCGTAATCAATGAAACAGGAATCGTACAAGGATTAGGATGGAACGATGAAGCACAACGTTGGATTGCTTCTTATTCGGTTCCGAAGGAACAGTGTGATTTTTACGGGCATTGTGGCCCAAATAGTTACTGCAACCCTGATATCCCAGATGGTTTCGAGTGTACATGTTTCCCGGGATTCGAACCCAAATCGCCGGAAGCCTGGCTTATAAAAGATGGAACGGGAGGGTGCGAAAGGATCGGGAAACAGGGCATCTCGACGTGTGGAAATGGAGATGGGTTCGTCAAGGTGTCACATGCGAAGGTGCCGGACTCTTCGGCGTCACTCGCAGACATGAGTATAGGCTTGAAGCAATGCGAGGAAATGTGCTTGAGAAATTGTTCATGCATGGCTTATGCTAGTGCAAATTCTGAGACCAACAGAGGGGTTGGCTGCTTGACATGGCACGGAGATTTAGTCGATGCAAGGACTTTTACCGTTGCGGGACAAGATCTATACATACGTTTGGATGCTAATGAGTTAGGTACGTGTCCTACATTCATTTCTTTAATTTGCTACAAGCTCAATTTGTCTCTGATCTATATGTAAGTTGCAGCTACAAATAGACTGTAAACTTATCTCCATTTGCAATCATATCTCCGTTTTGTTAGCTCGGTATGCAAAGAATGGTCTACTTCAAAAGAAGGGAGTGCTTGCTGTTACCATAGTTTCCTCTGCTGTACTGTTTATCATTCTTCTCGCCTCCTTGTGTTGCCTGGTACGAAGGCGGAGAAGGGGTACTGCAACAGTTTTTGTCACTGTTTTAATTTGTTTAACATCTCTTGGACTCACATTTTGTAACTTCATTGACTTAATCATCATATCATGTACTGGCAGCAGCAAGAACAAGAAAAAACAAAAATATCTCTGGTTTTACCACATACGAAGACTCTTTGGGTGGAAAGGATATTGATGAGGGCGGAAGAAATGGAGATTTGCCATTCTTTGATTTGAGCACCATAGCCGCTGCCACTGATAATTTCTCTTCCGATAACAAACTTGGACAAGGCGGATTTGGCCCTGTTTACAAGGTTGTTTATACACATCAACGAGCAATGAAACTCCTATTACTCCATTCTTAAAAGGAAATTCTTTGTGTTTGCAGGGCGTTCTGTTTGATGGAAAAGAAATAGCAGTGAAAAGACTATCAAAGCAATCAGGGCAGGGAGTAGAAGAGTTCAAGAATGAAATTGTGTTGATTGCAAAACTTCAGCACAGGAATCTCGTACGAATGCTGGGATGTTGCGTTGAGGGTGAAGAGAAGATGTTAATCTATGAACTCTTACCAAATAAAAGCTTAGACTCCATCATTTTCGGTACAACTTTCTTTCACATACGTTATCAGGAACATCACTTTTGAAGATTAAGTACTTACTTCGAGTATTTCTCTTCGACTTCGAGTCCAGATGAATCGAAAAGATCACTGTTGGATTGGAAAAAGCGTTTAGAAATTATAAGTGGGATTGCACGAGGAATGCTGTATCTTCACCAGGATTCCAGATTAAGAGTCATTCACAGAGATTTGAAGGCAAGCAATGTACTCCTAGATGCCACAATGAATCCCAAAATTTCTGATTTTGGCATGGCCAGAATATTTGGAGGAGACCAAATTGAAGGTGATACAAAACGTGTAGTTGGAACATAGTAAGCATTCTTTCTAAAAAGTCTGGACTTCTACAGGTTTCAAACAAGTTCTTACCCTTTCTTTTTGTTGTATGATTTTAGTGGTTATATGTCTCCAGAGTATGCGATGCATGGCCATTTCTCAATGAAATCGGATGTCTATAGCTTCGGTGTCCTAATGTTAGAGATCATCACCGGAAAAAGTAACAACCGATACATTCCCGATAGTCCATCTTTGAATCTAGTTGGACACGTAAGTAACCAACTCTTCAAGAACTAATTCAAAATTTTCCATCAAATGGTGATTTTCGACAACTTTGTTTCAGGTTTGGGAGTTATGGATAGGAGGCAAAGGCATGCAAGCAGTTGATTCGGCCTTAGGTGAGTCGTATCCTGCCGAAGAGATTTTGAAATGCATTCAAATTGGGCTAATGTGCGTTCAAGAACATGCAACAGATCGACCGATGATGTCCGCAGTTGTTTCGATGTTGAGCAATGAAACAA
The DNA here is from genome assembly GCF_006381635.1 of Hibiscus syriacus. Classification (NCBI taxonomy): domain Eukaryota; kingdom Viridiplantae; phylum Streptophyta; class Magnoliopsida; order Malvales; family Malvaceae; genus Hibiscus; species Hibiscus syriacus. Next base: position 364,462 of record NW_024062971.1, read on the forward strand.
CTCTTCGGTTGCCGAAACATCCTGCGTTCTTGGTGAAGAAAAACGAGATATCGAGTAGTGAAGGAAATAACTCTGTAAATGGTGTGACTATCTCTAAGATTCAAGCTCGCTAGATATATAATATATTGCTTCTTAGTGTCATGAACAGACACTGTAAGTTTCTGATAACAAATCAATCCCAACAAAGCCATAAATTTATTCTTCTATGGAGACGAAAGATCCGAAGCAACGAAGCATGTTTATAAAACTGAATACTCGTAGTTTCATAAGTAAAAACATCAAGCTGTTCCCTTGAGCTTTTTCGCAATGCCGGCGAAGTACTTCCCCTGGTGGAAAGCTTGCTCCAGCTCTAGCTCAGATGGCTGTCTCGAGCCATCACCGGCATAAGTTCCTGCACCGTAAGGGCTTCCACCTTTCAACTTCTCCAACTCGAACATACCAGCACCGAAAGTGTAGCCGATGGGCACAAAAATCATTCCATGGTGAGCAAGTTGAGTAATTGAAGTTAAGCTGCAAAATTTTCCAGTTACATTAAGTGCAATTAGACACTTCAAAATATCAATGCTATTGGTGCAAAAGCACTCACGGGGTAGTCTCTTGTCCACCTCCTTGGGAGCCAGTGCTGTAGAAAATTCCAGCAGGTTTGCCTGCAAGTGCTTGCGTTCTCCACAGACCACCGGTTGCATCCAGGAAGGCTTTAAACTGTGCAGCCATCATCCCGAATCTAGTGGGAAAGCCGAAAAGGACACCATCGGCCTCGGCAAGCTCATCGGGTGTTATGAGAGGGGCATCAGTCTTTGGTGGTGCACCCATTTTGGCAAGTACTTCCTCTGGTAGCGTTTCGGGAACCTGTCGATAAATACACTTATAGGATCAATTTCGTTGCTCATTCGGATTCCCCTTGCACTAATGCGTGACCATTGATATAAGAAGATAATCAAACCTGCCAAAGCTTGGCTTCTACTCCCTCTACGGATGAAGCTCCTTTCTTAATCTCCTGTGCCAGCTTCTCAACATGTCCATACATGGAATAGTAACTGTAAAAATTAATCCAAAGTAGTATTCAAGTTCATGCCCCTAAAAAAATGCAACAAATGAAACGAAAGATTCTCGAGTTTATAAGTGCACGCGCTACACATCCTATCAAACATGTCTTTTTAGAAAACGAAAATGGTCCGTGACATATGACTACATGTTTATGGCATAATCTACATAATACACATAAAAACAATTTCTTCTAGATGGAAAGAAAGCGAGGGGGCGGGGGGGGGAAGTGATCTTGAAGAGCTATTTTATAAGCTTATCTGTAAGCAATGGAAGCCAAGAAAACGAAAGCCACTTTGTAAAATTATATGCACATAGAAGTGGAGTACAACAAATAATGGATGATGGGACCAAATGATTCAAAAAGAAAAGATCCCTACTATTACTTTATTTGGGTATTCTCTATCGTATTTTCTCACAGTTTCTTCCATGGCTGGTTCCTATTAAGAAATAAATGATTTGAAACCAATAAATTTCATTGTTTTTAGTTGAGAGAACCCCATGAAAGCTCCTTTAAACCGAGGAAAAAAGAGAGAGCTAAGAACAAAATCACTAGTGCAAAATTTGTTAATAAAATCAATCACTAAATCAAACCAAAGCCAAATAATCTGAGTTCAGATAGGAAAAAGAATCAAGGGCTAAATGCATAAGAAGGAACAAAGAATGACTACAAAACAGAGCAAGAGATTCAACATCGGCTAGAAAACAGAGAAACCCCCAAGAAAAACAAAAACAAAAGACGAGGAAGCTTACACAATGAAGACTTTGGTAGCCATTTTGTGAATTGGTTGACTGTGTTTGAATGCTTTGAAGGCAAAGGATCCAGGTTGTTAAAAATGCTGTGTTTTAAGCAGAGAGCGAGGGCAGACAGAACAGAGGAATGGAACCCTTTATTTATAGTGACGTTTAAAGAGAGTTTTGGATCTTCTTTTGTCCATACGGGGCTATTTAATAAATAAAAAAAGTTACAGATGAAATAAGAAACTATTAATTTATCAAAGTTATAGTTAAAACTTGATGATTTTAGTATAGATAAATTATTATAGAATAATTCATTAAATCAAATCAAATTTATTTTATTTAATAAATAAAATTTTAAATTTCAAGATTTATTAATGGAATAAATATGTTTAGGTGGCTATAGGTCGTTTATCCTTCTAATTTAGGTGGAAAATTATAGTTGATAATTAGACGACTATTGGTTAATGTTAAAATATTTATCTACGTGAGGTAGTAGAAGATGGATAAGTGAAGAAAAAGAGATTTTTATCTTTCTTTTTTTTATGGTCGAGAGATTTTATAGTAATCTTTAATGTTGGTGTTTTATTTAGATTTATGATAACTACTGATAAGTTAACATACTTGATAGATGTGAAAAAATGATAATATATTTTGACGCAAACGGATCACGTAAACTTGTCGTCGGTTATGTCAAGGTGTTGTAGCAAGTTGTAGGGAATGAAACTTCCGAGGAAGTTTGAAAGAAGTACAAGAACTTATAGATGATAGAGAGCTCCAGAGATTTTGAACAACTCTAAAAACTTCAATACCAGATAAACAGAGAAATAACATCGAAATGTTGACTCTAAAAACCTTATCTTACGTGTACAGTTTAGGAGTATTTTTTTAATTATTATTGTTTGGAAGTTGCTTTTCCAATAAAATTATAAATATGAAATTTTTATTTAATAATATATATATTTTTTAAATTTCTAAATCTGACACTAATTGTTTTATTACAGTTTGAAAGAGTGTAGGATGGGTCACTAATGGAATGCAAGAAATCATGGTTATGGTCGAGTAATCTTGACTTTTTCTAATGTCTAATTAACAAGAAGAAAGGAGATTTCTAAACAATTAATGACTTAGAATCGCAGCTGGCCAACCTAATATTGAATCATAACTTTTAAAATGCCTATCCCTTTCAAATCAAATTATTTTTTTCAAACTGAAATTTGTGATAAAATTTTAACGACAATAAATTTTTAGGATGTTTTCACTTTGATCGTTTAACTTTTAAAACGTGTATCGGAGTCGCTTAAATTTAAGTTTGTTTGCATTTTGCTCACTGTTGTTAACAACTACTGTGGCATGTACTTATGCTAACAACGATCGAGTCATACTCACATGTCATCTTAGTGTATGATGTTCATTTATTAAAGAAAACGACATGTGAGTATGTCACATAAATCGTAGTTAAAGTAAAAATGAACTTAAATTTAAGTGACCTTCAATATAAGTTTTAAAAAATTTGAGGAGCAGAGTGAATATATTCTAAAATTTCAATGACTACACCAGTATAATTTTCCCCAAACTTCATTCATAAATCATAATCAAAACATTTACATATTCTTAATTTCCAGCTAATGGGAACATTTATAGTCTGAAATTAAATGATTTATGTGATGAAAAGAGGTGCTTTTAGTTTGAAAGTGAGCTGCTTTCATTTCTTTAAATAATGCAATTTAGAAACTGGGACCCACGGTCATAGCCCAATATGAAGCTCTTAACCAGTCATAGGTAGCCACGTTTATGTAATAAACTTTCTTGGTTTCCAATTCATAATAATGAGAACTGTTTTGAAAACCGGACCAGATCGGTCGGTTTAACCGGGAATCGCTATCTGGTCCGGTCTATTTTATCCCGGTTAAATCGGTTCTAGTGAATCGTAAGGAACCGTTTGAATTGACTTTGAACCGCTCGAATCAGACGGACCGTGAATCGGTTTAACCTAAATTTTTTTGTATTTTTATTTAATTTTTTAAATAATTATGAAGTCGTCCGATTCTTACGATTGATCTGACCGGTTCGATCGGTTAAACTAATAAATCGATAACACGACCGGTTCACTGATCGGTCCGATTCTGAAAATCATGATAATGAGAAAATAGAGAGAATATTGCCAAGTCAAATATATATATGTATATATATATACTTTAATTTTATTGTTTTAATCTGAGATTTTAAATATATATCTAACCTTGTTTTCGAACTCTATTATTCATCTCGATTTATATCTATTTTAAACTCATTAGATGACATCAATAATAAAATATTATTTTACTAAAGGATTCGAGTCCGATTAATTGCATTTACAATAAAAACTTATTTTGTTTGAAAGTTGAAACCGCTGTCTTTTATTTCAATTTGCCTCTAAAGAGATCAAAAATTGCATCAATGGATCAACACGGGTTGGTTCAAGTGATAAGTAGTTTGATACCGTTTAAGAAAAATTTCGAGTTCAAGTCTTCGTGTATGCAAAAAATCCATGTTGAGGGACTCACCTACTAAAATTAGGCGTGCAACGCGGCTCGATCCGGATTAATCAAGGTAAAGCCTTGTAAACGAGGGGTAACAAAAAGAAGAAGAAGAAGAAGACTGCGTCAATGGCCTTTGTCTTGAAGCGAGTTAATCCCAAGCTCCCCTACGCCATCAAATTTCATCCCATTTACGCATTTGTATTACACTCCAAAATAGCCATAATTGCAACACCATAATTATGATTAATTATGGTTACCTTAATCTTCTGCAACGCTCTTCTTTGTCCTCTTTTCCTTTAATTTGTTTAGTGATCTTTATGATTGCATTTTGCACTTGTTTTATTACACTCCTTTTGATAAAAAAATGTTAGATGATAATGTAAATAAAGTTGCATTTTGTTTTGGAAAGTAATGTACATGAAAAGTATAATTACGGAAACCCATTTTTGGAAGAGGTGTTTTTTTTCAACAAAAAAAAAAGACCAAACCCATTTTTTAAAGCAATTCAAATTTAAAATAAATATAAAATATGTTAAACTTTATTTAATTTAAATTTGTTTCGACACGATTCATGAATATCTCTATTTTGATGCATAATCAGGTTGATGTCATCTCATCTCATAATCAATAGAGTGCATTTTTAAGCCATGTACGTTTGGTTAGCATACCATGTACATATATGTCCATGAACGGGCGTTTTTACCCCAAAAATCACCTAAAGAATCGATAATTATCTGTCATCTATTGACTAAATTTTACCGATCTAATACCTATTTGTTGACATAGACAGAAGGCGCGGATCATCAAGCGTGCCTTCCCTGGGTTTTCGTCTGAGCTGGCGCCACGTGGGTAAAGCACGAATCACCATCCAAGCCTTCCCTGGGTTTTCGTCCGATCTGACGCCATGTGGAAAAAGCGCGGGTCACCATCCGCTCCTTCGTGGGAAACCTGACGAGCTATTCACCTTGAATTATTGGGTATTCCATTATTACCCGAGGTTTGACGACTCACATATCCCCTACCCTATAAATACCCCTGAATGCAAACATCAAACCACACCAAAATTAATTTCACATTCTTCCTTCTATCAATTCCTTCTATCAAGCTAAGTAGATTTTGTTATAGTTCTTAAAAGGTAAAATTAAATAATAAAAACATTAACAAATAAAATAAATAAAAAGTTCATAATTAAATAAAAACATTACATTTGCTGATAAATAAAGAAAATTAAATTACAAAATTACAAACTAAACAAGTCTATCGATGTCTACGTTTTGAATGTGTTCAATATGGCGGTGAATGTTTATTTCGATGAGGGTTTATTCGTATAAATTGTTTTCCTCCTCACTCTCATTGTCATCATCATCAGCAGTAGCATCTACATTTTACTGATGAGGGACGGATGACGATCTAGCACCTCCATAGAATAAGGACTTTGGAGGTGTATGACTAACCATCCCACCGCTGATAGAAAACCGTAAAAAATGCAAAAACATAGACATCGATGACTGCGAAAACTGGGTCGGAGGTGTCTGAGTTTGTGATAAAGCATCACCCGCCAAATAAGCAACATATGAAGCCCATGCTGGATCTACAAGTATGTAACTATAATATCCGCCATGAGGTGTCATAAAACCTTACGGCGGTGGCATTTAAACCGGCTGTGGTGGCATCTGAAATGGTTGTGGTGGCGTTTGACCTGGCTGTGGTGGTGTTTGACCTGGCTGTGGTGGCATCTGAAACATCTGTAGTGCCATCTAAAATGGTTGCATCCCTATCTGAAACGATTGTGGAATGTAAACCGATGTAGACGATGGCTGCTGTAATGGTTCTAATGCTACAGCTGAGGATGAACCGGAAGCGCCTGTTCTCCGTCCACGAGTCGGGGGACGATGATGTTGTGACGGTGAACGCTTTTCTTGACATCGATGAATTCTCCAGCCTCGTGATTCCTATAAAAGTAGGAACGACTTCCCATTCATGTTGAACCACTGATAATAGTCATTCGCAACCGAATAATGGTCCACATAAATCAGGTCCCTATGGGAAATACGTCCACGTCGATCCTCTAGATCATTACCCACTTGTTGTGCTTCATCAGCCAGTTGACTTATTTTTTGCCCCGTTTATCAATGTTATGCAAATTGGAGAGATTCATAGGTTCTTCAGGAATAGATTATACGCAACCAAATTGGCAGAGAACACGCTCAGTGGGATGCCACTCGATAATATCATAACATATAAGAGGGAGCACAACCATCCATACATATAATGGGTCACTCAAGTGAGGTGGGATGCAATGTCTCACTTTTTCAGTAGTATAAGGAGTCCATTCAAACTAAAACAAATATATATAATTCTTATCAAAATAATATTTTAACTATATAACGATAAAAAATGTAAGTAATAAAATTTAAATGCATACCCGTGTACCAGCCTTTTGATCAATGAGTAGCTAAATTTCTTCAAATTCGTTTGGTATATCACAATGATATTTCCTTATACATGATCACCTATTCAGTTTAAAAAAATTGATTATATACTCAAAAAAATATTTATATATGAACTCAGTATTGAAATTACCTCAACAATAACGGAAAGACTAACGAGTTTTTCACGATCGAACATAAAAAGGGCATGTGATACCACGCTTATAACTACAGAAGAATGAGACATTTTTCGATAACATTTTTTCAATAATCAGTTGCTCGGCACATTTCTTTATACAGAGATATCAAAACTGTGGAGCCCCAACTAAATGAGCCAGCAACTTAAAAATTTCTGAGGTAACGCAATCACATACAATGAACTTGGTTACGAGATTTATCGGGCATCAAGATCCCTCTTATGAGTCATGATATGCAATCTCAGGCAAATATTTTAGCCTATTCCTCGGAATAGTTGTCACTCAACTGTCAAAAATTTGTAGCCAACCATGATAACGATATTCGACCACCGTTGAAATTAGGCGGGATACCTTTAAGATACTTCTCACACAAGGAATGCCAATCACCATCCGCCACACCAGAAATGACATCCCCATCCACCGGAAGCCCCAAATATAAGGAAACATCCTCTAGCATAATAGTGCACTCCCTACACAGTAGATAGAATGTGTTTGTCTATTGTCTCCACCTCTCAACCATTGCAGAAATAAGGTTGGATTCAAGGTTACAATGCCCTTCATATCTAGCGATGAAATTGAATCCAACCTCGGCTAAATACGACCAGACACGATTCGATATCTCTAACTTAGCTTTACAAATAAATGGATCTAATATACGGTTATTCCCCTAATTAAATAAATAGTATACAAATTAAAATATAAATTAATACTAAAATAAATAAATAAAACATTCATAATAATTAACATAACACAATTTAAAATTGTTATCATATTGACAAAATGACTCAAAATATGATTTATATCTAAACTTAACAATCCACCTTTCATTTTATAACTGCAAAACATAAAAAAAAAATAGTATAGTAAAATATAATAAAATAATAAACTATTTCATGATTATAACTCACTTGAAGCTTGTTAGAAGGAATGATAAAAGGAAGAAGGAGAGTGTTTTTTTGTGTGGTTTGAGAGTTGTATGAGGGGGTATATATAGGGAGAGGAGTATGTGGTAATTAAGGGGGAGCGAAGGACGGTTGGGGGTATTTATGGAAGACACAGATGGTGTTCCACGCCTTTCGCTGAGTGTCAGGTTTCCTACGAAGGCACGGATAGTGAACCGCGCATTTGTCGTGTGGCGCCAGCTCAGACGAAAACCTAGGGAAGGCGCAGATGGTGATCCGCATGGCACCAGCTCGAACGAAAACCCAGGGAATGCGCGCTTGATGATCCGCACCTTCTGTCCATGTCAGTAAATGGGTGTTAAATCGGTAAAATTTGGTCAATGAGTGTCTAACAGGTAATTATTGATTCTTTGGGTATTTTTGGGTAAAAACGCCACATGAATTAAGGATACATGTATGTATAATCCAAGCACATTTTAGGGCTTAAAGTCTTGTCTGATGGGCATCAACCTACAACAAAATCCCTTTGTTTGTTGTCCTGAACAAAGGTACAATTCAAGTAGTTACCTAAGGCAAATTTATTTTTTAAAACCACAAATAAATAATTATTTAAAGAAATAAGGCCCTCCAGATATTATTTGGAAGAATAACCCCTATATCGTCCACATCGAACGACTCTGCGGCCTGCAAACTGAGTGTTAAATCCTCGCACCCTCCAACACGCGAGATACATATGACGTTGACGCACTTTCCAGGTAAGCCAATAAATCAATTAGATAAAATAACATCGCGCATTGTGAAGTGCGAGGTAGCCTTTATGATCCAAAATATCACGAGATTTATAAGGGACATCGTGGCCTCAAAGCACGAGGTTCTTTCGGATTCCATATAATAACCTAATTTGAAACTTAGAAATAAATTATATTATAATAAATAAATATAATAATATTAATTAATAATATTAATTATTAAATGTAATAAATAATTAAAAATATAAAAATATATAAATATAATAATTAAAATAGATATTTTATAAAAATAATTATAATATATTTTGAAATTTGAATTAAAGCAATCTCGATTCTTACAAAATGCGAGGTATTGGAAATTTTGTGTGTTTTCAGTACCTCGAGTCTTACAGGACGCAATTTGTATTTAAAATTGCGATTCCTCGGGTGCGATAAGGGCTATAAATTGGGTCCTTCACTCTTTTTCATTGCCACACTCATCCCTTTCATATATTCAAAGATTCAAAGATTTCATATCATGGCGACGAGTCTATTAAGACATGATCGAAGTCACGTATTTGAATATTAGAGGCGAAATGATGAGGTAAATTAATTAATATTATTTTTTATTTTTTACTATTTATTTATTGATTTAATTAATTTATTTTGGGATTTAAATAAGTTTTTTAATATTTATATTTCGTAGGGGTATGAACGTGTATTAGAGTGTCATATAAATCACGTGACACCGTCCAATATTGATATTATTGAGTATTCACATTTAGCGAGTTTCAGATATATTAGTAGTATAAATGGTGATAGTGTGAAGTTGTATCCTCCACTTATCAATGCGTTGGTGGAAAGACGGAGATCGGAGACGCACACGTTTCATTTAACGTATGGGGAGGTAACTCTTACCTTGCAAGATGTTGCATTTCATCTAGAGCTGCTTATTGATGGAGTAGCTATTACTGGTGTTTCCGGTTCCCCTAGAAGCGTATGTGAGATATTGCTCGGAATTGATCAGCCTAATGATGCAAACGATGGTAGAAAAATAAATGGATTTTGCAACATTTATTTTACCAACGTGCTCCACGTGATTTTTTACTTTCCAAATTAATGCCTCTATTCATTCCTTTCTAATAAATTAATGATAAAAGTAATTTTTTTTAAATTTTAAATTTAAGCAATTGTATTAATAAAGTGTGTGAAATTTGTCAAAATATTAATTTTTTTAAATAGATATTATCTTATAATCACGTCATATTATTCGAAAAATATTCAATTTATATAAAATTCTATTACTCTTGTTTTTTTATATAATTAAATGAATATTACACACATATTATGACTAGCGAGCTTGAATGATAGAGATGGACACAACATTTTCAGAGTTAGCTCCTCCACTACTCGATAACCCGTCGGCTTGATGACTTTTCTTCTCTATAAATGCAGGTTGTTCCGGTGACGGAAGAGTTGCTTCGTTACTCAACATAGAAACAACCGTAGACATAATTGGTCGATGTGCTGCATGTTCTTGTACGCACAGCAGCCCAATTTGAATGCAATTCAAGATTTCATCTGCAGAATACGAATCGCCTAATGCCGAGTCCACAACTTCCATGGCTCTGTCTTCTTTCCACACCTCCCAAACCTGAAACATTGTTGTTAGAATGGAAGATATTGATTAAATTGTTCTGCAAACGTGGTTTACTTACATGTCCTACAAGACTCAAAGACGGACTATCAGGAAAAGGACTGCTAATCTTTTTTCCGGTGATGATCTCCAACAGCAGGACGCCGAAGCTGTAAACATCGGATTTAATCGAGAAGTGTCCTTCCATTGCGTACTCTGGCGACATGTAACCGCTACAAACATTACATACAACAGAACGGAATTTGGTTAGAAGTTAGAACATGTTCGAAATTATCGAAAGTTATCTGCAAATTTTGTATATGAAATGCTCACTATGTTCCAACTACACGTTTAGTATCTCCTTCTGTTTGATCTTCTCCAAATATTCTGGCCATGCCGAAATCTGAAATTTTCGGATTCATGGCTGCATCCAATAAGACATTGCTCGCTTTCAGATCTCTATGGATGATTCTTAATCTGGAATCCTGGTGAAGATACAACATTCCTCGAGCAATTCCACATATGATTTCGAAACGCATTTTCCAATCCAAGAGAGAACTTTTTGATTCATCTGTATCCCTAATCAGTTTTCATAACTTAAAATTGTAATATTTGGCGCAAGTATTCAACAACTCGAAAGAAGACATACCGAAAATGATAGAGTCTAGGCTTTTATTTGGCAAGAACTCATAGATTAATATCTTCTCTTCATCTTCAATGCAACATCCAAGCATCCTTACAAGATTCCTGTGCTGAAGTTCTGCAATTAGCAGTATTTCATTCTTAAACTCTTGCAATCCCTGACCTGAGGAGTTTAATAGTCTTTTCACTGCTATTTCTTTTCCATTGAAGAGCACACCCTGCAAATACAAAGAAAATTTCCTTCATTGAGTAGACTAGTAGGAGTTCTATGCATATAAATAGTTAAGTGAAAAGCAACCTTGTAAACAGGGCCAAAGCCACCTTGTCCAATTTTGTTATCTGAAGAGAAATTATTAGTGGCAGCAGCTATGGTGCTCAAATCAAAGTATGATAATTCTCCATTTCTTGTGCTCTCATCAATCTCCTTTTCACCTAAAGGGTCTTCGAATCTGGTAAAGCTAAAGATGTTTTTGCCTTTTCTCGTTCTTTCTGCTGTCAGTACTCAAACACTGTCATTATTAAGCCAATTTAGTTGCAAATATCCTAGTTTCCAATGATTAAAACGTCAAAAATGTTCATTACTGTGTGTTGCAGTACGTACCTTTTCTTTTCCGTTGTACCAAGCAACGCAAGAAGGCGAAAAGAATGAGAAACACTAAAGCAGAGGAAACTATGGCAACTGCAAGCACTCCCTTCTTTTGAAGTAGACCTTTCTTTGTAAACCGTACTATCAAATTGTAGATGCATTTTCAGTTCATGTAAACAAATGTAAATAACTGATTTAGACCTGTTTTGGAAGTATATTTATAGCTGCAACTTGCATATATGATACGTACCTAACTCGGTTTTATCCACTCGTATGTATAGATCTTGTCCCGTCTCCATATATGCCCTCGCATCGACCAAATCTCCATGCCATGTCAGGCAGCCGGTACCTCCGTTGGTCTCTGAGTTTGCACTAGCATAGGCCATGCAGGAGCAATTTCTCAAGCACTTTTCCTTGCATTGCTTCAATCCTATACTCATGTCTACAAGTGCCTGTGCCGCCCAAGTGTCTGGCACCTTCACATGTGGAAACTTGACGAACCCTTCTCCATTTCTACACATGGAGATACCGAGCTTCCTCACGCATCCTCCTGCCCCATCTCTTATAAACCATTCTTCGGGTGATTTCGGTTCGAATCCAGGGAAACATGTGCACTCGAAATCACCTAGATAAGGGTTACAATAACCATTTGGCCCACAATGTCCGTAAAAATCACATTGTTCCTTTGGAGTCGAATAGAAAGTAATCCAACGTTGCGCTTCATTGTTCCATGTTATTCTATGTACGACTCCAGTTTCATTCATTACCCATCTTGTTAGGATGGAGGCATTTTTCGTGTCGGAGGAGAACGATAATTCATCATCAGTGTTGACAAAAGAATCACGAAATATGAAGCTCTGTGTCATTTCAGGTATACCACTCCATCTTTTCCCGGTCCATGTGCCGCTTCGCCACAAAGGAACCGAGCCCTTGTACAAAACCATTTGTGGAGACACGCCCTCGCTCATCTTGAAGGAATAGTTTCCAATCCCTGGATCATCCGGAGACCTCCAAGACGTGTATGCTTGGTTCACACCGGTTCTTAAGCTGAACCCAAGTTTCATAAATGAAAGCCAAGTGTTTGTAGGATGACCAAAACTCTGCCACAGCACCTCCTTTCTTGTTGTATCACTCTGAAGCAAAACAAGATTTCCCGAATCCAAAATTTGAGCAATGGTGTTCATAGTGCTTGCGATGGAGATGTTAGTAGACCAAACAGGGAGTGTTCGGTTTCCCTGGAACAAGACAAGATTTCCTCGACCATCGATTCTGAGGATCCCTGAGGTATCTTTAATGGGATTGTCTCTGTTGGCCACCCAAACAACTGTCTTCCCAGGAATCTGATGATACCAGATGCCAACATATCGATTCCTGGAACTTCCGGGGCTGAAAAAACCAAGTGCAAAAATCTTGCCACCAGACACTATGACTTCATCCTTGCTATCTTTGATGAATTGATGTTGCGTTATTGTGTCAGCTGAGGAGGAGAATTGAGAAAGAAAGAAAATGAGCAGTATCCTGATAAGCCGTTTAACAGAATTCATGACTGATTCAATACATGATTCGGGTTTGGGGCTTATTCTTCTTTTATATTAAATTCGGAGGGGTGCAATTGGGTTGTCAGTGTCCCATTAATAAGGGGATCCCCCATTACGTCGGTTGCTGGGGTCTTAGAGTTAAGATATCTAAGACCCAGTCTTACAATATTGTCTCTCTTTTGAAAACTTAATAACCCTTTCGTTATTTTTTAAATGTGATTTATAACGTCTAACTCAAAATAATCGATGACAATTTTATCTTCAAAATACATATATTTTTTAAATAAATATTATAATAAAGTTAAAAAATAATATTATAAAAAATTTTAATTCCGGAAGAGAACGGTTGGATTCTCAGTGTCCCATTAATAAGATGACCCCCCCAGCAAGTCCCGTTGCTGGGGTCTTGGTGTTAATCTCTGAGGCATTTATTTCTAATTTTGCAAACAAATTTCCAAGTCAATATGAGAAATCTAAGACTCGGTCTTACTAGTGTTGTCTCTCTCGGCTATTATTTTGCACTAACGTTTTGTACTTTGCAGCCACGACTTTTTAGTTATATTTCCCGTCGCACAACAACATGAATCGATTCGTTTTTTTGATTTAGGGACGGATGTAAGATTTTATATTAGAGGGGTGAATTTATAAAAAAAAGTTAAGAGGAGACAAATTTATAAAATTTCAAAGGGAATGTTTTTAACAAAAATATATGAAGAAAATATCTAAAATATATAAGAATTTAAAATTTTTAAGGGACGACTGCCCCATCAACCTTCCTCTGGATCTATCCTATCTAGATCGACCTGTATTTATATAGAAAAAAGTCACAAATGAGATGAAGTATCGAATAGTCAAAACCCCACCTCTGTAAAAATTTGTAGTGCTTCATAGCTAAACTTCAACAATCGTTTTCCTTTTGCTTATTATTGTCAAAACTTGATTTAAAGTTGTATGTATCATTGGTTATCTATCTTTTTCTATTAGTAACACAGTATGCAGTGCAATGTCATGTCTATTTTGAACAAGGTAAAGTATACTTATTAGAATGTTTAAATAACCTAATATGTTAATTTTGACCATATGAATTTCTAAAATGTAATTTGAATCTCCTAAATTAACTTTTAATTAAATCGAGATGCTCAAATGTGAATTTGATGTTATGATGCATGATTATAATCTAACAAAAAAGATCGCACTTTAAAGTTGTCATTATCATAAGAAAATCAAACATAAACACTCTGATACCGATTTGTTACGTATTTGAACAAAGATACGGTAAGAGATTGCAAATTAAAGAAAAATTTAAAAAAAATAAACATATTTTAAATGTGTAAACACCCATTTTCGTCTGAGACATTAAAGGTTTTATTTTTTTAGTATAATATATATATATATATAATTTCAAACGTTATTTTTGAAAGTATATAATATATGTTTTGAAAACGTATTTTTTTGAAAATGTATAAAATTTGTACAAAAAAATTCTATATAATTGAAAATTGTACAAAAAAAGTTGTGAAATTAAGTATCATCATACGAGAATACCCAAATACATACATATATACGTACAAAATTAAGCATGATCACCACAACACCTCGTTTTACTTTCAAAATAATTCTTCACCAATTGAGTCGTATCATAAATATTTTGACTGGCTAAATAAAATTTGAGCTACGGCCTTTAACATATGATTCGCGGTTTTTTAACCCAATAGGACTAGGGCTGAGCAACGAAATCGAGAAAATCGAAAAATTGACACGAACCGAGCAAAATGGTTCGGTTTGGCATTATACGATTCGATTTTCGGTTCGATTTAAAGGCTTCATTTTTTTGATTCGGTTCGGTTCGGGTTTTCCATATGGAACCCATTTGTTCCATATTGAACCGAATAGCAATCTTTGTAAAAAAAATTATAGTTTCAAGTGATTTTTTCATTGAAAAACCGAACCGAACCGAAAAACCTGAACCGTTAAAAAACCCGAACCGAACCGAAAAAACCGGTTTCGGTTTTTTCGGTTTTTTAACTATTCGGTTTCGGTTTCGGTTTAAATATTGAAAACCATTTATTTCGGTTCGATTCAATTTTTGGTAAAAAACCGAACCGAACCGAATACACCCCTAAATAGGACTGAATTGGAAAAAAAAACTCAACAGGATATGTGAAAATTTATTTTGATATCTATGACATTTGTTACAGTGACATGTGATTTGATGTGACAGGTTTTAATAAAAAAAATTATTGAAACTTTTTATCTCGATATGACAAAAATTAATAAAAATATTATATTTTATTAAAACTCGTCACCTAGACGTGATGAGCTTGAATAATTTTTTTATTGAAACTCATCCCATGACATGACGAGTTCTTTGAACACTACAATAATGTTGCAAATATCAAAATAAACTTGTACTTGTCCTATTTTTCAAATAATTTACCCTATTGCCTTGTTGGACAAAAAAAAACCTATGATTCGCAAGTTTTAAATCAAGTTGTGGGTTGGATCATATCTTGTCCTATGTACAATATTAATATCACAGACTTGCTCCATTCCATTCTAAACTTCAATATAAGTTTTAAATTTCTGACAAACTCAATCATATTTGTGAATGATTAGGTTAAACTTATTTATGTAGTCCATAAATCCATAAATAACAAACTTAATACAAATATTATACACGTAATGAAGCAGGTCCAATAAGTTGCTATGATATCTTTTCTAATCTGAAACAGAAATAACGATGGCTGAAGTTTCGATATGAAGGACATATTATATGTCTAGCGAGCTTCAATCATAGTGATGGACACAACATTTACAGAGTTAGCTTCTTCCTGACCTTTCTTCTGTATAAATGCAGGTTGTTCCGGTGACGGGAGAGTTGCTTCGTTTCTCAACATAGAAACCACTGTAGACATCGTTGGTCTATGTGCTGCATGTTCTTGGATGCACAACAGCCCGATATGTATGCAATTCAAGATTTCATCCGCAGAATATGAATCATTTAATGTCGAGTCGACAACTTCCATGGCTTTGTCTTCTTTCCACAGCTCCCAAACCTGAAACAATGTTGTTTGGAATAATTTGACTGGAAGATTTTGATTTAATTGATGTCACTTGGTCACTTACATGTCCGACCAGACTAGAAGACGGACTGTCGGGAAAAGGACTGCTAATCTTTTTCCCAGTGATAATCTCTAACAGCAGGATGCCAAAGCTATATACATCGGATTTCATCGAGAAGTGTCCCTGCATTGCATATTCCGGCGACATGTAACCGCTAGAAACATAAACGGAAAGGAAGTTAAAACTTGTTTGCGGAAGTTGTCTACAAATTTTGTGTACGAAACCCTTACTATGTTCCAACTACACGTTTAGTATCGCCTTCTGTTTGATCTTCTCCAAATATTCTGGCCATGCCGAAATCTGATATTTTGGGATCCATTGTTGCATCCAATAAGACATTGCTCGCTTTCAGATCTCTATGAATGATTCTTAACCTGGCATCTTGGTGAAGATACAACATTCCTCGAGCAATACCGCATATGATTTCGAAACGCTTTTTCCAATCCAACAACGATCTTTTTGATTCATCTGTATCCCAAATCAGTTTTAAAAATGTAGTATTTCGAATAAGTATCGAACAAATGAAACGAATGCATACCGAAAATGATAGAGTCTAAGCTTTTATTAGGTAAGAACTCATAGATTAACATCCTCTCTTCACCCTCAATGCAGCATCCCAGCATCCTTACGAGATTCCTGTGCTGAAGTTTTGCAATTAGCACAATTTCATTCTTAAACTCTTGTACTCCCTGCCCTGAGTGCTTTGATAGTCTTTTCACTGCTATATCTCTTCCATTGAAGAGCACACCCTGCAAATACAAAGGAATTTCCTTTAATGAATGGACCAATCGGAGATCTACGTACATAAATACTTGTTAAGAGAAAACTACCTTGTAAACGGGACCAAATCCGCCTTGTCCAAGTTTGTTATCAGAAGAGAAATTATTAGTGGCAGCAGTTATGGTGCTCAAATCAAAGAAAGGTAAATCTCCATTTCCTCTGGTCTCATCAGTCTCCTCTTCTCCTAAAGAATCCTCGAAGTACGAGGATGACCTAAATTTGTTTGTTCTTTTTCTTGCTTCTGTTAGTCAAACACAAGTTCATGATTAAGCCAATTGTTAGTTGCAAATTAAACAGTGGTGAAAAGTTGTACGCACCTCTTCTTTGCCGTAGTACAAAAGAACGCAAGAAGGCGACAAGAATGAGAAACACTATGGCAGAAGAAACTATGATAGCCGCCTCTACTCCCTTCTTTTGAATTAGACCTTTCTTTGTATACCGAGCTGTCAAGATGGAGATATGATTAGTATTTATATATCTGTTTTTAATGATTCATTGTCAAGATGGCAGAAGAATGACACGTACCTAAATCGTTTTTATCGACTCGTATGTATAGATCTTGTCCAGTCTCGGTGTATGCCCTCGCGTCCACCAAATCTCCGTGCCATGTCAAGCAGCCAACCCCTCCGTTGGTCTCAGAGTTTGCACTAGCATAAGCCATGCATGAACAGTTTCTCAAGCACTGTTCCTCGCATCGCTTTAATCCTATACTCATGTCTACAAGTGCCTGTGCCGCCCAAGTGTCTGGTACCTTCACATGTGGAAACTTAACGAACCCTTCTCCATTTCCGCACATGGAGACACCACGCTTCCTCAAGCATCCTCCTGTCCGATCTCTTACAAACCATGCTTCGGGTGATTTCGGTTCGAATCCGGGGAAACACACGCACTCGATATCACCTACATAAGGATTACAATAACCATTTGGCCCACAATGCCCGTAAAAATCGCACTGTTCCTTAGGAATCGTTAAAGAAATCCAACGTCGTAATTCATTGTTCCAGATTACTCTTTGTAAAACACCAGTTTCATTCACTACCGCTCTTTCTATAACGGAGGCATTTCTCACATCAGACGAGAACGATACTTCATCATCAGTGTTGACAAAAGAATCACGAAATAACAAGTTCTGTGTCATTTCAGGTACACCACTCCATTGTTTCCCGGTCCATGTGCCGCTCCGCCACAGAGGAACAGAACCCTTGTACAAAACCATTTGAGGGGACACGCCCGGGTTCATCCTGAAGGAATAGTTTCCAACTCCTGGATCATCCGGAGACTTCCAAGACGTGTATGATTGGTTCAGACCGGTTCTCAAATTGAACCCAATTTTCATAAATGAAAGCCAAGTATTTGTAGGATAACCAAAACTCTGCCACAGTACGGTCTTTCTGGAATCATTCTGAAGCAAGACAAGATTTCCCGAATCCAAAATTTGAGCAATGGTGTTCATAGTGCTTGCGATGGAGATGTTAGTAGACCAAACAGGGAGTGTTCGGTTTCCCTGGAACAAGACAAGATTTCCACGACCATCGATTCTGAGAATCCCTGAGGTATCTTTAATGGGATTGTCTCTATTGGCCACCCAAACAACTGTCTTCCCAGGAATCTGGTAATACCAGATGCCAACATATCGATTCCTGGAACTTCCGGCGCTGAAAAATCCAAGTGCAAAAATCTTGCCACCAGACACTATGACTTCATCCTTGTTATCTTTGATGAATTGATGTCGCGTTATTGTGTCAGCTGAGAAGGAGAATTGAGAAAGAAAGAAAATAAGGAGTATTTTGAGAAGCCATTGAACAGAATTCATGACTGCTTCAGTATAAGATATGGGTTTGGGGTGTCTCACAAGAAGCGTATATTTAATCCGGGGAGGGAGCAGTTGCGCTCTCAGTGTCCCATTAATAAGTGGATCCCCTGATCCGTTCGTTGTTGGGGACTTGAGAACTTAAATTATTTCGCTTTCAAATTTTGCAAACGAATTTCCAAGAGAAGTCAATATGAGAAAACTAAGACTCGGTCTTACATAGTCTTTCATTCATTTTTCCTGAAAAGAATGTAACTCAGGGTTGCATCAGGGTTTTAAATCGCGGTTGCGGTTGCATTTTTGATTATTTCGGGTTTACTGTGATTATGATCGTCGCAGGTGCTATTGCGGGTGAAGCGGGTAACTTGGACGACGACGAAACCGCTATTTCACTGGCGAAATCACGTTTTCAGTCCATGATTTGATACCCTGGTTTGAACGTTTTGTCTTTGCAAGTAAGGCAAGGTTAACAATCACGGAAACCAATGGCAGATGCACTCTTGGTTGAGGGTGGCATGTGTCTACCCTGAAATTCGATTTTTTTCCGATTAGTCACCTATTTTATTGATTGATTTCATCCTGAAATTTTATTATGCCCATTCTGAAATTTAAATTTTCTTCGATTAGTGACACATTTTATTGATGATTTACATCCTAAAATTTTACTTATGTTTACCTCATTCAAAAATTTTATATTGTTAAAATATATGTGACCACTCTAAAAAATTTTATAGATCCGCCATGAATCGCAACAATGTCGATGTTGTCAAACCAGAATTGAGATTTTCTGTGCCTATTCATAACTGTAGAACAATGTGAAGAAATAGTTCTTCCCTTGGCATTATTAATTATTATGATGAATAGAGATTTTGCCATAAATTCATTATGTTCAAGGAACTAAATTTTTTACTTTTCGAATTCATTATGTCCACGAAAATGAATTACTTTCTTCTCCCCAAAGTTGTCATGCCTAAGATTCTTTTGTTTAACACAAAACTATCTTTTGCTTGATTCAATCAAGACGTATTTACTAGAAACATCAACATCTGACACGAAAGATGGTGGAGGTATGACAAAATTTTGGTGATGTTTGCCTTGATGGAGTGAAGACGATCATTGACATCGTGCATTTGTTTTTGCACGTTTGTGTTGGGAAATAAACGAGTAATAAGTAATTTCTCTATAGTCAGATTAGTGAGAATACGAAATAAAAGCGGAAAAATAATTCCGAAATTGATAACGGAGTTCAGCCAATTGTGCCTATGTCTCCGAACTGCTGCAGATCTTTTACTAAGAGAGAAAATTTACAGGTGTTTACAAAACACTCACTACTCACAAGAAAGCTCTCTAGTATTGGGAGAAAGAAATGATTTTTGGGATGGTTTTGAAGCTAAATGAGCTAGGGTATTTATAGTTGAAACTTAAGGACTTAATCTTGTAAATACCTTAAAGCCTAGGGATTAATTGTGATTATCCCATTATCATTTTTCAACAAACATCTACCAAACTTTAAAAAACTATTTTTCAAAGAAACATTTACCAAACTTTGAAAACCATTTTCAAAGAAACATTTACCAAACTTTGAAAACCATTTTTTCAAAGTTGGTTACCAAACTTGAAAACCATTTTAATAATTTTAACAATCTCCCACTTGAAGACTGATTTTAATCTGTCTTCACACCTCGATCAATGCAACAACTTTTCTAGTCTTGTTACTCTAGCATGCCAACTGAAGTTGAACACAACTTCAGTTTGTCTGTAGTCACCGTCTTTGTCAACATGTCTGCCGGATTTTGAGCTCCACTGATCTTTTCAAGTTTCAAAATCCCATCTTCCAGAAGAGACCGGATAAAATGATATCATAATTGTATGTGCTTTGTCCTGGAATGAAAATACGGATTCTTTGCTAGATGTATAGAACTTTGACTGTCGCAATACAAGACATTGTTTTCTTGTTTCTTGCCTAACTCTTCCAAGAAACTTTGGAGCCAAACCATCTCCTTGCTGGCTTCCGTAACAGCGACATATTCTGCTTCAGTTGTGGAGAGAGCAACTATCTTCTGTAGTTGAGAAACCCAACTCACTGCGGTTCCTCCTAGAGTATAGACATACCCTGTAGTGCTCCTTCTGATGTCAACATTTCCGGCTAAGTCAGCATCTACATAGCCTGTCAGTATCGTATCTCCACCTTTGAAACAAAGTGTTTTGTTTGTGGTACCCCACAGATATCTGAGGATCCATTTGACTGCTTCCCAGTGTACCTTGCCTGGATTATTCATGTGCCTACTAACAGCTCCCACTGCTTGAGCAATATCTGGTCTGGTACAAACCATGGCATACATCAGACTTCCAATTGCTGAGGCATACGTCACCTTCACCATGTGTGCACGTTCTTCCTCCGTCTTTGGTGACTGTTCTTTGGAGAGTCTGAAATGAACACCTAAAGGTGTACTTACTGGTTTAGCATCTTGCATGTTGAACCTAGAGAGTACTTTGTCGATGTACTCAGCCTGTGATAATATCAAAGTCCCCGACTTTGTGTCTCTCTTGATCCTCATCCCAAGAATCTGCTTTGCAGCACCCAGATCCTTCATAGCAAACTGCTTTGACAATTTTTGCTTCAAGTTTATAATCTCTTACATGTCTGAGCCTGCAACGAGCATGTCATCAACGTACAACAATAAAATAATGAAGCTATTATCGAACCTCTTGATGTAGCAACAATGATCTGCTTGGCATCTGGTAAAACCACTGCTACTCATGAAACTATCGAACTTCTTGTACCACTGTCTAGGAGCTTGTTTTAAACCATACAAGCTCTTCTTCAACCTGCATACCAGGTTTTTCTTGCCTACCTCTATGAAGCCTTCTGGCTGCCTCATATAGATTTCTTCCTCCAAATCACCATGAAGGAAAGTTGTCTTTACATCTAACTGCTCAAGATGTAAATTCTCTGCAGCTACAATTTTCAACACCAGTCTGATTGTAGACAGTTTCACGATTGGAGAGAAAATTTCATTGTAGTCAATACCTTCTTTTTGTTGAAAACCTTTGACAACCAATCTCGCTTTGTAGCGTTTGCTCCCATCGTGCTCTTCTTTGATCCTGTAAATCCACTTGTTGTGAAGCACTTTCTTGCCTGGTGGTAATTCAGCTAATTCCCACGTCTGATTTGACAAAAACGAGTCCATCTCATCTTTCATGGAAGACTCCCACTTGACTGAATCCTCCACTTGCATTGCTTCATCATAGCACTCTGGTTCACCATTGTCAGTCAGCAACAAGTAGTGCAAAGAAGGAGAATACCGTTGGGTTGGTTTAGGAATTCTGGAGGAGCGTCTTAGTTCCGGTGTGCCTGGTTCTTCTTGAACTGCTTCAGGACTGATCTGAACATCATTTCCAGAAATCTCCTCAAACTCAGCAAATTCCTTTGTTTCAGCTTTGGTATTGGAGCTGCTTGATTCTACAGTTGACCTGTCTTTGTACATCACATTCTCATTGAAAATGACATCTCTGCTTCTAATGATCTTCCGATTTTCATAGTCCCAAAACCGGTAACCGAACTCATCATCGCTGTAACCAACAAAAGCACATTTGTTGGACTTAGCATCAAGTTTACTTCTTTCAGCAGAGTCTATGTGTACATAAGAAATACAACCAAACACTCTTAAGTGTGAAAGGTTTATTTCTTTCTTGCTCCAAACTTCCTCTGGTATTCTGTCATCCAAAGGAACTGAGGGCCCACGGTTGATCAGGTAAGCTGCAGTGTTAATAACTTCAGCCCATAGAAATTTGGGCAATCCGGCATGTATCCTCATGCTTCTGGCACGTTCATTCAGAGTTCTGTTCATGCGCTCTGCTACGCCATTCTGCTGCGGTGTCATGGGAACTGTTGTCTCCATCTTGATCCCATTGTTTGCGCAAAAATCTCTGAATCTCCTATTTCTGTACTCTCCTCCATTGTCAGACCTCAACCGCTTGACTTTCATACCATTCACATTTTCCACCATGGCCTTCCATTTTCTGAAGGTATCAAAGAGTTCTGATTTTTTCTTCAAAAAATAAACCCACACCTTCCTTGTAGAATCATCGATGAAGGTGACATAATATAATGAGCCTGCAAGAGATGGAACTGGAGATGGTCCCCATACATCAGTATGAACTAACTCTAACTTTTCAGCCTTGGGTGTCTTACCAATATTTGCAAAGCTGACTTTCTTTTGTTTGCCAAAGATACAATCCTCGCATAGTCTGACATCTACATTCTTTAGATCCGACAGCTTCCCTTTTGACAGAAGTATCTTCATTCCTTTCTCGCTCATATGGCCAAGCCTTTGGTGCCATAGGTTTGATTTTCCATCAACATCTGCTACTACAATGATATTCTCTAAATTTGAGGTTACATAGAGAGTACCAGTCTTCTTACCACGAGCAATGACGAGTGCTCCT
This sequence comes from Hibiscus syriacus, assembly GCF_006381635.1. Taxonomy (NCBI): domain Eukaryota; kingdom Viridiplantae; phylum Streptophyta; class Magnoliopsida; order Malvales; family Malvaceae; genus Hibiscus; species Hibiscus syriacus. The sequence continues at coordinate 387,586 of NW_024062971.1, forward strand.
TTGGTAATCTTCCATTCACAGCCTGAAAAGGTTGTACTGTATCATTCTCCATCAAGCTGTCCTACAGAAATCAAATTTCTTTTGAGACCAGGAATATGTCTCACTCCTGTCAGCTTCCAGGTGGTCTGGTTTGGCAGCTTTAGTCGGATGTCTCCTTTTCCGACGATCTTCAAGGTTTCATCATCAGCAAGATGAACCTTCCCAAAATCACCACTGACATAGTTCTCCATGATTTCTTGGCATGGCGTGGAGTGGAAAGATGCCCCTGAATCCAAAATCCATGATTCAATCGGACTGTTGACGCTTAAAATCATAGCATCACCTGTCTCCTCCGTCATGTTGGCAGATTCCTGTGCGCCGGTATTTTTCTTCGGTGCTTGGCAATCTCTTTTGAAGTGGCCCTTCTTGCCGCAATTATAACATGTAAAATCTTTATTTACTGTTCTTGATTTTCCCCTTCTGGATTTCGATCTGCCACGATTTGAATTTCTTTATGAAGTTCTCCCTCTGGACTCCGTGTGCAAGGCTGAGGAGGTTGATGCTTCACCCGATTCTCTCCGTCGAATTTCTTCGCTCAGTACCAGATCCCGAACATCGTCGAATTTTAATTTGTTATTTCTCGACGAACTGCTGACTGCTGTAACAGTAGCATTCCAACTGTCTGGTAAAGATGATAAGAGAATTAAAGCTCGAACTTCATCATCAAATTCAATTTCCACTGAACTCAACTGGGTTGTGAATGTGTTGAGTTCATTTAGGTGTTGTGCCACCGATGCCCCTTTCGTCATCCGCAAATTAAATAATCGCCTCATCAAATGAACTTTGTTTGAGACTGATGGCTTCTCATACATACTGGAGAGAGCCGTCATAAGACCCGCTGTGGTCTTTTCCTTTGCTATGTTGAAAGCAACATTGCGGGATAACGTCAGTCGGATAACTCCGAGGGCTTGTCTGTCGAGAATAGCCCAGTCTTCATTCTTCATGCCCTCTGGTTGTTTTCTTGAGAGGGGTTGATATAGATTTTTCTGGTATAGAAAATCTTCAATTTGCATCTTCCAAAATCCAAAGTCCGCACCATCGAACTTTTCAATTTTCACCTTCCCTTCGTCTGCAGCCATCGCTCCCACTCGAATCTGGCTTCGTTTGGATCGTTTCTGACAATTTCTGCGAACCGCCGTGTATTAGAACACCTCCGTCGACAAACTCGTATCGCCGACCGAATTTCACTATTCACAAAATTTACTATTCACGTGAATAGTAACCCGAATAGTAACCTCGCAAAAAATTGACAAAATTCACAACCAAAAGCTCTTATACCAGTTGTTAGGAAATAAACGAGTAACAAGTAATTTCCCTATAGTCAGATTAGTGAGAATACGAAATAAAAACGAAAAAATAATACCCGAAATTGATAACGGAATTCAGCCAATTGTGCTTACGTCTCCGGACTATTGCAGATCTTTTACTAAGAGATAAAATTTACAGGTGTTTACAAAACACTCACTACTCACAAGAAAGCTCTCTAGTATTGGGAGAAAGAAATGATTTTTAGGATAATCACAATTAATCCCTAGGCTTTAGGGTATTTACAAGATTAAGTCCTTAAGTTTCAACTATAAATACCTTAGCTCATTTAGCTTTAAAACCATCTCAAAAATCATTTCTTTCTTCCAAAAACCATCCCAACTATTAATTATTATGATGAATAGAGATTTTGCCACAAATTCATTATGTTCAAGGAACTAAATTTTTTACTTTTCGAATTCATTATGCCCACGGAAATGAATTACTTTCTTCTCCCCAAAGTTGTCATGCCTAAGATTCTTTTGTTTAACACAAAACTATCTTTTGCTTGATTCAATCAAGACGTATTTACTAGAAACATCAACATCTGACACGAAAGATGGTGGAGGTATGACAAAATTTTGGTGATGTTTGCCTTGATGGAGTGAAGACGATCATTGACATCGTGCATTTGTTTTTGCACGTTTGAACGCAGCGATTGCAGTGTTGAAGGAGACACATTTTGGCGAGTGAAAACCCGTTCGATACGTGGCGTCATCACTCCCAGTGGAAGAAATAAGGCGCGATGGCAGACAGATTAAAAACGAACCAGCTGGTCATTTTCGAAGCGTAAGAATCCCTTTAAACGCTCCTCATATGGAACCACGTAGGATCGGCCAAGTCGATTGCGTTCGGGGATTCTCGGATACCGCTGGTGGGCTGCCAGGAGGTGAAAGAAAGGCATTTGCACCTGATGCATGGAAAGGAGAAAGAGGCTACCCGTCATGGAATTGATACGATGGATCCGCATCGGGCTCTCCCGGAATGAAACCGGTAGAGAAATCCTCTGTAAAACCAAATAAAGGACGGTACATCAGTAAAGGTTAGATGGAAATGGGTTCAGAGTTTACCTCGGGAATATTTTTCAATTCTGCTGAATGCATAAAAAAAAGATGGCACTGCCGAGCACCTTGGCCGAGAGGATGAGGAGGATGCCACGGTCGGCATAGAGTGGAATGATGGAGTCGGTGACCGTGGGGGAGACGGACAGTGAGTATTGATCGGTCTGGCGACGTCGAGTCGTCTCGAGCGACAGCTAACGGGTGGAGGTTTGGCAGCCGGTGCATGGAATGGTTCAGGTGGTGGCGATTTTTCTCGCCGTTAACACCCACCACGACGAAGAGGAGGCGGTGGAATTGGTTTTGAGTTGCTCAGAATCTCCACGAACGCTGCCAGAACGGTGAATCGACGTCAGCAGCCAAGTAATGTTAGAGGGGCGGTCGATTCGTTGTTGCCTTGATTTCGCATTCGGACTGTGTTGACGGAAGGAACAACGATGCGTTGGTGATGAAACGGCAGCGCGAAGAGCAATCGGTGATGAGGTGAGCGACGGCCGAAAGTTTTGAAGGGAGGTAAGAGGATGAAAGAAATAAAGAAGGAAAGGTCGGGCGGCACTTTAAAAAAAAAAAATTGAAATTGTGAGGTCACGTGTAAAAGAGAAAAAAAAAAAGTGAAAGAGTTTAATTGGCTTTGGTATTTTTTTTAAAATTGAAAAAGAGATAAAGGTGGGGTCCAAGGATTTTAAAAGGAAGAAGGGGAGTGGCCGGTCAACTTGTTGGGGGAATAAGGGGAAAAATTAATCAAATAATAAAAATTAAAATTCTACAAAATCAAAGAAACGAAATCGAAAATGGGTTACCTCTCATAAATTGATTTGTTTAACTTTGTTAAGCTCAACGACTTAATTCAGACTATATGTTATGTTCGAGACGTTTCCTACATTTCATACGTTTTTCCAAGTAAGAAATTTCCTATGAGAACTTCTACGATTAATAAACTCCTTAATTATATCCCTATAGAATTGAACAGTCTCATAAGCATTTCTTCGATTTTTTTCAATTATGGAGATTCTCTAAAATAGTGGCCGATAATATATCATTTTCTACAAAGATGAATGCTTTAAATGTTTCTAAATTTTTTTTCTGCTCTTTTTTTTTGTAACTGCAAAATAGAAGGAATAATTTTAGATTCAAAAGGAACCAAACTTGAATCAGAATAAATAGATTTTTTTATCAAACTCCCTGATTTCTTTGTCGTAATCCTCCAATTCCCTACACAAATAATCGGACGAATTAGTTTCCACAAACTCATTTGCCAAAGGATAAAAAAATATTAATGAAATTAATGCTAGCCATAATTTCCGGGTATTTCATAACTTTATATACATCAAATTTAATGATCTCACAATCAAATTCCATTGTTAAAATGCCGTTTCAAACGTCGTCAATCTTTGTGTACGTCGTACTAAAGAAAGGGCGATCGAGAAAAATCTCAAAACTAGTGCAGCTACAATCATTTTCCATATAAATTACATAAAAATTAGCAGGAAAAATCAAATAGTTTACTTTTACCAGAACGTTTTCTAAGACTCATTGATATGTCGATGAGCTGAATAGTGACTATGGTTTTTTTCAAAGGATTGGTGGAAATCATATTATAAACAGAGAGGGGCATCACATTGATTGAGACACCCAAATCGCACATGGCGCGCTTAATCCCATCTTTACCAATCTTACAAGGAATTGCAAACATACCTTGGTCCTTGTACTTCGGTGGAAGCCGTTTCTGAAAAGTCGTCGAAATATTATCGCCCAAGTTCACTTTTTCATTTTCGATAAGTCATCTTCGATTTGTGCAAAGGCCTTTAAGGAACTTGGCGTATTTAGGCACTTTCCAAATTACCTCAAGGAGTGGAATATTTATTTCATTCTTTTGAAATATGTTTAGGATCTCATTCTCTTCTGCTTGTTTGTCTCACTTCATCAATATCGAAGGAAAGGGAGACAAAACTTCGTAAGGCGAAGGGGAAAAAGAAGATGTGTGAGTACCTGAGTTAGGTGGTGGTTTTTCAGCATCCTTTTTCTTTTTGGGCATTGTGTCACTCTCCTTCGGGGTTTTAGGTAAAATGACGGTACAACTTCGAAGAGTTATCGTGCTAACATTCTCTCTCGAATTGACTTCAGTTTGCGACGACAATCTACTTTGACATTCTAGGCACCCCACTGTTTGAGCCAATTGACTTATTTGCTTATCTATCTCTTGAAGATGAGCATGGGTTTGATTTTGGAACTTTTATTGGGACAAGACTAATCTCTCAACAATAGACTCTAGTGAAGTCTTTTGTGGTTATTGAGGCGAAAATGGAGGTGGACCTTAGTTGATAATTCAGATTCGCTTTTTTATTGTTTCCATAACTTAAGTTCAAATAGCCCCTCCATCCCGGATTAAAGGTGTTGCCAAATGGGTTATAAGGCCTCTGGGAAGGTCCCGGAAAGTTACCCATGGCATTAACTTGTGCACTAAACTCCTCTTGTAACATCGGGTAGTAATCCGTCGGGTGATCTGGCATCGTACAAATCCCGCATTTAATTGGGTGAAAAATAAAATAAAATAATTACAATTAAGAAAATACCCTTCACTTATATTGTGAAATGTGTCACAATCTAATTGGAGAATTAAATTTATTAAATTAAATTAAAATTTGGATAGAATTGATAGAATGTAAAAGTATTAAGGACTAAACGTATAATTATTTTAATTTTATTAATTGTCACGTCAGCACTTTATCAATTATTAACAACATGTGACTTGATTGAAAATAATTAAATAGTTAAGAGGTCTAACTGGAAAAAATGAAAGATTGATGGTTAAAGAAAAAGGGGTAAATAGTTATGTGGTCATTGATATAATTTACCTCAAAATTTTTATTTTTTTCATTCCCTAATGGATCAAGTGCATCTGTTATGTGTGAGCAAAACTCGACTATACTCGAAAAAAAATCAATTTCGAGTTATTCTAGTCGAGTTATTCGAGTCCTAATTATTGATTTAGTTTTTGAGTTCGAGTCGAGTTGAAATTTGTAAATTTCGGGTTATTCGAAAAATTAAAAATTTGACTAAGTATTTTGGTAGTTTTACGATTTAGTTCCTAATTTTATTATTCCTTCAATTCCTCCTTCATTTTAAGTCATTTTTTTTACCAAATTTGAACTACATGCTTTTAAACCATGGTAGAATACATATGTACTTTGAATTCAATTTCTCTTTCTGATAACAACTTTTTTGTTTTTCAATTTAGTCCCTTAATTTTTTTATAATTTCCTTATTTCTTCAATCCATCTTTTTATTTTAAGTATGTTTTTTCTATTAAATTTGAACCACATGCTTGTATACCACTATAGAATACCTATGTAACTTCAATTCTTATTTTTTTCTCAGAATGTACTCTGTCTTTTTATTTAGTCTCTTAACTTTGCATTTCACTCAATTTGATCTTTTGACAACAATTGTTTGAAAATTCTTTTTTCCCGTCAATTTCTTAACTCTTTTATACTCGCATCAATATTTTACCCTCAAATTATTTTCTTTAAAATATAATATTATGAATATATTTTATAATTTTATATTGTATTTGATATATTAAATGCTATTATATTGTGAAAAGAATATATATATTAGAACCAATCCTGGTCATAATACTATAAACAATTGTAATAAAATTAGTACAAAAACTCGAATAACTATACTCGAATAATTCGAAACTTTTTGACTCGATCGAATGCTCACCCCTCACATCCGCGCCTAATATGTATGTATGTGTATATACATATACACACAAAATTAAGCAACATCATCAGGTACCCTCTATTTTATTCCCAAAATAATTCTGCACAAATAGGGTTATACTGTATCGCCAACATTTCAGATCGGATGAAGCGAATTTGAGTCACGATCTCTAATATATGATTCACAAGTGTTAAACATGATTGTTATCTTAATCTAATCTGAAACAGAAATAACGATTGTTGAAGTTCCGATATGAAGGACATATTGTATGTCTAGCGAGCTTCAATCATAGTGATCGACACAACATTTACAGAGTAGGTTTCTTCATGACTTTTCTTCTCTATAAATGCAGGTTGTTCCGGCGACGGGAGAGTTGCTTCGTTACTCAACATAGAAACAACTGTAGCCATCGCTGGTCTCTGTGTTGCATGTTCTTGGACGCACAACAGCCCAATTTGGATGCAATTCAAAATTTCATCTGCAGAATATGAATCACCGATTGCAGAGTCCACAACTTCCATGGCTCTGTCTTGTTTCCACAGCTCCCAAACCTGAGACAATGTTGTTTGAATGAAAGATCAAGTATTTAATTCACAACACTTGATACAATTGTTCTGCATACTTGGTTACTTACATGTCCCACCAGATTCAAAGACGGACTACCAGGAAAAGGACTGCTAATTTTTTTTCCAGTGATTATCTCCAACAGCAGGACACCGAAGCTGTAAACATCGGATTTGATCGAGAAGTGTCCTTCCATTGCATACTCTGGCGACATGTAACCGCTACAAACATACAACAGAAAGGAGTTTGGTTAGAACTTGTTCGAAACCATTAGCTGAAGTTGGCTGCATATTTTGTATAAGAAATGCTCACTATGTTCCCACCACACGTTTAGTGTCGCCTTCTGTTTGACCTTCTCCAAATATTCTGGCCATCCCAAAATCTGAAATTTTGGGATTCATTGTTGCATCCAATAAGACATTGCTCGCTTTCAGATCTCTATGGATGATTCTTAACCTGGAATCTTGGTGAAGATACAACATTCCTCGAGCAATACCGCATATGATTTCGAAACGCTTTTTCCAATCCAAGAGTGAACTTTTTTATTCATCTGTATACAAAATCAGTTTTAGAAAAAGTAGTATTTGGCATAAGTATTCAACAGATCAAAAGAAGACATACCGAAAATGATAGAGTCTAGGCTTTTATTTGGTAAGAACTCATAGACTAATATTTTCTCTTCACCCTCAATGCAACATCCCAACATCCTTACAAGATTCCTGTGCTGAAGTTTTGCAATTAGCAGAATTTCATTCTTAAATTCTTGCAGTCCCTGGCCTGATGAATTTGATAGTCTTTTCACTGCTATTTCTGTTCCATTGAAGAGTACACCCTGCAAATACGAAGAACATCTCCTTTATTGAATGGACTTGTAGGAGGTCTGTGCATATAAATAGCCGTTAAGTGAAAAGCAACCTTGTAAACAGGGCCAAAGCCACCTTGTCCAAGTTTGTTATCTGTAGAGAAATTATCGGTAGCAGCGACTATGGTGCTCAAATCAAAGAATGCTAAATCTCCATTTCTTCTGGTATCATCAGTCTCCTTTTCTTCTAAAGAATCCTCGAAATACAAGGATGACTTTGTGATAAAGCTAAAAATATTTTTGTTTGTCCTTGTTCTTGCTTCTATCAGTCAAACACAATTGTTAATCTCTGCATGATATGTAATCAATTTAGTTGCAAATTAAACAGTGGTGAGAATTTGTACGTACCTCTTCTTTGCCTTAGTATCAAGCAACACATGAAGGCAACAAGAATGAGAAACACTATAGCAGAAGAAACTATGATAGCCGCAAGTACTCCCTTCTTTTGAATTAGACCTTTCTTTGTAAAGCCAGCTATCAAGATGGAGATATGATTAGTATTTATATATCTGTTTTTATTGATTCGTTGTTAGTGCATCTATGAAACGTACCTAAATCGTTTTTATCGACTCGTATGTATAGATCTTGTCCCGTCTCGGTGTATGCCCTGGCATCCATCAAATCACCGTGCCATGTTAAGCAGCCAACCCCTCCGTTGGTCTCAGAGTTTGCACTAGCATAAGCTATGCATGAACAATTTCTCAAACACTCTTCCTCGCATTGCTTCAACCCTATACTCATGTCTACAAGTGCATCTGCCGCAGTATCTGGCACCTTCGCATGTGGAAACTTGACGAACCCTTCTCCATTTCCACACATGGAGACACCACGCTTCCTAACGCACCCTCCTGTCCTATCTCTTACAATCCATCCTTCACCTGACTTGGGTTCGAATCCCGGGAAACATGTGCACTCGAAATCACCTACATAAGGATTACAGTAACCATTTGGCCCACAATGCCCGTAAAAATCGCACTGTTCCTTTGGAATAGTTAAATAATTCCAATCTTGAGCGTTATTGTTCCAGATTACTCTTTGTGTAACTCCGGTTTCATTCGCTACCCATCTTGTTATGATGGAGGCATTCTTTGCATCGGAGGAGAACGATACTTCATCATCAGTGTTGACAAAGGAATCATTAAATATGAAGTTATTTGTCATTTGAGGTATGCCACTCCATCTTTGCCCCGTCCATGTGCCACTTCGCCACAAAGGAACCGAACCCTTGTAGAACACCATTTGAGGAGACACGCCCGGGTTCATCCTGAAGGAATAGTTTCCAACCCCTGGATCATCCGGAGACTTCCAAGACGTGTATGATTGGTTCAGACCGGTTCTCAAATTGAACCCAATTTTCATAAACGAAATCCAAGTATCTGTTGGATATCCAAAACTCTGCCACAGTACGGTCTTTCTGGAATCATTCTGAATCAAAACAAGATTTCCCGAATCCGAAATTTGAGCAAAGGTGTTCCTAGTGCCTGCGATGGAGATGTTTGTAGACCAAACAGGAACTGTCTGGTTTCCCTGGAACAAGACAAGGTTTCCTCGACCATCGATTCTGAGAATCCCCGAGGTATCATTAATGGAATTGTCTCTATTAGCCACCCAGACAACAGTCTTGCCCGGAATCAGGTAATACCAGATGCCAACATATCGATTACTGGAATTGCCAGGGCTGAAAAATCCGAGTGCAAAAATCTTGCCACCAGACACTATGACTTCATCGTTGTTATCTTTGATGAATTGATGCTGCGTTATTGTGTCAGCTGAAAAGGAGAAGCGAGAAAGAAGGAAAACAAGAAGTATTCTGAGAAGCCATTTAACAGGATTCATGACTGCTTCAGTATATGATTAGAGGTGTTTCAGAAGATTGATTATATCATTTCTATGAGGGAGTCCTACACGCCATAACAAGAATTAATTACCTGTCAGACACCGTTTCAGAAAATTTTATCAATTTAATACTCTTTCTAACAAGGCGTTGATCATCCGCGACTTTCGCTGACGTGGAGTCAGCTCGGGCTTTCTTAGATAGATGCTAAATCTATAAAAAAAAATTGAAACAGTATCTGACAGGTAATTAATTTCTGTTAGGGTGATTTTTATATAAAAACGCCAACTTTCTTTATTTTTTGTGAAAAAAATCTTTGTGCATTAAAATCTTTAAATATATTTTTGCAAATTATTTTATAACTAGACAAATTTTGGTTTTTGCATGAAATTACACAATACAATTTCAAATGCCTTTTTGACCATTTCAAAATCCTATAACACTTTCTAATGCATTTTTGACCATTTCAAAATCCTATATGTATAGTTTAGTCTAGAAAAACTTTGAAGGTACTAAAATATGAATAATTTTATAAAAATTTTATAATTAGTATTTATTTTTTAAAATGATGATAAAAATAAGAAATATTTTATAATTTAAAAAATTATAAATTTCATATATTTTTGAAAAATTTCTTAATTTTTAAAATTAATTGTTTAAAATTATAAAAAATATTAAAATAAACTTTTAATTACAATTGAGGAATCAAATGAATTATTATTTATTAATTATTATTTTTAACAACAATTAATAATGTGTATTCATTTTTAATAAAATTAATATTAGAAAGAATATTTTAAATATATAGGTGATATTTTTTAGCTTTGTCTTTTTTTATTGAATTTTGTTACAAGTTTAGAGAGTAACACAAAAGAAAAGATTCTTTTAGAAACATTTTAACATAATTTTTCTTAATTAATTTGAATAATAGCAAAATAAATGATTAATTTAAATTATAACTCATATATATTCTCCATTAATTAGTCGATGATGATGATAATAACGAAAAATATTTTATCATAATTTATAATTGATTTTTAATATAATAATTAAAAATGCACGAGTTATAATTATACCAAATATTTTAATATGTTTTATTTTCATCATTGATTTTTCAAAAAATTATTTTTTATAATTATATTTTTAATTCGTTTTATTTTGGTAATTGAGTCATTAATTTGTATTCTTTTACTGACATCACACATTAATAAAAATTTAATGAATTCATGCTAGTGAACCTTTAAATGTGCGTCATCCCCTTAAACAACGTATCTCCTTAAACCACCATTGGTTTATATGAATTCACTAATTATTCATTCAATTAACGTATCAGAAACATATTAAAATATATATATATATATATATATATATATATATTATATCAATGTATCTAAGAATAACTTTGAAGCTCAATTAAATTTAAAAACGTATTCAACACAAAAAGGTTAATTAAATAATGACAAAATTAAGAGACGAGACAAAATTTATTGGTATTATTTTTCATTATTATTATTATTATTATTATTATTATTATTATTATTATTGAAGAAAAAAAACTATTTTATTATCTTATTTGCATAATTTAATAAAAAAAATTATTAAAAAAAGAAAAAAATAATTATTTGAAGAAAATGATAAACGTGAAAGGCACATAATTTTATTTATAGTTATAAAACTTAATTTTTTCGAAGACACGAAATAAAAATGATTGGCTAATTAAATTTTATCTTTTTTTCCACCAATTAAAACACACCTCCTTCCTTAATATTCTATAGTTTTTTTACACAAAAATCATCCTAATAAAAATTAATTATATGTGACTGTCGGACATCTTTTCATAAAGTTTTACAAATTTAATATTCATCCCAAAAAGGCGCTGATCATCTTTAACGCATTACCTGAACTAGCGCCACATCAGCAAAATGCATATATCATCATCCGTGCCTTGTCAAAAACAATGTTAGATTAATAAAATTTTCTAAAACATAGTATGATAGATAATTAATTCATGTTAGAGTGATTTTTTTTTACAAACGCCGTGTTACACTGTCGAGCTTTCATTTCTATTGGTCCAGCGAGACATAGTTGGTTGACAGTCCGTTATTCCTCGGATTCCTTCACACGGAGCTGTCAAAATCTTTCCTTTTTAATGGGAACCCACGTTAAATCCTCTGGCTTTCTAATTTGCAGACGAGGTTAGATTTCCAAGGTCATTTGAAAATGAAAAATTCAGGGTAAAATATACAAATGGTCACTGATTATAAAATGTTATTTCGTTAAGACTCTCAATTATTTAAAGTTATAAGATGGTCACTCAACTGTTTATATGTTCTAAAATCGTTATTTTCCGTTAAAAATTGGCAGTCATCTGAGATAGACGTTAACCTCTTGACTAGGACATAATAAAACTTGATATCAAAATCATTTGAACTGTATTTTATGGGTCGACTCTCCGTTTATATTATATCTTCAAGACAATATGCTTGAAAACAACGACAATTTCAGTAGACATCATTATAATATCATTTTATCATATCCTAACTAATAGGTTAACGTCCAACTCAAATGACCATCAATTTTTTAATGGAAAACGAAAAGCTTGGAATATATGGATAAATAAGTGACTATTTTATAATTTGTAACAGTAAGAGGATTCAACAAAATAATATCTTATAATCAAATAATCATTTCATAACTTTTAGTAGTATGAAGACTTAACAAACTAACACCTTATAATCAAGGATCATTATTGTATTTTACCCCATAATCCAAGTCTTGGTCTTACTAACATTTGCTCTCATTTTTCCAAGTCATTTTGGCTCGATTTGTTTTGTTTGACTTCTTCGATGTGGACGGTTAACTAATTTTGACCTGAAAAAACAAATATTAATATAGTACTATATCAATCAAAATATATAAATAATATTACATGACATTGAAATGATAATATGTTTCTCAAATGAATAATTAGTAGGTATAGATATTCCCTATATCTTTAGTAGAACAAGTAGCTCCAGGTCTATCTAAGGAAGGCTCATTATCGACAGTGTTTATTGTGGTTCCACCAAAAAAAATTTATCAATAAATTTTTGTTTAACCAATCATGAAAAAAACTATAAAAATATTTTTCTTTAAACAAAAGTACCCTTAATGTGTTTATTTTTAATAATCTAAATTAATTATATGGTAATATTTGTTTAAAATTACAAATGTGCTACTGATTTTTTTAATACGTAATATTTATATATTTTTATATAATTACAAATAGAGATAAATAGGTAATATTTATATATTATTGGTGTTTTTTAATACATAATATTAGACAGAACAAATTTGAAAAAAAATTAATATATATTCGGATCGGATTTCTAGATATTCGATCCGAAATTTCGGATATCTGACAATTTCTGATCGGATTCGCATCGTTTATTTTTATATCCGAAATTTTAGATATCTGAAATTTCGGATCGGATCGGATCCAATATCCGAATTTGCACACCCCTGGGACAAACGATGCAGAGTGGCTACCGGACTGCATGTGTCGCGATCAATTCTCTGATCGTCGAGTTGGCCATTGGTCTTGTTTCTTGCGTGGGATTCGTGATTGGAGTGGCTGGAGCGGTGTCAGGCTTCGGTTCTTCGTGGGTGTGAGTGTGAGATGGTGTATCAGAGGTGGATTCCAGATTTTATCGTCGGTTGTTTTGTTCTCGCTGTTGCTTCTTTCGTCGAAGCGTTTAGCTGTGGGTTCTACGTGTTTCGCTTTAATCTCCGGGTCAAATTCTACTAAATTTTTTAGGTTTCACCTGGTCATAAAATCAAAACAAAAATAAATCAGTAATTTGCCGAAGTCCTCGACAACGACGCTAATTTGATTAGCGTCATTTTTCTCGTCAAATAAAATTCTCTTCTCAAAGTAAAATAATAGAAATAAGTAGTAAAGAGGAGGAAAGGTCGATCCATGAGGACTTAGGAATTCCCGATAATTTTACGTCTCGATTTTAATCTAGACAATTGCAAGAAAAAATAAAAAAGGGGGTTTGGCAAATGAGAAACAAAGAAAAGTAATAAGTAGAAAAACAAAGAATTAAAATTGAAATAAAATAAAAGGAAACATAAATTAAGATTGAAAACAATAACGAGAAAGTCGCCTCGAGCTAGCTTTGTTTCAATTTTGTTCGATCATCGAAATGGATTTTTGCTCTGGGATTCATATCGGTTACAGTCTACAAGGCACAACCCATTGCAACTTGCCTTTCTCTTTAGTAACCGATTTTCCTATGTCACTCTTCAAAAGTTGATTCTTGAATGGACTAACCACAACTATTATCGTTAGAACAAACAGATTAAGTTTTGGAAAAGCCAAACTCGGATTATATTGTCTCGTCGAGAACCAAATTCGATCTCGATTTTCCTTAGCAGACTATCGCTAAGTGTGTTCACAGGAGGTCGAATGTGCCACAGTCCGATCCCTCCTCCCAACTATAAATTAAAACAACATCCAGACTAACGTCAACTTTTTGAAATGAAAGTGTTTTAATTTTTACATTAAGGTCGTTTGCCAAACTAATAAAATAAAAAATCAAGAATGTAATCCTAAGGGTCTTAAGTGCTTTTCAGTTCTCACATATAGAATTGAGTCATTGCTAGCTCTTGGCTAATAAGAAAATTAACTAAGCATAGTAGAAATCATACTTAGCATGTTTTGTAAAAGCGAGTAAAAATTTAAAGTAAGAAAACAAAATTAAAAGTAAAAGAAAATTGTTATAAAAATAAAAAGAAAATAACAAAAAAGAATTCAAGAGACGATCCCTTAAGCCTTACCTTAAGGAGGGTATCTATAGGCTTTTAAACCCTGAAAATAACATGGAATTTAAAATGAAAGTATTCATAAATTTCAAAGATAATTCAAATGGTCATCGATTATGAATTGTTGTTTTGTTAAGACTCTCAATTTGAAGTTATAAAACGGTCACTCGACTGTTTGTATGTTCTAAACTTATCATTTTCTGTTAAAAATTGACAGTCGTCTGAGCTGGACGTTAGCCTGTTGTCGACACTCATTTTTTTCGTCTCGTCTTTTAATATTTCATTATAATTATAATTATTTTTATTATTAATATTATTATTTTCATTCCCCTGGGACAAACGATGCAGAGTGGCTACTGGACTGCATGTGTCGTGAGCAATTCTCTGATCGTCGAGTTGGCCATTGGTCTTGTTTCTTGCGTGGGATTCGTGATTGGAGTGGCTGGAGCGGTGTCAGGCTCCGGTTCTTCGTGGGAGTGGGTGCGAGATGATGTCTCGGAGGTGGATTGCAGATTTGATCGTCGGTTGTTTTGTTATCGCTGTTGCTTCTTTCGTCAAAGCGTTTGGTTGTGGGTTCTACATGCTTTCACTTTAATCTCTGGGTCAAATTCTACTACATTTATCGGGTTTTGTCTGGTCATAAAATCAAAACAAAAATAAATCAGTAACTAGCCGAAGTCTCCGACAACGACGCCAATTTAATTAGCATCATTTTACTCGTCAAATAAAATCCTCTTCTCAAAGTAAAATAATACAAATAAGTAGTAAAGAGGAGAAAATGTCGATACATGAGGACTTAAGAATTCCCGATAATTTTACGTCTCGATTTTAATCCAGGCAATTGCAATAAAAAAATAAAAAAAGGGTTTGGCGAATGAGAGATAAAGAAAAGTAATAAGTAGAAAAACAAAGAATTAAAATTGAAATAAAATAAAAGGAAACGTAAATTAAGATTGAAAACAATAACGAGAAAGTCGCCTCGAGCTAGCTTTGTTTCAATTCTGTTCGATCATCGAAATGGATTTTTGCTCCGGGATTCATATCGATTACAATCTACAAGACACAATCCATTGCAACTTGCCTTTCTCTTTAGTAATTGATTTTCCCAAGTCACTCTTCAAAAGTTGATTCTTGAATGGACTAACTACAACTATTGTCGTTAGAACAAACACATTAAGTTTTGGAAAAGCCCAACTCGGATTATATTGTCTCGTCGAGAATCAAATTCGATTTCGATTTTCCTTAGTGGACTACAGTTAAGTGTGTTCACAGGAGGTCGAATTTGCCACAGTCCGATCCCTCCTCCCAACTATAAATTAAAACAACATCCAGACCAACGTCGACTTTTTGAAATGAAAGTGTTTTAATTTTTAAATTAAGGTCGATTGCCAAACTAATAAAATAGAAAATAAAGAAGGTAATCCGAAGGGTCTAAAGTGCTTTTCAGTTCTCACATATGGAATTGAGTCATTATTAACTCTCGGCTAATAAGAAAATTAACTAAGCATAGTAGAAACCATACTTAACATGTTTTGTAAAAGCGAGTAAAAACTTAAAGTAAGAAAACAAAATTAAAAGTAAAAGAAAATTGTTTATAAAAATAAAAAGAAAATAACAAAAAAGAATTCAAGAGATGATCCCTTAAGCCTTTCCCTAAGGAGGGTATCTATAGGCTTCTAAACCCTGAAAATAACATGGAATTTAAAATGAAAGTATTCATAAATTTCAAAGATAATTCAAATGGTCCCCGATTATGAATTATTGTTTTGATAAGACTCTCAATTTGAAGTTATAAAACGGTCACTCGACTGTTTGTATGTTATAAACTCATTATTTTCTGTTAAAAATTGACAGTCGTCTGAGCTGGAAGTTAACCTGTTGACTAGGATATAATAAAACATGATCTCAAAATCATTTAAACTGTATTTTATGGGTCGACTCTCCGTTTATATTATATCTTCAAGAAAATGCTTGAAAGCAACGATAATTTCAATAGACATCATTGAAATATCATTTTATCATATCCTAACTAATAGGTTAACGTTCAACTCAAATGACCATCAATTTTTTAATGAAAAATGACAAGCTTGGAATATATGGATAAATAAGTGACCATTTTATAATTTGTAACAGTCAGAGGATTCAACAAAACAATACCTTATAATCAAAGAATCATTTTATACTTTTTAATAGTATGAAGACTTAACAAACTAACACCTTATAATCAAGGACCATTAGTGTATTTTACCCGATAATCTAAGTCTTGGTCTTACTAACATTTGCTCTTTTTTTTCATTTTGGCTCGATTTGTTTTATTTTTGTTTCGGTTGACTTCTTCGATGTGGACGGTTCCCTAATTTTGCGTTCGATGTGGATCTATTTGTTTTATTAAAAATATTTTTCAAAAAAAATTATATTTATAAAAAATAGCTTTTAAAACAATTTTTTTATTGTTCACGTTTTCCACGACTCGATTAATTTTTTTGAAATAATTTTAGAAATCTGTTTTCATTATACAAACATACATATTTCATGAATTTTCTTAATAATTTATCTGTTAATTTTATTGTTATCATATTATATTTTATAAATTTTGAATATAAAGTACAATATTTTATTTCTATAAGTAAGATAAATTAAATTTGTGGATAATATGAATAACTTAAGTTGTATTACAAATTCATTATTTTAGGTTTAAAATCTTTAATGTGTATATTTATTATCATTTTTTAAAATTTTATTTTAGCTTATAAGTAATATTATAAGTAGGTCCAATTGATATATTCTTAATAATTTTTAAAAATATATATTTCTTTTATACCTACATTGAAAAGAACAAATATTAATATAGTACTATATCAATCAAAATATATAAATAATGTTTTTGTTGTTTACGTTTGTCGTTTGAAACCTACCAATTTTTGTTTGGTACTTTTGTTTTTGTATTTTGATGTTATTTAATAATATCATAATAGTCAGGTGAACAACGTGGGTCGGTTTAGAATTAATCAAAAAATAATATCATGGTATATTTTTTAATAATCTTGATTAATTTTATGATAATATTTATTTAAAATTTTATTTAATCAATTGATAAAGTATATACATCTTATTGACGCAGTTGTTCGATCTCAAAATTTTTAAGGAAAATAATATTTCTTTCCCATTAAAGTCAATTAATGAGTTGACACTAAGACATTTTTTGTTTAAAATTTTTAAAAATCAACAACCTTCATATTGAAACAAGTCTATCTATAAATTTAAAAACTAAAATAACGTCATTTGTAAGTCTTAAAATGTTATAAATATAAATAATTAAATAAATAAAAATAATAAATATTAATGATAAATGCAAATATCATAATTTGATTGATAATTTTTTTTAAAACATTCCTAATATCTTTGATAAAAATTATATATGCAACATACATCTCAATAGTTACAGAGATCACAAAAGGGATTACACAGTTCCAAAACAATTCTCTCTCGAATTTCTAAAGATTAAAATATAATTTATATTTATATAGAAAATAAATTTGGTTATCAAGAATCCTTAGTCCATAAGAATTCTTACCTACATAAACTCAATCATCAAGTAATCTTTAATCACTAAAATTATGATAAAATTAAACTAATTACCAATTAGAATTTGTGTCAATATGTAACAAAATTTATCATTTATGTTTATTTTTTTTATGAATTGTGATAAATTTAGAAGCTTAAGCGTGATTTTAAGAGAACTTAATTTGTACACAATATTTTGTCGAAGCTTCTAAAGGTTAGCTACAACAATGGACCTCTAAAATAGGAATGGCAACGGGGCGGGTTTTTTATCAGGACGCCTCGTTCGGGGATTTTTTTTACCCTGTCCCCGAATCCGACCCGATCCCGAGAAAAACCGAGCGTAGTTTTCATAAAAATATAAAAAACGATCACAAAAAACTGAAAAATTAGTCTACATGATTTACAATTTAAACTACAGTCACAAATTCAAACCCAATTCTAAATAATTGTCTAAACTCCAAAATAGAACACATACATAATTAAATACAAACTTGTTCCAATATTCAAATCATACAAAGAATATGCATACGTAATATTAAGTCAAATAAAGTCATCCAAAATCGTCGTGCCACTTTTGTCACTTTCTTTAGTATCTCCCTACATTGAGAAATTTATTAATAAATCAACCAAATTTTACTTTAATAATTAATATAAAATAATATATATATATATATATATATATATAATCGGGGCGAGGTGGGGATACCTTGCCCTGTCCTCGAACCCGAACCCGAAAAAATTCCCGAATTTTACCCCAATACCCGACCCGATATTATTCAAACTCGATCCGACCCGAACTTAATCGGGTTTCGGGTTTCCCTGTCGGGTTCGGATTGTTCTGCCATTCCTACTCTAAAAGGAAACAAAAACTTGGAGACTAAAGATTATGAAGGCTTAATTTGATAAGCTCGGATTAAAGGTGAGCGTACGTCATTATGTAATTTGTGTAATGTTGAAATGTTTAGGGATTGTGATTAGTTCTTAACTATGTTTAATATGTTAAATGATATGTATTAGATAAACTGTGAATGATACTATTATCACAATATAGATGTTATATTGTTCACTTAATCACTTTCGTACCTAATCTAATATCCACCCTATTTATCACCATATGATATGTTTGATGAATAAATGGAAGATACTTTTTACTATGACAACTTGTAATGCATCTCTTTCAGTATTCCTCAATGACTAGAGCATGATTCTATATGTACCTGGTGTTTGTGGTATTGTTTTATAATGGTTTTATAGTATGCTATGTCATATTGTCTTTAATGTCATTGATGAAGTTCAGTGTGCGATGTGTTTTCGTATGTAGATTTCGAGTGACAAGTATATACTTCCTTCTTCCCATAATTTGTTTTATATTAATTATGCACATAATTTTAGGAGATATATTTGACAAAATTATCATTAAAAGGTAATTGACAGATTTGTTTTGAAAAGTGTAAAAGAGTGTGACGTATAAAGGTAAAAAAGAAAATATAAGTGTTATTGTTAGATGACTCTTCTAATATGACATTTTGAATGAGAGTTTTAAAAACCAAAAGTGATATAATTAATAAGATAGATGGAGTATTATAATTTGTTAATTTCCCTATTTAGGTGGCGTGTATACAAGTCTTGAGAGTTTAATACATTTTTTGCAACAATGATGTTTATTAGACGATGGTATGTTATAGCTATGCTATTTTTGTGTATTAAGGGTGTTTGGCTCGTGGAAAAGATCATTATCATGGTGAATAATCTTTTTTCGGAATTGTATTTTCACGTCTGGTTCGCGAAAATGATCATTACCAGGTAATAAGTTATTACCAATAGTAACACTTTTTAGTTAAAATGGTGGGAACAGGGACGAAACTCCCTTAGGGCTTAAGAGGGCCCTGAACCTATGTTAAAATTTATATATTCGATATAATTTTGGTTTAATAGTATTTTGGTTCATGTAAAAAAAAAATTTAAATTTAAAAATATAAAAATTTACTAAATATTTAATCAAGTAGGAGTCTAACTAAAGAATGATAAGTTTGTTTTCTCAAATTTTTGGTCTAATTACAATTTAAGTCATTGTAAGTTTAAATATAGACAAATTAGAAGTTGTCTTTTGAGTTTTTTTTAATTTAGGGTGAATACAAGATAATATATGTATAAAGACTTTCAACTATTTGAAAATGAACGCTTATACCCCCACATACGTTATTGAACTCGGGACCTCAAGGATAACAACAATCCCTTAATCACTAAGGTCGATTGGTTCATGCTGAATTACGAGTTTAAATACCTAATAAATCTTTATATTTTTCTTAAATAGTTTAATATTTCGGCCCCTGCCAATATTTAATTCTGGCTCTGTCCCTGGGTAGGAATGTCATTACCTCCAGATTCTTAGGTAATGAACAATTCCCATCATTTTGTACACAAATACTCATAAAATAATGAATTATTTTCGTATAAATCCTTCTCAATTCTTTTTTTCGTGCATTACTCAAAATTATAAACTTAATAATAATATACAAAGAGTTTAATTTAGTAAAATATTAACAAATTTGAGCGGTTAAAATTATTGCATATTTTTATATTTTTATATTAATCATTTAAAATTTTATAAGGTGAAAATATTATTATTATTATAAAAATATAATTATTTACAATAATATTTAACTTTGAATTATTAAAATATAAATCTTATACATTAAAAAAGTACATCAAAGGCAGGCAAGGTTGTACTATGGTACATAATCAATGCATATCATGATGAGTCTCATGTTGTTCATGAAGAATTGAATTACTTCCATTTTAGGAGTTAAAAACAAATCATGTATGAGAAAAAAAATATTGAAATCAAATATTAAAAGATAAAGAAAATAGTCATTTTTTTGGACTTGATCATGCCTATTAAATTTGCCATTACAGTTAATCCACAAAAGTAAAATGTTATTGGATCCACTTATTAATGACTCATTGACTCCAACTACTCTCCTTCCAGAAAATAAAATATATCTATCTTCTCAAAACACCTCTAATGAACACCAGCCATGAATCCCGTTAACTTGCATCTCAGAATACTGATTGTTTTCTTTCTTTCTCGCTGCTCCTTTTCTGCAGATACCATAACACAAGATCAATTCATAGAAGATAACGGTGAATTCGTTGTTTCTAGTGGCAAGATTTTTTCACTGGGATTTTTCAGCCCTGGAAACTCCACGAGTCGTTACGTTGGCATCTGGTATCATCAGATTCCGGAGAAGACAGTTGTTTGGGTGGCTAACAGAGACGATCCCATTAAAGATAACTCGGGGATTCTCCGGATCGACAGTCGAGGAAATCTCGCCTTGTTCCGGAGAAACCAAACATTTCCTGTCTGGTCTACTAACATGTCCATCGCAGAGACTAGGAACACCACTGCTCAAATTCTAGATTCGGGGAATCTTGTTTTGCTTCAGAATGATGCCAGAAAGGCTGTACTGTGGCAGAGTTTTGATTATCCGATAAATACCTGGCTTTCATTACAGAGCGTTGGGTTGGATGTTAGAACTGGTCTGAACCGTGTGTACACGTCTTGGAAATCTCCGGATGATCCAGGGGTTGGAGATTATTCCTTCAAGATGAACCCGACCGGGTTTCCTCAAATGTTTTTGTACAAGGGTTCGGCTCCTTTGTGGCGAAGCGGGACATGGACCGGGCATAGCTGGAGTGGTATACCTGGAATGACGAAGACCTCCCTTTTTAATGATTCTTTTGTCAACACTGGTGATGAAGTATTGTTCTATTCAAACGTGAGAAATGCATCCTTCATATCGAGAACAGTGACGAATGAAACAGGAGTTCTACAAAGATTAACATGGAACAATGAAGCGCAAAGCTGGATTTTATTTTCGACAATTCCAAATGAACCGTGTGATTTTTACCAGCATTGCGGGCCAAATGGTTACTGTAACTCTTATCTCGCAGGTCACTTCGAGTGTTCATGTTTCCCCGGGTTCGAACCCAAATCACCCGAAGCATGGTCGATACGAGACGGGGCAGCAGGGTGTGTGAGGAACCGTGGTACTGGTATCTCCCTGTGTGGAAATGGAGAAGGGTTCATCAAGTTTAAGCACGTAAAGGTTCCGGACGCATCGGCGGCACATGTAGACATGACTATGGGGTTGAAGCAATGCAAGGAAAAGTGCTTGAGAAATTGTTCATGCGTGGCTTATGCCAGTGCATACTCTGAGATCGGCAGAGGGATCGGCTGCTTGACATGGCATGGGGATTTGTTGGATGCGAGAGCCTATACCAATACAGGGCAAGATCTATACATACGAGTGGATAAAAACGAGTTAGGTACGTTTCGTATATGCAAGTTGCAGCTATTAATATCTTGACAGCCAAAACAGGTCCATATCAGTTAGTTGAACTTGTCCCAGAGTTGTTTAGGGTCCAAATCAAATTTTAATGCAATTAATGTCTTGTCGAGTGAATCATACCGTGATTCTTTGGCAGTGTAAATAGAAGACCCTTGTCAGTATAAAATTTACGTAAATACTCATCGTATCTCCATCTTTTTAGCTCGGTATACAAAGAAAAGTCTACCTCAAAAGAAAGAAGTCCTTGCACTTGCCATAGTTTCTTCTGCTGTTTTGTTTCTCATTCTTGTTGCCTTCTTCCATTGCCTGGTAAGAAGAAAAAGAAGAGGTACGTATCACTTCTGGTTTTGTTTTTTAGACATCATATTGATTCACATTTCAATAGTTGCCAACTAAATTGGCTTAATCATGATATTGTGTTTGAGTACTGACAGCAGCAAGAACAAGAAACAGCAAAAATATGTTTAGCTTTACCACATTCGAAGATCCTTTAGGTGCAAAGGAGATTGATGATAGCAGAAGAAATGGAGATTTACCATTCTTTCATTTGAGCACCATAGCCGTTGCCACTAATAATTTCTCTTCTGATAACAAACTCGGACAAGGCGGATTCGGCCCTGTTTACAAGGTAACCTTTCTCCTGACAACTATTTATTTACATGCGGGTGTGGCATAAAGCTCCTGCTAGTCCATTCTTTAAAGGACATTTCTTTGTATCTGCAGGGTGTGCTCTTGAATGGAAAAGAAATAGCCGTGAAAAGACTATCAAAGCACTCAGGGCAAGGAGTACAGGAGTTTAAAAATGAAATTGTGCTGATTGCTAAACTTCAGCACAGGAATCTCGTTAGAATCCTGGGATGTTGCATTGAGGGTGAAGAGAAGATGCTAATCTATGAGTTCTTACCAAACAAAAGCTTAGACTCTATTATTTTCGGTATGCATTCTTTTGAATTGCTGAAAACTTATGCCAAATACATTTTTAAAACTGCTTTTGGATACAGATGAATCAAAGAGATCAATGATGGATTGGAAAATGCGTTTAGAAATCATCTGTGGAATTGCTCGAGGAATTTTGTATCTTCATCATGATTCCAGGTTAAGAATCATTCATAGAGACTTGAAAGCGAGCAATGTCTTATTAGATGCTACAATGACTCCCAAAATTTCAGATTTTGGCATGGCCAGAATATTTGGAGGAGATCAAACAGAAGGTGATACTAAACGTGTAGTTGGAACATAGTAAGCACCGCAAATGCAAAGTTTAGAGCCAACTTCTGCTACAAGTTTCAAACCAGTTCTCACCATTTCCTTTCTGTTTCTTCTGTTTTTGTAGCGGTTACATGTCGCCGGAGTACGCAATGCATGGACACTTCTCGATGAAATCCGATGTTTATAGCTTTGGGGTCCTGTTATTAGAGATTATCACTGGAAAAAGGAACAGCAGTTATTTTCCTGATAGTCCGTCTTTAAATCTGGTCGGACATGTAAGTAAACCAAGTTTGCAGAACGATTCTATCAAGTGATGTCAATTAAATCAATATCTTCTATTCAAACAACACTGTTTCAGGTTTGGGAGCTGTGGAAACAAGACAGAGCCATGGAAGTAGTTGACTCGGCCTTAGGTGATTCATATTCTACTGATGAAATTTTGAAATGCATTCAAATCGGACTGCTGTGCGTTCAAGAACATGCAACACATCGACCAACTATGGCCACAGTCATTTCTCTGTTTGGTAACAAAACGACTCTTCCGTCCCCGAATCAACCTGCATTTATAGAGAAGAGAGTTCACAAAGGGGATGAGAGATCGAGTAGTACTGAAGGAACCAACTCCATAAATTATGTGTCAGTCACTATGATTCAAGCTCGCTAGACATATTGTAATGCTTGTTAAACAAAGATCGGGTTTACAAGAAAAGATAAAGAAAGAATTTCAACATATGAATTGCTCTAATTTTATTGAAGATGACAGGTTGCTTTTATAGAAGCTCTTTACACGAGGAATTGTTGAGCTAACAAATCTAACTAACCACTGTTGCTAACAACCTAACTGACCGTGACATCAGCATCCAGCTCATAGCTAGCCACCATAATCGTCGACATGCTCTCTACTTCAACTGCTGCTCTCCTCAAAAGCTTGAACTTTCTGTCGAAAAACTAAAAAGTTCGACTGAGCCAAAGGCTTTGTGAGACCATCAGCTGTTTGAGAACCAGCTAGTACATAATTAACTCACAAGGTATTGTCAGCAACTTTTTCCCTAACGAAGTGGTGCTTCGAACGAGCATGGAAGACAAGGTTAGTGCTCATGGTGACTGATTTAGTGTTATCACTCCAGATTACTGCAGGTTTGTTCTGAGGCACACCTATATCGGTTAAAATAGCTTTTAACCACAATCTCCAAAACAACATCAACAATGCTACGGTACTCGACCTCTGTGGTGGACCGAGAAACCGACTTTTGCTTGCGAGTGTTGACAATTGCATGGCATTCTAGATGGCATCCATCAATTGTTGAAATTTTGCATGGCATTCTAGATGATAACTAGCAATTGTTGAAATTTTGCATGGCATTCTAGATGACAGCAAGTGGATGTAGGAATTAAAAAATTAGGTAGTTGAATTTTTTTGAATTTAAGCAATGATTAATTACATTTTAGTTATTGTACTTTAGGGTATTTTCAAAGATTAGTCCCTAAGCTTCAACTATAAATACCCTAGCTCATTTAGCTTCAAAATCATCCCAAATCATTTCTTTCTCCCATTACTAGAGAGTTTTCTTGTGAGTAGTGAGTGTTTTGTAAACACCTGTAAATTTTCTCTCTTAGTAAAAGATCTGCAGCAGTCAAGAGACGTAGGCATAATTGGCTGAACTCCGTTATCAATTTCGGGTATTATTTTTTCGCTTTTATTTCGTATTCTCACTAATCTGGTTATAGGGAAATTTCTTGTTCTCGTTATTTCCCAACAACTGGTAATCAGAGCTTTTGGTTGTGAATTTTGTCAATTTTTTGCGAGGTTACTATTCATGTGAATAATGAATTTAGTGAATAGTAAAAATTTTGTCGGCGATACGAATTTGTCGACGGAGGTGTTCTAATACACGGTGGTTCACAAGAATTGTCAGAAACGATCCAAACAAAGCCAGATTCGAGTGGGAGCGATGACTGTAGACGAAGGGAATGTGAAAATTGAAAAGTTCGATGGTGCGGACTTTGGCTTTTGGAAGATGCAGATTGAATATTTTTTGTACTAGAAAAATCTATATCAACCTCTCTCAAGAAAGCAACCAGAGGGCATGAAGAATGAAGACTGGGCTCTTCTCAACAGACAAGCCCTCGGAGTTATTCGACTGACGTTATCCCGCAATGTTGCTTTCAACATAGAAAATGAAAAGACCACTGCGCGTCTTATGTCAGCTCTCTCCAGTATGTATGAGAAGCCATCGGCCTCAAACAAAATTCATTTGATGAGGCGATTATTCAATTTGCGGATGGCAGAAGGGGCATCAGTTGCTCAACACTTAAATGAACTCAAAACAATCACAACTCAGTTGAGTTCCGTGGAAATTGAATTCAATAATGAAGTTCGAGCTTTAATTCTCTTATCATCTCTACCAGACAGTTGGAATGCTACTGTTACAGCAGTAAGTAGCTCGTCGAGAAACAACAAATTAAAATTCGACGATGTTCGGGATCTAGTATTGAGCGAAGAAATTCGACATAGAGAATCGGGTGAAGCATCAACCTCCTCAGCCTTGCACATGGAGTCTAGAGGGAGAACTTCAGAAAGAAATTCAAATCGTGGCAGATCCAAATCCAAAAGGGGAAAATCAAGAATGGGAAAGAAAGATTTTACCTGTTATAATTGTGGCAAGAAGGGTCACTTTAAAAGAGATTGTCGAGCATTGAAGAAAGATACCGACGCACAAGAATCTGCCAACATGACAGAGGAGACAGGTGATGCCATGATTCTAAGCATTAATAGTCCGATTGAATCATGGATCTTGGATTCAGTGGCATCTTTCCACTCTACTCCATGCCAAGAAATCATGGAGAACTATGTCAGTGGTGATTTTGGGAGGGTTCATCTAGTTGATGATAAAACCTTGAAGATCGTCGAAAAAGGAGACATCTGATTAAAGTTACCAAACCAAACCACCTGGACGCTGAAAGGAGTGAGACATATTCCTGGCCTCAAAAGAAATTTGATTTATGTAGGACAGCTTGATGGAGAAGGATATATCACAACCTTTTCAGGCTGTGAATGGAAGATTACCAAAGGAGCACTCGTTATTGTTCATGGTGAGAAGACTGATACTCTCTATGTAACCTCAAATTTAGAGAATATCATTGCAGTAGCAGATGTTGATGGAAAATCAAACCTATGACACCAAAGGCTTGGCCATATAAGCGAGAAAGAGATGAAGAAACTTCTATCAAAAGGGAAGCTGCCGGATCTAAAGAATTTAGATGTCGGACTATGTGAAGATTGTATCTTTGGCAAACAAAAGAAAGTCAGTTTTGCAAAGATTGACAAGACACCCAAGGCAGAAAAGTTAGAGTTGGTTTATACTGATGTATGGGGACCATCTCCAATTTCATCTCTTGCATGCTCACTATATTATGTCACCTTCATCGATGATTTTACAAGAAAGGTGTGGGTTTATTTTCTGAATAAGAAATTAGAAGTCTTTGATACCTTCAGAAAATGGAAGGCCATGGTGGAAAATGAGACTGGTTTGAAAGTTAAGCGGTTGAGGTCTGATAATGGAGGAGAGTACAGATATAGTATATTCAGATTTCTGCGCAAATAATGGGATCAAGATGGAGACAACAGTTCCCATGACACCGCAACATAATGGCGTAGCAGAACGCATGAACAGAACTCTAAATGAACGTGCCAGAAGCATGAGGATACATGCCGGATTGCCCAAATTGCTATGGGTTGAAGCTATCAACATTGCAGCTTACCTGATCAACCATGGGCCCTCAGTTCCCTTGGATGGTGGAATACCAGAGGAAGCTTGGAGCAAGAAAGAAATAAACTTTTCACAGCTAAGAGTGTTTGGTTATATTTCTTATGTACACATAAACTCTGCTGAAAGAAGTAAACTTGATGCTAAGTCCAACAAATATGTCTTTGTTGTCTATGGCGGTGATGAGTTTGGTTATCGGTTTTGGGACTAAGAAAATCGAAAGATCATCAGAAGCAGAGACGTCATTTTCAATGAGAATATGATGTACAAAGACAGGTCAATCATAGAATCAAGTAGCTCCAATATCGAAGCTGAAACAAAGGAATTTGCTGAGTTTGAGGAGATTTCTGGAAATGATGCTCATATCAGTCCTGAAGCAGTTCAAGAAGAACCAGTCACACCATAATTGAGACGCTCCTCCAGAATTCCTAAACCAACCCAGCATTATTCACCTTCTTTGCACTACTTGTTGCTGACTGACAATGGTGAACCAAAGTGCTATGATGAAGCAATGCAAGTAAAGGATTTAGTCAAATGGGAGTCTTCCATGAAAGATGAGATAGACTCGCTTATGTCAAATCAGACATGGGAATTAGCTGAATTACCACCAGGCAAGAAAGCGCTCCATAACAAGTGGATTTACAGGATCAAAGAAGAGCACGATGGGAGCAAATGCTACAAAGCAAGATTGGTTGTCAAATGTTTTCAGCAAAAAGAAGGTATTTACTACAATGAAATTTTCCCTCCAGTCGTGAAGCTGTCTATAATCAGACTGGTGATGAAAATTGTAGCTGCAGAGAATCTACATCTTGAGCAGTTAGATGTGAAGACAACTTTCCATCATGGTGATTTGGAGGAAGAAATCTATATGAGACAGCCAGAAAGCTTTATAAAGGCAGACAAGAAAAACCTGGAATGCAGGTTGAAGAAGAGCTTGTATGGTTTAAAACAAGCTCCTAGATAGTGGTACAAGAAGTTCGATAGCTTCATGAGTAGCAGTGGTTTTATCAGATACCAAGCAGATCATTTTTGCTATATCAAGAGGTTGAAAACAACTTCATTATTTTATTATTGTATATTGATGACATGCTCATTGCAGGCTCAGACATGCAAGAGATTATACACTTAAAGCAAAAATTGTTGAAGCAGTTTTCTATGAAGGATATGGGCGCTGCAAAGCAGATTCTTGGGATAAAGATTAAGATAGACACAAAGTCGGGGACTTTGATGTTATCACAGGCTGAGTACATCAATAAAGTACTCTCCAGGTTTAATATGCAAGATGCTAAACCAGTAAGTATACCTTTAGATGTTCATTTTAGACTCTCCAAAGAACAGTCACCAAAGACAGAGGAATAACGTGCACACATGGTGAAGGTGTCGTATGCCTCAACAATTGGAAGTCTGATGTATGCCATGGTTTGTACCAGACCAGATATTGCTCATGCAGTGGGAGCTGTTAGCAGGTACATGAATAATCCGGGCAAGGTACACTGGGAAGCAGTCAAATGGATCCTCAAATATCTGCAAGGTACTACAAACAAAGCACTTTGTTTCAAAGGTGGAGATACGATACTGACAGGCTATGTAGATGCTGACTTAGCCAGAAATGTTGACATCAGAAGAAGCAATACAGGGTATGCCTATACTCTAGGAGGAACTGCAGTAAGTTGGGTTTCTCAACTACAGAAGATAGTTGCCATCTCCACAACTGAAGCAGAATATGTCGCCGTTATAGAAGCCAGTAAGGAAATGGTTTGGCTCTAAAGTTTCTTGGAAGAGTTAGGCAAGAAACAAGAAAACAATGTCTTGCATTGCGATAGTCAAAGTGTTATCCATCTAGCAAAGAATCTATCTTTTTATTCCAGGATGAAGCACATACAATTGCGATATCATTTTATCCGGTCTCTTCTGGAAGATGGGATTTTGAAACTTTAAAAGATTAGTGGAGCTCAAAATCCGGCATATATATTGACAAGACCATAAATATTGTTGCATTGATCGAGGTGTGAAGACAAATTAAAATCAATCTTCAAGTGGGAGATTGTTGACAATTGCATAGCATTCTAGATGTCAGCCATCAATTGTTGAAATTTTGCATGGCATTCTAGATGATAGCTAGCAATTGTTGAAATTTTGCATGGCATTCTAGATGGCAGCCGATGGATGTAGGAATTCAAAAATTAGGTAGTTGAATTTTTTGAATTTAACAATGATTAATTACGTTTTAGTCATTGCACTTTAGGGTATTTTCAAAGATTAGTCCCTAAGCTTCAACTATAAATACCCTAGCTCATTTAGCTTCAAAAGTATCCTAAATCATTTCTTTCTCCCATTACTAGAGAGTTTTCTTGTGAGTAGTGAGTGTTTTGTAAACACCTGTAAATTTTCTCTCTTAGTAAAAGATCTGCAGCAGTCCGGAGACGTAGGTATAATTGGCTGAACTTCGTTATCAATTTCGGGTATTATTTTTCCGCTTTTATTTCGCATTCTCACTAATCTGGTTATAGGGAAATTTCTTGTTCTCGTTTATTTACCAACAACGAGATGACCGTGAGATAAGATTATCTCCGAAGAACACACAGAACCTGCGATTGAACCTCTATCATAAGGATTTCCTGCCCAGTTAGCATCAGTGAAAGCAACAATGTTGAAATAATGACTGCAGGTGTAAAACACTAAACCAAAGTCCGACATTCCCTTCAAATAACGCAAAATGCATTTAACTGTTACCTAATGAAATTGGCAAGGACTATGCATATATTGCGCTACTCAGCCCACACAGTAAGCGATATTTGGCCTGGTGTGGCTGAGATAAAGAAGAGCCCCAACCATACTCTAATATGACTGAGCATCAACCAACGGAGACCAGCATCCTAGACCAACTTTGGTGTGACAACCAGCCCCAACCACACTCTAATATGACTGAGCATCAACCAACAGAGACCAGCATCTTGGACCAACTTTGGTGTGACAACCATGAGAGTGAAAACAGGTTTGGAATGGCTCACATTAGTCCGTTCGAGCAACTCTGTGACAAACTTGCGTTGACTAAGAACAAGTTTACCAAGGAATCGCCTCACCTCAAGTCAAAGGAAATAACTAAGCTCTCCTAAGTCATTGAGAGAAAATTTCCAAGTGTAATACCCTAGACTAGTACGAAACACAGTCGACCGATATAGAATATCACACGGAACCACCGAAGTGGCTAACCAACTTTAAACTTATTTTCTTATGCTTTAAAATGACCATAAAATAAATTGCAATATAAAAAAATTCTTTTACTAAGGAGCTCCAAAATAAAACATTTACACTTCAAAAATATTACAAACTAACTTGACTGAATCTACGACTCAACTATATAATAATATTTACATATATATATGCCCAAATAAAAAACGCTGAGACGTACATCTGATCTGTACTGGACTGGTCTGGACCTTGGTCTATCTAATGTTTCCCAACTGCTTGATCTATTAACTTAACCACGGAAACATGCCACACTAACAGCTAAAACATACTAACTGCATCACTGAAAAGCTTAAGCTATCAAGTCTACTAGTTTAAGGTCTACTGTTATATGTTCTACTATTTGTTATGTTCTAGTGGCCCACTCCTTGAGTGCTGGACCTTGCGCCCAAGGTAGTCTGCTTTAAAACTGCTTTAGTGAGTATTCTAGAATACTCACTCTCTATGCTATGGTAGACATCATGATACAGTTAAGGGTTCTGTGTCTCGGAGCTTACACACCCCTTTTTTCTACCCTGGATATATCCCCTGGAATTCTCTGTATCGAAAACCATACCCTTATCTAACCCACCATTTCTTCTAAAGAGTGTTAAGGCCTCAAAAAATATAGTTAGTTAGAAAGACATCAACTCTACCTAAGGATATCCAGACTGAATCTATACGGTCGACTCTGCTATCTTTTCTAAAAGAACTCGGGGGTCCTAGTTGTTTCCCTGAGCATTGAAACAAAGCTATTCTTATTTCACCCTACTTTATTCTCTTTTCTATGTTTGAAATTAACATTAATAAATGTTCTCACTTGTAGTCTTATTTGAGAGAAACTATAAGTTATTGGAAACATCACATACCTCTATACTTTCTATAGACTTAAAGCCCATTTCTCAACCTTGATATCAATACTGGCCTTACAATATTGATACCCTTGCTTTTCTCTACACTTACCCGTGCTTTAAAGCTCAAACCATACCCTTGGTATCGATACTATCCTTACAATGTCAACACGCTCTCTGTAGTATCGATACCCTTCCTAAGGTATCGATACCCATACAACTATTTCATTCATTTTAACCCAACTTTAAACACCTTCTATAACACTTATTCGAGTGTTTTACACCTATTCGATCATATTTATAGTCATACTATGGGTCTAGGGCCTCTCGGCAATGTTCTGACCAAAACATATTGAATATCGATACTAGCCCAAGAGTGTCGATACATTTCCAAAAGTTTCAATACTTTATATAAATATTGATACTTTTAAACATTCTATTCTACCTAGTTTCAAAACTTTTTGGGAATTTAGAAACTATGACCCAAAGTTTTGATACTCTTGAAAGAGTATCGATACTCACTATAAGAAAATTATTGAGTTAATCGATCGATGGAATCGGCCAAGAGGGGGTGAATTGGCAATAAAAGTTTTGGTGGAAGCTTTTGTAGAAAATGAAAATATTTGCACAACAATTTAGAGTGGTTCGACTTTCTCAACCAAAGTTCGACTTTCAAAACCAAAATCTACGTCCACTACCTTAGCTATCCACACTAAGGATTTTCCACAAATTCACAAATTTGTCTTTCTTTTGAGGACAAAGAGTAACCTTACAAATCCCTCAAGAAGTATATACCAAATTCTTGAGAACACTCCTTCCCAAAGAGAACAATACAAATTTTGCAAACTTATATGAAAATCCTCACAAGGCAAAATGTTTGCACAATTGTAGAACAAAAAAAAGAACACTAAAAAATAATACAATTGAGTACAACAAGTGTTATTGAAAGCAAAAATGAATATTGAATGAAAAATGGCTTGAATTGCTCAAACTTGATGTTTTAAATCTCTATCTTTGATTCTCTATTGATTGTCTATGATCAATGGCTTCAGAACTTATATATATACTCCTTGAGATGATTCTACCCGTTGGGAATCATTTGGATGAAGTTTGAGTTGTTGTAATGTGAAAATCCACTTGAAAAAGTATGCTGGGAGTGGGGGGGGTATCGGTACCCCTACCATAGGGTATCGGTACCTCTTAGTGTAAAATTCAAATATTTAGACCATTATAACATGGGGGTATCGGTACCTCCTGAGGGGGGGTATCAGTACCTCTTGGGGGGGTATCGGTACCTCCTGGGGGGTATCGGTATCTCCTTAGGGGTATCGGTACTCTCCGAGTAATCTATTATTTCTCGGAATAAAAACCATTTAGGGGGTATCGGTACCTCTGTGGGGGTATCGATACCCTCAGAGTAAACTGTAATTTTTGGCTTTAAAAAAGGTTCAAAATACTTTGTAATTTGTTTCAAAAAAAAATTAAGTTTGAAACTTAATTTTGCACTTGAGTAAAGGTTGAAATTGACATTTGAAAAGCTTGGAGTAATAATTTTGATATTCGAATAATTTAATCGAATATATAATTTAAAACTTATTAGAAAATCTTAAAATTATTTAACATTTAATTTGTTATATCGAAACATCAAAATGTTTTCAACAAAAATATACTGTTAATGACACATGAACGATGACACACACTAATTTATGACTTGCAAAAAATGTGCGTCATAAAAAAATGTCATGTTTCTTAAAATCTTAACAATTTATGACTTACAATAATGTGTGTCATATTCAATAGTCATAATCCAAAATATTTAGCAAACACATAGAGTACATTTTTCATTGTGTGTCATCTCTAAAGGTCGTCTTTTAATTTCCCCCCATAATTTTCATTTCTCTACTTTTCAGTCTCTTTTTCCAGTCTGTTTCCCTCTCTCCACGTACCCTTTCAAACTTTTTAAATACCAGCAAAAAATGCCCCCTCCCTTTCGCATTACCATTCTCTCGTAGCCCTTTCTCTTCTCATTTTTCTTCAAAATTAGTTTCCTTTGTTTCGTTTGGGGTTCTATTCAGCAATGGTGAAGGCTAATGTCGACAAGGTGAAGCAGCTAAGAGCTTGGGTTCAAAACTATGATTGGGGAAGATGGGGGACCGAGGCACAGGTGGCGAGGCTTTTGGCTTTGAATTCTGGGTCTGAGATTAAGCCTGATAGGCCATATGCTGAGTTTTGGATGGGAAACCATGACTCAGGGCCAAGTTTTATGGCTGATAACAATGGAGAAGGTGGGAATTTGAGTTTAAAAGATTGGATTTTGAAGAATCCAAATGTGCTTGGTCACAAGGTTTTGAAAAAATGGGGGCATGATCTTCTTTTTCTGTTCAAGGTTTGTTCTTTTCTTACACGTATTTTTCTACTTTCTTTATGGAGATTTTTTTTCTCTCATTTCCTTTGATTACTGGGAAATTGAATTTTGATTTTTGTGTGTATGTGTTTGGAATTGGGTTAATGAGTTTTCTTTTCATTTTAATAGTAATGGCCAGAACTTTTTCTTCAGTATTCATGGAAATTGAATTCTCACCATTCATCTAAAATTTCCATTTTTACCATTTTGTGATGTCAATTTTTATTTCCCCCTCTGCTTCTTTTGGTATTTAGAAGTGTAAAATTTTACTTTTTAGGTTGTTTTCATCTCAATTTAAGTTTAGATCAAAGCGATCAAGATAGAAATTAGCTAGGGAACTAGAATGGATCTTCGAGAAGTTAATGGCAAAGAATTAAGTTTGACAGTTAAAAATGGGAACCAACATAACTTTAACTACAATATGAGCATTTTCTTCTTCTGGTAGTTATCTTTTGCAAGTAAAATCCCAACCTGATTTTGTGTTTCATTTGCTTTAATATAGGTACTTTCAGTGGAAAAACCCCTTTCAATACAGGCACATCCGGATAAAGAATTGGCCAAAGAATTGCATAAGTTGAAGCCAAATCTCTGTAAGGATGCTAATCATAAACCTAAGATGGCTTTGGCCATAACAAAATTTAGGGCCCTTTGTGGGTTCATTACTCTTGAGGTAATACATGAATCATGCTCGATTTTTTGTGGTGGAACTTCCCTTTCCTGGTTGTATTCTTCGAGTGAATTACTCTTGTCTTTATGTTTGTAAAAATTCTTGGTAGTCATATTTTGCAACTATATTGGTCATTTATGCTGTCATGTTATGATTATGGAAATGATATCCATGATGAAACTTTGAGTCTAAATCACATCCGAAATCGAGACATAAGGTAATCTATCTTGACTTTCTGTGAATCCACTGTCACCTTTTCTGGTTGGTGTTGTTTTTGCCTAAACCGCCTAGGCATAAATATTATACTTGCTATTTTTAGGTGAAGATTAATGTCACCATGCGAGAACGTTCTCATGTCTATTGATATGAGAGGATTATTAATATTTTTAAACTTATTTTATGTATATATTATGATGCTCCAGGACAGGTACAATCACATTATAGAACTTTGATACCCAGTCTAGCAATTTCATAGAGTTTCTGCATGCTGAGGAATATAATATTTTAATTGTGAAAAAAGATAAATATTCGAGTGTATTGTTTAGCCTTTCTTTTTCCTGTACTGCTTATTTTCTGTTATTTCCAAATAATGTCTGAAATATCTTTAGGATTGTTGCAGGTTGCCAATATTTGTTTTTTATTAGTTGATGGATACTTCTTGTTTGTACTTATCATTTTCTTTGATTTTGACTGAATAAATGTAAACCTAGTGGTTATTTTCTCTAGAATCTATAATGATGAAAACTCTGGAAATAAAGCTTTGAGAAAAAGAGTTTATTTGATGTGCAGAGACCTTATGTTGGATTGGAGGAAATAATAGGAAATAGTGATATTATTCTCATATGTTCACCTTGAGACGAGAAATATGATTTATCCTAGATTATAGAAGTTATAAAAATTCATTAAAAATTTCAGCCTTTCACCTTGTCCAAAGTCAATGAAAGTTCATATAAAATTGATGTGCTTTCTAAAGATCATGTTTTCTTACATTTTGAAAGTGATGAAGCTGCACATTACTGTAATGTTTTGAGTATTGTGGCCTTCTTAATTCACTGCTTATGTGTTTCAGGTCAAGGTTCGTCTCTAATTATATGTGTTAGAATATTAACTGGATACACAGATACGATGTACGATATGTTGACTCAACTCTCAGGTATGCCATATGTGCTGACTAAGGTCGTCTTCTTAAGTTGGGTGGAGCTTTTGTCATAATTATAACTTTTTAGTTCAAAAATTATCACGTTTTAAAAGTAAAAAATGATTTCATGATTTTTATTTTCCATGCAAAAT
This sequence comes from Hibiscus syriacus, assembly GCF_006381635.1. Classification (NCBI taxonomy): domain Eukaryota; kingdom Viridiplantae; phylum Streptophyta; class Magnoliopsida; order Malvales; family Malvaceae; genus Hibiscus; species Hibiscus syriacus. The sequence goes on from NW_024062971.1 coordinate 423,112, forward strand.
TCTTATTAGTAATAAGTAAAAATATCCTAAACGGTTATTAATTAACAAATTAAGTTTGACTAAGTAGGCAGCCTGAAGCTATGGTACCAAAATTTGATTTCATTGTAAAGAGTACATTCTGTAGCTATTTATGTGGGTCATAGGAAGGTGAGGAAAGTGGTGTGAAAATTGTATATGTACACTAGTCCTTTAGTGATTATTTGCTCAACTGCAACGACCTTGATTTTCTGTAGATATGGACATCAATTATATGCATCTTCTGCATTTTTTTTCAATGTGCAACATTATTGGTTTCTTGCATCCACAAAAAGTACCGTGAGTTGGTGGCTGTACATGCTGCTGTATTAGGTGTTTTTACTGTAATCACTATGAGGGCAGTTGTTGTAACTAAGGGTTGCAGGAAAATAAAGCTATAGTACTATGGGTTTAAACTAGCATTTGCTGGAAGGTAAAGTCAGTGCTACTTACCTAGACATTAGATGCATTTGGTGGAGAGACATAGACTTTGGTTTCAATTCTTCTTTGTGCAGCATAGATAGTACAATTTATGGCTAATCTGAGTAGGGAGCAATAACTAATTTTATGTGAAGTAGGAGTACTATTATTGAATTCATTTAAGGAGATTTGTAACTTTCAATGTTTGTTTATTAACTTATAATAATGGTTATATGTTCTTTCTCAATGTCGTATTTTCTTTATTTTGTGTGTTGGAAAAGGAAGATACCCCGATCACTGAAATAGAACCCGATATTCCTTTTAATATTAATCCATCAGGAATGCAGCCTGTTCCCACTACCACTTATCTATTGGCTTTTCCAAGTATTGTTGCAAGGTAATTGTGCCCTGAAGTGATTTAAAAACTTATTTTGAATCCTCTGTTCTATTCGCATTTTTGGAGCAATATTCTTTTGATGCATTACATATCTTGGGTTTGTTGTTTGTCTTAGCCTACGGACTTACCTTAAAGTTATCTTTTTTTCAATGCCCAAAATGATCTTAACACATTGCATTATTGGCAGTATCCTTGGTTCACCATTTTGGGAGCATGTTAAGGAGATATTGAACCCTGCAACATCTGTTGGAGCAGAACCATGGGTTTACTATTCAATATATGCGCTTTTTTTAATTTTATGTTTAATATCTTTGACATTGTAAGTGCTTTTGAACCTTTGTGATTCTAAGTTTCTGATGATTACCTGCTTATTGTGTGCTATTGCTATCTAAATTTCTTTCATTTTCCTATTTGTATACATTGGACTAATCTTTCAAATCTAATAATAAATCCTTGAATTTGTTTATATGAAGTGTTTGTTTGAAGAATTCTACAATTTTAGCTTCTATTAGTTTATCCACTACTCATTGTTTCTTTTTGTTTGCTGTTTGTGTGTAAACTCCTGTGCAGGCCAACTTACCGAAGGAAATAACATATTACCTGAATAAGATGGGCACCAGGATACCAAATATAAAGCCAGGGAAGGCTACTATTGAATATCTCTCAAAGGTTCAGGCATCAACACGGTTTTAGGGTACATTTCTGTCTGAAAATAATTACAATATGTAGTTGGAAGCTTATGCGCTATATGTTGAACCCGCTTCTCATTTCTTTTGGGATTATTGGCCCTTTTTTTCATTTTAGTACTCTTTGATAGTTATATATTTCACTTTAAATAAGTATAAATTATATACTTATTTCATATCTTTTACTTAGGTTGGCGATGGGAAGGAAGAATACACGGATGATGACATTGATGATATTCGCAAAGAATGGGTATCTTATGTGGAAAACTTTATTATGTCGTGATATTTTGTATCGACATATGATTACAATATTTTCGATAACTTAATGTTAATATATTGTATGCAAATGGATTGTATATATATATATATATAATTTATGACATACAATCACAACACACGAATGTGTGTCATCTTCATTTATGACGGGGGTTTCAATGACACACAATGTAAGTCATAGATGTGTGTCATAAATTTATGACACACAAATGTGTGTCATCTTCATTTATGTCGGGGGCTTTAATGTCGCGCAATGAGCGTCATAAATGTGCGTCGTAAATGTGTCATAAATGCGTGTTATAAATGCGCGTCATATATTTATGACATACAATTGCGTATCATCTGAGATTTATGTCGGTGGCTTCAATGACGCGCATTTGTATGTCATCTGTACCCATAGATGATGCGCAATGAGAGTCATTAAAGGGGGTTTTTTTTTCTAGTAGTGACTCTTGCTAGAAACTCACGAATCTGCCCAAAACGAAGAACAAGTATCGATAATATCCCTTCAGTATCGATACTCTACATGCAGAAGTTTTAAAGCAAGTACTAAAAATTCTATTTTTCAATCCCAAAGACCCTAGTGAAGTCCCAAATATTCTTTAAAGTCTTATATGATTACAAGGAGCATAAATAAGGCTTTATACCATGCTTATAACATCAAAAGAACAATCTACCATGAAAATTTCTAAACATGCTTTAAACTTAACTTTCTAACACAACTTAACTTTTCATGATCTACACTTTGTATGAGAAAGCTATAAGTGTTTTACCTTACTGCCTTGGCTGTTAAAACACTTCTTGAATCAACTAGGATTCACCCTACCTTCAAGAAAAATCCATTTTGAAAACTAATTCTAAAACTTATAAAATGGAGCTTAAAACAAAGCTTGAATGATGTAGAGAAACATTCTTACCTTGGTTACAACAAACTAAGCTTGAATACTTAAAACTTTACACTTAAAAACAGATGAAGAAAAGAGAAAACGAAGAAGCATAAGAAGAAGAAGAAGAAGAAGAAGAAGAAGAAGAAGAAGAAGAAGAAGAGATGAGTTTTTGGTGAGAAAATGGTAGGGTGATTCACGTATAAGATATAAAAAGGGGAGGGTTTTCATTTTTTAGTTTTAACTATGGGCAAACTATATTACTAGTCCCCCAACTTTTAAATCATAAAACTCTTATCACTTAACCACAATTACCTTGGGCCTCAACTCAAGCCCACTAACACTAAACTTGGTCCAACTAATTTATAAAGTCTTTTGGGCTCAACTTTGGGTCTCAGGTTGACCCGAACTACTAACACGAGATTCGAGATGGTACAACTATCCCCTTATAATAAGAAATTTCATCCCCAAAATTTCAATAAGGCATCTACTGTCAATATCAATTGTTAAAACTTTTATTCTAAGGGTTGAATTCTAGGTAAACTATAACGATTACTATAATAGGAATAGGGTAAGGTTACCAGAGATCTCATCAACTGCATCATCATCTTCACTAGCTATGATCGTAAACTGACGAGATACAACTCTAGGCTCCCTACTAGCTCCGGGCTAAACGACACCTCTACCAGTCTGACCAGAAGAACTCCCTCCTCTCTGAAACCCTTTGCCTCTCTGAACTGACGGAGCTGACTATTGGGTCAACGCTAGTGTTGCATTCTGAGCCTCTGAGCAATCTCGGAGAAAATGATCCAGAGACTCACAACGGTAACAACCTCTGGACCCAAATTTTCAAGCTCCTGAGTGTCTTCTTCTATAGATAAAACAAATAGAAGGAGCTATCAATGACTCTCCAACACTAGCTACTGGTTCGGTAAACAATGGTATCTTACGTTGACTGTTCCTACTCTCTCCTCTACTCGCATTCTGAGTTGGTTGGCTAAACTGACCTATTGGGGCTCTCTCTGACTCTTGAGATCCTTTTGACCTCTTGGATATCTAGGATAGTTCTGTTGACTCGACAACCTCTCTACCCTAACTTGAAGTGACACCTTCTTCTATTGCTCTCCTCATTACAACTCTCTCTACAGCTTTTTCCTGACGAACTAAATAAGCAAAAACTCTCGGTGGATTAGTTGTTAAATGAGTGAGGATGTCTAGTTGGAGACCTTCTGTGAACTTTCTACAGTGCTGATACTCTCAGGAAACCAACTTTGGGGCATATCTACTCAGTCAGAGAAATTCTACTTCATACTCGAACACTGATCTATTCCCTTGAACCAACTTAGCAAACTAATCTCTCATCGCATCCATATGGGCCTCCCCAACATACTTCTGACAGAACTCCTCTAAAAACTAATCCCAAGTAGGTCGTTCGAGCTCTAGCGAAATCTCTATTGTCTCCCACCAATCTATCACGTCGCCTTTCAGCAGGGATATAAAGCACTCTAGCATACCCTCTAGAGTGGGATGCAGCTGACAAAGAATCCTAAGGGTTTCTCTTAACCACTGGTTGGCTACTATGGGATCAGCATCCCCTAATCTAAAGAACTCAGTGGTCTGGTACCTCTGGAGCCTCTCTACTGGGGTCTCTTAAGGTGCTACTACTGTAGTTACTGACTAGGCTAGCTGAATAGACATCTTAGGGAGGACTCTAGCTATAAGCTCCAAGGTGGAAGTCATATTTCTAAAGAAGTTTGTCTCATCTGCCCCTGCACCATCGGGCTCCATAAACTCTATGTCTGGGACGAACTCATCTCCTAGATCACCTGCTAAAGAAGCTCTACTCTCATCTCTACCCCCTCTACAACAATCTAGGATGCTATATATATATAAAATTTTGAAATTAAGAGGAAACGAGGAATTACTACTACTATTATAGATATAGAAGTACGACTTAACTTTGTAGGGCATGTATACTCATAAACTCTTTTACTGACACTGACATACGGGCCCTAGAAACGTTAAACTTGACGCTCTGATACCATTAAATGTAATACCCTAGACCATTACAATGCACATTCGATTGATATAGGAAGCCACACAGAACCACCGAAGTGGTTAACCAACTTTAAACTTATTTTCTGATACTTTAAAACAATCATAAAATAAACTGCAATTTAAAAAATTCTTTTACCAAGGAGATTCAAATTAAAATATTTATACTTCAAAAATATTACAGACCAAATTGATTGAATCTATGACTCAATTGAACAATAATGTTTACATATATGCATGCCCAAATAAAAACACTGAGATGTACATTTGATCTACACTAGACTGGTATGTACCTTGGTCTATATATTACTTCCAAACTGCTTGATCTACTAACCTGCCCATGGAAACATCCGTAGGCTGAGCTAACTAGCTCAGCGGCACACTAATGGCTAAAACATACTAAATGCATCACTGAAAAGTTCGAGCTATCAAGTCTACTAGTATAAGATCTACTGTTATCTGTTATACTATCTGTTATTTTTTACTATTCAAGTCCTTGAGTGTTGGACCTTGCGCCCAAGCTAGTCTTCTTTAAAACTGCTTTAGTGAGTATTCTAGAATACTCACTATATAAGCTATGGTATACATCATGGTACGACTGAGGGTTCTGCATCTTGGAGTTCACACACCCCTCTAGTCTACCCTGGATATGAAATTCTCTACATCGAAAATCATACCCTTGACTAACCCACCCTTTCTTCTAAATAGTGTTAAGGCCTCAGTAAACATAGTTAGTTAGAAGGCCTCGGCCTTAGCTAAGGATATCCAGACTGAATCTATATTGTCGACTCTGCTATCTTTTCTAAAGGAACTCAAGTGTCCTGTTCGTTTTCCCAAGCATTCAACAAAGCTATTCTTATTTCACCCTACTTTATTCTCGTTTCTACATTTGAAATTAACATTGATAAATGTTCTCACTTGTAGTCTTATTTGAGAGGAATTATAAGCTTTTGGAAACCTTACTTACCTTTATACTTTCTCTATACTTAAAGCCCATTTCTCAACCTTGGTATCAATATTGGCCTTACAATATCGATACCCTCACTTGCATCTACACTTACTCGTGCTTTAAAGCTCAAACCATGCCATTGGTATCGATACTGGTCTTACAGTTTCAATACCCTCTCTGCAGTATTGATACCCTTCCTAAGGTATTGATACCCTTACAACTATTTCATCTATTTTAACCTAACTTTAAACACCTTCTATAGCACTTATTCTAGTGTTTTACACCTATTTTATCTCATTTATGGTCATACTATAGGTCTATGGCTCTCTCAGCAACGTTTTGGCCAAAACAGACGAAAAGTATCGATACTAGCCCAAGAGTATCGATATTTCTGCAAAAATTTAGATACTTTATATAAGTACCAATACTTTTAAACATTTTGTTCTGCCTAGTTTCGAAACTTTCTGGGAGTTTCGAAACTATGACCCAAAGTTTCAATACTCTTGCCCAGAAACTCACGAATCTGCCCAAAATGAAGAACAAGTATCGATATTATCCTTATAGTATTTTAACTCTATCTGCAGAAGTCATAAAGCAATTACTAAAAACTCTATTTTCAACCCCAAAGACCCTAGTGATGTCACCAAACATTCTTTAAAGTCTTGTGTGATTACAAGGAGCATAAATAAGGTTTTATACCATGTTTATAACATCAAAAGAATAATCTACCATGGAAATTGCTAAACATGCTTTAAACTTAACTTTATAACACATCTTAACTTTCCATGATCTACACGTGGTATGAGAAAGCTATAAGTGTGTTACCTTACTGCCTTGGCTACTAAAACACTTCTTGAATCAACTAGGATTTACCCTACCTTCAAGAAAAACCCATTTTGAAAACTAATTCTAAAACTTATAAAATAAAGCTTAAAACAAAGCTTGAAGGATGGAGAGAAACATTCTTACCTTGGCTGCAACAAACTAAGCTTGAATCCTTAAAACTTTGCACTTAAGAAATGATGAAGAAAAAAGAAAAAGATGAAGAAGAATAGATGAATGTTTGGTGAGAAAATGGTGAGGTGATTTACGTATAAGATATAAAAGGATAAGGGTTTCATCTTTTAGTTTTAGCTATGGGCAAACTACATTATTAGTCCCCTAACTTCTAAATTATAAAACTCTTATCACTTAACCATAATTCCCTTGGCTTCAAGTCAAACCCACTAACACTAAACTTGGTCCAACTAATTATAAAGTTTTTTGGGTTCAACTTTAGGTCTCGGGTTGACCCGAAACTACTAACTTGGGATTCAGGATGTTACACCAAGGGCTTGAACCACCCGATCGATAGCTTGACTGGACTGGCCGGTGACATTGATATCATCGACGTAAATCAGAATATATTTCAGTCTATCATCATTGTTTTGAATGAACATGGATGCATCAACATATGAGTTTTTGAACCTCACACCTAGAAGAAACTAATGCAGTTTGGAGTACCACATGCGTGGTGCTTGGCGAAGACCATACAACGCTTTGTGAAGACGACAAATAAGAGAAGAACCATCAGCTGCTTTCTATTCAAAACCAGGAGGTTGGTGAATGAAAACCTCATCGCGCAACCCTACGTTCAAGAATGCATTATTAATATCGATTTACCGAAGTGGACATGCATTGGAGACATCCAGGGAAAGCAAAAAGTTCACAATGGTTTCTTTGAAAACGGGGCTAAATTTATCATTAAAATTAGGACCAGGTATCCGCGAGAAGCCCTTGGCCACTAAACGGGCTTTATACCGAGCCATCGTGCCATCAACGTTGAGTTTTATCTTAAAGAGCCACTTATAGCCAACGACTGTAAGGCCAAAAGGAAAAGACTCCAGCGACCACGTATTATTCTCAACAAGAGCACGATACTCATCCAAAATAGTAGCCTTCCACTGAGGAAATTTTAGAGCTTGATCAACGGAATTGGGAATCTCAAGTTCAACTTCACTATGCATACCGACAGTAAAAGCTTTCGGATTAGAAATGCCATGTTTACTCTTAGTGAGCATCAGACGTTGATTTATAATTGACACTGGTACTGAGGGCGAAGCATGATCAAAGAAAATCGATCTAAAGGGAACACTTGCTATTGACCCTTCATGGGGTGCCATTTCAGGCAAAGACACGTGAACCAAAGACTAATGAACCAGAGACGTGTCTGTGGTGAATTGTTCAGTTGACACAGAGGAGGAACCATGAGTATCACCCAATCGAAGAGAACCGACTGCTTGAACATTATTCCCATATAACCTAGCAGAACCAGGTATAACAACTAGATCAGAAGACCTAATATCAGGGCCACCAATAGGAAGAACTGAAGTAGGAGAGGCCTATTCAAATTGGAAAACCCGTTCATAAAAAATGACATGATGAGAAATAAAGACTACCATTCAAAGCCATGTATTTATACCCACGATGTTGTATGCTATAGCCCCAAAAAAATGCATGGTTGAGAGCAAAAATCAAACTTAATCTCATTAAACGGACGAAGATGCGGGAAACACCTGCACCCAAAGACTTGCAGTTGTGACAACACAGGCTTGGCACCATAGAGCTGTTCAAATGGAGACATTTCCTTCAATACTCGTGTAGGAAGCCTGTTGATCAGATGAACTGTTGTTTCAACAGCATAAGACCATAATTGCATTGGCAACAAAGCACGAGCTAGCAAGGTTAAGGAAACCTTAATAACATGGCGATACTTACGTCCGACGACCCCATTTTGTTGAGATGTATGAGGGAAAGTTACACGGTGATGAACACCGGCCTGTGACAACTACAAAGAGATACTACGATACTCAATGTCCCAGTTTGTAATGCTTTAATCTCTTTGGCAAACTAAGTTCAAACTATACGTTGAAAGAGTACAACACAGTACCAGTCTTCTCATCACGAACAAGACAATTCCGAGCATGAAACTCAAGATAGACCTGATTACCCTTAGCAAGCTTCGAGACCGAGACAAGATTCTTAGCCATTTTAGGAATAAGTAATAAATTGTTAAGATTTAAAAGACGAGAGCCAGTAGGCAATAAAGACTGACCAACTTTTGATATTGACAACCCCTTACCGTCACCAAGAGTAATCTTACTAGCCCCATGATAATAGATTCCATCATCGAAATCATAGGCTTCAATAGCAACATGAAGTATTGCGCCTGAGTCAACGAACCACTGTCTAGAGTCATCTTTTGCACCCTGAGATCCAGGTCTAGACCCGATAGTAGCACACGCAGTAGCAACCCGTTTATTCCCTTGAAGAACACAGGCACAACTAGAAGCGAAAACGTTAGAGATATATGAACAAACATGAGCTGAATGAGTCATCCACAACCTTGGAGTGAACAATGTTGGCACCAATAGACAATCCATCAAATTGCTCGAAACTTTTTTATTGGATCTCGGCATCAAGAAGTATGGACACAACACCTTCCAAGGAGGCAGACTCATGACTGGTGGTTATGACCATGACAAATGGGCATTATTCAACCGATAGCCCATTCAAGATCGACACAATATGCTCACACTTGGAAATAGGGCTGCCACACGACGCCAATGCATCACAAACTTTCCTGACATGAGAAACATACGCATTGAGTGTGACATGAACTGCAAAAGGTGGAGTCTGACATAGGTTTGAGGGTTGAAATGAAGGTTTTCAAAGTTTTATATTTATTTTAAAAAAATCATTTTTAAGACATATAATTTTAATTTTTTAATTTTAATTAAAAAATGTAAATTTATCAGAGTGACGTGTGTCACTTAACGGGGAAATTAACATCGTTGATGACCTGGGCACCTAAATGAATAAAGTTTATAACATTATGCATCTGGATGAGTCAGAAAATAGTTTAAACACCTATTTGAAAAAACGTATAATTTGGACACTTATTTTAATATTAAGCCTTTTTTTTTTTGCTGGAAATTTGATATTGCTCAAGGGATTAGTTCCACCCAAAGAGCCATAATTGCTGATAACATTTGCACGGAACGCATTGGCTTTGTCTCACCTAATCCGTGGGAAATTTAAGCACCAAAAGATCCTTTGGCTTGGAAAACTTGGACTACCAAAATTAAAAAGGAAATTGACAGCCATGGGTGAGTTTTGCTTATCGTGAGCACCATTCTGGCTATCTCATAAGATATTTGTTACATGAACAAAATAAAATATAGATATTTGTTACTATATTAGGTCAAAAGGGACAAAAATCGACTAGCTCTATGCAAATTAAATGTAAAACCCAATGTGTGCTCATCTGTGATGGCAAATTTCAGTTATTTCATTTAAAAGACTAGTTGAACACTAGTTAATCCATAATCCATCTATTTCTGAATTTGAGGTAATTGTACTCTCAAGTATACAATCAAAGTAATCTTCAATCGACAAAAAGGTTAGTATTGTTGACAGTTGATAAGTAAGATAATGGTTTGTTGAGGTTTCATGGGCTGATAATGGTGATAGATTGGTTGGTCGATCGTAGTTCATCTTTCTTAGCTTGGGAGAATGGTCGTGTTCTGGTAACAGAGATCGAAGATAAGATTTTCATAGGAAGAAAATTTGAGATAAGACTAAAGAGAGGATCTGCTGATCCTTTCTCATAAAGAAAGTCTTGTTATATACTTGATATTAACTATTACAATGATTACCAACAACCAGTTAGTCTAGTGGGATGAGACAATAGGTCCCTTAAGAAAGGTCAGGGGTTAGAATCCTGACATTTGCGAATGGAGCAAACTGGGTTGGCATGATCGCCCTCGCCTCTGCAATATCCGATCTAGATTAGTCGGTCAATAGATCGGATACCAGTGATTAATTAAAAAAAACTATTACGATGATTAACAATAGTTGAAAATGTGACATAATCGAAGATATACTTTAAATCGTATTAGTGGTTAAAGGAATCGTTGTTGTTCCTAGAGGTCACGAGATTGAACACCAACGACCGCAACAGGGTGATTGAGCGTTCATTCTCAAATGATTGAGAATATTAATTTAAAATGGATACTACTTTTTAATCACTTTAACTTAATAAAAAAAATTACCTTTGAAACAAAGAAACTTCAAGTCATTCACTTTGTAATCATCTCAAAGTATCAAGTTTCCCCATTTGAATAAACATAAGAAATATAAGACATGAGGTTCTTTCTACATAAAAGAATACTCTTCCAAAAGTATTTATAGATTTAATATTCTCTTCTAATTAATTATTAAAACAATATACTTTTGTTGACAACCAGACATGTCATATAGGTAAAAATACAATTTATCATTAAATTTTTAATTGTTTGTAACCGTAGGATAATAAAGGTATTAAAGTCAATAACTTTTATTATTTCAAGCTACTTAGATTGATTATCATTAAATTAACAAAGGTGGGTGGTTTAATCCATTTGATTAACAATTGAAATTTAATTAATTAAACAAATATGTGTTTCAATAAGAAGTGAGTAAAAATGTTAGGTTGCGCTACTCAAATGATCCTCCGATTATATGATGTTGTTTTGTTGTGTTCCTGACTATTATAAATTACAAAATGATCATTTGATTATAAGGAATTACTTTGTTGAGTCTCCCGATTATGAAAAGTTATAAAATGATCACATACTATTCATATGTTACAAATTTGTTATTTTTGTTAAAAAAATTGACTGCATTCTGAGCTGGACGTTAACCTGCTGGCTGTGATATGATAAAATATTATCACAAATTCTCAAATAACTATCTTATCTCAGTTAACATGTTAATGTCCAATTAGGTTGTCATCAATTTTTTAATAAAAAGGATGACTTTGGAACATATAAATAGTCGAATAAATGTTTTGTAACTTTTAATAGTAAAGTGACTCAACAAAGCAATGACCTATCACCTGAGAATCATGTATGACTTTTAATAATTGAGGCACTCAACAAAGTAGCATCATATATTTAATGGATCATTTATTTACTTTACCAAAAAATTTAAAACCGATGGATTTTAATTCAACCCGATTTTTATTAAAAACTGATTAATTTTTTCGTAGCTTGGATTTTTTTTGTGGTACAAAGCGACCCATCGAAAATCAAATTCGTTTTCGCTTAACTTTTATTATTTCCTTAGAAAAATTCATTTCTTTTCTTTCTTTCTTTTATTTCTTCTTTGTATGGAATTTTGGGGCTTTGACGCTATATATATATTAGGAATTTTAGTTTTATATTATTAGAATATATTATTTAATTATTAAAAATATAAAATTATTATAATCTATATTATTTTAATTATTTTAAAACATTAATATATTCATATTCGAGTTAGGGTTTTATCTAAAAGTCGAGACTGGTTCAGAATGGAAAAAAACCTAAAATTCATTGGAGTTGAGTAGAGACAAATAGAAGATACATATTTTTGGGTCGGGGTTGGGGCGACAAAAAAATCGACCCGCCCCACCCCTTGCCCATCACTAATAGTTTGAAGATATAATGAAAATTTTAAGAGCTTAATTAAATTAAAAAAATGAGACAACTAATGGAAAATTTACAAAAAGTTAAATTAAAATTTTAAAAATAATTTAAAAGTATAATGTAATTTTTTCAAACTTTTAGGGTTCTACTAACTTTTATTATTATCATCCCCTTCATATTGCTACATGTACAATTATACATTAAACCACATGATGTCAGTGTATTGATTTTATATAGGATTTATGTTTTTAAGAACTTTAACACACGTAACAAAATATATTTATTTAATTAAATATTTTTAAAAATATATATATTTGTTTGCTTCTAGAGAGATTTCGTCAATTGTTTAATTACGCATGTTATGCATGGTGGTTAGATTTATATATTGGATAGTTTTGGTTATTAAATTAATTTAATATTTTTCATATTAAATTTATTATTTTTATAATTCTAAATTAAATTAATTATTTTTCATATTTATATTTCTAAAAATTAATATAAAATTATAAGTATAAAATATTGAATTTAATTTAAATATATAAAAATAATAAATTTATTTTAAATTTTAAACCTTGTATAAATACGATTTATAATAAATATAATCATATAATTATAAAAATCTTATATTTATTTAATTGATTAGGTGATCTTATATTTTATAATTGGTATAGGTTCGAATCCTCATTCGAATGATTTTATTTCTTTAGTTTTCTATCATTGACAATATTATAAAATAAGTAGAGTTTGTTGCAATACTTAATTAAATGAAACATTTGGTCTAGCTTGGGAATACTTTGTCTAGCGAAGTGACATTAGTTCAAACCTCCCTAAATGTGCACTTATCTTTATTTTTTTTATAAATTTTAATTTATTTAATCAAATGGTGACACGTATAATCTCATGACAGGATGATTAATTTATTAAATAAAATTAAAATTAGGACCAAAATGATTGAATGAACAAATATTAAGAATTAAATATATAATTATATCAATTTTGTTAACTACCACGTAATCACTTACAAAGAGTAAGAGCTTGAGCATCTATATGTAAAAGATATTCCAACAATCATAATTTTTATGAACAAAACAATCTATCTTCCAACTATAGTTGTGACCGTGACATGATTCGAGGACACTTGTTGACCATCCAGAACATTTTCCTCTTCCACGGCAGTCCTCAAGGAAGTATAGGTGGGTTTCGTCGGCATCGGGAGCGTTGCAGTTTCGCTCTCGAGAAATACCACGACGGTCTCCATTTTCGGTCTACGCGCCGGCGAATCTTGCACGCACAGCATCGCTGGATGAATGCATTTCAACACTTCATTCGGCGAGCATGAATCCCGAATGCAAGGATCCACCAAATCCATTATTTTATCTTCACTCCAAAGTTGCCATGCCTGTAACCAGTTTCCAATCAAGTCCACCTGATTAGTATATATTTCAGCTTCAGCAGCAGATGATCAAGTGATGCATTTTTCTTGTACTTACATATGTGAGAAGACTAGTGTGGTCAAATGAGCGGAAGCTATTGTTCCTTTGGCCACTAACAATCTCCAGCAATAATACCCCGAAACTGTAAGCATCGGATTTCACCGAAAATAGGCCTTCCATTGCATATTCAGGCGACATGTATCCACTGCAAATTTTAAGGAAAGAGGCGATTAGATCTTTCGAAAGCTATTGACATTTGTTTAAGAGTTGAGTGTTCTGTTTTCTTACTATGTACCGACTACTCGAACTGTTTTCGCTTCATTTTGGTTACCGCCGAACATTCTGGCCATACCGAAGTCTGAAATCTTTGGATTCATTTCTGCATCCAACAAAATGTTGCTGGCCTTTAAGTCTCTATGGATGATTCTGTGCCTTGAATCTCGATGGAGATAAAGAAGTCCTCTCGCGATGCCTTCAATGATGCCGAGGCGGGTTCTCCAGTCTAGCTCTGCTTTCTTGGCCTCATCTGCCATAAAATTTTATCAGGTTTCAACTGTCACTACAATAAAACAGCTACAACTAGAAGGAACATACCAAAAAGAAGTCTGTCTAAACTTTTATTGGGCATGTACTCATAAATCAGCAGCTTTTCGTCCCCATGAATGCAGCAGCCCAATAGTCTAACAAGATTTCTATGCTGCAGTTTGGCAATCAGTATAATCTCAGTTTTGAACTCCTCTAAGCCTTGGCCAGACTGCACTGAAAGCCTCTTTACCGCTATTTGTTCACCACTAGGAAGCTCTCCCTGGTGATAAATCATAGACAGAAATTGTCATTACCTTTGATTCCGTTCAATAACATTACTAAACTAATGAGACTCACCTTGTAAACGGTGCCAAAACCGCCCTGCCCGAGCCTGTTTTCGTCGCAAAAGTTCTTTGTTGCAGTAGCAATATAACTAAAATCAAAATTTTGCAGTTCTGGACCATTGACTTGACTCCCATCTATAAGGATATCAGTTGGTACGAAAAAATCTGTCGAGAATTCTTTGCTTTTGATCTTGGACACATCAGAAACCGCTACATCATCGTCCATGCAACAAGGCCTTGATGAAACTGCAGACAGACACGGAAAATAAATACCCTCTTTCTGTTTCATTTCTTACATTCATTCGGGGGAGAAACAATCTCACCTTTTAGTTTCTTCTTGTATCTGCATAGGAGCCATAGAGATGCCGCTAAGCAGCCCGCCAGCACCAGAGAAATTATAACTATCATAAGATTGGAAATCTTCCTCCCAGGATCTACATTCGAAGTGACAACCGAAAGGTATTGGTATATGTTTTACAAGATGTCTTATATGTCCATTGTTTAAAGATCTTGTAGAGGATTCAAATTTGCTTCATTTATAGACAGCTAATAAATACAGCAAAATCAATGTTAAAATGAGTGTATGGTCTGAGTCATATTGGTTAACATGAGTGCAGATCATTAGATGCCTAATTTAAAGCACCAATATTCCCAGAATTATGACCGCATAACTAATATAGTTACAGGAAATTTGTTCACAAAGCTTCTATTGGACCATTGCTTACCTAATTCAGAATGATGGAGGCGGTAGAAGAACTCCAGGCTTCCAGCATCTTGAAAATGCTGCATATCGACCAAGTCCCCTGTCCATATCATGCATCCAATCCCAATAATAAACGCATACGCAATACACGAACAATTTTCCGAGCAGTTTTGTTTACAATTGTGTGGGTTCAATGCCGCCGGATACAAGTTGGCTAAATCCGGTAACTTTGTGCTCTTGATTTTCAGAAATCCATCTGGTTTACCATCTCCTACTGCACCATTAGTACTCAGGCACTGCAGTTCGAGCTTACGTACACACCCTCCGGACCAGTTGCTTGCATCCCACTGAGCTTGAGACTTTGGTCTAAACCCTTTTAAACAAATGCACTTTCGAGATCGGTCACAGGTTGAATAATTCCCACAAAGATTGTAAAGCTCGCATTGGTTATCAGGATCAGGCTCTGTGTGCAGATAGTCCCATTTCTTTTCACTAGCATTCCACCTTGACTGCTTTTCCCAACCCTCCCAGCTTATCTGAAATCGAAACAAAGACGGTTTCGGGTGTTTCAGCGGAGTGTAAGTAATGTACATGGTTCCGTTTTCATCGGGCCGCGAAATGTCAAAACCATGGAGGTAATTAGCCTTATCTCTCATAAAGGGGAGGCCTGTGAAAAACTGCAGATTCCACTGCCCACTTCTCCATCTCCTCTGGTTGTTATTATCCCATAGTACTATCTGCTGTCCTCCATTAGGATCAACGCACAAGCTGTAGTTTCCCGGTGAAGGATCACCGGGTGATTTCCACGATCTGAAATGACGGCACTCACCTCTTTTACAACTGACCGGAACTCTCATTCCAGGCAAAAATGTATCGGTCGGCTCGTTGAAGCTCTCCCATAGGGTACTACCACCGTCATCTCCTGATAGCATAAAATTTCCGTCATTCGACAATTTTGCTGCAGTGTTGTTTGATGAACGAGAAACATTAGATGACCATACTACACCGTCATTTCTGTCGTGGACGACTAATTTACCGTCGTCTTCGATCCTCAAGACTCCATTTCTGCCTAATATTGGCTTATCTCTATTGGCAACCCAAACAACTGCTTCCGAATCAAACTCGTACCATATCCCGAGATATCTAAAACTGGAGTTTCCAGGACTGAAAAATCCCAGTTCAAAAACGTTA
Organism: Hibiscus syriacus; assembly: GCF_006381635.1. Classification (NCBI taxonomy): domain Eukaryota; kingdom Viridiplantae; phylum Streptophyta; class Magnoliopsida; order Malvales; family Malvaceae; genus Hibiscus; species Hibiscus syriacus. The sequence goes on from NW_024062971.1 coordinate 439,478, forward strand.
TTCTCAGATACCAAGGTTTCGCCATCTCTTAATGCTTCACCTTGCCTGATTTTATCATTAGCCGCATGGCAAAACTGAGCAAAAGAGTAGAGCAGAAAAATCAATGAAACCAGAGAGACAAAAACTGGGTTTTTATTACAAGTTTCCATATCACAGACTCCAAGAAATCCAGAGATTAAGAAATGGAAAATGGTTAAGGATTCAAAGGGTAGCCTTTGTGGGTTGTAAATGAAGACAGGAACACAATTTAGAGTTGAATGCCCAGTAGAAAACCAAGCGAAGAACTTAAAGAAACTTCATAAATGTCACTGTCACTCTTTAAAGCGCGGGAATCTAGCTTGGTTCTTAAATTTTGACCAGAGTAGAGCATTAAAAAGGGACAAATCAGACTAAAAATGTTCTTCACATTGAAGAACTGAATTCCTGTAGAAATGGTGATGATTTCGGGTTGAGATGTAAGTTTAAAGTCGAGAAATTGAACATTCTTAATTTCACATTACAAATTTGTCGAGCGAGAATGACACACCACCTTGGAGTTATTAGCTATTTCTATTTTTCTTTAAAAAAAACAACACTAACCCCTAAATTTGATTAATTAAATTAACTATTTATTCATGCTTGCAATGAATAATAATGGATTACAATTATAAATATTTTTTAAATTCTAATATTATTATAAGCTGATATTTATATTTCATTTTAAGTATATGTAGACACTTAGGTACATTTAAATATAAAATTGTTCAAACTCAAATCATTTAGAAATATATATATTGTCTTTAGCATTAAAATAAACTAAAAATAAATAAATAAATAAATAAATAATCATTAAATTATGTTTGTATAGTTATTTTAATTATTAAATTTTTTAAAATTATAAATTAATCATTAAATTTATAAAATTATTATAAAACAATCATTGTAATATTATAATAATTATAAAATATTAAAATATTTATTTTTATTTAAATACTTAATATAATTCTAATGTTGGATAAAATTTTATGGGAATATGATTTAGTGAATATTGAGCAATAATAATAATAATAATAATAATAATAATAATAACAGAATTTGTGGAACTTTGAATCAACTCAGACTTTGGGTTTTTCCGAAATTATTTTTTTAATTGAAGCAACTAATTTTATTTAAAATTGGAAAATTCTCAAATTACAATAAAGATTTGTGATTGGGCTTTTAATTAAATAAATTATATGTTTACTAAATATATGTCAAATATAGTAACTTTTTTAAAATAATCTGTATGTTTAATAAATATACGTTTATATATATATATATATATATATATATATATATATATATATATATATATATATACTAGGGCTGGCCATTCGATTGGATCAAGTCGAGTCCAACAATTTCGAGTTATTCGAGTCGACGAGTCGTATTTTACAACTCAAACTTAACTTGAAATTTTTTCGAGTCGAGTCGAGTTATTCGAGTTTCTATACTAATTTTATTATAATTTTTATAGTATTATGTCAATGATTTGTTCCAATTTTTTAACTTTATCTAACCATATAATATATATATATATATATATATATATATATATATATATATATATATATTCTTTCATATTATAATGTTATTTAATATATCAAATACAATCTAAAATTATGAAAAATATTCATAATATTATATTTTAAAGAAAGTATTTTGAGGGTATAATATTGATGAGAGTATAAATAAGTTAAGGAATTGATGAGAACAAAGAGGAATTGAAAGTACACATGGATTCTACTATGGTTTAGGAGCATGTGACTAAAATTTAGTAAAAAATCATGTTTAAAATAAATGATGAATTGAAGAAATAATAAGATTATGAAAAATTGAAGGACTAAATTGAAAAATAAAAATTTGTTATCAAAAAGAGTAATTGAAAGTAAACATGTATTCTACTATGGTTAAGAGCATGTGGTTCAAATTTGGTAAAAAAATGGACTTAAAATAAAGGAAGAATTGAAGAAATAATGAAATCATGGACTAAATCGTAAAACTGTCAAAAATAATTAATCAAAATTTTGATTTTTCGAGTAACTCGAAAAATTCAAAATTTCAACTCGACTCGAACTCGAAAACCAAATTTATAATTCGAATAACTCGAATAACACTTTGTGGTCCAGAAAAATAATTAGTAAAGTATATGAATGGTATTTTTGCCTCTTAATTTTTTAATGACTAAAGTATATAAATGGTCTTCCCACCTTCGACTATAGAATATTGTTTTATTGAGTCCCTAAATTAATTAAAAGTTATAAAATGATCACCTAACTATTTATGTAACACCCCTAACTCGTCCCAGACCCGGATACGAATCCGAGGTGTCACATTAACTTTTCAAAACATATGTAATTAACAAATAAGAACAATTTAAAATTTTTGATCAAGATAAAAAGGTATCAACCTTAACTTAAATAAGATAAACATTTCACATTCATATTTACATAAAAGCTTTGATAGTTTACATAAATACAAAATATATGAGTTTACAAAATCGATCAGAGCCTTTCAAATTAAACGTATAATACATGACAACAGTTTACAAAAATAACAAAAAAATCCACATTTAATTTGTACTGATCTGATCTTCAAGTGGTATGCTATCCTCCACCAATCAATCTTCAGTTTTCTTCAAACCTACGCGTGAGGAAATCGCACGCTAAGTCGATGACTTAGTGAGGCAATTACTAGAGTACTAACTTAGTAAATGAAATCTTATTTATTTTTATCAAAACATTTTATAAAGAACTCTCATTACTTTCCATATCGAAAAGGTATACTTATGTATATTATTCACTTTGTATAGCTTTGATTCAAATGCCCAATGTATACTATTGAGAACTCTAGGTATTTGAGTACATTGAGGTTGTGCACTAATATTGTCACCACAGCTCGTAATTTGCACCGAAGTGTCACATAATTGTCCCGAATGACCACATAGGTTTGCACCAAAGTGCCACATAGGTTTGCACCGAAGTGCCACATAGGTTTGCATCGAAGTGCCACATATTTGTCCCGAAGTACCACATAATTATCCCGGAGGACCACATAAAACCCTCGACTCTTAGCATACCAACTATACCTCTAATCCTCATACATATACCTTGGGCTATTAATCATATAATTATTTTCACTTATTATTCGAAGTGTCTCTTATTCACACAGATACTTTCACATAGAGTCTTTTCACATACACTTGTTCAAAGTCACATTTCCATAATCATATAATCATAAAACATAACTTATATAATATAAATTAAATAAAACATTACAATGTAACATAAAGGAAATTGTAAAGTTTTCGATTGAAAATAATGAGGTTGGCTTATTTCAAGCCTTCACCAATTTTTGTTACAAAACTGAGAAGTTGCACTCACCTTTGCCTCACTGAAGTCCTAAGCGATATCCTTAACACTTTGGAATCGGTACTTAATAAGTTGAGCTGACCGGAAGTTGATTACGTTCAATCACTACACAAAACAATCGAAAATCAATATCGTTATTCGAATTGCTTATATCCAATCAGAATAACTTATGATGAAAGAAACCCTAACTTTTCGTTCATACGTAGAAGTATCAGTACTGCCTTTACAGTACTGATATTTCCCTTCAAGGGTATCGATACCTCCTTAAGGTACCGATACCATTATGACATTCTGGAATTGCATCTTAAAAATGGTATCGATACCATCCCCTGGTATCGATACTACCAACTCTGTATCGATACCCCTCTTCAACTGGTATCGATACTACCCTTAAGAAATACACAGATTTAACCCTTGAAGTATCAGTATTGTTCTAACGGTACCGATACTCGAAGCCCAAAATGGCTATTTTCACTTCAAAAATAAACCAAAAATCCTCCTAAATCTCTTATATTCATCACACCTTAAGCCTTTAAACTCACCATTACACTTCCAAACCAACTTGTCCTTATATACTACTCCCTAACATACAAAATCTCACTAAAACACTTACATCTAAAAATCAGACCATGTTTTCAACCAAGCTCTTAATTATTTCTAATACTCCTAACCCTTTAGTTAGCTCATTAACAAGTCAAATATCTCAATAAAACTTCAAAAACTACTCCATATCAAAATTTCATTTCTAAACCCATTTTACAAATTCATCTCTAATTTACTCCCCTTGTTGTTTTACTACTATACAAGCTTTCCTTAACCTTATATAAAACTTAAACTTCAAAACTAATCCCAAAATTTAAGCAAAACAACAAATTTCATACTCTTACTTTTGGGAGTGGAGTTCACGGCAAAGGAAGAAGTCAAGCAAGGTTTCCAGACTTTTCTCCCCACATACACGTGCTTATCCCTTAAAAGAAACATAAGATAAAATCTTTTATGGAGAAAAGACCATATTGCCCCTCTTATAATCTAAATTTGATATCATATCATAACCAAAACTTTCCACAATAAATCCTTGAATTTATAAATTATTCTAATTAAACCACTAAGTATTTAGTTCTTACATATTGTCCACTAACCCGTTGAATGGGGATGTTACAATTTATATGTTTCAAACTTGTCTTTTTCTGTTAAAAAATTTATGGTTGTCTGAGTTGGATATTAACTCGCTGACTGAGATATGATAAAATCATATTTTAATGATGTTTACTGTGTCATAACCCCCATTTTGAAATAAAAATTATAAATTTATTTAATTAATTTAAGGACCAAATTACAAGTTTTCAAAACTTGTAGGCCATTTTAGAAAGTTGAAGAAAATTCAGGGACTTAGTCAAAGATAAAAAAGATATGGATTTGATGCAATGGAGATTCGAACATCTGACACTCAATATGGTCGCCTACGCCTTAACCATTTAGACTAGGGTACTATTGTTGATTTTTATGAGTAAATATATTATCTAAAGCTTAACCCACTCATACCCCAAAATCTCCAAATTCAACCCCCAAATCCCTCACTCCCCCCCGCCAGCCCTCTCTATCCCGAATTTCCCATCATCCGACCACCATTACCATCGTTGCCACCTCCATCTAACTCGTCCCTTTCCAGCGACCAAAAGCCCCTTACCCCCTCACCGAAATTGGTCGCCAATCGAAGTGTAGAAACTGTCAAAGATTTATCATCACAAACCCTAAATTAAACTGATATTTCCTTAATTCAGGCCAGTTGAGACACCTTTTTTCCACACCACTGTTTTCATCAGCCTTATCGACATCGTTCGAACAAAATCGGCCAATTTTGCTCCTCGTCGACGCGCCGTCGTCAATATCCGTTGAGGTAAGTTATCAAACATGTTACCGGTGACTTTAGCTTGTTTTTCTGGCTTCTTGATGGTTGATATGGGTTGATTCAAGTGTGTAATTGATTAGGGAGAAATTAACCATCTTAAACGACCTCCTTCTTCGCCGTACACGTCGCCACGTACCAGCAGTGCGCGTGGGGCTCCTCTGTCGATCCATGAGCCTTCTAGAACCAGTCCAGATAGATTGAACCGGTCAAGTCAGACCAAACTGGCTCGAGCTGAGTCAACTCTCTAAGTTAACTCACTGAGTCAACTCGACCAAGTCAACTCGAATAGAGTAAACTCGTTGACTTTGACCAGAGTTGACCGTTGACTTTGACCCAAAAAGTCAAATTTTCTGAAAAGTCCTATATTTATGTTTTCGATGTCCTGGGTCCGAATCCAAAATATGTTTTCCTAAATTCAATCCCGGTAAGTTATTTTTTGGTATTTTATCTCTCAATTCAATACGCATTTTAACGTTTAAGTTTAGTTTCTAATGTAATTGGCTTTTCCTTGTATCTGAGACATTATGGGATGTGGAATTAAAGTTCGAGGGTGATCAAATTGAGTTTAATTGGTTAACTGGTATGGCTCATAAATTGAGGTAATACTCTACTACCTTTTGTATGCTTTTCGGAACTCATGGATAATTAGTAAATGCATGAATGGAAATGATTGGTTAATTAGGTGTATTTAATTATCATTGGACTCAAACAGAATATGGAATAAAGGCATAACATTGTATAAGACTCAGACGGCTCACAAAATAAATTGGTAGACCGATCGAAAATAATTTTAAGTTCAGGGATTAGTTAGTAAATAAATTAACCCCACGATCCAAAATTCTGATTAATTTTTTAAAGGTTAAATGACGGGAATACTTTATTAAGAAATTACGAGAATACCCATATGAGGTAAAAATGGTATGGATTGACCCTAATAGTGAAAGTATCATATGAATTTGTAATTAATCTGATAAACTACCGATTCATCTATTAAATTCCTGATATGTTCAGAAAGTCGTTGATAATCATATTCTAACATTCGATAAGGTACAAGACCTAGAATTATTGATTTACCAGCAAACAACTAAAGACTAAAACATCGAGAGTATTATTTATATTTGAATTGTTCTGAAAATTGAATTAAATTGAAAGACTGGATTAAAGAAAATGACCAAAATACCCTTGAAGTGTAAAATGACTATATTATATGAAAAAGTTGAACTGAATGGAAGAACTGTTCGTATCTGAATCGTTGAAACGGTGGAATTACTCAGAAAACTCTAAAATAACTGGGATAAACTTGAATACTAAATGACCTAAGTACCCTCTATGACTTAGAATTTAGTGGATGACTTGGATAAGTCTCCAAATGCTAATGAACTTATATGTTGTACCATCTATAAGGGTTAAAACCCCAAATCAAGCAAATCGATATTTCTTGATACCGTTGCAATACATAAATGAAATAAATATCATTGGACTAATTGTTTGTCTCCCTACAATCCATTCAATGATGATTCCGAAGGTGATCAGTTCAGCTAGAGCAATCAGTATTAAGTAGTGAATAATGGGTTAGTACTTCAGTCTGAATGATTGGCAAGTATCGTATTGTTGGGATTGGATAGTTTAATTGGACTCAAAATCCTGATAATTCGATATATATCCTAAATAATATAAATTGTTGTTTCACTCTTATTGGGTTAAATTACTAAGAATTCTTCAAGAAACCAAAATGTCTAAAATGCCTCTGACTGCTAGAATAATGGAATCACTCCTATCATATCTGAAATCTCTAGTAACTCTGATGTAAAAGATTTTGAATACATTCCTTATTACTTAGTGCCTCCAAAAAAATCTAACTACTATATGACTTGATAAATCACTTCTCAAATGACTGATGAATCCGTTAGCTATCAAACCCTTTTTTTTATAGGGATCTTGTTTCTGGAACCCTATCAATTTACAAAAATTGTGTGGTTCTCTACCTGATAAATACCAAGTACCTATGGAAAATCATTGAATCCTCTAGTATGTTCCATATGTGTTATATGATTGTTTTATCTGTTTTGAAATGTGATTTACTAAAGTTATTAATTTACTGTTTATGAACTATGGCTACATGATGTGTGTTCTTTGGTTACATGTTTTCATTGGAAAATATAATCGTTCTTGATTTATGGATCATGAAATCTACTATTTACTGTATGAATTAATTATTGGGATACTGTCTGGGTAGGATTCTGGAGTATGAAGGTTCAGTTCTGATCAAGCTGATAATTCCTTATGGACCTAAGTTATTCATTGGGTAGGCTCTAAGGCCCCAAAGTACTCCCTTAGTATGGGGATTGTATTTTGTTGTACGGATGGAGGGCGTTTATGTGATTTAAATAACTAAATTGTCATTATTAAAACATATATTATATTATGATTTTAATATTAAAGTTACTACTCAATCTGATTTCTACTGGATATTGTATGGTTAGGAGTCTGGAGTACGGAGGTTCAGCTCATGATGTGTGTTCTTTGGTTATATGTTTTCATTGGAAAATATAATCGTTACTTATTTATGGATCATGAAATCTACTATTTACTATATGAATTGATTATCGGGATACTGTTTGAGTAGGATTTTGGAGTATAGAGGTTAGGCTCTGATCAAGCTGACAATTCCTTAAGGACCTAAGGTATTCCTTGGGTAGGCTCAAAGGCCCCAAGGCACTCCCTTAGTATGGGACTGTATTTTGTTATATGAACGAAGGGTGTTTATATGATTTAAAAAACTAAATTTTCATTATTAAAACATTTTACTAGATCATGATTTTAATATTAAAGTTACTACTCAATCTGATTTATACTAGATACTATATGGGTAGGAGTCTGGAGTACAGAGGTTCAGCTCTGATCAAACTGGTAATTCCTTACGGACCTAAGGAGACCCTTGAGTAGGCCCATAGGCCCCATGGTACTCCCTTACAGTGTCACATTTGTTATGTTCTTAGGGTAAGTCATTATGGATGCAGTTATAGGGAAATTGTATATCGATGTTCGGTTAGAGTGTATTACTGTAGTTTTAAAATATGTTTTAAACTACTAATGTTGTTAAAGGATCTGTATACATTTCTTTGTTTTGTTGGAACACACTAGACTCCCCAATTTAATCTTCTAAATATGTATCTCTCAATACTTACTTCAGACTGTGAATCACTGTTTGTAACTAAAGACTTAGCTAATGATAGCTGAAATCATTGATAGAATCGGATGATGTCTGTCCCACTAAGGAAATCTATGATTTATCATATATCTGATGACCTATTGCATTCATCTGGTAGTTCTGTATTACTGAGATTTCCAAAGCTCATTCTATTACTTACCATTTCAGGTTAAAGAGTTTGGTTTTGTGTTTATACCGACATCAGTAAAGGAGTTCCACCGGCGCTGCTTGCGGAGTATGGTGCATGTAATTAGGAGCCATGTAGGTTGTTTTTTTATTTTTATATTCGAGTCTGAAACTTATGTTACTAGTAGATATTAGTGGATTTTATTTTAATATATAAATAATTTTTTGAATTTGTTTTTTATCTATAAATTATTTTACGATTTTAAATGGAATAAAAAATTAAAATTTTCATGGATTTTAACTGTGGGTTGTTTCGTGTCCCTAATGTGACATCTCGAATCGAATCGAGTCACCCGCATCGGTCTGAGGGTGTTACATTTAGTGGTATCAGAGCTTAGGTTGAGTCGAGTCTTCTGGGTAGATTGGCTGATCGACTGATCGGCTGATCGAATGTTTATAAGATGTTTGGTTAGTACATGCCTTTAGTTTATGAATGTACTCCTCTGAGCTGAAACTTTGATGCCAAGTTATCATTCTTTAATACGTTTACTCATGTATTATGATTGTTAGATTCGATTTTTTAGAGAAAGAATGTCGTTAACATTCGCTCAGGTTCTGGAAGTCATCTCCTGAGTAATGAACGAGTTACTTGTTCAAACATTCTGACCCGACACCCAACCTAGGTTTGAGTTTTGGTTATCTCTAAATGTTCTATGATGATAAATTCATAGCCAAACTTTATAAGTGATGTTTTGATATTAAGAACTGTTACCCAAGTGAATTGAAAAACATGATTTTGGTCCAATCTGTGATAAGGTATTCTCCCCTAGAGTTCTGCACTGATATACTGAATCGAAGAATTTTTTGAATCATTCTTGTTCTAATTTTATGAGTTTGAAACCCAATAAGTGATGAGCTTTGTACCCCCAATGATTTGACCTGTATGGGATTAAAGGGAAATATTTGTATACTTGGTAAAAGTGTAAATCTCGAGACGATTCTGTTATGTCTAAAAGAAAACAGTTATGTATGCATGTTGCACTGAAGTCAAGCAAGTATTATTCTAATTAAGGATTGGTATTTAAGGTATGTTTGGTTTTGCGAGGAGAATTCTATTCAGATTTTGGTATTTTGATATGGAAGAGTTTTGTCGAGAACGATTATTCAGATGTTAAAGTCTAGTAGAGGAATCATATTCTTGGAAAAGATACCCGAGATATTGAAGAATTGGTGCAAGCTCAGTTTTCACATTTCTTTAACTTGGGTAAATTTCAAGTACGAAATTTCTTTTAAGGAGGGGAGAATTGTCATAACCCCTATTTTGAAATAAAAATTATAAAAATTATATAATTAATTTAGGGACCAAATTGAAAGTTTTCAAAACTTGTAGGCTTTTTTAGAAAACTACAAAAAATTTAGAGACTTAATCTCGAATTTCTCCATTTTGTGTCGGTAGAGAAAAAAATAAAAAGATATGGATTTGGTGTAGTGGGGATTCGAACCCCTAACACCAAGTACGGCTACGCATGCCCTAGCCCTTTAGGCTAGGGCACTGGTGCTGATTTTTATGGGTAAATACATTATCGAAAGTTAAACCCAATCATACCAAAAAAATCCCTAAATTCAAACCCCCAAATCCCTAACTTTTTCCCTCCGCCAGTACACTCCACCTCGAATTCCCTGTCGTCCGACCAACATTACCGTCGTTTCCACCTTATTCCGACTCGTCCCTGTCTGGTGACCAAAAGCCCTTTACCTCGCACCAGAATTGGTTACATATCGATGTGTAGAAACTGTCGAAGATTCGTCATCCCCAAACCATAAATCGAATCGATTTTTCCTTGATTCCGGCCAGTCAAGACACTCGTTCGCCTCAACGTTGTTTCCATCAACCTTATCAACATTGTGCGAACAAAATTGATCGATTTTGCTCCTCGTTGGCGTGTCATCATCAATATCCGTTGAAGTAAGTTATTGAATGTGTTTCCAACGACTTTAGTTTTTTTTTTCTAGTTTGTTTATGGTTGATATGGGTTGATTCAAGTTTGTAATTGATCAGGGAGAATTCAATTGTCTTAAACAACCTCCGTCTCTACCGCACATGCTTCCATTCACCGACAATGTGCGTGGGGCTCTTCTGTCGGTTTAGGAGCCTTTTAGAACTGATCCAGACAGACCGAATCATTTTAGTCATATCAAACTGGGTCGAACTGAGTCAACTCACTGACTCAACTTAGCCAAGTCAACTCGAACAGAGTCAACTCATTAACTTTGACTAGAGTTGACTGTTGACTTTGACCCAAAAGTTCAAATTTTTTTAAAAGTCCTATTTTATGTTTTTCGACATCCTGAATCTGAATCTGAAGTCCATTTTACCAAATTCAGTACGAATTTTCACGTTTAAGTTTTGTTTATAATATAATTGGTTTTGCCATGTATCTAAGGAATTATGGGACGTGGAATTAAAGTTATAAGGTGATCAAATAGAGTTTAATTGGTTAACCGGTGTGGCTCGTAAATCAAGGTAATGCTCTACTACCTTTTGTATACGTTTCGGAACTCATGGATAATTGGTAAATGCATGAATGTAAATGATTGGTTAACTAGGTGTATTTAATTATCATTGGACTCAAACTGAATATGGAATAAAGACAGAACACTGTATAAGACTCAAACGACTCACAAAGGAAATTGGTAGACCGATCGAAAATAATTCTAAGTTTAGGGATTAGTTAGTAAATAAATTGACCTCAGGATCCAAAATTCTGATTAATTTCTTTAAAGGTTAAATGTTAGGAATACATGATTAAGAAATTATGAGATTACCCCTATGAGGTAAAAATGGTCCATAGTGACCCTGATAGTGAAAGTACCGTGTGAATTCATAATTAATCTGGAAAACTACAGATTCATCTGTTAAATTCCTGATATATTCAGAAAGTCACTTATAATCAGATCCTAACATCCGAGAATGTACGAGACCTATAATTATTGATTTATCAGCAAACAACTAAAGAATAAAAACATCAGGAGTATTTTTTATGTTTGAATTGTTTAGAAAATAGAATTAAATGGAAAGATTAGATTGAAGGAAATGACCAAAATGCCCCTAAAGTGTAAAATTAATAATTATATTATAAAGTTGAACTGAATGGAAGTATTATGCATATCTGAATCATTGAAACGACCAAACTACTCAAGAAACTCTGAAATAACTGGGATAAACTTGAATACTAAATGACCTAAGTATCCTCTATGGCTTAGAATTTAGTGGATGACTTGGATAAGTCTGGAAATGCTGATGATCTTATATGTTGTACCGTCCATAAGGGTTAGAAACCCCGAATCAAGCATGTCGACATTTCTTAATACATTTACAATACATAAATGGAATAAATATCATTGGACTATCAGTTCAACTAGAGAAATCGGTATTAAGTAGTGAATAATAGTGTACTGCCTCGATCTGAATGATTTGCAATTATCGCAGTGTTGGGATTGGATAGTTTATTTAGACTCGAAATCCTAATAATTTGACATAATCCTAAATAATATAAATTGTTGTTTCACTCTCATTGGGTTAAATTACTAAGAATTCTTCAAGAAACCAAATGTCTAAAATGCCTCTGATTTCCTGAATAATGGAATCACTCATATCATATCTGAAATCTCTAGTAACTCTGATCTAAAAGATTTGAATACCTTCTTGATTACTTAGTGCCTCCGAAAAATATCTGAATACTATATGATCTTGATAAATCACTTCTCAAATGATTGATGAATTCGTTAGCTATCAAACCCATTTTTTAATAGGGATGTTGTTTCTCTATCAATTTACAAAAGTTTTGTGGTTCCCTACCTGATAAATACCAAGTACCTTTGTAAAATCATTGAATCCTCTTGTGTGTTTTATATGTTCTATATGATTGTTTTATTTATTATGAAATGTGATTTACTAAAGTTATTGATTTACTGTTTATGAACTATGGCTACATGATATGTGTTCTCTAGTTACCTGTTTTCATTGGAAAATAATAATTACTGATTTATGGATCATAGAATCTACTATTTACTGTATGAATCAATTATTGAGATATTATTTGGGTAGGATTCAGAGTATGGAGGTTCACTTCTGATCAAGCTGGTAATTCCTTACGGACTTAAGGTATTCCTTGGGTAGACTCTAAAGCCCCAAGGCACTCCCTAAGTATGTGGACTGTATTTTGGTGTATGGATGGAGAGCAATTTTGTGATTCAAATAACTAAATTGTCATTATAACAACATTCTACTGGATCGTGATTTTAATATTAAAGTTACTACTCAATCTGATTTCTACTGGATATTTTATGGGTAGGAGTCTGGAGCACGGAGGTTTAGCTCTGATCAAGCTGGTAATTCCTTACGGACCTACAGAGACCCTTGGGTACACCCATAGGCCCCAAGGTACTCCCTTAGGGTGTCACATTTGTTGTGTGCTTAGGGTAAGTCCTTATGGATGTAGTTTTGGGGAAACTGCATATCAGTGTTCGATTAAAGGGTATTACTGTGGTTTTAAAAATATGTTTTAAATTACTAATGTTTTTAAAGGATATGTATACATTTTTTTGTTGGAACACTAGACTCCCCAATTTAATATTTTGAATATGTCTCTCTCAATACTTCCTTCAGAATGTGAATCCTTGTTTGTAACTGAAGATTTAGATAATGAAATCTGAAATCATCGATAGAATCTGATGATGTCTGTCCCACTAAGGAAATCTATGATTTACCATATACCTGATTTACCATATACCTGATGACCTATTGCATTCATGCGGACATTAGTAAAGGAGTTTCACTGGCGTTGCTTGCGGAGTACGGTGCATGTAATTAAGGGGTATGTAGGTTGTGTTCTGTTTTTATATTCGAGTCTGCAACTTGTGTTACTACTGGATATTAGTAGATTTTATTTTAATATATAAGTGATTTTCTGAATTTTTATTTTATCTATAAATTATTTTACGGTTTTAAATGGATTAAGAAATAAAAAAATTAAAAGTTTCATGGATTTTTATCGTGGGTTGTTCCAGTGGCCCTAATGTGACACCTCAGATCATATTGGGTCACCCTCATCGGTCCGAGGGTGTTACATACTGACACTGACATAGCTTTCAAACTGACATGACAACATAATGTTTCAAACACTGAGTCAACGATATAATATAAAAAGAGAGTCGATCCACAAAATACAACTTAAATAATTCTGATATTAGATTTTAACATATCACTGTCAATAATTTAACAACATCCTATAATCGATGTACTATTTTGTAAACTTTAATAATCAATGACTCAGCAAAACATGCAACACCCTATAATCGATCGATCATTTATTTATTTCATTTTTTTAATTTAATCGTATCCTCTTATTTTTTATAGCTTCAACTCTAGTATGAACGGTGAAAATTTTGTTAATTATAGAGTTAGATTTGATAATACCTTCTTACTTTATAATTTATTTATATTAATAACGTTTCTATCCTCATTTTTTATCTTTCGTATCAAATAAAATCTTTATATAAAATATATATTTATAAAAATCATCTAGAAAATGATTATAGATAGCGTAGTAAAATATTTATATATAAATATAAAAATTTTGTATTTATCCTAAATAACATAATTTAATTATTTTATTTAAAAAATAATATATAAAAGTATGGAATAATAATATTAATTATCATTTTTAAAATTGATTTTTTTTATTTCTCTTTTGAGTTGTATCTGATTGACCCATAACAACAACTTTGAAAAATCAATAAGACCAATGGAAATTTTTGAAGTAATAGAAAATTAAGAACAAAATAACTAAAACATTAAGTACAAATTTACTAATTTATGTGGGTATCGTCAGGATATTGAATGCTAAGTAGCTCACCATAAATACAATTATCTTTAAATGGAATGATTATTAAAATTAATTTTTAATTAAACAAACAAATAATTTAACAAATAATTTTTAAAGCCTTGTATGAAGAAGCTTAACAAAGATAATTATAGTGAAATCTCGACAAGGGTTAGACTGAAGAAAATTGAGCTGGAAACTGTTCAAATCTTAACTCTTAATGGACAGAATTCTATTGTAGAAGAATTAAAGGTTCAAAGAGAGCTTATTGCCCTTGAGGAATCTGAATACATGTTCCTAAAACAGAAAGCAAAAGTTAGATGGATAAGAGAAGGAGACAAATGCACAAAACTTTTTCACTCTACTATTGCCTCTAAATTTAAAAGAGATACAATCAGGGTTCTTACTAACAATGAGGGAAAAATATTAGATTCATTTGATGATATGGCTAACGAAATCATTGATTACTTCAAGAAACAATTAGGGACTTCTGACCCTAATGTTCTTCCTGCTGATTCTGCTCTCTTGAAGAATCTGCTCCGTTTCTCTCTGCCTATTGAGACTGCTACTGAACTTACTAAGATTGTTACTGCTGAGGAGATTAAAGAAGCACTGTTTTGCCAAGGCAATGATAAAGCACCAGGCCCTGATGGATTCACTCCTATGTTCTTCAAGTATTTTTGGTTTGTGGTTGGGGAGGACGTTATCAATGCTGTTATCTTCTTCTTTCAAGAGTCTGAAATCCTTCCTGCTTTTAATTCCACCATTATTGCCTTGATCCCTAAAATTCCTAATCCTAGCAAAGTTAAAGACTACAAACCCATCTCCTGTTGTTCAGTGGTCTACAAAATTATCTCTAAAATTCTTGTCAAAAGAATTTCTTTGCTGCTGCCTGATCTTATCACCCTCAACCAAACTGCCTTTGTGAAAGATAGATCTATTGTTGACAATACCCTTCTTGCTCAAGAACTGGTAAAAGGCTATGGTAGGAAAAACATATCTCCTAGGTCTGCTGTCAAAATTGATCTTCAAAAAGCTTTTGATTCTCTAAATTGGGATTTCATCTCCTCTATTCTTCTTGCCATTGGTCTGCCATCCACCTTCATAGGATGGATTGAAGCTTGTTATAGAAATGCAAGGTATTCCATTTCATTTAATGGAACTTTAATAGGGTTCTTCAAAGGCCAGAGAGGTAAGACAAGGAGACCCTCTATCTCCAACTCTTTTTGTGCTGGCTATGAACATTCTTTCTAAAATCCTTAACCTTGCTGCTACCAAGGGCATTTTTGGATTCCACCCAAAGTGCAAAAAACTAGGAATCACTCATTTATCTTTTGCTGATGATCTATTGATTTTTTGTAAAGGAAACCTTGAGTCTATGGTTGGTGTTAGCAGTGTTCTCAATCACTTATATACATTGTCTGGTCTCAACCTCAATGTCAGCAAGACTGAGTTCTTTGCTGCTGGAATTTCAACTAGAACTCTTGATTCTATCAAGTCTACCACTGGCTTTAAGCAAGGATTTTGCCTGTAAGATATCTAGGTGTTCCTCTTGTTACTAGAAAACTTATTGAAACTGATTGCATTCATCTCCTTGACAATATTAAAGCTCGCCTTCACCACTGGTCTGGAAAATTCCTTAGCTATGTTGGACGGCTTGAACTTATTAAAACTGTCCTCTATAGTGTCGTTAATTTCTGGTGTCAGCAATTAATTCTTCCTCAGAAAGTTATCAATCGTTTCGAGCAACTATGCTCTCGTTTCCTGTGAAAGGATCGAATAAAGCTGCCAAAGGTGCCAGAATTAGCTGGAACAGATTAAGCTGCCCCAAATCTGAGGGAGGCCTTGGCTTGAAGAATCTTAACTCTTGGAATAAGGCTTGCATGATTCAACTCATTAGAAAAATCCTGGCAGGTAACGGATCTTTGTGGGTTGCTTGGATTCACTGTTATGTAATTAAAAACAGGAATTTAAGTGAAATCAACGTTAGTAATTCCTTTAGTTGGAGCATCAGAAAACTACTTAAGCTTAGAAGAGAGGCCCTCCCTATTATTCTTCTGGAATCTCTAAAACGAAAGACATATGGGAAGAAATAAGAGAACATAGAGACAAGGTTCCTTGGCAAAAAATTCTTTGGTTTCCTCTTATTCCTAAACATAGTATGATTTCCTTGATGATTCTTCTTGATCGTCTTCCTACTCGGGATAGACTTTATAGAATGGGAATCACTACTGATCGTTTATGTATTCTATGTAATGAAGAACTTGAATCCAGAAATCACTTATTTTTTTACTGTTCTTATGCTTCTTCGATCTGGAGCTCTATCATGATCCTTTCCAGCATACACGATAATTACAACACTTGGGATTCAAGAATCGACGGTGCAGTACAAAAATGGAAGGGGAAATCCTTACTTTCCATCATTTTAAGGATTGCTTGGAATGCTTTTAACTACTTGATTTGGGAGGAAAGAAATAAAAGGATTTTCAAAAGTGGTTCAAGAACTACATACCAAATTCTCAAATCTGTCAAAGAGCTTGTTCGTATCCAGCTTAGTGGCAAAGACATCAATAGATCTGATAAAGTTAATTCTAATCTTTGTAACTATTGGAGTCTTGATTAAGTTATTCTTTTGTTGTAATTAGGGGTCTCTATCTCCCTTGAGATGTTTGTTGTTTGTTGAACATTATTCTTGGATCATAAAATTACTTATCCAAAAAAAAATTTGCAATTTGTATCGCAATGGTCCCCATCCCTTACTGTATAAGTAAGAAGTTACAAACTGTGGATGGTTCAAACCATTACCATAAAAAGATTTAATAAAAATAAATAAAAGAAATTTAATCTAATTTTAGAAGTGTTATTTTTTTATAACCATCGGTATCTGATATATTGATCGATTAATCTAGATTGGGTACTGCAGAGGTAAGAGTGACCTTCTCAACCCAGTTTGCTCCATCACAATCGTCAAAATTCGAATCTCTATTTTTATTTTAGTGATCTAGTGTCTCCATCTTACTAGATCAAATGGTTGTTGGTTTACGAGTGTCGTTTTAATTATGTTCTGACTTTGGTGTTCTGCCATGTGACACATGCATTATACAACATCAAAACCGTTTTGATGTCCAACATGCGTCCCATATTTAGACATTCTGTCTTCTATAATTATTTATTATTGTCTTCTATAATTATTACATATTTAAAATTTTTGTATACATTTTTTAATGAAAAATTGTTTTGTCTTCCTAAACTTTTATAAGTTTAAATTCACCTCCTAGAATTTTAAATTCTAGATTCATTTTTCTTTGCTATCCGCAAAACTCACATTATTCAAGCTTTACCAACTTCATAGAAAAATCTGAAAAAAGATAACCTAATTTAGAATTAAAACTAATAAATATAAACATAATTGAAAATATAATTTTAAATTATTACATTATAATTATGTGTATTTACTTTAAACTAATGATCACTTGTGTATTTACTGGCACTGACGTAGCTTTCAAGCACTCACTTGACAACATAATATTTCAAACACTGGCTCGACGATATAATATAAAAAGAGAGTCGATCGACAAAATACAACTTAAACAATTTCGATATTAGATTTTAACATATCACGATCAATAATTTAACAGCATCCTATAATCGATGTACTATTTTGTAACTTTTAATAATCAATGACTCAACAAAGCTTGCAACACCCTATAATCGATCGATCATTTATTTATTTCATTTTAATTTAATTGTATCCTCTCTTTTTTATTGCTTCAACTCTTGTATGAATGGTGAAAATTTTGTTAATTAGAGAGTTAGATTTGATAATACTTTCTTACTTTATAATTTATTTATTATATTAATAAAGTTTCTATCCTCATTTTTTTCTTTCGTATCAAATAAAATAAAATCTTTATGTAAAATATATATTTATAAAAATCATGTAAAATGATTATAGATAGCGTAGTAAAGATTTATATATAAATATAAAAATTTTGTATTTATCTTAAATAACATAATTTAATTATTTATTTAAAAACAATATATAAAGTATGGAATAATAATATTAATTATAATTTTTAAAATTGATTTTTTATTTATTTCTCTTCTGAGTTGTATCTGATTGACCCATAACAACAACTTTGAAAAATCAATAAGACCAATGAAAAATTTTGAAGTAATAGAAAATTAAGTACAAAATAACTAAAACATTAAGTACAAATTTACTAATTTATGTGGGCATTGTCAGGATATTGAATGCTAAGTAGCTCCATAAATACAATTATCTTTAAATGGAATGATTATTAAATTTAATTAAAAAACAAATAATTTAGCAAATGAGTGGTTTAGTAAATTGCAGTTTGTATCGCAATGGTCCCCATCCCTTTGTATAAGTAAGAAGTTACATACTGTGGATGGTTCAAACCATTACCATAAAAAGATTTAATAAAAGTAAATAAAAGAAATTTTAATCTAATTTTAGAAGTGTATTTTTTTTATAACCACTGATATCTGATCTATTGATCAACTAATCTGGATCGGGTACTGCAGAAGTAAGGGCGACATTCCCAACCCAGTTTGCTCCATTCACAATCCTCAATATTCAAATCTCTAATTTTATTTAAGAGATCTAGTTTCTCATTTTACTAGATCAAGTGATTATTGGTTTAGAAGTGTCGTCTTAATTATGTTCAGACTTTGGTGTTCTGCCATGTGATACATGCATTATACAATACCAAAGTCGTTTTGATGTCCAACATGCGTCCCATATGTAGACATTCTCTTCTAGAATTATTATTATTGTTTTCATGTGATCTCGACTTTAAGGTCCAAGCTTAGTCTGGGTTCAAATCTAAGATTAGAGATTGACGTAAGCGAAGCGGTAACTCTCATAAAATTTAAAATTATTATATATTTTATAAATTTTAAATTTTTAAATGAAAAATTATTTTTATCTTCCTAAAATTTTATAAGTTTAATTTGCTTCCTATAATTTTATTATTTCAAATTTCTCTCCCAATATAAAATAATGTGTCTGTCAACTAATCAATCAAACCAAACCTAAATTTTAAATTCTAGATTCATTTTCTTTGCTATCCGCAAAACTTACATTATTCAAGCTTTAACAACTTCATAGAAAAATCTGAAAAAAGATAACCTAATTTAGAATTAAAAATAAAAAAAATAAACATAATCGAAAATATGATATTTTAAATGATGCATTTAAATTATGTTTATTTCTATATTTTTTCCTTTAAACTAGACTACCACAAACTCATAACTTGAACTTTGGGGCAAACACAAAAATTCTACATGTTCACTATTGTCGGCCCTATTCTCAGACCAATCTATTTGAGGCGAAGTTACCATCAGCGCCTTGGTGCTATAAGAATAGATATCCGAATTAATAAAAACCTCGTGCACATAAAGAGATGTTTGACAAACAACTAATTGATAGCTGATTCAGTAGTTGATTTGACCACTGATTTGTAAAACAAATTTGATTAACCATTTGTATAGAAGCGTTTGTTAAATTTAGCTGATAATTGATATGGGTAAAATGAGAAATAAGGATATGATACATTTAGTTGTCAAATATATATATGTTTTATAATATTTTAGTCTTTATTGGGATGAAATTATTCAGATAAAATGCTTTTGACAATAAAATAAAATTTCCTTAAGAAAATTAGTGAATATTTTTGAAAACTTTGAATATATTTTTTAAATTTAATATTAACATATTTTAACCTTACGAGATTGATATATTATTAAGAGAAAATAATCTCAGTGACCAAAAATCCCAGATAATATACGATTTTGACCAACTTTTTTTGGATTTGCGAAAATGACCAACAAAATTGCAATGTGATCTCTATTTCGCATTGCGATCTCCAGTATCGCAAATTCGATTTTCCATTTCGCGTCACGATAGTTGAAAATCACGTTGTGATTTTCCATTTCGCGATGCGATAGTTGACAATCGCGTTGCGATTTTCCATTTCGCGTCGCGATAGTTGAAAATCGCGTTGCGATTTTCCATTTCGCGTCGCGATAGTTGAAAATCGCGTTACGATTTTCCATTTCGCGTTGCGATAGTTGAAAATATATTTGAGAATCTACAACTAAAAATAGAATAAAAATAAAATTTCACTAAAATATATTAGGATGAAGACTATTTCATTAGAGTAGGTTTTATGGAAAGGATGTAATTATGGAAATAATAAGATCAAATATGTCATTTAACATCTTATTTTGCAATAAGCTCTCCTAAACCGCTAGTTTTTTAGTTTTTTTTTTCATTTTCAACTTATTTTTGCACAATAAGCTCTTTCAAAAAGGTGTTTACCAAACACTAAAAATAAAGGATTTGACTACTGATAAAATATTTATGCTCAAATAAACTAAAAGCTCTTCAAAAAGCTGTTTATCAAACACTCCCAAACTGTTTTTGTCCTAAATTATTAGGACTTTAGGTATTTTTTTTTTCGAATTTTAGATTTTTTTTAAGAAACACATTTTTTTATGGTGATGTTCTTTATATAATTAATGTAAATTTATCTAAAATCATAATATGTTATATATTAAAATTTACAATAAACTTGTTTTTAATATAGTACAAATACTTATACTTTATTATCCTCCTCATCTTCATCCTAATCCTCGTTTGACATTTCATACAATATCAAAGATGTATTTTTTTTACCTAAGAATCCAAAGTGCTTGCTTCCATTCCCATATGTTCCACATTTCCTCCTCTCATGTTTCAAAGTGTATATATGTACACAACTTTTAATTTGTTTTGACTAAAGTTTTTTAAAACAGTTCAATGCTAAAAAAACATGTTAAATAATAAACAAACCATTAAAATTAAGCCATGTGATGCATTACAGGTTTTTCACATTGTTAAAAAAAATAAAAATCAATAAAAATGAAATACAAAACTGTAACACCCTAATTTGATCCGACTCGAAATCTGAAAAATCAAGGTATCACACGGAACCACCGAAGAGACAAACCATTTTTTTAAATATTCTTCGCACTTATAATTTAAAATCATAGTTTAAAGCATAGCATAAATAGTTTACAAAAGTTAGGAGCTTCCAAAATTACATCCTAAAAAAAGTATTAAGTATACAAAATAGAGTTATGACTCGAATACGTATAAAGTCAATGAATGACCCATGCTCATTAAAAATATCTAAGATGTACTCTGATTGCTTGATCCAAATAGGAATCACGGATTAACGATAAGCTCCTTGACCCGTCCTCATGAGAACATGCAGACGAAAACACATTATGAACACTAAGCTAACAAGCTCAGTACCACACAAATAACTCTATTATATTACATGCATTCATCGAATGAGTATGCTAACAAATAGTCATGAGCACAAAAGAGCAAAAACACACAAACAGGGGTAGACATCATGGTGTAGTCGGAGGGTCACTTAGCATCTCGGAACTCCACTCGTCTATCCTACCCAAGGTACCCTAGAAAAGACTCGGGCCACTTAATATCGTAATATTCATCTAGAAGTTCCCCCATTTCCCAATACCTAAAGCGTCTTCGGGGTCACTTAGTTTCGGAGCCTACACGTAACTAGTATTTAAGTTCCTCAACACTGACTTAAACATATCCAAATATTTCTAACAAACAAAACGATCATTGTGTATACACAAGTTGTCGGAATAGTCCTTAAGCTTTTTGGGGGCTAGAATGGGATCAAACCAACTTAGTTTTAAAACTTAAGTTATAAAAAATATATTTGGAGTCGCCATCGATTTTTGGGTTAGGTATGTTGAATACCTAAATTTTTTTACGTTTTAAAAGAATTTTAGAAAAAAATTAAATTAAAAGATAAAAAAAACCAGTCTGCGTGGGGAAGGGTGAGCACCCCCACAGTGCCCAGAATTGGTACCCAATTGATTATACGTCATTTTTTATGCTTGAGAATTGTAAATTTTAAATAGTATTTAAATTATGACCTATATATATATATATAGTCCTGGGAAACGTGCTTTCCTTGTATGTGTGAGACTTTTCCATAGATTACCCATATAGAATAATAGTGATTCAATATTTAATAAATAACACAAATTAAACTTTAAATATGAAAAATAATAAGTATAGACAACGTGTATAAAAATGAAACACAAACACATATGAAAAACAACATATACATAAACAAATACTCATAGATATTAATATTGATACATTCACATGAAAAGTCGAAATGCAATTATCATAACTAAATAGGTAAAAATATAAACATAGCAAATAATGAGGACCAAATACAAGTATCATCAAACTATACGCACTGAAATAAATAAAATCTAAAACCACATATAGGACTAAAATGAATATTATTAAAATATAACATAAATGTAAAAGCAACATGAAAAAGAAACAGCAAGTAAATGGGACTGAAATAAAATGCACATAAAGTAAACGATTCAAACTAAAAGAAATCAAACTTCATTATGCAACCAAAGTGAAAATATTACAAAAGATTAGAACCCTCTAGTACAATTTCCCCATGCGCCGAACTCAGAAACCCGACACGAAACGGCGTCGTTTCAATGGTCCTATATAAGCCCAACTATGGCTTTGAAGCAAACCCTAATCCCATTTGCTACAAACCTCTGTCGCCTCTTTTTTCATTAAGCCCCGATTTACTTCAAAGCCATGTTGTCCCTTGTCGACAGAGGACATTGTGGTCCCTTGTCGTCGTGGTAGACGAGCGTCGAGAAGAGGGGACCACCGCTCGTGAGATGCATACGATGGAGATCATTTCTTGCTGCACGTGGTCCCTGGTGGTGACGTGGAACGATCAACGACGAGAATAACTTTTGGAACTCTTGCGGCAGTGGTGGCAGATTTGGGAAATAGGGTTACAAATCCTAATCCTTCTATGATTGATTGTGAGTCGTTGATCTAGCCTCCTGATCCTACAATCCATATTGGGCTGCGCATGCAAGGGTTAGAAAATCCAATATTGATACCTCTAGTTAGAGTATCACACTATTTCTTTGTGGTATCAATATTGCCCGAGTATCGATACTAAATATGGCTATTGAAATTTACAATTGAGCGATTGTACCGATATCATTCACTATGGTATTGATACTTGAAGAACAATATTGATACTCGAAGAACAATATAGATAATGTTCATCCAGTACCGATACTCAAACCTAAAAACACTATTTTTCACACAAATATCATTCTTCGTCAATTTCAGAACCCTCGTAAAATTCTTAAACATTATGAAAAGTTTATGTAAATAAAAGAGGTCATGATAGGTCATTTCTCATACTTCTTGAACATCAAAAATATTTTAAACCATGTTCAACCATAAATGCACTTATGTGTACTATGTACCTATACAAGCAAGCAAAACACATTAGATGATCTATAAGCGGTGGAAGAGTTAAAAGTGCATTAGCTTACTCCTAAGCTGCACGAAAATCACTCCAAGTTCATCCAAGAACAAGCTTTCCCCCCTTGCCCTTAAAGCTTTTTCTCACCTCTTTTACTAATCAGAGAACAAGAAATGAGTTACTAACTCTCTTAGGAACTCGAGAAGAAGTTAAGGAGATTTCCTAGACCTAAATTTTCCCCAAAATAATCTGATTCCACCGAAGTTATTAACATTTTTCTAAACCACCAACTATGACTTCCATGACCAAGACTTAAGAAAGAGGACTTGAATGTGAGCTTAAGAGATAATGATTTCACTCATTACCTTCATAAATCTAAAATAAGAAAGTAGACTAACAAGGTTTTCACCTTTGCTCAAGCCACAAGACAAAAGATGAAATTTGAAAAGGGGAAGAAGACAAAGTTTATGAAGAAAATGAGTTATGAGAAGGGTTCAACCTTTTTCCTTCTTCCAAGCCCGATGACATCATCCAAACTTAATTGAATTTCAGCCTTAAAAACAATTAAAGGATTAATTACTTCCTTGCTCCTTCCTTATTTGCTCTCAATTTAAAAATGTCTTTTAAGTCTAAATAGGT
Source organism: Hibiscus syriacus (assembly GCF_006381635.1). Taxonomy (NCBI): domain Eukaryota; kingdom Viridiplantae; phylum Streptophyta; class Magnoliopsida; order Malvales; family Malvaceae; genus Hibiscus; species Hibiscus syriacus. Next base: position 464,017 of record NW_024062971.1, read on the forward strand.
TCAAACTCAACCAAACAAATCCAACTTAACTCAAAGCTTCTAATGGACACTTGAATTCATCTAAAATCCACTTGGATGAACCCGAAACTATTAACCTGAGAATCGAGACATTAGAAAAACTATAGAACTTCATAAAATTAAAAAAAAAATAAAACTCTTAAAAATTAGACCATTTTTAATAATTTCTAAAAATATATAAAAATATATAAAATTTATAAATAATAATATTTGTTCTAAAATTATGAAAATTATAAAAAATATAAAACATAAAATATTTTAAGAATTTTAAATAATATAAAATAAAAATTAGACAAAATTATAAAATTCATATTTTTTATTAAAGAAATCATCATCATTATATATTTCTCTTATAAAAAAATACAAAAAAAGGATTACATTGTAAACGAGAGAACCTTGACAATACCTAAGCTTGGTCTTCACGTATCGAGCTTGCAAGTTGAATATCTCCTCACATTACTCACATAATTAGTTACATGGTTTCAATGAGTTTCATGTCATTGGTAAGTGTAACCCTCTCAGACCGATACGGATGACCTGATTCGATCTAAGGTGTCACATTAAGGCCACCGGAGCGACCCACATTAAAAATAAAAAAAATAATTTTTTTATTAAACATTTTCAATCGTAAAACATTTTACAAATAAAACACAATTTCAGAAGTAAACCATTCATATAATAACACATAATTCGATAATGACACATGTCAAATAAATTGTAGACTCAATATAAAAACAAATGTGTCCTAAATGCCCCTTAATCGTACTAGTATCGTACTCCACAAGCAACACCGAAAGAATTCCCATTACTGATGTCGATAATTGCAGTGGATCGATTATTTTAACCTGAAATGAGTAAAATAGCAATCTTTTGGAAGCTTAGTAATATAGAACTACCAATGATGCTAAAGGACATGCAAATAAATGGTAAGCATAAAATTTCCTTATTGATTCAGACATCTACAAGTTTTCGTGCTTAGATGTGGTTTCACTGATATTTCTTCATGTAATAGACATGAAGCTTATAGTTCAGAGGAAACATTTAGAGGATCAGATTCAGGAGATTGAAAACAGACATCTAGTGTGTTCACATAAAATAGAAAATAGTGTACATATAGTTTAAAAAATAGTAGTCTATTTCAGGAAACAATTTTTTTAAAAAAATCACTGTAATACCCTCCACCCGATCACTCCATATGCAATTCCCCAGAACTGTAAAGAAATATCAACTGGATCAGAGCTGAACCTTAGAACTCCAGACTCCTACCTAGATAGTGCCCTAGTAAAAATTAGATTGAGCAATAAAAAATAACCAGTAATATAAGATATCGGGAGCTAGATATATTATATATTAGAAAACATAAATCAAAGATCGAGTTTTTATTTAAAATTCAGAGTTACCCACCAACCAAACACTCCATATGCAATTCCCTAGAATTGTAAGAACTTCAGAACTCCATAATCCTACTCATACAGCACCCCAATGAAATAGATTCAGGCAGAGCCAGTAATATCAGAATCATGAGCTAAATGTATCTAATATCCAATACCAGAGATAAAAAACCAAGATCAGAATCCAGAGATCATAAAACATACTTTTATTTTAAATCAGAGTCATACTTTTAAAATTGGAGAAAAATATTTATGTGTATGAAGAACACACTAGAGGATTTAGATATCTTTCTGGGGACGATTGGTAGTTATTAGGAAGGGAAACATGAAACTTCTATAAATTGATCGAATTTCAGAAACAAGATCCCTATTAAAAGTGTTCGACTATTAACACTCTTGTAATTTGAAACCATTTATGATCTCAGGTGCGCCAGAAAGGTATTCATGAACCTTACATCAGAATTATTTAAGATTAAGATATAACAAGAATGTTATCATTACTCGGGAAAAATCAGGGGCATTAGTTATTACGATTCTAGAAGAATTCTTAACAACTTACTCCAATGAGGGTAACACGATGATTTACAATCTTAAGGATTTATATTGAATTGCCTTGAATTGGCATCAAATCAAATTAAATAGATCTCAATATCATAATACTCACCAATCATTCAGACCGATATCCTTAAGAATATTCACTTCTTAATGCTGATTTTACTAGTTGCATTGATCACCATCAAATCACCAATGAGACAGATCTTGAAGGAATGAACATGTATTCTGATGATATTATTATTTCCGTATTGCAATCGTATCCAGAAAGACTGACGCACTTAGGTCATGCTTCAATACCTTTAGAGGCAGTTCAATACTTAGGTTATAGGTGTTTCTAGGGTTATCAGAAGACATTCACTTATTCTAAATCATGAGGGTATTTAGGTCATTTCAATACTCGAGGTTATCAGAATTTTTATGAATAGGTCAAGTATTTAATAGGTGAATCAGTAGTTCTGTCGAACCAAGCGTTTGTTCTTAGGTTAATTCCTTTATTAGAAGCAATCCATGACTTTTTAAATTTTTATTGTATTTTCAATCATTTTAGTTGATCTAATCATGTGCATTATTTCTAGAAATCTCAACTTCGGTGCTTAATACTGAAAATTGAGAATCTTGAGTCTTTTACCCTTTCGGAGGTCATAAATTGATTATTAAATCTTTTATAAGCATATCATGGTTAATCAAATGAAACAGTAAGTTTAACGGGTTGAATACAGTTTTCTCAAGTCAATTCCACTATTAGGGTAAACTGGGGTCATTTTTTCATAAAGGCAATTTTGTAATTTCTTGTTAGTCTTCTAACCCCTTATGTGAGTTACCTCGTAAAGGTAATTTCATATTCATAACTTTTACCACATGCAATTCACGTTTAGCATAATTAACTATAAGTAGGTGACCAATAATATTCATCTTTGCACTTATCAGTACTCCATTCGATCGCTATCGTACTTTATTTCCACGTTACATATATCTCATATATAAGGAAAAAACATTGCATCAGAAACAAACTTAAAACTTAAAATTTATATCAAATAAGGAGATAAAACATCAAAATCAGCTTATCGAGTTTGAATTTAACGAAATAGAATTCGTATTCGAACTTAAGACGTCGAAATCATAAAATATAATTTTTAAAAAAATTGACTTTTTGATCAAAATTATCGATCAATGCTGTTCAAAATCAACGGTTTAGAAAACGCGGTTAGGCTCAGCTCAAAACGGCTCAACTCGGCTCACTTGGCTCGATCGATTCAACATAGCCAGGTTCTGGCAGACCGGTTTAGACCAGCTCAAACCGGTCTTCTAGACGTCCCTTTTCAGCAGAGCACCCCACGTGCAAGACAGCGTGTGGCGCAAGTGCGATGGTCACCGATGATCGGAATCACATCGTTTTCTCTAGAATCATAGATCAACGACTCAAGACTCTTGTGCAAGCGGTGTTTTTACTATGGAAATCATCAGAGAAGGGCTTTTTCGAAAGGGCAAAATAACCTATCTCTCACCCTTCACGACGACGGTGACACCTCCAATACCAGACGAAGCGGAAGAACACGGGGAACTTGATGGTTCTATTGGTGTCGCAAAATATGTCGTGATTGACTGGAATACGCGAAAAACTGAGGCGACGGGTGGGTTTTCCAACGAACGATGGAGGCATTTTTTTATGACTAATGTGCCAATTCTAGCACAAAAAGGTGGTCAGGTTTTGGTTGCCCAACAGCGATGAGCACAAAGGTGGGGCGGTGCACGACACCGCCGATCAACCGGAGGTGGTGAATCAATGATGGGGGCGACAGAGAGGTTTTAAGCATTTAGGGATTTTGTTTCCAATCTGATTGGGGAAAACTAAATTTTGGGATATTGAGTTCTAATCGAAATACAAAACCACGTTTTATTATTTTATTTCAGTGTATAGTGCCAACCTAGTTGTAGAGGCATGCATGGCCGGCCATACCTCAACTTCTCCTTTTATTTATTTTTTCTCTGCAGACAGATATTTTCAAATTCAGGATAAGTTCTTGAACTTCTAGGATTTCAAAATCTGACCAACAGTTTTTAGAATCTCACAAACTGATCCTAAAAATTTATAAATAACTTTAACTTAAAAACAAAAATTGGGAGTGTTACACCAAGTATCAACCTTGATATATATATATATATATATATATATTTTTTGACCCTTGAGCCTATTTTTATAAAAGATATTTATGATTTGTTTTAATATATATTTTTTATAGTTGGAAGATTTAACAAAATGGCATAACAACAAAAATGTCCTTAAAGCTTGATTAAAAAGTTACTTTAGCCCCTATTTTTTGTAATATTTTGCACTAATGTTTCATTTTGATACAAAATTCTTCCGTGGAAAATCATTAGTCAAAATGATCAATACTAAATAGGGGTCTTTCTCTAAATGAAACGTTGTGGATCAAAATGCTCTAAAAGAAATAAGAGCTAAAGCGACTATTTAATTAATGGTAAGAAGCTTTTATCTTAAGATGAAACATTGAGGGATAAAATTCTAAAGAAGAAATTTGAAATGATTTTTAATCAAACACGTTTGTCAAAAGAATTCCATATAGTCAAGGAATTTTCCACGTATTTTACCCTAAAAATATCCAACTTAAGAAATGTCGAAAAGTACTTGCTATAAAAAAGGGCAATTTACAGAAGGGTGTCGCACGAGTCACCAATCTTAGCTCGTTGTTCCTACCAATCTACACTACTAACAAACTATTGGAACTGAAAAAGAGTAGTAAAAAGCAAACAGATTGGAGAGGCAGCACTATTTATACAACAGCAACTAATTCTTAATCTACTAGACTCATAACACATAGAAGCCATAGAGATGCCGCCAAGCAGCTCGCCAGCACCATATAAATTATAACCATCATAAGTAGGAAATCTTCTCCTTGATCTACATTCGAAGTGACAATCGAAAGGTATCAGTACATGTTTTACAAGATGGTCTTATGCCCATTGTATAATATCTTGTAGAAAATTCAGATTTGCTTCATATAGAGAGCTAATAAATACAGCAGAATCAATGTTAAAATGATGTATGGTCTCACTCATTTTGGTTAACATGATTGCAGATCATAAGATGCCTTGTATTCCTAGAATTATGACCATCTAGCTAATATAGGTACTGCAATAAAGAAATTTGTAATGGGGTTGAATGAATCATACTCGGCTGTTCGACCCAGATTCTTTGATGCAACCATTGCCTACTCTCAATCAGGCGTATTCGATGATAATACAAGCAGAGACTCATCGAGTGTATATTAGGGGTGTTAGTCTTGTGTCCGATTCATCGACTGTTTTCTCCAATGCAATCTCACGTCGATGCTTCAACGGCAATTGTGATCACTGTGGGGTTCTAGGTCACAAGAAGGAGTTGTGTTATCGACTCATTGGTTTCCCATCTGATTTCAAATTCATAAGAAGAGGGTACTTCAGTTGCAATGTCTGTTGATTCAAGATTGGTGGTACTTCTAATGATTCTCCGGCATCTTCTAGTTTAGTTGGCCATGTTCTTACACAAGATCAGTATAATCAACTTCTGGGTTTGCTGAGCAAGCAGCCATCACATGAACCTGTGGTTAATATGGAAGGTACTCTTTATCGAAATGATTGGGAGACAAATCAATTGACTGGATCTTGGATATGGGAGCAACAGATCATTTATTGTCATTTTTTTTTGAATAATTCCACTGCTTGCAATTCTAATTCCTATTTTATTCACTTGCCTAATGATAACATCTCTACAATCACAATACTGGTTCCTTCCGTTTTGATTCCAATCATGTTTTGAGAAACGTTGTTTTTTCCGAATTTTAATTACAATCTTATTTTCATTCCTAAGCTAACCCGTGACCTTAATTGTGCCATTCCATTTTAACCCAAATTCTGTACAATGTAGGACCTCTCCACTGGAAGGACGAGTAGATGGTAAGTGGTGTGGTGGATTGTATGTGGTTGGTTCTTCATAGAAAAAGAAAAGTCTGGTTTTTTTTCTCCACAGTTTTTCCCAGCAAATAATGTGCTGTCCTCTCATTGTATGACATATGTTTTAATGAAACAAGTATATGACATGCTTGTTGGGTCATGACTCGTTTCAAATTTGAGTAGATTGCCTTGTCTTCAAAATCTTAAATGGACTCTGAGTTTGTTAAAACTTGTACTGTTTGTCCCATGGCTAGGCAGTGTAGGAAACCTTTTCCTGTAAGTCAAACACAGTCAAAAAAGCATTATTCCCTCATTCACATTGACCTTTGGGGACCATATAGGATTCAACTCATAATGGGCATTGATATTTTTTTACTATAGTGGATGATTGCACCAGAGTCATTGGGTGTATTTGTTGAAACTTAAAACTGATGTCATTGTTTTTTTCGCGATTTTTTTACCTTATTCAAACCAATTTTCAGCCATTGTTAGCATTATTTGAAGTGATAATTGCACTGCACTTTTTAGTTCAGTGTGCACCCCTTTCTTTACCTCTCTTGGAAATATTCATCAAAGTTCGTGTGTCAGTACACCTCAACAAAATGGTGTAGCCGAACGTAAACATCGACACCTTTTGAAATTGCTAGAGCCCTTAGATTTCATTCTAATGTCCCTATTAAGTTTTGGGGAGTGTGTTCTTGTAGCCTGTTACCTTAGCAATCACTAACTTTCCTCGGTTTTTACAATGGAAATCACCACTGAAGTCTGCTTGGGAAACCACCTACTTACACTCATTTGAGAGTTTCGAGTGCCTTTGTTTTGATACGATTCCAAAGAACACGGATAAATTTTCTTATCGGGTTATTCGTTCTATTTTCATGGGTTACTCAAATACTCAAAAGGTTATCTAATGTTTGATTTATATCAAAAACATTTTTTGGTTAATCGCGATATTTCTTTTATGTACGATGTGTTTCCATTCAATTGTCTGCCAAGTCTGACCCTTGTTTTCCCCCTACTAACCTTTTTCATGATTCTGAATTTCTTGTCATTCCCAGCCTGAAAATTCCTCCCGCCTCCTTTGCAAACCGTTGGTCATTCATCACAAGTTTTCTTCATCTTTTCAGTTAGCTCTTCTTATTGGAGCCTATTGATTTTGTTATTCCTCCATCCACAATCTGCTGATTCATCTGATATACTTTACGTACTGTTTCAACAAATATACCTACTGTCCTTGCTGATCCTAGTGTTGTACTTAATCCTAAGTTGAGTGTTTCTCGTAAGTCATCTAGAGTTCATATACCACCTTCATGGCTCCAAGACTTCGTTTGTTCTTTCCAATCTGTCTCTCCTCCAGGTCAGTTTTGTATTTCTATTTCCTATTCACATTTACCTCTTCGTACTCAGGTGTTTCTTTATGCAACATCTATTATGAGCCTAGACCTTTTTCTGAAGCCATCCTTAATCCTTCTTGAAAACATGAAACGCAAGAAGAAATTCAAGCATTAGAATCTAACAATACTTGGACTGTTGTTCCTTCACCACAAGGGAAAGTTCCGTTTGGTTGTAAGTGGATTTATAAAAAAGTATCGAGCTTCTGGAGAAGTGGAACGTTTGCAAGCTCCGTTAGTGGCTAAGGGCTACAATCAGAAGAGGGCATTGACTATATTGATGCGTTCTCGCCTGTTGCAAAAATGGTCACCGTTCGAACTATTTGGCTCTTGCTTCAATGTATGACTTGCATATATATCAAATGGATGTATATAATGCCTTCCTGCAGGGTGACTTACATGAGGAAATTTACATGGATTGGCCACAAGGTTTTTGTAGCCAGGGGGAGAAAATTGTTTTTTGGCTACAAAAGTCGTTGTATGGGTTGAAGTAGGCTTCTCGGCAATGGAATATTCGCCTAACCGAAACTTTGTTGACTGAAGGTTATATTCAAAGTATGACTGTTCCTTGTTCACTAAGAGACAAGGCAGCAATATAGTGGTGGTATTAATATATGTTGATGATTTGTTGTTAACAGGTAATGATATGGTATGATTGAAGATTTGAAGTGTATCTTGAATTGAAATTTCAAGACGAAAGATCTAAGTGAATTGAAATATTTTCTTGGAATTGAAATGTTTGCCTTGGTTCAATGGTTTGCCTTGCATTATTTCACTCAAGGGTCCTATGTTACTTGTGTCTTTGTTGTTTTTATTTTCTTCCACTTGTTGGTAAATCTATTAAATTAAAAACGAATTAAAATAAATTTAGTCTTCCAATCAAATAATGACATGTGTCATGACAGGTGTGTAACCAATGACACATGACACATCCTGATTCGTAGGTAAATTTATTTTAATTTATTAAAACTAGGTTCAAATTGAAAGAATTTATGAATAACATGGACTATCTATGTAATTATACTATCCAGGTAAGCCTGTTGACGGTAGGGGTGTGCAAATCCGGGTACCCGGAACTTCTGGGTCGACGATTTCTCGGCCCGTGTCCTGACCCGGATGTTACGGGTACCCGATACCCGGTTTTTAATTTTTTATTTTCAAATTATTAATTTAAAAAAATATGTACACAAATTTAAATGTTCGAAACTTCGAATCACATACTCTAATATCCGAACATAAAATTTAAAATTTAAAAGTTCAAAATACAAAATATAATAATCCATAATATAAATAATTCATTATATTTTATATATATATAAAAAAAAAACTAACCGGGTACTCGGGTAACCGGGTACCCGGAAAAACTAGATTTTGTGACCCGGGCCCTACCCGGGAAATGTAGGGCCGGGTACCCGACCCGCCGGGTAATTTTTTTTAGAGAATTACCTGGTTTTTTTAGATCCGGGTCGACGGGTCAGGTCAATCGGGTCGGGTAATTTTACACACCCGTAGTTGACGGCTTTAACGACTAGTGACCAATTTATAATAAACGATAGTATTAATGACCGATTTGTAACTTTTAAAATATCAGTGGTGAAACAAAAATTTACTTAAATATTAATGATCATTTAAGTAGTTTACCCTAAAATAAAACAAAAACTAAACGTATAGTTTTTAAAATTTAAAGTATCGGTATACAAATTCGAGAGAGCATCGGAGGTAGAGGAACAAAGGATAAATCAAAACCAAAGTATCGGTGAAAAACAAATAAAGAGAATAAAAGAGGTATCCTCCTCTAGCATCTAAATTTTAGAGACCATTTCTCTTTCTTCTCATCAGAGTGATCAAACTGTACAAAGTCCTCCGAGCCTCAGCGCGGGTGCGTTCTCCTCCATTGTTAGTGTGGTTCGCGTCGACAAGCAAAATGCGTTGTCTCTGTGATCTATTATTACCCGAAATAATTTCCAACTCATCTTGTCCTTGCTAAGATGTATCAGATATCATCAGGAACAGTATCTGGAAGCGTACGATTCTGAGCAGGCGGTGGCTTACATACAAGCTTAGATTGTTTAGCTTTGGCCTGAGTCAGAGGTGATGCAAATTGTTTAGCGTTGCTCTGAGCGAGCCTTGGTACAGCTTGTTTATATTTTCCCAAAACCTCGTCGAGGACTGGAGAGTTACACCGGTCAGACTATTGTTAACGACCGAATAACACTTTGTGGTCCCTCTTAGCCTCCTCCTCTTGATTTGCCGACTAGGAATCCACTAAAAGTGAAAAACTAAAGCAGAATCTCCTCTCATCCATGACAGATGATCGGTGATGAACGATGATGGATTCTTGAAGAAAAATTAGTTGGTATCATGAAACATGATCGGTGAAGAACGACCACTGATGGTTGAGGACGGCAAAAATATATAATATTAAAATATAAATTATTTAAAATTTAGTAAAAGTTGATATATTCCAGAAATTTAATGTCTAAAACAATAATTTCTATTTAATTTTTAATATCAACTATCATATTAAAATTAAAATTATTTTATTCTTGTCATCATGCTTTGATTTTTTATAAGACTTTGTAATTTATCTATTTAGATTCATAAATTTTCTATCTTTATATTTGTCATTCTTTCATACCAAGCAAAATCTTTATTAAAGATTTTAGATAATTTTAGATAAAATACTTTATAGTTGTCTCAATTTTATGTTTTTTTTTATAATTTCTGTTTTCATATATATAATTTTAAAATAAAATACTTTATATTTTTTTACAATTATAATATTTTCATAAAAATTATTTTTTAATAAAAATATTTTTTATTATTTTTATAATTATTTATAGTATGATGATTAATAAAAAATGACATATAATGACTTAAGAAAAGTTGAAAAATACTTGGGGATGATATGAGTTGGATCGTATCTAAGCTAGGCTTATCTACGTCATGATCCACTCATTAATTATTTAATTTTTATTTTGATCACATAACTATTATTTATTTTAAATCACACTTAATTTATATTTTGGTTCTATTTTAGTCATTTATCTTTAAACATTTAGCGGTTATGTTGACGTGTATTATAAGATAATGTCATATCATGGTTGAAAAATAAAAAATGTCATGTTAACATCATTATTAATTTTTTAATGACGGGTGATCAAAATAAAATTAAAATGTAAGTTAACTATACTTTTGAAAAATTAATAGTTGAGATACTAAAACATAAATTAAGTAATAGCGGGTGAATGAACAATTAGTTTATCCTAATAAAAAACATGTATGAATTATTTAATATATTTTTTCTAGATTTAATCCATATATAATTGTTAGAGTATTATGTTTAAACTAAAAAATATATTAATTATTTTAGATAAAATTTTTGTTATGTTTACATTAGACTAATCTATAAAATTTTTCTGAGTTCGCCATTTGATAAATATGGTGAGGTGATTGATCTTTCATCCCTAACAAGAGAAGCAAGGGAGGAAATAAGTTTGGCTTTGTTCGCTTCACCAGATTGGAGGATGCAAGGAAGGCAATCTTCTGTGTTGATAGATCTTGGATTCGAGATAACAAAGTTAGAGTTTTCATGGCAAGATTTCAATCTCTTGATGTTTTCTGGAGAAAGAAATTTTCTGTTTCTAAACCAGTTGAGGCCAAGAGTAGAGTGGAGGACGCTATTCATGTTGAGGCTCCCATTGTCGATGTTATTGATGATGATAAGCTTTTAACTCTTAGAGATAGTTTGGTAGTTTGGTGCAAAAAATTTATCAAAATGAAGGAGTTGACTAATATCATGCATAAGGTAGGCATACTGAGTCCGAGAATTATGAGATTAAGTGGATTAGCAATTTTAATCATATTCGAAGATGAAGAGAGTATGAATTTTACCCTGAATAATCAGAGTGAGGCGATGCATTACTGCTTTGACAAAGTGGAAGTGTGGTCGGAAAAATCTGAGTGCAGCAGTCGAAGGGCATGGTTATCTTGTAAAGGGATCCCTCCATTTGTGCAGAGTCGTTCAATCTTCAGTAACATTGCAGGAAATGAGGAGAGCTCATCTCCATTGAGGAAGGAACCTTAAATCCTGGCTCGTTGGATAGGGCTTTGTTTCAAGTTATTACGAGATGTCAAGCTCGAGTGGAAGAATCTATTGAATTGATAGTCGGGATGAGATTTTTACAGTATATGTTTCTGAGTTCGAACCTTGCTTCAACCCAGAATCTGTCTGGGAAGATTTGATGTTGTTGGATAAGGCAATTGACTATCCGGTTTCCACGGTGGGTGAGCTCGTTAGGGCCTCACCAGAAAAGCCTCCCTAGTTGGAGGCTTGTGCCGAATGATTTTCATTCTATTGACTCCATTCATATGGAGGAAGTTCAGGCAGAGAATCGAGCGCTCATAGTCATAGATGGCTCGTGTGCTGGTGATGAACCGTGGCCTTCAGTTGCTGAGAAAGCAAGTGCAGGTCCTCGTCTCGATGAGGCATGGGCTGAAGAAACAGATTCCCAGGCAGTACGTAATGGGGCAGCTGCGCATGGTGTAATTTATCAGAGGAATGGCAATACTATTGCTTTGGAGGAAGTTAATTTGGCGAAAGTGGTACCTAAAGTGGAAGTGTGTGCTGGTTTCGATGGTAAACCGTTGGAGGGGTCGATTTTGCCTACGGATAGGTTTAAGAACAAGGTTGCTTTTGTTGATACTTGTCAGTCGAGTGGCAATTCTAATTTTTTGGTGGATTTTAGTAAGGCGCACGTGGGTCCTATTGCGGCATTGGGTGATGGGCTCGATGTTAATGCGTTTGATGGGTTTAAGAGCAAGGTTGTGCATGTTGATATTTGTCAGAGGAGTGGCAATTAATGCTTTGGAGGTTTTTAATATGGCACGCGTGGAGCTGATTTGGGTGATGGGCTCGAGGATAATGCTTTGGAGGTAGTAAGAAGGGTGCACGTGGGTTATGGGGTAGAATTGGGTGCTGCTCTAGAAGGAAATGCGCTCGTTGAGCCGTTTGTGCCTAGTGTTGGGTGTTCGAATATAGGAATTGCCGATAGCATGTGGCGCATGAAGTTTGATGCCCAGACAATGCGTAATGGAGTTCCTGCACATGTCTTTCTTAGTCAATTGAGTGGTTTTAATGCGTTGGAAAAAGTGGATAGGGCGCACGTGGGATGTAAGTTGGAATTGAGTGCTGTTTTAGATGGCAATGTTTTGGAGTTGCCATTTGTGCCTTTGGATGGGCTTTCGAACAAGTCCATGGTCGACAGCTTTGGGTGTTTGGCTTCAAACGGTGATGTAGATCCTAGGCCTTTGAAGGATCCGAACATAGAATTGTTATCAGTCAGAACAGTGGAAGAGAAGCCTTTGTCTAAGTCTTTTGTAACGGATTTGTCAGTTTATTCAAGTGAAAAGGTGTTGACCAATAGGATTTCAAGGAAGCAGAAGAAATTCGGCTCGCAATTGGATATTCAGGACAAAATCCTTTCAAAAGCTGAGAAACAAAAAAGAGATCGAGCGTTGAAGAGATTCAATTGTTGAAATTTGCTCTAAATTTCTCTGAAATATGGTAGTTCTCTATCAGACTCGGATTTAAAGAAAAGGTGGGCTGCTTTTGTTGGGAAGGAGTAACACTGTCTTTAAGGTTGAATACTGTTAGTAAGTTAGTGTTTGTTCTCCGGTCACAAGATTTACGTTGAGTTCTGGTGTGTAATTGTCGGGAATGCATGCAGTCTTAGGTTCTGTTCTCTGTGATCTTTCGCTGAAATTAGGTCTATTGGCTCTTAAGGATTGTTTATGCTATATATGCATGCTGGGTTGAAGATTGATGAAGACATGGTGTATGTAGTGATCAGCAGTTTTGGTGATCTGGGTTTCTGCTGCTGTCTTCGGATTGTACTTTCTGCCGCTGTGTTTGCCTGATGTTTGTTTCTGTTGTCATTTCTAATCAAATTTCTTTCCGTCGTTTGATATATTTGGGTTACGTGTGAGTTTTGTTGTGGTTTGGGGTATATAGTGTTTGTTGCTATGGGGTATCTTTGTAATACTTTCACTAAATATTATTAAAATATTATTAAAGTATTCGTTTTCAAAAAAAAAATTTAAAAAATTAAAAAATATTATTAAAATTACCACTAAATATAAAACGTTATAATATTATATCATATGAACTTATTGATCATAAACCCGAAAACGATCCTATCCAAAAAAACCCAACCTGAATCTTATATTTTAAAATAAAAATTGATTCAGCCGAATCGGGTTGAGTCAAAACCGGGTGAAAATACGTGCTACAAAAAGGGGCAATTGCCATTTGCCAGAAGGGTGTCATACAATTCGCCTACATTATCTCGTTGTTTCCCACCAATAAACAAACTATTGGAACTGAAAAATCAGAAGTAGAAGAAGCAACAACAGATTGGAAGACATGTCCGCTGCTGCCACAGATTCGTACACCAAAGTTTTTGGGTTTGGAAGCTACAGCACCGTGCTTCAAAAGGTGGACTCAGCACCCACTTGTTCAGTGCCTGTCCCACCCCAAAGCCTCTCCTAATTGCCACACCTTCTGAACCTGGAGAATTCCACTACTCATCTCCTCCATGGTTACCTTCTTTACAATTCTTTCTACTCTCAGCTCCTCCAGCATGTTGCTTCCCATGGCTTCATTGCTATTGCTCCTCAGGTATATAGTAATAGTCCTTTATCTTGCTTCAAAATTTACTTCTAATTCACATACCTTGGAGGATCATCATGCTTGTTTTAGTTTTAGTTTGGCATAATACCAGAATTAGCACCAACGTTATTAAAAACAGTTGTTTGGTTCATATTTATTTTTTGAATTATGCTTTAGTTTCCTGATAATCATGTATTTTTCTGCAAATTTTCTTTGAAATTAGTGTGAAAAGCTTCAAACTGTGCTGGCTCCTTGTTCAGTTTACTTAGCTAGTAAGGCAAACCCTTGTGCTGTCTTATTATGGCGATTTTCAAACTAGCTCGATTATGATGTGACTTATAAATGATATGTGAGCCGTTGTGGTCCCGACTCCAGATAATTCATCTGATTTCCGCTTTGTCGCCTTGCTACTTCCCATCCGATTAATTTACAACTCGTGATTCTTCTTAATGGATTGCTTCTTAATTGATATTCCAACAGCTGTACACCGTGGCTGGACCAGATGCAACCGATGAGATTAAGTCCACGGCTGCAATAACCAATTGGTTGTCCAAAGGAGTACTCCAAGGGTTGCTTCCACGGATGTTCGGCCGTGCTTAAGCAAGCTTGCACTTTCTGGTCACAGTAGAGGAGGCAAAGTCGCTTTCGCACTCGCTCTGCAGAAAGCAATGACCACGTTAAAGTTTTCGGCCTTAATAGGCGTAGACCCTGTCGATGGAATGGATAAAGGGAAACAAACGCCGCCTCCGGTACTCACCTATGTTCCGCATTCATTTGATCTCGATATGGCAGTGATGGTTATCGGTTCGGGTCTTGGTGAAGTGAGAAAAATCCCTTGTTCCCACTTGTGCTCCCAAGGGAGTTAACCATGAAGATTTCTTCAAAGAATGTAGGAAACCGCTTGTCATTTCATTGCCAAGGACTATGGTCTCTCGATATGTTGGACGATGAGACTAAAGGATTACGAGGACGTTTGTCGTATTGTTTGTGCAATAAGGAAGGCTAGGGAGCCGATGAGAAGGTTTGTTGGAGGAGTTCTTGTTGCTTTCTTGAAAGCTTATCTCAATGGAGACAACATCGACTTGATTGCCATAAACATGGGCATGAAACCGCACCGGTCGAACTTAAAACAATCGAATTTCTTGTTTAAACACACGTAAAGCACATGTTTACAACAAGATCTTATAAAATATTTTCACTGGTTTGCCTTGCTTGTAATTGTGATTGATTCCATGGTAGTTTTCTCATCAAGAAAGGTGGTGGTTTTGGCATGGGAAGGTTTTCTATCTCCCTGCTAAGCATCAAAGCAAACCATGACATAGGTGGCCTATCTTTCGCGAAGTTCTGCACACACAGCAGGCCCACATGAATGCATCTGAAAATTTCCTTGTGACAACTTGGATCCGATGAGATCGACGTATCTATCAATTCCGAAACCCGGCCTTCGCTCCACAATTTCCATGCCTGAAAAAGCACAAGGTTAAGGCCTTGGAATCTTAAGGTTTTATTGCTAATAATGAAAATGTTTAGAATAGTTACACTTACGTATCCCAAAAGGCTCTGTGAATGCTTATCTTCCTGGAAATTTGAGTTTCTTCTTCCACTAACAATCTCCAATGTCAATACGCCAAAGCTAAAAACATCTGATTTTCTGAAAATTGCCCTTTCATTGCATACTCGGGGGCCATAGCCACTGCACTTAATCATTACTCATGAGCAAAATGAAAACCATTTAAGCCAAGATGATTAGATATATATATATATATATAACAACATTAAGGATAGCTTACTATGTTCCGAAACCCTGTTAGTATTTGCTTGACTCTCCTTGCTGCAAAATATCTTTGCTATACCAAAATCAGAAATTTTTGGATTAGTTCTTCATCTAACAAAATATTACTTGCTTTTAGATCTCTATGAACAATCTGCAATCTTGAGTCCCTATGAAGATAGAGAAGTCCCCGACTGGTTCCTTGTATGATGTTGAAACGTTTTTTCCAATCAAGAACTTTTCGTTTCTCTGAATCAAAGAGAGAAACGTCCAAGCTCTTATTTGGCATGTATTCGAAGGCCAACATCCTTTCTTCCCCATCAATGCAGCACCCAAGAAGCCTTATGAGATTTCGATGTTGGAGTTTGAAATCACCGTCGCCTCGTTCATGAATTCTTCCAGCCCCTCTCCTGACGCACTGGAAAGCCTTTTCACTGCTATTCCTGCCCATCGTGGAGCTTTCCCTACAATGTGAAACATTTAGATTTTCAATCTATGGGGCTGTTTAATGATATTAATCTTATTGATGGACATTACCTTGTATACTAGTCCAAAACCTCCTTTCCAAGCACATTTGTTGGATGGAAATTGTTTGTTGCAGTGACTAGCTTCCCAAAATCCAGTTGTTGAGGCTCCTGGAATTGACTCCACTTTGGGATTTCCCAAGCACGTTGTGAGAGAAAAGTTCTGGACATGATTCACTTTCTTTAAATGATCTTCATTTCCTCTCCTTGTAATCCTCCATCAACGAATAAACAGAAGATGACACCAATAATTGTTGCTGTAACTATTCCTGCTATTAGGCCTCTTCTTTTACCTATAAATTGAACCTGGTATAAGTATTTTTATAGATTACCAAAAGCGGAGAAATCGTTCCTTGCAGTCGCTGGTTCCGAAGATCGATTTCGGTAATGTATTCTCTTGGTTGCATTTCACAATGACCAATTCCAACATGCATCATTGCCTTTCCAACCTAAGGACAACTTATAAGGATACATCCAAGCACTTGCAATCTCAAGCAACATTGTAACCTGAAAATCACAGGGGTCTCCAGTATCCGTGCAGTAGTTATTATAAAGAACCATGGAAACACGTACGAGCATAAAAGAAGGGAAGGACCCTGCAACATGTTATGATCAATTAAAATTAATTTCAAACTCGAATGTGAACCGAGAGATCGGGCACACTCCGGTGAAGTTATTGTACCGGAGTTCTAATACTCGCAAGCGTTTGCAATTAGTTAAATCCGGGATGGTGCCTGTAAACTGATTGTATCCTAAAGCAAAATTTGCAAGCTTCTGCAATTAGATAAATCCGGGATGGTGCCTGTAAACTTATTGTTTCCTAACCCAACCGTAGACAAAGAATTCATGTTTGATAACATATCAATGGTTCCTGTTAGCCCTACTTCTGATCAAATAGATGCAATTCTTGAATCTGGGATCTCCAAGAGATGGTGGCAGAGAACCAGTCAAGTTATTTTCTTCAAGGCTGAGAGTTGTTAAGCTAAAGAATCGAAAATATCGGGAATGGATCCTTCCAAATTTGTGTTATAAGCTGAGAACACTGAGAGATTTCGGAACTTGGTGAATTCAAGGGGGATCATCCAGGTACCAGAAATGGATTCTGGCCAAGCATCAAAACCTGCAAATTGTTCGAAAGTCCTTGAAAAAATCCCGGGGGATTGTTTTGAACTGTTCTTCATTAGGTAGAGTTTCTTCAGAGAGGGAGTTTGTTTAAACGAGGAAGAGGACCAGTTAACTTGTTCCTTGAAAGACGAAGGACTTGAAGGTAAGGGAAAGGAGGGAATTCGGATGGCAAAGAATCACTGAGAGCCATGTCGTTAAGATCAATCTCTATAACGTGCATGGAACTGGCGCATTTGACACCGTGCCATTTGCAGTAGGAAGACGAATTGGTCGACCAAGTACGCGGCAGAGGACGAAGAGCCGCGGCAAGCTTGTCCATGGAACCAGAGTCGTCATCACCGCTGCAGTTAACCGAAAGGAGAGAAAACACTAGAAATAGAAGGAAGAACCTGAGAATTTTGAAACTCATGCTGAGGATGACTTCCAAAATTGAGTTTGTATTGATATACTGTCAATTTTTGTTTTCAAGGATCTTTATCTTATAATATCAATGATGGGAACTTCAAATAATTCAAGTGATGTCTAGTGTGGAATGATTGAATCTTGCAGTCGGCAGAGATTATGTTTTATTGTCAATTTCAATGATCATAAATCAGGCAAGCTTTGTTTTTCTTTTGTTTTTCTGGGCTAAAAAACAAGCTTTAAGCAATGTTCTTGCTGTCCATATGACTAATCGTTTAAGATTGTTGCCGAACTTCGCATAATGTTTTTTTAGTCTCGACTATTAAAAGTACGAAATGGTTATTTGAATATAAGATTTATTTTGTTGAGTATCCTAACTATTAAAGTTACAAATGATCATGACTATTTATGTTCTAAATCGTCATTTTCTATAAAAACTAACAATAATCTGAATTGAACATTAACCTACTAATTAGAATATAATAAATTATTTAATAATGTCTACTAACAATCGTGCTTTGAAACACTCAAGAAATAAAAAATAGCTCCAGATTTTGGATTAAATAGAAAGTGCCTCTCTCTATAACAACGATGCTTCCGAGGTATTCTTAGGTGGAAAGGGACTATTTTGCTGTTTAAGAAATGAAAAATATTATCTATTGAATCTATGTACATTTCAATTTAAATTAGGAAAATATTAGTTCAATGACATAATGTGAACGAGAGTCGATAATAAAATATAGTTAGAATAGTTTAGGATAAATATTATTATGACTTAGTCAATAGATTAACGTCTAACTCAAACGTTCATCAATTTTTAACAGGAAAGTACCAATTTAAAACATATGAATAATCAAACGATCATTTTGTAACTTTAATAATTGAGAAACTCAACAAACAATATCCATATATCATTTGTGTACTTTATTCAAAAATTAAATATGTAACAGAGTTTATATTTTTTAAAATTTTAATTTTTTTTTACAAATTAAATGTCATATTATTTTAATTTCAAAATTTTATTTTTCTTATTCAATTCAATTTCAAGTCAATTGAGGATCTGGATAATAAAAAAGTAAACTAATTTTTAAATAATATATAGTTTTATTGTTTTTAGTAATTTCATCCTTAATCTTTAACATATTAAGGTAAACTATACATTAGTACCTAAACTATTAGTTTTAGTCCGTTTAGTATCTAACTTTCAATTTTTCAAAAGCATATTTAATGTTTAGTGTTTCATTTCATTTTAATACCGTCGTTAAAACTTAACGCGTTTACCTAAACTATCAGTTTTGGACCATTTAGTACCTAAATTTTTATTTAAAAAAAAATAACGTTAAATTTTGAATGGGAGTACTAAAATGAAAAAACTAAAATTTTTAACGACAATGTACTAAAATGAAACAAAAACTAAACTTTAAGTATGGTTTTGAAAAAAATGAAAGTTTAGGTACTAAAATGGATCAAAACTGATAGTCTGAGTACTAAATGCATAATTTCCCATAATTAATAATAAAAATATCTTTTTCAATAAACTATATTTAAATTTTTTTAAGGGACGCACGAACCAAACGAACTCAGTAATAAATGAATTGCTCTTATTTCATTGGCTCTTGGGTTCAAACACCAAGAACGCCAAGGAAATGAGTGTTAAATCTCAAATGATTGAGAGTTACCATTAAACATATAATAACTTTTACGGTTGTACTTATCATAGATTAATAAAAAAAAAATTAAGGGGCAAATTTATAGAAAAAAGTAGGTCTACATTTAATAATAATTTTGTTGGCTTAATACACTTTTTTGTACTTAAACTATACGTTAAAACAATTTAGTGACTAAATATTTTTTTTACTAACAACAAGTGTCTAACTTTCCAAAATTACACTTTTAGGTGTCGGGACTGTAACGACCGTTAAATTTGACTGTTACCTGACACGTGTCATACATTTAAATTTCAAAAATTATTTTATTTAAAAAAACTTAATATTATAATTAAAAATACCGCAAAGGATCACCAGATTTCTAGATTTTTCGTTGATATTTTACGATGATTTTGTCGGTTACAGACAATCGTACGTTACACGACAACCACCGTTGAATTCCTCATCTTGCTCCAAACAAAATCTGACTGATGTTGACTCTTTGCCGATGGAGTTGAGGGGATGGGAGGGAGAGGAACAGCGAGGTTTGATTTTTTTTTTAATTTTTTTTTCTTTTTCTTAAAAAAATAATATTTTTATTATTAAAAAATATAATGGTAGATATCTAAAAATGTAACGGAGAAAACGTTAGACACCTATTGTTAAAAAAAAATTTCTTAAGCACCAAATCATTTTAAGGTATTGTTTAGGCGCTAAAAAAAAGTATATTAAGTCAATTTTTTTTGAACAATTTCTACTTCTGGGGGGGGAAGAAAATGTTTGCTCCTAGTGGGTAACCTAGAGAAGAATAGAGGTCTCATCTAAAGTTAAGACATAGTCCAACATTTTCAAATTAAAAATAGTATACGATCAAAATTTACTAAAATAAAGTATCCAGAGTAAATTTTAATTAAGAAATTTAATAAATATGCAATTCTTTATGTCTCCTAATTTCCTTGTATTTTCCAACATAAATCTTACACCACTATCTTAGAAAATATTGTCAATGGTTAATATTATTTGGCTTGTTTGTAGTTGTGAGTGGTGTTTGTCAGGTTTTTCATCAAAGAAAGGAGGTTTTCTATCTCACTGCTAAGCATTGAAGCCACCATAGTCATGTCTGGCCTACCTTTCACAAAGTTTGCACACACAGCAGTCCCACATGAATATCTTTGTTATACCAAAATCTGAAATTTTGGATTTAGTTCTTCATCTAGCAAAACATTACTTGCCTTCAGATCTCGATGAACAATTCTCTCGAGTCTCTATGAAGACAGAGAAGTCCTCGACTGATTCCTACTATGATGTTGAAAAACGTTTTCTCCAATCAAGGAGTTTCTGTTTCTTTGAATCTGATTGAATATCACCAGCATGAATGTGTTAGGTAGGTTGGATTTAGGTTCACTACCGATCTTTTGGACAGTAATAATGAAAAAAGGGTATCTAACCAAAGAGAAAAACATCCAAGCTCTTGTTTGGCATGTATTCATAGACTAACATCTTCTCTTCCCCATGAATGCAGCATCCAAGAAGCCTTACAAGGTTTCGATGTTGGAGTTTCGAGATCACCGTTGCCTCGTTCATGAATCCTTCGAGTCCCTGTCCTGATGCTCTTGAAAGTCTTTTCACTGCTATTTCCTGCCCATCTTGGAGCTTTCCCTACAATGTTGAAACATCTAGATTTTCAACCTATTGGGTTGTTTAATGACCTTAATCTTGTTGATGGCCATTACCTTGTATACTAGTCCAAAACCTCCCTTTCCAAGCACATTTGTTGGATAGAAATTGTTTGTTGCAGTGACTAGTTTCCCATAATCTAACGGTTGAAGCTCCTGGAATTTGACTCCACTTTGTGATTTCCCAAGCACATTGTGAGGGGGAAATTATGGACATGATTCATCTTTCTTTGAATGATCTTCATTTCATATCCTTGTAATCCTCCCTCCAACAAAAATATAGAAGATGACACCAATAATTGTTGCTATAACTATTCCTGCTATCATGGCTCTTCTTTTACCTGTAAATTGAACCATGACATAAGATGATATGTACAAAATCCAACAAGAAACATGAAATTGAATATGATCAAACAAATCGAAGTAGATTCGGTGTCATACATACCTTTGGAGGAGAATTCGACGTGTTGTTTTCGTTATTCCGTTCGGTGCATCGGCAGCTGTGTTCGGAATTAGCAAATCATTTCCATTGTTATTAGCTTCACCGAGGGGTGCAAAACTAGGAATAATCCAGAGAGATTGTTGTTGGAAACATCAAGGAGTTTGAGATTAGGTAACCTGGTCAAGCTCTCAGGGATAAATCCAGTCAAGTTATTGTCATTTAGACACACATACTCCAACTTAGTTAGATCACCAAATGCTGGAGAAATTGTTCCTAGAAGTTCCTGGTCCCGGAAATCGACCGTGGTAATATTTTTCTCCCGGTCGCATGTCACGAATGAGCAATTCCTACATGCATCATTCCTTCCCAAGCTAAGGATAACTTATAAGGATACATCCAGGCTCCAGTCGTAACCGAAAATCGCAGGGGTCTGCAGTCTCGGTGCACTAATTATTAGCGAAAAGACTGACGTACTTCGTGACGGTTATAGAAGGACAACGACCCTGCAACCTGTTTTTGTTAACAGAAATGACTTTTAAACTAGGATGTGAAATTAGAGGCCAGGGGAAGACTCCTATGAAATTATTGTACTGCAGATCTAATGTTTCCAAGGTTTCGCAATTCGATAAATCCGGGATGCTGCCGGTAAGTCGATTGTATTGAAGCCTAACCCTGGACAAACAAGTCATGTTTGATAACACATCAATGGTTCCTGTTAGTCCAACCTTCTGCATACGAAGGTTCAAATATTTAATCTTGGATTTCGAAAAAGAGGGTGGCAAAGATCCTGTCAGGTTATTTAAATGAAGGCGCAGATTTGTTAAAGCGCCTAGAGAACCGAAAATGTCTGGAATGGAACCTTCCAAATTTGAACTATAAGCAGAGAATGCTGTGAGATTCCGGAACTTGGAAAATTCAAGGGGGATCATCCAGGTACCAAGAAATGGATTGTCACCAAGGTTCAAAACCTGCAGATTCCCAGTAAGTCCTTGGAAGAATCCTGGTGGGATTGTTTTGAACTTGTTCTTGTTCAGATAGAGTTTCTTCAAGAGAGGGAGTTTGGTCAAAGATGGGAGAGAACCAGTTAACTTGTTCATTGAAATATGATGGACATGGAGGGAAGGGAGAGGAGGGAATTCAGATGGCAAAGAACCATAGAGATTCTTGGCGTTGAGGTTAATCTGTAGAACGTGCATGGAACTGTCGCATTTGACACCGAGCCATTGACAGTAGGAAGACGAAGAATTGGTGGACCAGTTTTGTGGCAGAGGTTGAAGAGCCGAGGCAAGTTTGGCCATGGAAGCAGAGTCATCGTCATCGTTATCGCCCCTGGAGATAACCGAGAATAGAGAAAACAATAGGAAGAGAAGGAAGAACGAAGCTGAGAATTTTAAGAACGCCATGGATGAGGATCAATTGGTAGAGCCGAATGATATAAACTTGGCAATGCCGTTTTCTTTCTTAAATCCTTGTTGCCGGTCGAGATTCTTTGATCATAAATCCGGCTTGCCTTGGTTTTCTGGGATAATTGGCAAAAAGAACAAAGTAATGGTAATAATAAAAGTGCTTTGGGTTTTTTGAAATTGTATTTTGAAGCCCAATAGAACCCAAGTATTCAGTTTAGCCAATTTGATGGCCGACAATATAAGCCCCCAATAACCTAAGTCATTACTCACCGAAATATACTCTCTCCTATTTTACCCACTATACTTTTAATTTTTTAATTTTTTAATTTATTCATTGAACTTTCGAATTGCTCTTGTTTTGATCATTTTTAATTATTTTGTTATTATTTTTGTATGATATGACATTTTTTATTATTATTTAATATAAATAATTAAAAATATGGTCGGACTCCATCTTCGGCCATCTTTGTCCGTTGTAGATGGTGGACTTCGGTCCCAATTTCATTGGTTTGTTCATCTCGACCCCATGAGTCCGAATATGATAGTTGTTTCACTGAAAAATGTCTCAAAACTCGTGAATTTCTACTGAAACATTTTAACTTCCTCACTTTCAATCTCCAATTCGTGAACTTCGGAGCATGTTCCAACAAAATGGAGGTCGGATTCGGACTTAAGGTTTTGAGGCGAAGCGACCCATGAAATTTGAGACTAAACGACCACCATCTACGATGGTCAACAGCGACAATTCGAAAGTTCAATGAGTAAATGGAGGTCGGATTAGTGAACTTCTGTTTTTATTTTATATTTTCAATTATTTTATATTAAATAATAATATAAATGTTATGTCATATAGAAATATTAATAAAATAATTCAGAATGATCGAAACATGAGCAATTCGAAAGTTCAGTGAGTAAATTAGAAAAATTAAAATTACAGTGGGTAAACTAGGAGAGAAAATATAGTTTAGTGAGAAATGATGTAGTTTACCCTAAGTAAAAAACGTTGTGATGGGATGGGTTTGAACCTTCGAGTGGGGCGGCAAATCACAAAGCTGACAACAATGGTGCCGTGTGTCCTGCTAATGTTGCCGCTGTGGGTCTTGGCGTGGCCGGAGAAAGACGGCCTACGGCTAATAACGACACCACCCACACTCCATTATTTCAATCTTGTCGATTTGGAGATTTTGGTTTACCGACAAATCTCAAATACTGCCACCTGTAAATTAAGAACATCAAACCAGTTATAGTTTTTTTTTAAACGTAAATGGCATCGTTAAAATCTCCTCATAACTCGATTAAGTCGAGACTCAATCAAGATAGTAGAAGAAAAAAGGAATACGATTAAAATGGTGTAACATTTATTATTATTTTAACATAAATGGGCCTCGTTAAAAAAATAATCATGTTGATTACTTCACCTTTATATTAGGGTTTTATATGTAAACCCTTAGTATTGATGTTAGGATTAAATTCATGATGACTATAGGTAGGTTAATAGATTTAACTTTTACAATTCAGATGGATTTATAAGTTGCCGTATCAGTAGGTTATGGCTGGTTCTAGAGTATAAAATTTTATAAGTTTGTAAGAATTTTAATCGGGGAGGAGTTCCTCTAAAAGTTACGATATACAGAAAAGGTATCAATTTTGATATAATTTTCACTTTCACCATGATAATAATCCAAATAACTAATGATTTTCTTTCATCCTATTTATTCTTTTTAACGTACAAATAGTTACGTAATAGTACTTGAAGAGAAATTGGCATCCAAAGGAAAGAAACGATCTAAAAATGGAAATACTACTTGCTCTGACCAATTATGACGTTCACATGCAACTTCGAGGAAGGACGACTAATTTCCCTACACGAAAAGCCACGGCAAATAATAAGCCGATCCAAGACAACCTTCTCAAGCTGCTTCGTTTTTTTATACCCACCTTCAATTTGTTCTCATTAACACTCTTTCCTCGAACATTTCCTCTCCTTTTTCACTTATTCTCTTTCCATCACCTATAAATACCCTCCTTTTGTTCCAATCTTATCCATTAACACCATTAGGGTTTGTTTTGCACGCGTTGAATGGCGTCCCGAAACGGTGTCGTTTTCAAAGATTTTTTTCCATTCATGATCGAGAAGTTGGGTGCGGAAGGCTTCATGAAGGAGCTTTGCAACGGGTTTCGATTGCTTGCGGATGAGGACAAAGGGGTGATCACGTTCGAGAGCTTGAAGAAGAAGTCAGCATTGCTTGGGTTGCAAGACATGAGCGATGAAGAGGCCATGTGTATGTTGAGAGAAGGAGATATGGATGGGGATGGGGCTTTGAATGAGATGGAATTTTGTACACATGCTTAGGTTGAGTCCTGAGTTGATGAACACTTCCATGAAACTGTTGGTTGAAGCTATTCTCAATTTCTAGACCGTTTCACTGTAATAGTTCCTGCATCATTTTGTCTAAATAAAGGGAGCAAACTGGGTTGAAAGCGTTTGCATCCATAATATACAGCTATAAAATATGGTTTAGATTAATCAATAAATAAATCAGATACCAGTAATTGATTAAAAAAGTATTAAATGAAGTTGCCCATTTTACTTCAAAAACTATGCTCTAGAAAAATTCAAGGGGTTCAATTTAGTTGTAGAAAGTGGATAATATCTAAAAAAAAATAATCATATATGATGGAGGAGGCGAGTGTACATGAAGTTTATTTAATTTTTTTTTATAAGAAACATAGAATCATTCACTAATTGTCAGTTAGGTATACGCTTTAATAAAAAGATATACCAGAAAGAAAGAATTCCAGCATTCTTGATATGGTGATGAGTGTGGTAAAAGTATAGCATCTACCAAGAACTTTAGGGGACAAAAGCAGTTTTGCAATTTATTTTTGGGTAAATTATACATTAAATCATCCAACTATAGCCTTTTTTTTATTTCGACCACCATTTTTGAATTCTTGTCAATCATACGACTGAATTCTTGTCAATCATACCGCCAAATTATTTAAATGCATTCAATCATACCACTAGCCGTTAACATTTAACGGTAGTGATGACGTGACAGTTAATATAACTTGTATAACTACATATTTGATCCTCCATATTTTTACATTCTTTCAATTTAGTCCTAATTTAATTTAATTCAATAAATTTAATTCTCTAATCATATGACGACACATGTCATCATACGATTAGAGAGCTTTTTTATATAATTTTCTTTTATTTAATATAACATTTTTTCGTCCAACCAGATGGTCGGGTTAAAGGAAAAACAAATTTCGCTAATTTGAAAGGGTTGGGGTTTGAACCCATCCTACTTGGTGGAGGAGGAAAAACAAGCATTTCCATTGAGCCAAGCCCTCAATTGTGATAGGCTTACATTTTGTATAAAACCTATTGTGGCTACTGAAAGAAAAAGAAAAAGAAAGAAAGAAATCTACTTATTTAGGGACTTAAATCTAAGCAAACTATATGATTAGGGCACAATAATCACAAATTAATACAAAATTAAAAATAAATTTAAGATTTTTTTTACATTTTAAGACCAAATTTATTATTCTTTTTCATAATTATAATTTAATGATTTTAATTTTTAGATATGAGTCGATTAATAAAAAATTATGACATGTGTCGTCATATGATTAGAAGATTAAATTAGGATTAATTGAAAGAAGTATAAATATCGAGGATCAAATGTGTAATTATAACAATTTTATTAACTACCATGTCATCACTTCCGTTAAATGTTAACAGCTAGTGGATGCATTTAAATAGTTGGGTTGTCTGATTGACAATAATTCAAAAATGGTGGTCGAAATGAAAAGGGGTTATAGTTTAGTGGTCTCTTGTATAATTTACCCATATTTTTTGAATCGATGTCTTACATAAAAATGTAGAATACAAGATGTTAAATGAAGCATGAAGAATAATAAATCAGAATTTAGCTATCCCAAGATTTTCGGATTGTTGACACCGTTTTTCGCCCTGGTGGGGAAAGACCGGTACCGTAGGGGGTTTTTCTTTGAAAAGAATTTTGAAGTGTGAGGAGTCGTCACAAATTATTTTAGGTGAGATGGGACACCATAAAAACTGACTGATTTTAATAAAACGTTTATTTTTTTTATCAAAATACCAAGTTTTAAGGTCTGTGAAATTCCAGAAATCGAGTTTGGGAGTTAGTTACGCGTGGGGAAGGATTAGCACCCCCACAAGCGCCCAAAAAATTGGTACCTAGTTGATTACCCTATATTTAGAATCCAAAATTTTGAATTCAAACTTTATTTAATTTAAAAATCATTACGAATGCAAAGTTGAAAAGGGTATCATTTATTAAGGTCGATAGCCTTCGCCCCCTAGCATGAATGCGAGAGATCAAATTGTGCCCAATAATCGAATATTACTCGATATTTTAGAAATCATGATGCGTTTTTAAAAGGATGTCGACCTATTTCGGGAGCTTGTGGGAGATACCATTATTCCCTAATAAGTGAACATTGCCTTAAGTTTAAAAATAAAATGCAATTAAACAAATTTTTATTCATCCTAATTAACTAAGGGTAATTAAGGCTCTCTCTATCCTAAAGTGTTGAATTATGAGAATTAAAGAACCTAAAGGCATAAACCTAGAAATATAGGCTCTAATATTAGCCCTATTTGATTTTTAATCAATTATTGAATCAAATAACCGAGGTGGTCCTTGAGCATTTAGGCGAGGGTCGACCCGAATTATTCCCTAAATTAATAGGACTATATTGTAATCTAGCTAAAAGTGGAGGCTCTATTTAACCTATTTGATTATGTCAATATTAAGGTCTAATTGAAGCTTAGGGACTAAAGGGTCAAAGACCTAAAAACCGAGTTCTTAGAGACTAGAAGTTTAAGGACCTAAATCAATAATACCTAAAGTTTATGGACTAATTAATAACCAAAATCCTAAGAATTATAAATTAACCTATTAAAAAGGAATTGAATTAAAAGTGTTTTTATAGAAAATATCGATGATTAACAAGTTTTAAAAAGTTGATCAATCGATTCGAGTAATCGAACATCTTGAGCGTAAACTCGACTCGAATTGCTCCCTAATTAATAACTAGGGTGTCATCCTGATTCTATGTCTGATTTGATTTATTAACCTAATCTAAGAACGAAATCCAAAAGGCCTAAAAACTATGAAATATTAAATCAACTAATAAACTTAATCAAATAAATAAAAAACAAAAAACATAACATAAAAAATAAAACAAAATAAACATAAATATCAGGATCAAATTGCTTTAATATCAAACTAAGCTAAAAAAATATTAATTAGACATATGATGAGGGCTAAATTAAAGCAAATTAAAATTCAAGGGCTAAATCTAAACAAAATAAAAAATAGTTTAGGGACTAAAATGCAAAAACATGAGAAAATTATAGGGACTAAAAGATAATTATCTATTTTATTTAAGCCTAAAATAACCTATTAAACTAAAATAGAAAAACTACAAAATTAGTCCACACAAATTAAAAAAATTAAAAAGTCACTACACATGACCAAAGTGTAAAAACACGCTAAACTTAGAGGACCAAACAGTGTGTCGCGACCGTCTTTCAGTTGGGCCCGAAATTGGGCTTCGAATTAGATTAAATGAATTGAAGTCACCACCGACCACTTTAAAACGAATTAAGGTGGGTCGAACACCATCTTACCTGATCTACGTTGTACCAGAAACGTGTCGGGGCGGGAGTCGGTTACGGCAAGGAATGATTAGCACCCTTGAACCGCCCTTTCGGTACCAATTAATTTATCGATTGTCTTTAATTGCGAAAATTAAAAACTTAAATTGAAATTTAAAAATCCTATTCAAATTACTTACCTTTGATTGGTTGGAAAAAAAAGTCGAAAATGTTAGATAAGAAATAACAAACAACTATTAAATAAATCAACATTGTCTTCATTTCTTTGAAACCAAATTATGCAATCAAACAATCGATATTGACCTAATTATGCTAATAGGTTAATTAAGGTTTCGTCTAACTAAAGTGTCAAATTATGGATTTAGATGACTTAATAAAGCTTATCTTAAAATTGAGGCTCTAAATATTCATGCTAAATAACTTTTGATATTTTAATCGAATAATAAAAAACCTCAAGCATAAGCAAAAACTATTTTAAGAAATTCCCTAATTATTCAAAATGATTACCTAATAAAGGAAGGCTGATAGTTTTGAATCACAGTCAAGTAACCTCCAAAATTAAGGCTAAACTAAGTACCATGGAATCACGAGCTAATCTAGAAATTAAGATTACCAAGTTTAAAGGGGACAAGTACATGGAAACTCAAAATAAAAGTAAAGTAAAAAATATATCATGGCTAAAAATAAAAACTAATAAAAGAATAAGGAACAAAGACATGCATGAATCAAGTATATTCCATATCAACACAAATGGCTTAGATCACGCACTACTAAACGAAAATGAATTAAAAAAAAACATAGAATCAAGACGTAAATTTAAATAAATTAGAAGGTTCAAAATAAAACCAAAAAAAACCAAAACTTAAACATAGCCAAAGTGAAAACACTACAAAAGATTGAACCTTCCTCAAACCAATATCCCACATTTTCTAAACATGGATTTCTCAACCTTTACATACACAAAACTCGTGTGCCTTACCCATGAATTTGGTTTTTGCTTGACAGCTTGGTTCCTGGTTAAGCTTTGAAAAACCTCTATAATGCTTGCTAATACAAAACTTGGTATCGCCCCTTGATAGCCTTGCCAGCTGTTCTAAAAAGGCATCAACCCTCTCTCTCACTTCTAATCTCCTGAGATCCAGATAAGATTCAAGTGCTTTAGCTGGAACTGTAATTCCTCTTTGATCGAACTACTTCCATTTCTTCTTTCTTTTTCTATGAGCAGCTTGGATGAGTAAGCTTACGAACGACGTTTTCGTTATTTTCCCTTTGATTTCTCTGTGTTTTTTCCCGAATACTATGTATAATTCTCGTATTTTTCCCCCTATCTTGTGTATTTCCATGAATATTTGTAGCGCTAGATTTCAATCCAGTTTTAGACTCCCATTAGGACTGAAATTACTGACTTGGTTGTTCTTCTGCTTGAGTGGGTACCGAGAATTTCGGTTTGTTGGAAACGGCCGGAACGGGCGAGGAGTCTTCGAAGGAAGGAGTTGCGGCTGGAACGGCACCTAATTGTTTCGGGTCAAACTTCAGTGGACTCGGTCTCGGGTCAGGCTCCGGATCCAGGTCTGTGGGGCTCTACTTGTACTTGGGCTGCTGGATTTGAATGTGTAACACTTGTATTTGGGTTTTGGCCTTATTCTATAAATGAATGAAAAAATAAATTAATATGTATACATAATAAAATATATGCTATATAATTATAGTATATAACATAGTATGTATATATTATATAAAATAATACATATACATTATATACCATAATTAATAACACATTGACTATATATTATAAATTAATATATAAAAGTCGGACGAAAATGTGTGTCGACACAGTGAATAACCCAAAAATTACAAAGCAGCAAAGAAAAGGGAAAATAACAGTTTTAAACCCTACAGGTGATAAGAATACAAAAACACACTAAAGTTAGAGGGACTAAACAGTGAATAAGTCAAAAATTACAAAGCACGTAAGGAAAAAGGAAAATAACATATTTGGTATCTACAGATGACCAAAATGTAAAAACACGCTAAACCTAGGAGACCTAAGCGTGATTTTATCCTAAACTATTTGAAAATGTGTGTCGACACAGTGAATAACCCAAAAATTACAAAGCAACAAAGAAAAGGGAAAATAACAGTTTAAACCCTACAGGTGACCAGAATGCAAAAATACGCTAAATTAGAGGGACTAAACAGTGAATAAGCCTAAGGAAAAGGGAAAATAACATATTTGGTCTCTACAGATGACCAAAATGTAAAAACATGCTAAACCTAGGGGACCTAAGCGTGATTTTATCCTAAACTATTTCTATATATACCAATTTTTGTTCTTTTTTATATCATTTTAACCATCAAACTGGAAAAAATGCTCTCCCCTCTCACCTCTTTCCCGCCGGCCACCTCAAATCCTTCTCCGGCCGCTGTCCGGATGCCGTTCTGGCCGCCTCACGTGACGATTGAGACACCCAAAACAACCCAAAATGATCGAAAATCCTAGATCTACTAGCCTATGCTCTATTTAGAGCTAAAACTACCAAAAACACTCATAAACTACTCAAAACTACCCTAAACCTTTTGGTTTCCTCGGACTCCGGTGACATTCGACGAAGCCTCCCCGACTCAGGTAAACTCGGGTCTACTATTTTCTTTTTATTCTTTTCTATTTTATTTCATAAAAAGGACTTGGATGGTTGTTATTCTAACTGAAAAAGAACTACTTTTTTGCTGCTATTTGAAACCTAAAGTGGGTTTCTACTCAAGTTATTACTGTTTTTTTTAATGAAACTAAAAACGTTGTGGTTTATTCGAAAACTAAAAAGATTTTTTTTGAGATTTGAAACTAAAAGCATAGAAGAACAAGAAATACTACTCGAAATTTTTTTAAAAAAAAGAAAAATAATTACCTTGAATATTTCAGTTTATTGCTTGGAAAAACGAAAAAACCAGAGAGATTTTACAGTGTTTAATGCTCGGGTTTTATACCCATTTACAAGGAAAATTGAAATGATAATTTTTTGTCTCTTGCTTGTTGTCTCTGCAGGAGTTGCGTTGAGTGTGGAGCTTAGGTGGTAGTGAAGTGCGTGGGGAATTCCTCTGTCACTGGGGCAGAAAACGGTGGTGTTGATTGGGGGGATTGGGGTAGCTACCCTAAGGTTAGGGTTAGACCCGAGTCGAGTTTAGTTTGGACCCTGGGTGGGGTCCTGGTTTGGGTATTTGGGTTGGGTTGGTTTGGGTTGGGTTGGTTTGGGTTGGGCTTGAGGCCCGTTTGTAAATGGGGTATGTAGAAAAAATGATGATTACACGAATGCATCATATATGTTAACATTTCTAAATATATAAGAAAGAAATTCGATAATAGATGAGAGAAAAAATATGCAATAGTTATAAGGCCCGTTGTCCCCTAAACTATACACTTTTTATCGAATTGTCTCTTAAAATATTTTTCGGGATGTTTTGTCCCATGAAATTTAAATCGTTATCTCATTTACCCAATCATTAACTCTGTTAAAAAATATAAGGGTAAATTACATATTTAGTCATTCATCTATTCATATAGTTTTGTTGTGGTCACCCCAATATTTTTTTTCAAAATCATCAATAAACTCACTTAACTTAAGTTTTTGAAAATTTAAGTTTAGAGATTATTTTGAAAAAACGTAGTTGGGTGACCAAAATAGAATCGTAAAAATAGTTAAGTGACTAAATGTATAATTTAACTTTGTTGTTTTTAACAACAGTAATAGTTTGTGTTAAATGAGGTAACGATTTAAACTTAAGAATATAAAATATCCTAAAAAATACTTTATGGGATAACCCGATTGTAACAACCTAATCCGATACTACACAAAGTCAATCTATTAGAAAGCCACACGGGACCACAGGAGTGAATAACACAAAAAATTTCTTTAATACTTAGTAAATCATAAATTTAAAACCATTCAAAGTGGTGTAAACGACCATATATATATATATAAATAATTTACAATTGGGAGCTCCCAAAATAAGTATATCAAAATATTACAATTGAGTATTACAAAACAAAGTTATGAATTGAATACACGAAGGTTTATAAATGATACATGACCTCTAAGAAATTGGCTCGAGATATACCCCACTGTTCTATCGGTCTGGGATGTTTGATGTGCGATAAACTCCTCAAATGCTCCTCATAAATACTTGCGCACGGAAATAAATTCTGAACGTTGAGCACACTATCACAGTGCCACACTAACAATTAAACTATACTAAAAGTGTTCATTAAAAGCTCATGCTATTGAGGGCAATAAAAATAGTGAGTATACTCTTATACTTCACTCTGCTATAGGGTAGACATCATGGTGGGGCTGAGTGTTCTGCATCTCGGGGCTCACACACTCCTCTAATATACCTAGGGTAAAGTCCAGAATCTCTACATCAGACACAACACTCAACTAACCTACCCCTCGTGAGTAATTATGGAGTTCTTGGGTACCTCAATACCTCTTCTAAATTTCTTGAAATTCTTTCCCTAAAATGTCCGATGGTACCAATACTAGGGCTCTCGGTATCGATACTAACCTTTGAGTATCGATACTCCACCTTGGATATCAATACTCTACAGTTGATTTTAATTAGGGAAAATGTGTAATATTGATACTCTCAGTCTGAGTATCGATGCTCCCGAGCTAGGGTATTGATGTTCTTCAGGTATCGATATTAAATTTGAATTCGATGATTTGAAAAATACCTCAGTATCGATACCCCTATTGGGAGTATCGACACTCTACCCTTGGTGACGATACTCCCTTGAGTATCGGTACCAAAAATTCATTCTAGAATCTGTTTAGTGTCCGGTATGATACCACCCTGTAGTATCAAGATCGGACCTACAATATTGATACTCCTTGAATAGTATAAATACTCTCTTCCAGAAACTCCCTTATTCTCACTATAGCTATAACACCCATTACCCACATACATCTTGAAATACGAGCTAAATGTGTTACATCAGCTTGGCAGGCATTCATGGAACATAAGTACTTAAAATTTTGTTTCATTTTAAAATATTCCTATTTCAACTTTAAAACTATTTTCCTAATCGCATAAAACTATAAGATAATAATTAATCATTCAAAACATATCCAATTTCAAGGCAACAATTAGGCAGTTCAGTATTGTTTCGCAAACTATTTAGAACTACCTAAACTCTATTAAAATTTCAAACCATTTAAACATAGTAATATATATATATATATATATATATATATATATATATATATATACAACTTATTTATAAATACTAATAAAACTAAACTAGATAAAACAAAATGGTCCTAGTTACATTACAAACCAATCAAAATCAAATTTTATAAATAGAACCACTAACATAATTATACATGCCACTAAAAGTCAAAGTAACATAGTAGATGTCTTACTGATGCTGATAGTATTGATGATCTCAAAAAAGATGCTCGAGAGGCTCCTCACTGCATGACCTATTCTTTTCCCGAACCTACGCATGAAGATCATCATGCGCTAAGTATAACTTAGTGAGGCAGTAATAAACTAAGGTGAGATAAAACATGAAAATACCATAATATGATCAAACATTAAAAATAGTTTAAAGAAAACGTTAAACTTTCAAACCACTTAATGAAGCAATTCTTCATCATAAACCTGAAATTTATCATTTCATGGTTTTATCCAAATCATGATAAACATTATAAGATAAAATATTCATGTTATAATTCTTGCCAATTCGACATATTTCATAACTTTCATATTTTATTTTTGCTCAGCCCAATGGATATTTAAGAGAATACAAGGTACGCGAGTAGAACATAAGGCGCGCATTAGGCACATCACGATGCCAATAATAACGTATCATAAGATGCACTCCAAGTGCAAATCATAACATAAACACCAACGATGTAATACATAATGTACACGAATATACCATAACTTAACTTGAATGTACTCAACTTAAAGGCATGACAAATGTACTCTCAATGTAACACACAATGGGCTTATAAATCATAATATAATCATTTATTAATCAATGTCTTAAAAATCATAAACATTTAAAATTTCATCATCATGAAAATCGTAGTTGGGAAGTTCACACTAAAAAAATACTCAAATCAATACTTTAACATTCAAAGCTTGCAATTCATCCCAAAGTTTTTAGACTTTTCAAATTCAACCATCCACCTTTATAAACTTGCAATTTGATCCCAACTCCATATTCAAACTAAAAAATCAGCATACTAATAAAATTTCCAGTATTGTAATATTTTACCCAAATGATACTTCCACATTTACTAAACTTGAAATCAAGTCCTAAACTTCAAGGACTTTTCGAATTCAATCCTTGGATTTTACCAAATTTGTAATTTGGTTCCAAACAACTTCCTGACTTAAAATTCCAGCATATAATCATTATAAATTAACTTTGAGTACTTCAAATTTCACATTTATTCAATAATGCCCTACAATTCTCATAACTTGCAAAGTAGCCCTTTTTCCAAAAGCTTCCAAATTGCTCCAAATTGATATGCAAATTGATCTCCAAATCACATAGAACACTTCCGATATCAATTCTAGATCATATGAAATTTTTCAATATTTTCCCTTAATTTCTTCCTAATGGTCGAACCTCACTGTGTACATAGGGCAAGCTTTTCATTCAATTTTAAGCATGAATTCAACTTCCTTGAATCAAATTCATGCAATTCTCATCCTCAAAACATTAAATCAAATCACAATCCATCAAGTTTCCATAAACCCTAATTTGACCAAACCTAATATAAGGCTTTACACTTAATTTTAACCATCACACAAGCCCTAGAATTAATCTCCAACATCAATAACCTATTACTATTTCATAAAATCTTCAAAATCAAACATGTTCTTCATGAACCCAAATCCTTAATCTCATCTTCCAAGCATATTTAGCATGTATTTCTTATATCAAATGATAGAGAATTTAATAGAGAACATTTTTCTATTTCACAACTTAATCCAAAATCCTACTAAAATAGCTCAAAAATGAAAAAAAGATTTTTTTTTTCTCACCTTGTAGGGGTTCACAGCAGCAACTGAAGGAGGAGAAGAACTTTTGATTTTTTCTAGTAATTTTCATAATACACATGGCATTTAAACCAATTTAATTGAATTTAAAATTCAATGAATGAAAAATCTCCAAAATGACATTAATGAAACTTGATATTTACAAATTGCCATTGCAACATCTTTCATTAAAATATTCTTTGGTCATAGATGAATCAATTTGACTTTGAATTTCTACTTTGGCCATGCAATTTTTTAAATTTGCATTTTAGTCACTGAATTTTCAATATTTGATCAAATATGAAAAATCACATTGATTTGTGCTAAATTTCTCTGATCTAAAATATGGAAATAATATTTCCAACCTTTATCTAGCATCCTTCAATTTTTTGTGAAATTTTGATTCGATCCAATTATCAGGTGTCTATACCGATCTTTATCGTTTTATAGTTTTTAACACAAATCTCGTACTAAAAATCTGATTTCCACGGAAGTTCTTATTTTAGGTCAAATTGTTCATTTACGAGCTAAAATATATAACTTTTTAAAATTATAATTTTGGTCCCTTGACTTTTACAAAGTTTATACTTTAGTCACCAAACTTTCAAAACTTACATTTTAGTCACTGGCCAAAATTTGTTGTATTACATTAGCCAATGAATAGTATTGGTATTGTTCTTCTAGTACTGATACTCGTGCCTAGAAATGCCCTGCTTGGGCACGAATATGACTCCAAAAGTTACCCAAATACCCTACTAAGGTCCCCAAACATTATTAAAATCTTATGTTTGATAAAAAAAAGTCATAAAAGAGCCTTTAAACATACCATAAACACCAAAACAAGAAATCTACCATGGATGCTCATTCATGCTACATAACTCAACTCTTTAGCTAGAATGCATTCTAATGACTCACAAATTATATGAAAGAGTTGTGAATGTCTTACATTAGTCTCCTGGATGTTGAAAATGCCCTCAAATCAACCAAGGGCCAATTTCTCCTTCCCTCTGGCCTTGGAGCTCTCTTTCATTTATTTCACTAATCAAATGCAAGAAAATGAGTTACTAACTCATCTAGGAGCTTGGATTGAAGTTAATGACTCTTCCTAGAACTTAAATCCACTAAAAACGAGCTGGAATCACTTGGTCTCTTAAATCCCCACTAAAAACTATTTTTGGTTTCTATGGCCAAATCTTTATTTTAGGGGCTTAAATGAAAGATTGAAAGGTGGATATGAATATTCTTACCTTAATCAATTCAAACTAAGCTTGTAGCACCTCAAGTTTTGATCTTTGCTAAAATTCTTGAAAATGAAAAGAAAGAGATGAAGAAGAAGGTAAGGAACAAAGTTGGTGAAGGCCAAGGGCATGGGTACCGACGTGATATCATCTCTCATAAATGTATTTTAGCTTTTGTTTTGAAAAATAGTATAATTGCTCTTTTAGTCCTTCCTATTTCATCCTAGAATTAAAAACACCCTTTTTACCTCATATTGAGCTTAACCCAAGTCCAAACCAAGCACAATATGGAACAAGTCTTCATAAAACTAATTTATCTAATTTAGGACCATCTCGGCTTAGCCCAAAACTTCTAACCCAGGATTTGGGGCGTTACATTGATGTAGATGACATACTTTAGAGAACAATGGTGCATTTAAGCCTAGTTATAAAGAAAGAAATAAGGTATAAACCTTTCATTGAAAAGGTTATTATTTCAATAGTTTTTCGATTCGATGAAATTAAACACTTGAGATAAAGCAAAAAGAAATGTTGAAGGAATATTTTCAGTAGAGATAAATATGATGAGGATTTTACCAATCAAGATGAATATCATCCACAAAGTCCTATTATAGCAGTTCCCACATCTACACTATCATCTAGTAGTAGTGTTGGCACACCATTTCATAGAAATCCAGAGTTAATAGAAAATGTTTTTTTATCGTGTCTGATGTGATTATAAGATAATATTTTGTTAAGAATTTTCAAGTCAATTAACAATGAATACGTACACACCCTACAGATTCAACCACTCAACTCAAAACCTTTAGAGAGAATAATGCTCTCTT
The DNA here is from genome assembly GCF_006381635.1 of Hibiscus syriacus. Taxonomy (NCBI): domain Eukaryota; kingdom Viridiplantae; phylum Streptophyta; class Magnoliopsida; order Malvales; family Malvaceae; genus Hibiscus; species Hibiscus syriacus. Next base: position 501,774 of record NW_024062971.1, read on the forward strand.
TTTTAATATTGAGGTCATATACTTTTAATAAATTACATATCAATATTAAGAAATAAAATATACAAAACTTTGTACGAGTAACTATCTAATATTTAAAGTTGCAAGAAACTAAAATCTTGATTACTGAACAAAAATTCACCAATTTACCAAGAAGCCATTGATGTAAAATGTGGACAATTTGTATAAAAAAAGTTATTCTCAAAAAGCATGAGGGAATTCCCACCTGAGCCATGCAAAAGATTCTTAATATCTTGATCGGGTGGCATGAATCTCATGGCAAGTAAATTATGTGCAGAATCTTGGCTCGATGGCCACCCCTTTTCTTTAGTTTAATTTAGTGGGAATGATAAAGAGATGCTTTGAAAGCTTTACATCGCTCAATTTCATGCTCACAAAAAAAAATGTTTGTGAGCCAAGGAAAGTTAAACCCTCTCCATGTTTACACGAATGAAAACAACATGAAGACTCGTAAATTATGAAGCACACACGCACAAGAAGGTCCACACCGTGTCGAATTATTAGAAAGTCTAACAAGCTCATCTTCACGGCCTCCAACGCAACTAGAATCTTTCTTTTTTCACTCGAATTCACAATCTCAACACTAGTTTCTTTGTTTGACCACAAATTTCTTTTCCTCCTTCAGCTTTGTCTCGATCCATTTAATAGGGGAATTAGAAATATTTTTTTAAGGTGATATCACATACACACATATTTATTAATTATACAAAAATTATGTATAAAATGAGAACAAAAAGGGATGGATATGGGTTGAGTCAGATTGGAATTTAGAATGATTTCATGTGAACTGAATCTCAATTTGTCTTTTGAGATAAAATTCATACTTGTATTCGATCAGAAATATATATATACATATTGATTTTATTTAATAAAATAGAGATATAATTAAAAATAATAGAAGGATTATTACAATTATTCATAAATATATAAGGTATAATTATATTATCTTTTGGTTTAGGTTGTGTTGAATATTTTTCATCTTAGACTCGAATATGACCCGAACCTATATTCTAAAAAAACTTAACTCGACTTAATTGAAATCTTAATTTTTTTTCTAAATATTTGACCTATTAAATTCAGGTCTCATGCTTAATCCATGGATGTAAATAAAATTTTAAGACGAACCTATTAATTAAAATAAATAATTAAAGAAAATTTAAATTTCGAGATAGAGATATACTCACTCTAAATAAGACGTAAATCCGCGACATATATATTCTAGAGTTAATTTATTTTTTTAATAGTATCCAATTTAGTCTCTAATGTGAAAATCTAATCAATTCATACTGTTCAACATTGGAAGATTGGACTAGGGGAAATGAAATAAGATGAGCCACCATTGTCAAACTCATTAAAAAAATTGACGCCAATTAGACCAGACCAGGAGCCACCAGAAGAGCGTAAAATAAAAGCCGAAATCGACAATAACAATAGTAATATATGCTTGGGAACCTGAGGGTTTTAAATTAAATAGTGTTGTCGTAGAGTAGGAGAAGACGTATAGAAGATTTAATCTCTAAATAATTGATGATTCCGTATAATAATATCTTTATCAACGGCCTAATTTATGCCCATAGTGGATACAAACCACGTTTTCTTTTAGTAGACAAATATGTATATAAGACAATAGGTGAAACCAACTCCGGTAACATCAACTTCGTCAATTGGAAGAAGTTTTGTCACATCTGGATTATGGGTGAGAGTTGAGTCTCATCATGTTTCCTGTTTTGTGTTCCTCATCGGAGGTTAACTCGAGTTTCTCTTTGAAGCTTTAATCCCCATCATGCTTCTTGTTTTGGGTCTATGTTAGCATGTATCGGATTCGTCTTCTAATGGGAAGATCCTATCCTGTGTGGTTACAAGGAGACACGAGGTTATGTGAACCTCTTGTTACGATGTTTAGATAATAGATAGTTAGGTCTATTGATTTGTCTGATTACCATGTGCAGAGCTGAAATTAGGATCGAATCTTGAGAGAGGTAAAGTATCTAAATTCAAAATAGCATGTACTTATTAGGTATTTAATCTAAAAAACTTGGAGGGACAAAAGTCTATTTTTTTAAGTTTAAACCGAAAAAACCTAAAACATTATTAGACCAAAACTTTTGGGAGGGGCAAGAGCCCCTTCCACTCTCCGTATGCATCTATCACTGAATATGTAGTTTGATATATCATGTTGATTGGAATATTTATGTTTTTATGTTGATACTTGTTTGCACTTAGAAGACACATTAAACTCTATAACCTATTCATATTTTTGATTTTCTTTTTTAGACTCTTTAGATGTAGGATTAGTTCGATAATCGGATACTGATTTTAAATTTCTTTAAACTCAGGAATTCATCTTGCGATCTTAGTAATTAAAGAAAGTGATTTTTTAAGCAGTTGCGTCTGTAGGTTATATATGTATTATCAATGATTAGTAAAAATTATGTAGTAGTTACTAGTTTGTTTGGCGAGTATGTACCGATTGCCATTGTAGTCGTTGTCCATAGGTGACTAAAATCCCACCGAAGAAATCTCAGCACCAATCCGCCCCATACATTTATGTTTGTTGATTAGGTTATTTAATTCAAATTCCTTGTTTTATTTCGTTGAAATGGGTAAAGGCTGCTGATTTTAAAGTCAATCCACTTGGTCTTGCTAAGACGTACTTACTACGGTTGACAAAATTTCAAACAAACACAGCTATAATTTACTGTATGTTATTGGTGCATTACTCCTAACACAGAAAAAAGATGTAAGATTTACCAAAAGGTTAACATTAAAAAAAAAGAAAAAAAAAATAAAAAAACAAAGAAGAAAAGGGTATTTATACATTTAATAAACATTTGACCAGTTGCCCTTTAGCATGTGTCAAACAGGATAGATTGGCATAAAACACATTGTGCTGATGGACATGGGATGATGGGAAATCAATCTGGAAGGTAATTCTTTGGAGAAAAGAAAAGAAAAGAAATGAAAAAGTGTGAGCTTTGCGATTCTTTAGCAAAGATGTACTGTGAATCAGATCAAGCCATCTTGTGCTGGGATTGTGATTCCAGAGTTCATGGTGCCAATTTTCTTGTTGCTAAACATCAAAGGACTCTTCTCTGTCACCTCTGTCAATCTCCAACGCCCTGGAATGGCTCCGGAACGAAGCTCGGCCCGACTGTTTCCGTTTGCAATAACTGCGTCAATCAAAATGATTCTGGAGACGAGATTAACGACGAAGAAACACGCGACGACGATGAGGAGGAAGAGGATGGTAGTGAAGAAGACGGGGGTGGAGACAGCGGCGATGATGAAGAAAATCAAGTTGTTCCATTGTCATCTACGGCGCCACCGGTTTCCAGCTCCTCGACGAGCGAAGAATGTTCCGCCAGTTTCGCAACGAGACAGTAGTAGATCCGGTCCTCTCTCGAGTAAGCTAATGTTTTATGTTTCTGTTTTGATCATCCAGGTTGCTCATATTGTCCACACAACATCATGAATTCTGTCAAAGATTTCAGCTTCTCTAGATGCCTTTTATTTCATCCAAATCACCAGAAATAACAACACAACACTGTTTGATGTCTGCAAATGACAAAATCTCCTTCAAAAGCAGACATTTATGTTCTTTTTTTTCTTAATTATAAGCTAATTGGTTTTTCACCATTGTATTGCAGCAAAATGATGAGGGAGACCAGTAACATCTAATAAATTTTGTTTTTTTCAATCCATATTATCATGCAAATATGTAAGAAAACAGCATCATACTCAACCTAGATTATGCATGAACTGAGAGACTTTAATAGTAAAAAAAATTATTGTTATTTCTTAAAGTCTTAGATTCAAATATAAAAATATAATAATTAATATTAATAATTAAAATTTATTTTAAAGAAATACTGAATTATATTTACCTCAAATTAATTAACCTAAGATGATATTAGCATAACTTTCGGAGGTAAATTGCATTATAATTATGACAGTTTTAGTATTTCAAGAAGATAGCACCACATCTCCAATAACGACAACATTTTCATTATCCTTGTTTTTGTTCATTTTCCGACACATGTTAAGTGGAATCATGACAGGCCAATTTCCCTTTAATTATTGTTATCTCTCGATATTTCAGAATTTAATTAATTATTTTATTATATAAAATGAGCTTGACAAGTGGAATTAACCCTTTACATGTTCAACTAGGATTGAATTATCTGACCAAGTAAACCCATAATTTCATTTCCAATCGTATAAATTTACCTTCACCACAAGATTCACACAGACAAAACCGTTGAAAAAAACCAAAGGTTGTTTTCAATGTTTTGTTTTGCATTCGCCACCAGTTTTGGGCAGTTCTGTGCATAAGTTGTTTTCTTAATTATTGGGATACTGTGCATAAGTTGTTTTCTTAATTATTACGAATTTAGTACCTAAAATTTTGATTTCTTTCAAAATCATACCTAAAATTTAATTTTTATTTTATTTTAGTACCATATTTAAAATTTAATTTTGAAAGTAAAATTGAAAGTTTAGGTACTAAAACGGACAAAACTTATAGTTTATGTACTAAACGCATTAAGTTATTAGGGTATATTATGCAAATTAGTACCTAAACTTTCGGTTTTTTAAAAATCATACTTAAAGTTTAATTTTTTTTATTTTAGTACCATGTTTAAAATTTAACGTTAAATATTGAAAACAAAATTAAAAGTTTAGGTACTAAAACGGACAAAACGGATAGCATAGGTACTAAATGTATTAAATTTTTAACGGTAGGGTGTCAAAATAAAATAAAACTAAACATTAGGTATAGTTTTGAAAAAAATAAAAGTTTAGATATTAAAACAGGTCAAAAATTAATAGTTTAGGTATTAAATGTATATTTACCCTAATTATCAATATATTTTAATATACCCACCATCACATCAGCATATGCGGAAAAATTATTAACATTAATTAACTAATAAGTTAGTACTTTTAACAGTATAAAAAACATTGCTATGAACAGGGTTGGTTCAAGTGGTAAGCAGTTTGATTTCGCTTAATCAATGTCGATTGTTTGTGTATTCAGAAAATCCCTACTAGGAGATTCACCCACCAAAATCAGGTGTGCGACGCGAATCTATCCGAATTAATCAGGACAAAGTTTTAGAACTGGAAGGACAACCATAATAAACGTTGCTTAATTACCTAATTTATCTAAAAAAATCATCATAGTTTGATTACGCCATCGACCAACCACATGAATCCTTTGATTCTTATCGTATGGAAAATCAGATTATGTTAATTATATGTAAGATTAGAAGGATTAATTAAAAAGCAAGGCATGAGTTTTGTAGAATGAAGGGAAAGCTTCCGACAACTCACGTGCCTACCAAAAAATAATCATGAAAATTAGAATTCACGTTCCAGGTTTGCTTAATTAGTAGTCTAATATTTATTAAAGAACTAAGAAAAATTACATTATTGTAAAATAAAAAAGCCAAAGGGTAATAATACGTATGTGTTACTTTTTTACATCTTTTATCATTTTTTATAAAAATATAAATACAATTAATGTTTGATATATTTATAGTGTATAATTTCATACATTATTAATGAATTAAATAATAATACACATGTCATAATATTTTACACATAGATAAACACGAGATGTTATATCGTAATATGCGAATTCTTATATTTACTAAAATTATAGTAAAATAAGTTAATGTGGAATAACAAACATAATAATTAATAGAAGAAACATGCACATCAAATAACGTTCTTTTTTTTCTTTTTTACATTTTCTTTTTTCTTTTTTATATTTTATATTTTCTTTTTTTTTTCACATTTTGTTTTTTTTCAAACAATCAATTTGTATCAATATATTAGAGTTTTATACGTTAGAGATGAAGAAAACTTGTATATTATTAAAACTTGACTTATATGTTAATTCCTAAAATATTTAAGAATAAAATATAACAACTTTTAAGAGAAATAATAATTATAAAGTTAAAATAAACATTTGTAATTGTGCTCAAGTCTCTTTCATTGGAAACTCAACTACAAATTTGGAAACTAAACTTTACTTCTTTTCTTATTTCACTCATTGTACTTCGAATCTTTTCAATTTCTTCATTGAACTTAATACTTTGGGTTCTTTTTGTCACCCGTCCGTTAAATAGTTAACGACGTTAAACTGGACTATTATATAGGTGTAAACCGACGTCGTTTTGCTATTTTTTTTAAAGTGGTGTCGTTTTTAACACCGTTAACTATTTAACGGTGGAGTGACCAAAATATTAGAGAGTGTAAAGTTTAGTTACCTAAAAAACTCATTGTATTAAGTTAAGCGGAAAAATTGAAAACTTTTAAAGTTCAATGAGTAAAATAGGAGTGAGTATAAATTTCAGTGATGAAATTTATAATTTACCCTATTAAAAATTATATATGTAGCTGTTATCTACTTATTAAATGCAAACAAAATCAATTGAATTTCTCCATAAAAAACACAATTAATCATATGTTATATTTGATCTATTAATTAATAAACGAACTAATTAGATAATAATATGACATCAATATTCTGATGCTGCAATTATTGATGGTTCTATCTGTTTTCTGATAGAACAAATAATATAAGTTCTACATTCTATTTGCAATAATTACCATTACAATCTTATCTGAAAGTTGGATCTTTAAGTTCAAACAAAGATATAGAGAAAGGATGATTCTTATACGCTCGACAAGCAACGATGCACACCATTAAAGATGAGCGTCGATAAATTAACTTATAAAAGTTTAAATTCTAAAGGACTCCAAGTATAATTATAAATTAGTTGAAAATTTAAAGGTAAATTATTTAAAATAAAGGGTAAACTATACAAGTGACCACATGAATATTGCCCATTTTCATTTTGACCACCATTTTTGAAATTTTCGCAAATCGTCCTCATTTTATTTTCAAGTATTATTTATAAATTTTAATTATGGATGATTTCCATAATATTTTCAATAAGTTTTATGAATGATTTAGGGTATGAACCGCCAAAGTACGATTTTTATGATGATGAATTTTAAAGGCTTATGATTTTCAAACGTTGATTAATTAATGATTCTATTATAATAGATAAGCTCATTGTATGTTGCGTTGAGAGTCGTAGGTACATTTGGCATGCCATTAAGTTAAGTGCATTCCAGTTATTAGTTAAGTTATGGTACATTCATGCACATAATGATCTGCACCGTTGGTGCTCATGCTATGATTGCACTTGAAGTGCATTATATGTTTCAGTTAAGATTGGCACTGTGATGTGCCTAGTGCACACCTTATGTTATACTCAGTATATTGTATTCTCTTACATATATATTGGGCTATGAAGGTAGATATGAAATTTATGATAAGTATATGAAATAAAAGAATATGGAAATAAAATGAAAGTTATGAAATATGTACGAATGAAAAGAATATGAAATGTTTGTTATATCTTATGTTGATTTACATGATTTTTGGTAAAATCATGAGATGATGATTTTCAGGTTTTCAAGAGGAAAACAGCTAGAATAGTTGATTTGGAAGTTTTAATGTTTTTGTTTAAATTACAGATTTATGTTTATAATACTTTATGAAAATTATGTTTTATCTTGCTTTAGTTATTTTAATGTCTCACTAAGTTTTACTTATGTGATGATTTTCATGCGTAGGTTCAGATAAAGAAAAAAAATACTTGGAGTGAGAAGTACTAAGCGCATATTTTCTTGGGAAATCCTATTGACCTATAGTATCAGTAAGACATCTTTAACTTATTAGTGACATGTATATTATAAAAGTTATGTTGTTCCGATAGAACTGCTTTAAAAATTGATTGGTTAATTATTAAATTAGGCAGTATTTTGGTAGTTTATATATGTTGAGAAACGACATTGAACTGCCTAATTGTTGCCTAAATTCAGATTAAAAATTTGATGATAAAATATTATTTTATATTTTTAAACGAACGATTAAATGGATTTTAATTGATAATTTGAAATTTGAAAATGAAACAATATTTTAAGGGTTATCAAGTACGAAATATATAAAAAGTCAATGTGACATCTTTAACTCATATTTAAGTACATACACGGGTTAAGGGTGTTACATTTATTGGTATCAGAACTACAGGTTTAGCCGATTCTCAGCCTAAACCAAGCTTATTTTATGTCAGAAATGTGTACATGCCACTAGGATGTCAATATTACTTATCTCCCAGTTAAAAAAGTTGACTATCGAGAATAGTTATCCCCTTACTAGGATTGATGACCTTTTCGACCAATTAAAGGGTGCGTGTGTGTTTTCCAAGGTAGATTTGCTGTCCGAGTACTACCAGTTAAAATTTAAAGAATCTGATGTAGCAAAGACGATATTTAGAACCCGTTACAGTCATTATGAGTTCCTTGTAATGCCGTTTGGACTCACCAACGCCCCGGCAGCATTCATGGACCTCATGAACAGAGTGTTCCACCCATACTTTGACCAGTTTGTGGTAGTGTTTATAGATGATATTTTGGTGTACTCGCGATCAAATGATGAGCACCACCAGCATCTCCGTATAGTTCTCCAGGCCCTCAGAGAGAGTGTTGAGTTAATCTATTGACAGAATCTGCCAAGAGGGGGTGAATTGGCAATTAAAAATTTCGTGGAAGCTTTTACAGAAAATTGAAAGTAATTGCACAGCGATTTAGAGTGGTTCGACTTTCTCAACCAAAGTCTACGTCCACTACCTTAGCTATCCACACTAAGGATTTTCCACAAATTCACTAATTTGTCTTTGTTTTGAGGACAAAGAGTAACCTTACAAACCCTCAAGAATTATACCCCAAATTCTTGAGAACACTCTCTCCCAAAGAGAACAATACAAATTTGCAAACTTACAAGGAAATCCTCACAAGGTAGATTGTTTGCACAATTCTAGAACAAAGAAAAGAACACTCAAGAATGAATACAATTGAGTACAAGAAGTGTTCTTGAAAGCAAAATGAATATTGAATGAAAAATAGCTTGAAATGCTCAAACGCGTTCTCTTTGATTCTCTCTTGATTCTAGTTGCTTGTTGTTTCTTATTTTTGATCAATGGCTTTTAAGCTTATTTAAATACACCTTGAATCACTTCTGAATGTTGGAGATCATTAATGAAGTTATTGGAGCCGTTTAAGTGTGAAAACAATTAATATTTCTGCTTGGAGCGTGGGGGGAATCGATTACCCCTCATAGGGAATCGGTTCCCTAAGTGTAAAATTCAAATATTTTGACCGTTAAACAGGGGGGAATCGGTACCCCCTTGGGGGGGAATCGGTTCCCTCCGAGCATTCTACTTTTCTCGGAGTCAAACCATTCAGGGGGAATCAGTTCCCTCTGAGCAATCTGGAATTTTTGGCTTTGAAATGGTTCGAAATATTTTGTAAAATTGTTTTGAAATTATTTTAAGATTAAAACTTAATTTTACACTTGAGTAAGGATTAAAAATGACATTTGAAAGATCTGGAGTAATATTTTGATATTCGAATAATTATATCGAATATACTAAGAAAATCTTTTTGGAAAATCTTAAAATTCATTTAACTTAATTTGTTATATCGAAATATCAAAATGTTTTAAACAATCTCCCCCTTTTTGATATAACAAAACATTTTAGTAATTTTAAGATTTGAAATCAAGTTTGAAATTACTCCCCCTTACTCTAACACTTCTCACTTTTAACATTTCTCCCCCTTTTTGTTAAATCAAAAAGATTTTTTTTTAAAGAATTTTAAACAAGGTTTTGAAAAGTACTTAGCCAATTGATTATAATAGATATAGCTTAAGCTGCTAAGAATACAATCAAGAGAAACGTTAGCCATTAGCTTCATAATCAATATTCATAAACAATGTGACATGACAAAATTGGTCATATATCTAATTGATGTAAATGATGCAATAATAAATTTAACCAAACCAAATATATAGAAATATAAGTTCAAACATCCATAATTCATCAAATTAGTTCAAATATCCAACAACCAAAGTAAAAACAATCCAAAAACATTCAAAATGTTGAAACAATAAGCTTTAAGTTCAAAGTACTAAAGCATAACATAGAATCAAGCATCCGTAGGAGGATCGGGAGGAGGAAAACGAGCTCGCATAGCGGCCATCTCATGTGAGAGTGCATCAATGCGTTCATTCATAGAAGTGTTGTTTGTGCGCATCTCCCAGAGAATTTCCAAATGTTGAGCTCCCATTGTGGATAAATGAGATTCTATGGAAGTGAAGCGAGAATCCATGGAAGAATATCGGAAATCGAATGTTTCCATAAAGGATTGAAAGTATGGAGGCATTTGATCATCTGGTTGTGCTTGTTCCTCGTGATGTTCTGGTTCATCGTCGGAGTCGTTAACTTCAGGCGGTTGCTCACCGGTACGAACCCAAAGACCAGTTTCTTTATTGATCTTCCATCCCGATTTAGTTAAAGAGAATAGATTGATTTGGTTTTTGAGGGGAAAGGAAGCATCAAGACCAACTCTAAGCCCAGTCTTCTTAAACAGATTACTAAGAATACAACCGTAAACTAAAGAAGAACACAATTTCTTATTGGGAACAAGATTTACGGTTTCGACAAGTTCAGCAAAAATAATCTGTGGAAGGTTAATTTTAAGATTATTTTGGACACAATGAAGCCAAAATAGATCTAAGGCGCGAAGAGTAGAGTAACGACCCCTGGATGGTCGAAACCACCAAGAGATCATTAGGTGAAGAAAACGGTCATGAAGGTCTAGAACACTTGCACTATCCCTTCGCTTATACTGAGATCTTACCGTAAGTTTTTCATTGTCTAGCCCTTCATTATCTAATCCTAATGCTTTGGCAATGGATTCCGAGTCAAGATGAAAGAATCGTCCTAGAAGATAAGATCGGATCCCTATGATTAAGATTTCCTCTCGATTTTTAATGAAAACGGCATTAGAGTAGAAGATACGAACAAGTTGATGGTAGACAATTGGTTCAAGCTTGAAGAGTTTGTCAAATTTCCACTCATGAAGAGTAGGAAGATGACGAAAATTGATGTCTAGCATGGCTTGAAGAGATGAGATACGTTCTTCCCGGATTTTGTAGGACTCAAAGTATTGACAAAACCTATAGTAGAGATTTTGTTTACGACCGGGTTCATTGAAACAAAAATTGTGAATGGTCCTGTTTGGATCATTGGGATTAGGAATAGGAATTTGTGGGATAGGTGGAGGATTTGGAGGTGAGTTTGGAGGTTGGCTAGAACGACTAGAGGAGGCCCTAGAACGTTTATGAGACATGGTTTAAGATAATCGGAATGGAAAGATAATCTGCATTTTTAAAAACATATGTATGCAAAATAATCAATCCCAAAACTCAATTGAGTCCTCAATATTTCAAGGTTCTCTATATCAATCCTAATGGGAAAAGTTTTTTTTGAAAAACTTATTTAAAAATAAGGTTTTGAAAATCAATATATGTATAGTTTTCATAACAACAACATAATTCAATCAAAACACAATAATTTAAAAAAATGTTTTTGATGAAATTAGTTGTAAAATCTAGTTTCTAATCACTAAACAATCAATGCCCGATCTAAAGTTTGACCTAGAACTAATTTAAACTAGTTCTATGTTCAAAAATTGATGAAATAGAAGTTTTAGAAAAATACCTTGAAGAATTTCGGATTTGAGTGAGATTAGAAGAAGTTTGCACGATTTTGATGATTCCAACAGGTTTAGGAGATGATATTTGAAGAGAATTCCGATTAAAAATGTTGTTTTGAGGCAAAATGGATATTTGAGAGATGGAGAGAGTTATTTGTGTGAAGAAAGAAGAGAAGAGGGTTTTGAGCAAAACATTAGGGTTCTACCCGATAAAACCAGAACCCTCAGGGGGTATCGATTCCCCTGTAGGGGGAATCGGTTCCCCTTTAAAGGGGGAATCGGTTCCCCTTCAAGGGGGTATCGATTATCTCTGCACCAAAATGCTAAAATCTGATTTTTTAAACACTCAAAATGCTAAATTAATCTTCTCTAGTGGTATTGGCAACTCATATATCAAAAATTAATTATGTTCAATCAATCAAATTAATCCTTAAACTACATTTAAACATAAAGTTAATTTTCATCAAGAATCATAAACTCCCCCTAACTAATAGTAATGAATGTAATCAGAAACTACTATTATAAGCATTTTTCATTTATTCTTTAAAGTGCTAAAATTATTTTAAACACTAAGTGAAGATAGGTTGGTCAAACCTAATTCTCTCCTAAGTGTCCAAAATCTTTCCTTCTCTAAAGGCTTTGTAAAGATATCTGCTAATTGATGCAAAGTATCAATAAATTTTAGAACTACATCTTCCTTAGTGACATGGTCTCTAATGAAGTGATGTCTTATTTCAATGTGCTTAGTTCTAGAGTGTTGGATGGGATTTTTAGTGAGACAAATAGCACTAGTATTGTCACACTTGATAGGAATAGTACCTACTTCAATTCCATAATCAAAAAGTTGTTGTTTCATCCATAAAACTTGTACACAATAACTACCGGCTGAAATATATTCCGCTTCAGTGGTAGATAATGAAACACAATTTTGTTTCTTTGAAAACCAAGAAATCAACATATTTCCAAGGAATTGACAAGTACCGGAGGTTCTTTTCCTATCTAATTTCATCCTCCATAATCTGCATCAGAAAAGGCACGCAAGCTAAAGCTAGAGTCTCTAGGATACCAAAGTCCTAAACTAGGAGTGTTCTTAAGGTATCTAAAGATTCTCTTAACAGCTAGTAAATGTGATTCCTTAGGGCATGATTGAAATCTAGCACATAGGCAAACACTAAACATAATGTACGATCTACTTGTAGTTAGATAAAGTAAAGATCCAATCATTAACCTATATAATTTAACATCTATACATTTACCTCCTTCATCTAAGTCAAGCTTTGTTGAAGAGCTCATTGGAGTGTCATGAGGCTTGCCATTTTCTAGTCCAAACTTCTTGAGCATATCTTTGACGTACTTAGCTTGATTGATGAAGATGCCATCTTTTCTTTGATTGATTTGGAGTCCCAAGAAAAATGAGAGCTCCCCCATCATGCTCATTTCGAATCCGCTTTTCATTAGCTTAGAAAATTCTTGGCAAAGAACATCATTAGTAGAACCAAATATTATATCATCAACATAAATTTGAACTACTAATAAATCTTTACCTTCATGCTTTAAAAATAATGTAGTGTCAACCTTCCCTTTTGAAAAACCTTTTTCAATTAAAAAGTTTGACAATCTTTCATACCAAGCTCTAGGATCTTGTTTTAAACAATAAAGTGTTTTTGTCAATTTAAGAACATGATCCAGAAATTTTGAATCTTCAAAACCTGGAGGTTGTTCCACATACACTTCTTCTTTTATAAAACCATTTAAAAATGCACTTTTAACATCCATTTGATATAATTTAAATTCATGAAAACATGCAAATGCTAATAACATTCTAATTGCTTCCATCCTAGCTACGGGAGCGTATGTTTCATCATAGTCTATGCCCTCTTCTTGAGTATACCCTTGAGAAACAAGTCTAGCCTTGTTTCTCACTATATTACCACTCTCATCAAGCTTATTCCTAAATACCCATCTAGTACCTACAGTAGATTTATTACTAGTCTTTCAACTAATGTTCATATTTTACTTCTCTCAAATTGATTTAACTCTTCTTGCATAGCCATAATCCAATTTTCATAATTTAATGCTTCTTTAATATTCTTAGGCTCTATGCATGAGATAAATGCAATATAATTATAAATATTTCTAAGAGAAGATCGAGTTGTTACCCCTTTGGATGGATCACCTATAATCTCACCATCCTTGACATAGTTGTACTCTCTTGGATAAGATACTTCCCTTTCTTCAATGGTTGGATTCTCGAGAGGATCATGAGTTTCCTCATCTTTCATTTCTTCCTTTAATGATGGTTCTCCAACGTCATGTCTAACGTCATTTGTATTTATAATACCTACATCATCATTCAAACAAGAATCCTTCCTTGGAATGAGATTATCATCGAAAACAACATGTATAGACTCTTCTACAACCAAAGTTCTTTTATTAAATACTCGATAAGCTTTAGAATTTAAGGAATAACCCAGAAAAATTCCTTCATCACTTTTAGCATCAAATTTGCCAAGATTGTCTTTACAGTTGTTTAAAACAAAACACTTACATCCAAAAGGATGCAAATAACTAATGTTAGGCTTTTTATTTTTGAAAAGTTTATATGGATTTTTCTTTAAAATAGGCCTAATCATTACTCGATTAATAACATAACAAGCGGTATTTGTGGCTTTCGCCCAAAAATACTTTGGCAAATTGTTTTCACAAAGCATGGTTCTAGCCATTTCTTCTAAAGTTCGATTTTTCCTCTCAACAAATCCATTTTGTTGAGGGGTTCTACGTGTTGAAAAATTATGACTAATACCATTAGAATTACAAAACTCAGTAAATCCATGATTTTCAAACCCAGTTCCATGATCACTCCTAACACTAGTTATAGAGTAACCTTTTTCGTTTTTGATTATTTTTGAAAACGTGATGAATTTTTCTAATGCTTCATCTTTAGTACTTAATAATAGAACCCAAGTATATCTAGAATAGTCATCTACCAAGACAAATGCATATTGTTTTCCACCCAAGCTAGTAGTTCTAGATGGCCCAAAAAGATCTAAGTGGATCAATTGTAATACTCTTCTAGTTGACACATCATTAATGGATTTAAAAGAAACTCGCTTTTGTTTTCCTTTAGCACAAGCATCACAGATTTTATCATTATCAAATTTTAGTTTAGGCAGCCCTCGAACAAATTCTCCTTGAACTAACTGTTGTAAAACACTCATGCTAGCATGTCCTAGTCTCATATGCCATAACCAACTATCATGCTCATCTTTTTCAACTAGGCATAAATTACTCACATTAATAGAATCTAAATGCACCATGTAAATGTTTCTTATTCTATGACCAACAAGCTTAATCCAATTAGATGCAATGCCAATAACTTTACAACCATTAGTTTCAAACATGGCATTGAATCATTTATCACAAAATTGACTAATACTCAAAAGATTATGCTTTAATCCATTCACATATAAAACATTTTTAATTTGTATGGAAGAGGTATTACCTATTATACCTATACCTTCAATGTGACCTTTTGAATTATCACCAAAAGTCACTTCTCCTTCACTTTTGGAGTTAAACTCTATGAATCGGTTTTTGTCCCTAGTCATGTGTCTCGAGCATCCACTATCAAGGTACCATGAATTTGAATTTGTTTCCCTTGCCTTGTAGCAATGCTCTTTTCCCTACAAACATAGATTAATTTTTGATTTTTGGTACCTAAATTCTTTTGGGTCCATATTCATTAGTTTCCAAAATCCTAGTCCCCTCAGGTATCCATTTGTATAGGATATCTTTTTCTTTAGTAGTAATGAGTTCTTTAGGAACCTACATACTTCTAATGATTTTTTCATTAGAGGTTCTTTGGGGACCTCTATGATTGTAGTTTTTAAAATCTTTTCTAACAAAGTTGGATTTTGAATTTTCTCCTTTTTCAAAACGTTTTGTTCCAACTTTATCAAAAGAAGTTTTAAGATCATCAATTTTCTTTTGATGATCATCATTGACCTTTAAAAGTAAATTTTGCAAATCCAAAATTTTCTTTTCAAACTCTTCTAGTTTGATTTGCAAATCTTTGATTTTACTTTCAAGATCGTTGTTGGTTTTGGATATGAGTTTGATTTCATTTTTCAATTTTGAAACATCATTTTTATATTTTAAAAACAATTTCTCATAATCCGAAGCCAACCCATTATATTCCTCTAATAGCTCATCATAGGATAAATCATCAAAATCAGATGAGTTAGAGGTTACCTTAGAATCTTCCCCGAATGCCATCAAGCACAAGTTTGCTACTTCTTGTTCCTCTTCATTGGAACCTTCTTCATCGCTCCATGTAGCCACATGAGCCTTGTGCTTATTCTTTGATTGACCCATTCTCTTCAATTGTAGGCAATCATATTTGACATGCCCTGGCTTTTTGCATTCATAGCAAATGATCGGGTCCTTCTCTTTTGGTTCATTTTTTAGGCCTTCATTTCGTTTGAATTTTATTCCTCGGTAAGGTCTCATCATTTTTATGAACCGTTTGGCAAACAATGCCATTTCCTCATCATCGTCATCTTCATTCGAATCACTCTCATCTTTTGTGGATTTGAGAGCAACTCCAATGTTTTTCTTCTTTTTCTTCTCCTTTAGTGTCTCGTCAATCTTATCGAGGTCCACCTCATCTTCAAGCATCATTTTATGAGTGAGGAGGGAATCGATTAGTTCTTTAAGAGTTAAGGACGTTGGGTCCTTAGACTCGATGATTGTCGTCTTCTTTGATTGCCATGATTTTGGAAGGGAGTAAACTAACTTCCTCACAAGTTTTTCATTTGAAATGATCTCTCCATATGATTTGAGACTATTGATAATCGTTGAGAATCTATCCGTCATAGCTTTAATATCTTCATTTGGTTTCATCCTGAAATTTTCATAGCTATGCGTTAGAATACTAATTTTAGATTTTTTTACCTCATCGGTACCTTCATGAGTGACTTGAAGCTTGTCTCATATTTCTTTGGCGGTTGTACAAGATGAAACTCTTTCATATTCATCTGGTCCAAGAGCACAAAATATGATATGAATGGCTTTAGAGTTGAGCTGGAACAATCTTGTCTCTCCTTCACTCCACATTCTTGGATGAGTAAGAGGCTTGATATATCCGTCTTCTACAGCATTCCATGCTCCCATGTCACATGCTTGAATGAAGTACATCATCCTATTTTTCCAATAGGCATAGTTAGCCCCATTGAAGAAAGGAGGCTTGTTGACGAGCATCGAATCGAGACCGGAGTCGAAGTTTGAAGTGGAGGCCATTGATGACCTTGATTATCGATGTAACTCTTCCTGAATCAACTCAAGAGGTGATTAAACCTTCAAATGAGTTAGGCTCTGATGCCAATTGTTGAGTTAATCGATTGACGGAATCGGCCAAGAGGGGGTGAATTGGCAATTAAAAATTTGGTGGAAGCTTTTACAGAAAATTGAAAGTAATTGCACAACAATTTAGAGTGGTTCGACTTTCTCAACCAAATTCTACGTCCACTACCTTAGCTATCCACACTAAGGATTTTCCATAAATTCACTAATTTGTCTTTCTTTTGAGGACAAAGAGTAACCTTACAAACCCTCAAGAATTATACCCCAAATTCTTGAGAACACTTTCTCCCAAAGAGAACAATACAAATTTGCAAACTTACAAGGAAATCCTCACAAGGTAGATTGTTTGCACAATTCTAGAACAAAGAAAAGAACACTCAAGAATGAATACAATTGAGTACAAGTAGTGTTTTTGAAAGCAAAATGAATATTGAATGAAAAATAGGCTTGAAATGCTCAAACTTGAGGTTTGATGCTTTCTCTTTGATTCTCTCTTGATTCTAGTTGCTTGTTGTTTCTTATTTTTTATCAATGGCTTCTAAGCTTGTTTAAATACACCTTGAATCACTTTTGAACGTTGGGGATCATTAATGAATCGGTTCCCCCTCATAGGGAATCGGTTCCCTAAGTGTAAAATTCAAATATTTCGACCGTTAAACAGGGGGGAATCGGTTCCCTCCGAGCATTCTGTTTTTCTCGGAGCCAAAACATTGGGGGGGAACCGGTACCCCCTTGGGGGAGAATCGGTTCCCTCTGAGCAATCTGAAATTTTTTGCTTTGAAATGGTTCGAAATATTTTTTAAAATTGTTTTGAAATTATTTTAATATTAAAACTTAATTTTACACTTGAGTAAGGATTAAAAATGACATTTGAAAGATTTGGAGTAATATTTTGATATTCGAATAATTATATCGAATATACTTAGAAAATCTTTTTGGAAAATCTTAAAATTCATTTAACTTAATTTGTTATATCGAAATATCAAAATGTTTTCAACAGAGTGTCAATTGTACACCAAGTTTGGGAAATGTGAGTTCTGGTTAATTGAGGTTTTATTTTAGCGCATGTTGTGGCGGCAGATAGAATCTGGATTGACCCTCAGAAAATTCAAGTAGTATTTGAGTGGGAACCTCCAAAGAGCATAACCAAGGCACGTAATTTCTTGGGTTTGGATGGCTACTATCGTCTCTTTGTAAAAGGTTTTTTAATGGTAACAGCCTCATGACTAAGTTGCTTAATAAGGGAGTACCTTTTGTGTAGGGTGAAAAAAAATAGAGTAACTTTGAGCAATTGAAAACCTTCTAACCCAAGCCTTGTCTTAACCTAATTTGAGTCTGGAAAGGATTTTAACGTGTTTAGCGAAGTTTCGCTAAATGACCTTGGGTGTATGATGATCCAAAAAGGAAAAGTTTTAGCTTATGCATCATGCCAGCTTAAATCTCATGAACGGAATTACCCTACCCATGATCTAGAGCTTGTAGTCGTAGTCTTCGCGCTCAAGATTTGGAGGCACTACCTGTTTGACGAAAAGTGTCACATCTTCATCGACCATAAAATTTTAAAGTATATGCTCATGCAGAAAGAGTTGAACCTGAGTTAACGTACATGGATCGAATTGTTAAAGGACTACGATTGTGTAATCAACTACCATCTAGGGAAGGCAAACATTGTTGCTGATGCACTAAACCGAAAATCGATGTCAGAGCTGAGAGTGATGTTAACCCACCTAATTTTATCTAAAGATGGAGGATTATTTGTCAAACTCCGAGTATAGCCTGAGTTGATGAGTGAGGTTAAGAGATTCCAAAGTTCAGACAATCGTTTAAGGGATCGCGTAGAGTAAGTCTATCAAGGTCAGGTCTAAGGGTTCGAGTTGTATGATAGAGATATGTTATTATTTAGGTGACGTTTGTGTGTTCCTGCAGTTGCATAACAAGATCCTTCAAGAAGCCCATTATAGTTCGTTTTCATTTCACCTAGGTAGCAACAAGATATATCAAGAGCTTTGACCCCTATATTATTGGTCGGGCATAAAGAGAGAGGTGTCTGAATTTGTTTCAAAGTGTATAGTGTATCAGTAAGTTAAAGCGGAACATCAGGTTCCTTTGGGTTTACTCCAGTCGATTCAGATACCGCAATGGAAGTGGTACTGAGTAAATATGGATTTTGTGACCAGGTTACCGATGACGAGGTTGAAACATGACACGGTTTGGGTGATAGTAGATCAGTTAACCAAGATAACCCAATTTTTACCGGTTAGAACGGATTTTACCTTGGATAGGTTAGTGCAACTCTATATTCATGAGATAATAAGAATTCATGGAGTCCCAACTTTAATTATTTGAGACCGAGACCCCATGTTCACCTTCTGATTTTGGAAGGTTATTCACAAATCTTTTGGCACCAACCTTCATTTCACTATCACGTTTCATTGTCAGACTGATGGTTAGTCCAAGCACGTCATTCAGATTCTCAAGGACATGCTTAGATGTGTCATTTTGGATTTTGATGGTAGTTGGGAATACCACATACCCTTAGTGGAGTTCGCATACAATAACAATTACCATTCCAATATCCAGATGGCCCCGTATAAGGCATTGTATGGGTTCAAGTGTAGGACTCCTCTTTGTTGGACTAAGCTCAGTGAGGCAAAGATAGTAGGTTCGGATTTGATCAGAGAAACTGAGGAAAATGTTAGGTTGATCTAGAGTCGGTTAAATGAAGCATTGGATAGGCAGAGGCCTTATGAAAATTTAAAACGTAAAGATATTGAGTTTGTCATGGGTGACAAGGTATTTCTTAAGGTGACAAGGTATTTCTTAAGGTGTCTCAGTGGAAGAAAGTACTCCGATTTGGGCGTAAAAAAAAGTTAAGTATGTGGTTCATAAGCCCGTATGAGATGATTGAGAGGGTTGGACTTATAGCTTATCGTTTAGCCTTACCCTCAGAACTAGAATGCAATCATAATGTGTTTCACGTATCTATGCTCATGAGATACGTTCTAACCCATCACATGTTCTTTCGGTAGAGCAAGTTTAGTTGAGCCTAGATATGACCTATGAAGAAGAGCCAATCGAAATCTTAGCCAATGAGGTAAAAGAGTTAAGGAAAAAAGGATTTCGCTAGTAAAGGTTCTGTGGAGTAATTATGGGGTTGAAGAAGATACTTGGGAAACAGAAGAAGATATGCAACTGCAATATCCGCATCTATTTTGTCTAGGTAAATTTTAAGGACAAAATTTCTTGTTAGGAGGGGAGAGTTGTAACGCCCCAAATCCTGGGTTAGTAGTTCGGGTCAACCCGAGACCCATAAGTTGAGCCCTTTAGATTTTCTAATTTAGTTGGACCAAATTTTAATGGTATTAGGCTTAATTTTGGCCCAAGAGTTAAAGATAAGTGATGTTTATATTGGGGTTAAAAGGAAGGGGACCAAATGTTAGTTTACTCATTGTTTAAATTAAAGGATAAAAACCCCTTATATTAAGTGGATTTCACGTGAACAATTACCCACCCAAAACACTCATCTATTTCCTCTTTTTTTCTCTCTTTTTTTCTTCCCAAAAGTAAGCATAAAGGAGCAAGCTTTTTAAATCCTAAGCATCAACCAAGGTAAGAACCTTAATCCATCCCTCAAGCTTTAATTCAAGTCCCCTAATATCAAGCTTTGGTCATGGTTTCAAAAATAGGTTCTAGGGAGGCTTAAGGAAATTAAGGGATTTAAGTTTGCTTTTAGTAAATTTAAGTTGTATAGAGTATTCCTAACTCTATTTCAAGCCCTAGACAAGTTAGTAACTTCTTATTTTGCATTGTTTATTTAAAAAGATGGGAGAAAGTTCTAAAGCAAGGGGAAAGAAAATGTGCCTTCTAGTTGATTTAGAAAGGTTTTAGTAGCAAAAAAAATCAGGTAACACACTCACAACTTCCTTATATCAATTATGGGTCATCAAAAATGTACCCTAGCTAAAGAGTTGAGTTATGAATCTTAGTGATTCATTTTATGGTAGATTTCATGTTTGATGTTTTTAGCATGCTCGAAAGCCTTATTTATGACATCTATGATCACATAAGACTTAATATCAAATGGGGAACCTCAAGGTAGGTAAAATTGGGGAGTTGGGTGGCCAATTCATGCCCAAATAGGGCATTTTCGAAGGGGTGTATCGATATTGTAAGAATAGTATCGATATTGTTCATAATAAAGGCACAAAATAGGTTTTTTGTGGGAGTATTGATACTTATTTTAAGGTATCGATACTCAGGGTTTGGTATCGAGACAACCAAGCGGGTATCGAGACTCATTTTCTAGTGTTCACTTTTAGTATCGATACTCAATGGAGTATCGTTACCAAGGGGTGTAGTATTGATACTCCTTATAGGAGTATCAGTACTTTTCCTACTTACATCAATAGAATTTAGCTGTGAGTATTGGTACCCTGATACGAGTATCGATACTCGAAAGACAGTATTGATACCGAGAGGCTTGGTATCGATACCAGAACTTATTTTGGGCATGATATTCAAGGGACTTTAAAAGAGATGAGGTTTCCCAAAAAGCTTTATAATTACTCCTAAATAAGACTACAAGTGAGAACAACAATAATGTCTAATTTCACTATAAATGAAATAAATTAGGGTGTCATAAAACTAGCCTTGTTTGAATGCTCGGGAAACGATCATGACACTCGAGTCACTTTAGCAGATGAAACTATTATCGATGAATATAATCAGTTCGGATATCCTTAGGTAGTGCGCAAGACACTTAAAACTGACTAACTAGGGTCAAGGCCCGACACTCGCAAGGGGTAGGCTAGTTGAGGGTGTTGTGTCCAATGTATGGTTCTGGGCCTCATCCTCGGTAGACTAGAATGGTGTGTGAGCTCCGAGATGCATAACCCTCAGCCGCACCATGATGTCTGTCATAGAGTAGAAGTGGGTATATGAGTATACTCATTGATGCATTAGACTTGATAGCTTGAGCATTTTATTGATTTACTTTTAGTATGATTTAGTTGTTAGTGTGGCACTGGGCTAGTTAGCTCAGCGTTTGGAATTTGTTTCCTTACACATATTAGGTGGAGCATTCGAGGAGCCTTTGAGTGGTCGAGGTCCAGATCAAGTGCATATCAGAGTATGTCTCAGATTGACTTTAAGGGCATGCATATTTATAGACCCTATTATAAAGTTGAGTCGTAACTTCAATTTAAAATTGGTTTGTATGTTTTGAATGTATATATATTTTGGAAGCTCCCCGATGAAAATTTTTAATTATAATTCATGATGGATCTTATTATTATATAAATGATTTTTATTTGGTCGCTTTAAAGTAAGAAAATGTAAAAGAAAAAAATTGGTTAGTTACCCTGGTAGTTCCGTGTGACATTCTAATCAATCGATTATGTGTCGTACTAGTTTAGGGTGTTACAATTATTACGAGTTAGGAACAGAATTCTCCAGCTCCCATTCTACTCCCCACCGTTAAAATTGTGATATTTGTATTAATATTAATTAATAAAATGACCGAATTTTATCATTAACTTTCTTTACTGTACTTTTCATTTAATATTTTTCTATTTCTTTTGTAAAACAAAGTCAACCGATTTAGTAATTTAATTTTTTTTATCTTTTTTTATAAATTATTTATTTTATCTATAATTAAATTTGATTTTTTGAAATTTGAAATAATTTATTCTGTTAACTTTATTTTTTTTCATGTTGACTTTAGGTTTAATTTTTTGAATTTTATTTTAATAAAAATAGTTTTAGTTTATGTTTTTTTAGATATCATGTGGTAAAGTTAAAAAATATTTTTAAAATAATTGATTTTATTTAAATAAACAACAATTAATGCCATAAATGTCTTCTTCACTCTTATATCTCCTCATTATGTCTTCATCTCCCTCACAAAAATACACAGGTCAACAGTCGTTAACTCACCAATAGTAACATTCCGTCTAATTCAGGAAAAGTGAACTGCCAACATCAAACCAGACAAAATTGTTCTCATCAACAAAAATAAAAATAATTTAAATATACTATATAAAAATTATTACTTATTTGTTTGAAATATTTATGTAAAACGTTGAAATTTTATCAAAAAAAATTCAAAAAATATATAATTCAAGTTATTTTCTGAAAATTAATATAAAAAATAAATGAAAAAAAGTTTGGAACTACGATTAATCAAATTAAATTATAGTGTTTGAATATTTTATAGTTCATAAGTAAATGCTATAGCATTTAGATAGTAACTCAAATCTTAGTGTTTAGATATTTCTTAATCATATTTTTAAAATCCAACATGACTCAAAATTCAATAAAACTTTTTTATAATTATTTTTTCCTGATAATATAGAAAAGTATATATATTTAAAATAATAAAAATAACTTAACATATTATATAAGAATTATTAATTATTTTCTATTTAACTGAAAATTAATTATTTTAAAAATATTTATGAATTTTTGTAAACTTTACCACATATTATCTGAAACACATTAACTAAAGTTGTTTTTATTTTAAAAAAAATTAAAATCTAAATTCAACATAAATAATTTAGGAAGAAAAATAAATTGAATTAAATTATCATAAATAATTCAAAAATTAAAGAAAAACAAATTTAATTATAGATAAAAGAAATAATTTTTTTAAAAAATAATTTAAACGAAAACATTTAATTTCTAAATTACTAAACCCATTGACTTTGTTTTACAAAGAAAATAAGAAACATTAAATGAAAAGTAAAGAAAATTAAAGATAAACTTCCATTAATTTACTAGTTAATCAAGGATACAAGTGTCGCAATGTAATGGTGAGGCATATAAAGAGCATAAGATAAGGCAAGAGAATTCTATTCATTAGTTAGAATTTGCTAAAACCTAGTTTTTCTTATTTGTGGTGTGTGGCTCATCATTTTTTTATGGCATTAATTTTGATATTAATTGTCGGTCATTGTTTTCTTATATTTTGTTTTACATCTTTATTTTTTTAATTTTTAATAGTTTTTTTATAATCTTATGTGATCTTAAATTTTAATTTTTGTGTCAATAATTATATAAAAATATTCTAATTATATGTTTAATTTACGATTAAAATTATAAACCTTCATTGTTTTTTGAGATATTCTTATTTTTTTTAAATAGAACTAGCGACTTATGTATAAAAAAAGAATAAATTACATCGTTTCTCGTTGAACTTTACTCTTTCTCTCTCTTATTTTATTAACTATACTTTTAATTTTTCTAATTTGTTCACTGAATTTTACGGATTAAATTATTTTGCTCATTTTACCGTGAACTTGTTAACGGTAGTTGACATGACACAATAATCAAAACGACGTTTTGAAAAACTCAAATATACACCAAAACGACGTCTTTTCGAATCATCTTCTTTATAGTTGGTGAGCAAAATAGGAGAGAGAGTAGAATTCAGTGAGAAACGGTGTAATTTACCCTTTAAATTTTTAATTATTTTATATTAAATAATAATAAAATGACACATCATCACAACGTTAGAGAGTTAACAACAGAGTGAGCAAAGTGATTCAATCTGTAAAGTTCAATGAACAAATTAAAAAAATTAAAAATACAATGAGTAAAATAGAAGAAAGAATAAAGTTCAATGATGAACGATATAATTTACCCAAAAAAAAAACTAATTCTTGTCATTTGACGTTCGATTTCTTACCTGGTTAATATCAATAGTTATTAGCTCAAGCTTCGTAATAGAGCAAGTAAAACATATTTATTTTGCAAAAATTACTCAGTGGCAGATGCACTAAGCCCCCATAGGGTCCAAGTGCATCCCATTATTTTAGAAAAGTGATTAAACTTAACTTAATGTAAATTAGCTGACATTTAATTCCATATGTAATGGGTATGGGGTAAAGGGAATGTAAGATAGTAGGCTTGCCCCAACGCCAGTTGAGAGTAACTTCCGCAGGAGACCTCCAAATTATAAAATGCCCTCCGCGGGACTCGATCCCACGACCTCAAGGTTAAAAACCTTGTGCTCTACCAACTAAGATAGATTCTCATATGGAAATTTAGCTTAATGTGTTAAGGAAAAAAAAATACATTTTTGCATACCCATTATTTTTAAGAAAAAAAATAAAATTTTGGACCCCATTCTTAACTTTCTGGATCCGCCACTGAAATTACTCTATTCAATTCAAGATGAACATATGCCCACTAAAAGTTTATCATCACAATATCTCTTTAAGATAGCGAAACAAAGTTATAAATCATGTTAATCATGTTAAAATGTTAAGTAAACATTTAAGATTTTTTCTAAAATTTAATTCTTGTATTGTAAGTATAAGTTTATAATATGTTAATCATGTCAACAGCGAAGGGACAAATAATTACAAAAAACCTCGAGAGGATGCCTTCAACTAACCATGTCCGATAATGTTCTTTAAGGAGCCATCAGCCCATCAATGGTGTAGGAAAGAGATTTTGCCCAGTCAGCTTTGAGCAGCAATGTCTGTAGCGTATGCATTATGTTATACCCTGGATCAAGTTTCCTTTGCCAACCCTACATGTTTAAACAAGTAGGTTTATTTCCAGAAGGTGAAGGCTTCTCAGCAAGTAAAGCGTAGGACCGTCGGGAAACTATCCCGAGATCGGATGCATCCCTATTCTTAACTTTCAGACTCAACTAGTCGGACAGATAAATTCCATCTCGGTGGTTGAAGGAACGACACGAAAGTTTGAATGCTCGTAAAGTGAAGAAAAAAGTTACCTCAAGAACCAATGTTGTGACCATCACAGTGCATACATTGCCGTCGATATTGACTCTGTGACACCTTACTTTCTCAAGGAGTTGCAGCATGCAGTCAGCCGGATGAACTAGATCACCCTCTGGGGTACCCCAAAAAGTGAAGGCTTCTTCGACTTCCTGCCGAAACAAGGTATTAAAAAACTAAGCAGAAGAAGATAATTTATACACACACACAGAGCATATATGTATTATCACCTCAATAAAAGCCTTAGGGTTGGGGCAGTTTTGTTGTTGCGATAGTCTGAGCGTGCACTCTGCTGCAGTCCGTCCGTCTCTACGGGCAACAGCCTTAAAAAATTCCAATAAGTTTAGCCGGTCACCATTAGAAAGTTCGGCAGTCATGCCTACATCAAGGAAGACGACATGCGGCTTTGATTTCAAAAGCCGTTTTCGAGAAGCCTTGTTCTTAGACACCCGGACAAGGATATTGCCTGGATGCATGTCCGCGTGAATAAAGTTGTCCACCTGAAAGAAGAAAATTATAAAAAATCAACAATTAGAAATGACATACAAATGTTATGAGAACCATAAGCAAACCAATTAGAAGTGCTTACCAGAAGCATCTTCAAAAGTGCATGAGTTCCGATATGAGCAACTGCAGCCTTAATCGGTCATGTCCTTGAAGATCATCGACATAATACGCAACACTTTCCCCTTGCTCATAAGTTTCCACTAAAACAGCAGGATGCACAAGTGGATACAGGGGCTTAGGAAAAGAAACATCCCTCCACCGTCGGAAATTGTATATAAAGCGGTTCAAATGGGCCGCTTCCCTTGCGAGATCAACTTGAGACATCATGAAAACACCAAACTGCTGGACGCTCTCGTCCAATCTTAACCAGTTCAGAGTTGGAATGAACCTTGATAACTTTGCCACCGAGTTGATAATCATAAAATCTCTCCTAATCGATTCACCGACACCGGGATGTCTAACTTTTACTGCAACTACCAGGGGTTTGACCAGCTGACCGGGATAGCGAAATCTCAAAGTAGCGCGGTGCACCTGAGCTATACTTCCAGATGCAACAGGTTCCTCTTCAAAATGCTCAAAAACTTCAGAGAGCTTACGGCCAAATGCACTTTCAATGGTTTTCTTTGTGTAGGAAAAGCTATGTTCTGGAGCATTACAATGAAGCTCCGAAAGCTTTATGCAAAGGTCTCTAGGGAAGAGATCTGGTCGCGTTGCTGCCCATTGACCCCACTTTATGAATGCAGGACCTGCCATTTCAAGCGTGTGAAGCACAACCTCAAACCACTTTTTCCTGAATTGAGGACCACAAGAATCGGAAAACGGTGCCATTATTATACTAGGTGAGAACAAAACTGTAAGATACAGAGCCCTCACCAGCAATACAACACCTTCAAGCACTGAAAGTAGTAAAGAGGAAACAAAAGCATGTCCATTTTGTGCTCGCACAGAGAACGAATTCCACGATGAGTAATCCTCTGGTTCTACTAAAGTTCTCTGCGCCAGCGCCACTCGTCCATATGTCAAGCCAAGAACACTGGGAACTATCAGATGTGAGCGAGACAATGCTAAGCTTACTGCTTGAGCAATCCTGCTTATGCCAGGGGATGTACGACGACTGGCGGAACATTTACGAGCGAGCCTTTTCCAAGCAACCTGGGCATGCTGAGCCATCATCGCTGCACCACTGGCAGATAGAAAGGAATGATTCCTGGCAAAATAACCTCGACACAACCCATCCTTGGCATTCTGCAATAACAATGGAGGCTTTCCTCCAATGATGAACCTATAATCGGAGTACACACGATATTGTGGCCGGCACAATCCGATAGTAATTACCGTTCCATGCTTCCTACAATCTGAAAGGATCCTACTATGGTTTGAAACAGCAGATTGTGCAGCTTTCCTAATATTTGCAAATGCCAAAAGTCTGTAATCCAACAATTCTCTCATCATTAACCATGTAAATTCTATAAATCTTAGAAGCTATTCTAAATTTCTTACACAGAAAGGTTAGCACTCAAAACCTAATTGCCAAATTCACAAAACAGCACGAATTCTAATAATTCATTGTGCAATCATTAAACTAAGGGAATCGTGACATTTTATGCACCTAAAACAACAGCAGAATACGCCTTCTTAGTTCATTGATAGAAATAATAATTTCATCTCTCATATAGAATAAGAAAGAGAAATCAAAGCCCCCAAACCCAGGAAACATAAACCCAAGCTAAAAAAACCCAGAAAAGTTCGCATAAAATGAATCAAAACTGCTCAGAAGGGTCAAGTGATGAACCTGGACATGGCGATACAGAGAAAGAAGGTAAAAGAGAGGGCTTCGAAGAGGTTAAAGAAGCAGCAGAAAACGAAGCACTTGAATGCATTTTCTCATGGACGAATCCCTTTTGATCAATAAACAAAACCCGGGTACATTATTAATGCCCAAAACGTCATTCTTTTTGCTACGGCAGAGGAAAGAAGAAAGAAGAGGTCTTCGGTTGTTTGAATGGGCCTGAGGTTAGAGAATATGTCGACTCGGGTAGTTCTGGGTGGGCTTCACGCAGTTGCCTTCTTTATTGGAAAGCTTGGAAAAGGTCAAAAAAAGCAAACTCCAAAAATTCTGGAAAGGACGAAATATCTTGGAGCCTCTATAGCTCATTCCGTCAATGAAATCGAAAGGACAATAAAGGTTCTATCTTTGAAGGTCAAAATTTGATGGCCAAGGATTTCCAGAACAGTACTTATTCCCAAATTCATTAACCATTTTACTATTACATATATAAATAACAAAGTCAAGAATGTGAATAAACGTGAACCAATTTTCAAACTCAAAACTTGTTTTCAGTTCAAGTTATTGGTTACGTCATCTTCTTCCATGATAATTTCCTCTGAGAACTAACAATCTATGTTCCAAGAGGCCCTAATCGTCCCAAAATCTCTGGAGTCACTGCAAGCAACAACACTTCCAGAATTCCGACTTTATTCAAATTCAAAAAAAATGAATGATAATCAGAAAAATGGGGGGAGTTATGGGTTCAATGTTCATTGAGAGGTAATGATGAATGCATAATTTTGTAGCTTATTGAGATAAAGAGGTGAACGTATGATTTTATGTAAGAATAAATTTATAAAGTTTAAAATCGGCCTCTTTAGTTCATCATGTCGAGACTTGAGAGGGCTCAACAGTTGGTCGATTCGGTTGAAAAATATTTACATTGGGCAAATCATACGCCAGTGTGAGCCTTATCAAATGGAAAAGCTTGGAGAATAATCTATGGAGCACTAATCCATCATCATTGAGCAGCTCCAATTCTCATTATTTTAGTTAGTATTACCATCTCTGGCTTGTTTCAGGGTCTCTGAGTGGATAAAACTTTGGGCCATTCTCTAATGGTAAAATGCTCCAAGAACTATGGGGTTATGGGCTAACAAATTATGCTTGGATCAAGTTTCAAATTAAACCCAAGATTTTCCCAGGCACCCATTAATCTTGATTGGAGACAGACCAGACCTTCTCGATAATAATTTACCAAAATCTAGCTCCACGATCAACAATTGTGGCAAGTATATTGTACCATACACGTGTCAACAAATTCTGGGCCTAAAAATAATTTGGATGTAGATAAGGATCTCATATAAAAAGTCTCCCTACGTAACATATTTATGACTCTGACATTAGGCTTGGTTGAGTGGTTACATTTTCCATATTACTGATGTCTGCTTTGAGCTTTGGTTTATTAGGGTTTTCAACCGCAATCCACCACGTGTTATGTAGATGCCATGGGACGGTGAAAATCATATTATCAAAAAAATAAATTCAAAAGAATAGATGGCCTTTATTTTGTACTTTTTGAGTCTATAGAATTGTAGGTTTATTCAAGAAGTTTCCTTCCAGAGAGGCGGTGGCCGCCTCCTTCGCGAGGCGGTGCCGCCTCCATCACCGTCCTTGTTTGTTGCTTCTCGCCCTCCTACGAACTCTTCTCTCTAGTTTTCAAAAGCCAACACAGTGACGTAGAGTCCTTCTTTATGTCCTCTGATTAAAGGTTTGGTCGGTCTGCTCTGGTGTTGTTGGGGTTTAGGGTCGTTTGGCTTTCGTCCCCTATTTTCTTCTTGATGGATTGGGTGTTTTTTATAGCTTGGTGAGATCGTTTCATTCTCTTCATACTGCGTTTTTATTCCTGTTCCTATTGTTTGCTGTTTCGTGCTTGAGATCTGGTTTAAGTATGAAACTAGATTCAAGGTTTTGAGATTCTGTGTGAGTTTTTTTGTCGGTTTCTGGAGTCAGTCTGCGATTGCTAAAACTGCATGCGAGGTGTTTGTATAAAAGCCATAGTGATTTTGTCTTGTGCTCGTTTGAAATATTTCAGTATGAGGGAGAGCGTTACATGTCTTCCGTCGGAATCTGGTTCTTTTTATGTGGTTTCTACCAAACACTTTTCTTTGGAAAGGTTTATGGATGATTGTGGGTTGCTATGGTGAGGTCCTGTGAGTGTTCTTTCTCATTAAGAGGAGTCGTTTGGCTCTACTTTTGGATTCGTTTATGATGTTGAGCCGGAAAGTGAAGTTTTCAAGGATTTAGAGTTTCCAAAACTGCTTGAGTTTGGTGCGTGTCTGTCTGGGGTAGTGGAGGTTGTAGGTTTTGTTCTTGAGATATTGTTCATGGTGTTCTCAAAGATGTTGCCAAGTGTTTTCTGGTGGTTTTCTTCCTTTCATCGTTTACTGCCTGGGTGTTTTGTGTTTGCTGTGGCTAGTTTTATGTTCTTTGGTGTTGCTTATTGATGTTGTCCACTGTCTGATCCTGCGTTGGCTTAATGCTTTGTCTTTTCAATGGTCTGAATTATGTTCGATCTTTCGCAGTTTTGGGGAGTTGGGTGATATGTGTTTGCTGCTTTGTAGTTGGGTATTGAGATGGGGAGGCAGAGTCTGTGCTGCTGTTTCCTTGGCTTGGGTGTTTGTGTCCTATCGTTTTTGTGTATTGCAAAAGTTGAATGGGGTCAGCTGGAACTTCATTGTGTGGGTGAGGAGTGGATGGTGTATTCTCAGTTTTGACAGGCGGGTTTGAAAGATTGAGTGTATGAGCATTCGGGCTAGCATCGTTCTGGGAAATATGGAGATTGTCGGAGATGGTGCTCTGTCTTGTAGGGTCTCGCGTGCTGTCCTTTTGTGGGATATGAGGTGGTTGTCGGGTGAGTGCATGTTCTAATCTGAGTTTTAAGGCTTTTTTATTTGATTAAGGGTTGGCAAGTGAGATTACTTTTCTCTTTGGTCTAGTTATGGGTGATTCTGTTGTTTAGTTTCATTCGATCTTGATGTCTGTGTATGTTCCTCAGTGTGACCTTTATTCTTATTGTCGGTTAGTCTGTGGTGGTCCTATTATGTGTTATGACGGTTCCGTCTGAATGTTGTAAGAGTTTTTGTGTGTTGTTCGTTACCATTTCAAGATACACACTTTTTATTTCATTTAAGTTTAGGGATGTTTTTTTAATGAGGTCGTTGAGATTTGTTAATCTTTTAATATAAAGTATTCTCTTTCAAAAAAAAATTCAATGATGTAAGCTGTAAATTTACATGGCATTAATTGGAATTCACCAAACCACAAATAGTATTTCAACAAAAAATCACAAAAGTTCACACATAGATTACTAGTAAAAAGGTGGACACAGTAACTTATTATTATGTAATCCTTCACGACAAGAGACATGCATGAATATGCTGTCAATGGGGTAACAGCAATGACTGTTGTGTAGACAGGAACATAGGTTTGGTTTGCTTCTGTAATTGAAGCACAACCCTTTCTCTTTTTTTGCATTTTCTTAATGCTCTAAAGAAGAGTGGATTCGCCATCGAATAATCAAAATGTGTGGAAAAAGAAATTTTTGCTTTGGGCGGTGGTGATAATGAGAATGTCGTTTTCTCTGGCTCTTTGGTCGGCTCATTCTCAATGAAACCGTAATTTTATACCTTATAAATTTCTATGCTCATCCACACACATTAGGATGCATACAGAAGAGAGAAAGATCGCCTTCGAGTTTCGACTTCGAAACAAATCCAATGTTTTTAAATGCAAATAGAAACAGTTAATTTTATTTAAATGTTATAAACCATAGACGTGAATTAAACAAATAATTAGGATATTTCTTATCATTATTGATACAATAAACTAATTACTTGAGACCGTACAATAACCATACAAGGAAAATGTTTAAAACTCGAACAAAATATAGATACAAATGGATTTAATTGTATCGACAAACGAACTAGAAGAGATGATCAAATTACTGTAAGATCGCTACCAATCGCAAATTATAATTGAGCATCACGAGAAAACTATCGCTGAATATAAACACATACCTAAATCTAATCTAATGGCAAAAGAAGGAATATCAACAGAGTAATAAATAAGCACTATCTTGATCAGTTAATGTGATGTCAAATCCAACCTTAAAAAATTAAGGGTAAACTATATAAATGGCCACTTTCGTTTGAATTTTATAAATGTTTCCTCATTGAATTCAAAAAACATAATAATTAGTCACTTTCATTTCGTTTTAATAAAAATGTGGTCACTGAAGGTTAACTTTAAACCTTTACTGATTTACTGACGTGACATTTTAAATATAAGTTTTGGTCTTTTTTTTCATATTTGTACACTTTTGCTCATTAAATTTTGAAAAAATATATGTCTTGATCACTTACGTTATCGTTTTATTAAGTTTTGCTCACTTGGACATTGAATGTTGTTAGTTTGATGATATGGCTCATTAGTAAAATGGTTTAATTTCTATTTTAACCTCTACATTTTAGAAACAAGTATTGCTTATGAATCTTTTTGTAAATTCAAATTAGTTTAGGGATAACATTTCAATTTATCAATTTTTAATAAGTTTTCTTCCCAACTCCATTGTTGTTCATCTTCTCTCTGTTTCTTCTTCGACATCTCTGCTCCATTGCTCTATTTGCCTTCTTTCAAGGACTCATGTTACATTTCAAAAATAATGCAAGATTTTCAACTTCCGATAATAAATAATAACACCACAAGTTCAGAGAAAAATGAGAGGGCTGACATCTAGAGATAAAATGAAGTTGGGTAATCTCAATTATACAAACTAAAATTCAATTTCCAAATATGGGATTGCATAATACCAAATCCAACAAGGAACAAGAAAACAAACCAATGAATCTAAATAAGAGTGATAACCAGATATCACTCTTCGTGGTGATTTTCCCTTGAGAAAGCGCCTCCGGTGAAACATAATCAATGGGTCCAAACAACTTGATAATTGGATATGTGAATTCATCCATTGAACTCAATCCAAAAGCAATGATGTAATTTAAATTTTATATATTTACCGTGCCAGTCAACAAACCATTAAAGGTTTAATGACAGTTAACTTCAATGAACACATCTTAATTAAAACAAAACAAAAGTAACCAAATATTATATTTTTTGAATTCAATGAGGAAAAGTTTATAAAACTAACACAAAAGTGACCAATTTTGTAGTTTACCCAAAAATTAAATGGGGAGAATAATCAAATGGCCAAGAAAAAGACTGAAATTGTGTCAACATGGGGAGGAAAATATGCCATAAAAACAAAGTTATAAAAAAAGGATAAGGATACAATATAAAAGAATAAAATAAAAAATATCAACAATCCACAACTAATACTAAGGCCTCGCTTAATAATGTTGTCTAAAAGCATTTTTAGTTAAAAAAAAACTCGTTTTGACCGTAAAACTAAAGCCAAACAGGTAAAAATTGAAGAAAAAAATGAGGTAGAAACGATGTTTCAAATCATTCGCAAAAGCTAAATTTCTAGCTTTTTCATTCTAACTTTACTTTTAGAAGCAAATTTATATTTTTACCCTTGCTAATACATGTGTTCCACTCAATTATATATTTACATTTTATTTTAATAATTTTGTACTAACATCCTTAAAATATTATTTATTACTTTTAATAATTTATTTTAATTATTTCAAATATTTCAAAATAAAATTCATGATTTATATGGTAAAATATTAATAGTGACTTATATAAAATATTTTTCATTATAATTATATTTTTATTTATATATTTATTATAGTTTAAATTAATATGATTCATATATAATAATATTTTTTGAATTTATTATAGTTTAAATTGATATATTCATACTATATTTTTTATTTACAACATAATATTTATAATAGATATTTTATCTTTTCAAAACCACTTTTTAACAGTAATCTCAAACAATTAAATTCTAAATTACACTTTTAAATAACTCTTTGTAAACACCCATTTTTGTCTGGGTCTACAAAAAGACTATATACATATTATTATTAGTTATTTATTATTACTATTATTATTATTATTGTTAGTATTTTTATTTACATGTTACATTGTTTTTGCAGGCCAAGTGAAGCCCAAACCAGGTTACACCGAAGCCCAATTACAAAGCATGTAACCCAACAGTCCCAGCCGAAGACCCAAAAACGCAACCCAACAGCTAGTAAACCCGACCCAGTTTCAGATCCAACCCGAAGACAAAGCAATCCAGGATCCGACCGGGATCCGACCCGACCCCTAAGGTTTTTAAAACCCTAATCCTAAGGTATGATGCTACAGCCGCCACTGTCTCCCCTACTTCAGTTGTTGTTGTCGTCGTCCATAGGGCTTGTTGTATTCATTGTGCCACTGTTATCATCTCAGCAACAGCAAGAAAAAGCAGAGGAGTTAGAACAAATCTAACATAAACCCTAAAAATCCAAGGCATTAAAACCTAACACTCATTGCAAGTCGCAACCTAGCATAGATTTGGTTTTAGTTTTATTATTTTATGCTAAATCTATTTAAGATTTTTTTTATAAATCCGAATGAAATATAATAGAAAAGGACTTTTTTCTCTCAGTTTTCAGAAGCAATAAAAAGAGATTTTGGAGGTTGCATAATACATCACAAGAAAACACCACAAGTAAAATTAAAGGGCATACATCTAGAGATAAAATGAAGCTGGGTAATCTCAATTATACGAACTAAAATTCAATTTCCATATATTGAGATTGCATAATACCAAATCCAGTAAGGAACAAGAAAACAAACCAATGGATCCAAATAACCCGATAACCAAATATAACTCTTCGTGGTGATTTTCCCTTGAGAAAACGCCTCCGATGAAACATAATCAATAGGTCCAAACAACTTAATAACTGGATCCGTGAATTCATCCATTGAACTCAATCCAAAATCAATTCTTCAACATCGATTTTTTTTGTTTGGCTCAAGAACAAGCAATTTTTCGATTCTAGATTCTTATGAACAATGTTCACCTTATAAATCATTGTTAACCCCTCGGCCTACATAATCTGTCGTACCACTGCGTCAGCCTTCGAGTACCTCATTTTTTAGACAACTTGATCGAACAACTCATAGCCGAGAAGAGTTTTACTAAGTGAACGCCAGTTTGATCTTCATAAATATCGTGGGGGTCGATCATGTTCGTATGTAACAAAACATTATCGACAATCTTTTTCATCACGAGAATTTTGTTGGTCAACAACGCATCGGAGATGGAAACTTGGATTGTGTCATCAATAATGACACTATTGAAGAAGCTCTAGTTTTCTTGGCTCAAGACGATGGCATCGTCGTGGTGGTGAATCTTTTCTGAGTTTTGATGGTGAATTCTCCGTATTTTCATGATCTTCATTACTTCTTTTTATAAATTTTCTTACAAAATGAGAACTCACCTAATTTGACTTCAAATAACTACAACTAATAATTAGAAACAAGAAGATTCTTTGGAGTAGAGATGTTTCAAGAAGAAGAGGGGAGAAGATGAGCAATATTAAGGGTTGGGGAGAAAATATTAAAATTTTGATAAATTAAAATATTATCCCTAAACTAATTTGAATTTATAAAAAGATCCATAATCATATTTTATCTAAAGTTTAGGAGTTAAAATAAAAATTAAATCATTTCACTAACAAGTCAAGTTATCAAATTAACAACATTCAACGTCCAAGTGACCAAAACTTAATCAAACGATAATGTAAGTGACCAAAACTTATGTTTTTTAATCCAGTGAGCAAAAGTGTACAAATATGAAAGGAAAATGATCAAAACTTAATCCACGTATTATCTACACATAAATGATGTAATTTTAATTTTATATATTTACTATGCCAGTCAGCAGACCATTAAAGGTTTAACTGTAGTCAACCTTCAGTGAACATATCTTAATTAAAACAAAACGAAAGTGACCAAATATTATGTTTTTTGAATTCGGTGAGGAAATGTTTATAAAACTCACACAAAAGTGACCAATTTTGTAGTTTACCCAAAAATTAAATGGGGAGAATAATCAAATGACCAATAAAAAGACTGAAATTGTGTCAAAATGTGGAGGAAAATATACCATAAAAATGAAGTTATCAAAAAAAGATAAGGATACAATATAAAAAAAAAAATAAAAAAATCAACAATCCACAACTAATACTAAGGCCTCGCTTAGTAATGATGTCTAAAAGCATTTTTAGCCTAAAAACTCGTTTTGACCGCAAAACTAACGCCAAAAAAAAGTAAAATTGAAGGAAAAAATGAGGTAGAAACAATGTTTCAAACCAATCGCAAAAGCTAGAATTTCCAGTTTTTTCATTCCAACTTTACTTTTAGAAGCAAATTTATATTTTTACCCTTACTAATGCATGTATTACACTCAATTATATATTTACATTTTTTTAATAATTTTGTACTAACATCCTTAAAAAATAATTTATTACTTCTAATAATTTATTTTAATTATTTCAAAATAAATAAAATTCATGATTTATATGGTAAAATATTAATAGTGAATTATATAAATATATTTTTATTATAATTAATTTTTTATTTATATATTTATTATAGTTTAAATTAATATGATTCATATATAATAATAATTTTTTTGATAGTTTAAATTGATATAATTCATATATAAGTGTAAATATAGTTTAAATGTTATATTTTTAATTTACAACTTAATGTTTATATAGACATTTTATCTTTTCAAAATCACTTTTTAACAGTAATCTCAAACAATTAAATTTTAAAGTACACTTTTAAATAACTCTTTTAAAAGTTTATTTATACATCATTTTTCAAAGACACTTTTAAATAACCCTGAAACTAACACTACAATCAATTAACAAAAACGAAGGTGGAAAAATGTACAAACGGCGTAAAATTAAGAGACCTAATATAAGGCTAAAAAAAGACACAATCTAAAATATTATAAAGCGCGACCAAAAATATTATAAACAATATAATATTTTAGGTTGCATGCAACCTAAAAGATCATAATTTTTTAACATTTTCGATTTCAACCTAAACTATTATGAAAATGGTAACATTTTCGGTTACAACTTAAAATATGTATGCAACTAAAAAAATTACATTTTAAATTACATACAACCTAAAATATTATATTACTTTATAATATTTTAGGTCGCACCTTATATTAGTCTTATTATAAGTGATTGTACCGTAAAATTCTCAAAATAGTCCAAAATCCTATTTAGTTAAATTTCAGAAACAAATCCGATGTTTGACGTATAAATGACGTGACGCTTACACTGTATTTAGTGTATAGAGATGTCTCACGTTCCATCTTACATTGTTAGACTATATCATAAGAACATAATTTAAAATTATACTTTGAAAATTATATCAGATATTATTGAATTTTAGTTTTTACATTAATTTTAGTGTTGAAATTTATATGTATGCCATTATAGTTGATCGACAGGTGCCTTTCTTTCTTTTTCTAGGTCAAACCCCGTTCCATTACCGTATTCTTCCAGACAGCTGCTCTTACAGTCGGCACAGATACATGTCCGATTTCACTACATCCGACGCCGTCATGGCCGGAAATCCAGCCGGAACTTGACTTTCTGTCGGGATATTCAATGTCAGTTGATATGATATCATTGTTGCTTTTTATATTTATTAAATAGAAAACATTAAAAATATATTTACAATTTAATATATTATTCAATAATTTATAAAAGTAATGTATTGAATTTTTAAAATTATCTTTAATCCGTATTTGTAAGCAACTGTTAAGCATAAATAGTACCATAAATCTGGCGAACAAAGCCAACAACATCATCTTATTAGGTATGATTTGATTCATTATTTTATTAGTGAATACACTTTTTCGGGAACAAGATTCTCATCTGTTTGTCCATTATTTCATATGAATTGAATATATGTATAATATATGGTAAGATGACTAATAATATATGATAAGAAATAAATATGATCTTGCTTCATAATACAGTAATCTTAATTAAAATTAATTACTAGTAGAGAAGTGTACACGTATAAAAACTCTGTTTTTAGTTTTGATCTTGGAATTACATAAAACCATTAACGTCCAAAACATCTGAGATTTCGAAATCCAAATTGTTGCTGCCGTAGCCGTCTCTTTCGTCTTCGGTAATGATGCTACCGTTGATGCATGTCGAGCTCGACGAAGGTGTTGATAAAACCGACACGAATGAAGCGTCCATGACAGTTTGATGATCGGAGCCGTAATAGTTATAATCTGACGGTAGCGGCATGTAATCTTCAGTCAAATTTGAAGGCATGGTTGTAACATCCGAAATCCGGGTCAGTGACTAAAATGAGAATTTTTGAAATTTGAGGATCAATTTAAGAAAATTGAAAAGTTTAAGGATTTAATAAGAATATTTCAGTGTTGGATTAAAGGGTAATTATGAAAGGATTACAAGGGAAATATGGTAAATTAGTTAGGAGGATATTTTATATCCCTTATTTAG
Source organism: Hibiscus syriacus (assembly GCF_006381635.1). NCBI lineage: Eukaryota > Viridiplantae > Streptophyta > Magnoliopsida > Malvales > Malvaceae > Hibiscus > Hibiscus syriacus. The sequence goes on from NW_024062971.1 coordinate 540,341, forward strand.
GGAGATATAACACGTGGGTTGGAGAGTTGAATGGAACTCTTCTTTTTCTTCATTCTTTTTTCTTCTCGTGTGTTCATGCTTAAGCCTCAAAGGTGATTTTTAATTTTGATAGTTAATTCTTGAATATTTGAGTTGAGTTTTATTCCTTGAGTGTTATATAAGCTTAAGGAAAGCTTATATAAGCTTAAAACACTAAGAGGAGAAAATTAGAAAGGAATTTCTATTAAGAGTTTAGAAATGAACTTTTGTTATAGAAATGTTTTTGAAGTTCTAAGGATGAATTTGACTTGTCAAATGGTTAATTAAGAAGTCAGAGGTGATAGAATTGAATTTAGAACACATGGAAAATTTGATGAGATTCTTTGATTCAAGAATTATGGTGAATTATGAGATATAGTGAAGTGTTATAGTGTTATAAGAAGGTTTACATATGTATAGATGAGTTTTAAGGCATAAGGAGGGGTTAATAAGTATAATTTAAGGTCAAAGTAAGAATTTTCGGTCTCAAAATGTAATTTATGGGTTGTGTGCATCGATGCATATTCAATGTGTATCGATGTACTCTAAAATAAATGAACATCGAATGCAATTAGTGCATCGATGCATGAGGAGTGTATCGATGCACCCCCTTAAGATTAAAACATCGAATGTATTTTGTGTATCGATGCATGGATAGTGCATCGATACACTGTAGAGTGTACCGATGCACTTCAATGGGAAATGGAATAAATCTTTCTTTCATTCTAAGAAATGATAGATTAAAGTATATCAATTGGATAATTATAAGTATTCGTACATGATTATGTAGATATCGAACGCAAACAAGTTCCAGGACGACTATCAAGTTAAGATTCGATCGAAAGAAAGGAAATCATAAAAGGGGATTGGAACTTAGTGAGGCCAAGGTGAGTGCATCTTATTGCATAGGATTATATGGAAATTGACTTGCGATAAGTCTATTCCGATAGTATAGCACATGAAGTATGTGATTAATATGAAATGTATGTATGCTTGATTGTATGAGTTACTTAACAATAAGTCATAAGATTACAGGCATATGTAACATAAGTTATAAGATAAGAAAATATGTGCTTACATTTATTTGCGGATATATATATATGAATAAGATATGATATATGTTTATGTAAAACCATGCAAAGTGATATGAGAAGTGAACTACATGATTATGTGATCATATGAGAATGAGATAAAGAGCCATGTGATATATGACATGAGATATATGAAAGAGAAAGTATATGTGATACGTGAAAGTGAATCATATGATTATATGAAGATGGGAAACGATATGATAAAAGATATGAGCATATGAGATATGACTATGTGAAACGATATAAAGATAATGCCCATGTTATGTGTTATGAGATCTAGAGATATAGTTGGCATGCCAAGAGTCGAGGGTCTACGCTGTCCTTCGGGACACAGTGGTCCTTCGGAACATAGTGGTCCTTCAGGACATATTTAGTGGTTCTTCAGGACATAGTGGTCCTCTGGGAAAAATCTACGCGTCCTTAGTGGGAATTTTACGAGCTGTGGTGACAACATAGTGCACAACCTCTATGTACTCATGTATCTTTAACTCTCAGAAATGTGCATGGGCTAAACAAAGATATAACGATAAATATATTACATGTGATGTATATGCTTTTGTGAGATGAATTGTATCATATGATTTTAATGATGATATGTGTATTGCGTGGTTAAATGAGTCATGTTGGTTAAAATGTTAAGTACAAAAGGATATGATTACAAGATATAAATAATAAGCATATTGATAGTGAAGTAAGGTTAATGATGGAAAGGATGAATGTATATGTGTACATTTGATTACATGAAATGCTATATTGTTTTGTGTGATAGCATTATATGATATGTTCATGCATGATTAAGTAGTTAGAGTTATTTTTATGTGTTTAATGCCTCACTAAGTCATAGACTTAGCGTGTGAGTGTTTCTCACGTAGGTTCCGGAAAGCAAGAAGAGAAGTTTAGAGGAGCAAGACAGGTCAGATTCTCCTTTCCACAATTCAGATCAGAAATATGTTTAAATTATATGTATTTTGTCATATGAAATGTAGTTGGCATGTAAGATAAAAGATTTGTACTGGATACGCTCTGATCAATTTGTAAAACCATACGTTTTATACAATAGAAATTATTTGGATTTTATTGGAAATGTCTAACTGAATTTCATTAGATTTTGTCAAAGTAAACGTTTTGAACGGTCAATGTAACACCTCGGACTCGTATTCAGGTCGGGTACGAGTTGGGGGTGTTACAATGGCATTGCCTTGATAGCCACTCAAGCCACTGATATCGGATTGAAACTTATGGTCCACGTTAGGGTTCACGAGCTGTGTTTCGTTACAAGATGGAACACTACATGTTGGGATTTCATTAGATTGCGTTAATGGCTGATTAAGGAAAACCTGGGTTTGGTTGTAAAGAGACGAGCTTAAGATCCACCAGAGGTCGAGAAGATCCAGCCGAGGACGATGAGTCACCAGATCGATCCCCATTCGAAGCAGAATCTTTCTAATGCGAGTGTTCCAATAATTTTTTATTTCGTTATCCGTTCTCCCCGGCAAATGAGCAGCAATAGCAGACCACCTAAAAACAAACAACATTAGAAAAAACAAAGAGAAACACAACTAAAAACATCTTCGTCGGTCGAGTAATAAGAAATTCGATATTCTTTTCTCCTTATTTCCCGTTTAAGAATCCGACACCAAAACTTACTTGTTGTCTAATATACTATGTAGCTGAATTATAATATCTTCTTCTTCAGAAGAGAACCTTCCTCTCTTGATATCAGGTCTCAAGTAATTAGTCCATCGAAGACGACAACTCTTCCCGCATCGTTGCAACCCTAAAGTACGCATTAAAATTTTCAACCCAAAAAAAACATAAAGATAATGAAAACACAGTGTCTTGTAACGCCTAGGGTATTACCGGCGTTCTTTGGGAGTGTCCTCCAATTTCCATAGCCATGTTTTTTAATATAATGAGTCAACATCTGATCCTCTTCCGGTGTCCATGGCCCTTTTTTGAGGCTGTTTTTATCAGAACAAGGTGTTCTTCCCATGTTTTTGCCCGAAAATGATACAGAGAGAAATGGTGCAGCAAAGTCCGTATGGGAACGTACACGTATAAATAGCGAGAGAGAGAGAGAGTTGAGCGAAGTCAAAAGGATTTGGTACCGTCCTCTGCTTATTAATATGGCAACGTGTCCGTATCTTCATCGTTATCATCATTTGGTTTTTAATAAATCTCATGTATATCCATCTAATATCTCTTTAATTGTGTTTATATTTGCCTAATATTGACTGAGCTGACATCATTATCTTAAGTCTCACATCGTTATCTTAGGTTTGACATCAATATTAATGATCAATATATAAATTATCGTACACGATTGAATAAGGGACTGGAATATTGTTCTCTCTTCTTTATTCTTACAAAGTTCATCATTTTCAGCTCGTCACTCTCTCAAAAATCACCAATCGTGACTTTTCACTCAAATTAGAAGGGATAAACTGCCTACAATTGTTTTATTCCAAATTTTATCGTCAATAAATCAAATCATGGGTCGAGAATTAATCACTCACAAAGCTAATAGCGATGTATATGAATTTTATCTGGGCTGCAATGAGATAGATACCTAGTTAAGTCTTCATCTTTGTTCTCAACCACATTTGAACTATGTTCATTGCTTTTGTCCAGCGAATTGTCAAGGACTCAGCCTCATTGGTGCAGTCACGTCCCAGCAATTATTATTGAAGGCTTTGCTTCCAGCAGTCACGGTTTTGGATGATCCTTTCATTTTAGGCTGGTGGATTGAAAATGGGCTTAAAATGGAGATATTAGGTTTTTTTTTTTTTGCCTAATAGTGTAACCCCTATACCCGACCTATGCGATATAACTAGATCTAGATCTAGCGGATTACGATAAAATTTTCCAAAACATTTTTTAATAATGTAAAACCATATTACGAATAAATATATTTAAAAATATAATTGATAACATTAAAATTCAATTCCAGATAATTAAAGTCGCAAAAACTGAATAAAATAAAATATTCCAACATTTTCAAAATATAGGCACAAGTCACCCAAATAAAGGTAAATCGGAAGATAAAACATTACAACAAAAGGTACAGTACGAATGTGTCGATCCTCCAAGGGTCAGGTACGGGTCGCCTATCAAAAAGTATCTGAAAAAGAGAAATTTGGGGGAGTGAGCTAGGGAGCTCAGTGTGTTCCAACAGTGCATAAATAAAACATACAATTAAGTTTCCAATTCAGTTCAGTTCCAAATTATGAAAATTTCAGTAGTGTTTTTAGTTTAAAAATACATAATCGCCCTCCAACAGAACACCATATGCAATTCTCTAGAACTGCATCCACAAGGACTTACCCTAGGCCCAAAGGGAGTAAGTGCCAACCTAAGGGAGCACATTGGGTCCATAAGATCTTACCCTAGTTGAAGTGTAGGTGCCCACCTGAGGGGAGTACCTTCAGGCCCATAAGGACTTACTCAATGCACATAGCAAAGGTGCCACCCTAAAGGAGTACTTTAGGGTCTATAAGGTCTTACCACTAAGCTCATTAGGCCTGTGAGCCCACCCAAGAGTCGCCTTAGGTCCATAAGGAATTATCAGCTCAATCAGTCTGAACCTATATAAGGAATTACCAGTTTAAACGAGCTGAACCTGCAGAGACTTCATACCAGATCCCAGAGTACCCCGGATAAAAATATTTTTCAGACAATAATCAGTGGTAGCAAGAAATCATAGTTTAGACATATTTATTTATCAGTAAAAACAATAACCAGATAACAGGAATCAAACAATCAGACTTACTTTAGTAAATCGAAAATAAACAATCAGGCTTACTTTAGTAAATCGAAAATCAGACTTTAAATCATATAAATCATACGAAATCAAGTCAAATAGATAGACACATTGCAAATCAGTTAAAACAATCATGTGCACATGATATTTCAAACATATATTTAAAACATGTATATGACACACAAGGAACACACCTCGTAAAAAGTATCAGTATGGGAGATCTATCGAGCATCAACTTCACTACTCTCTTCGACTGAACGAGAACCTAAGTTATTACAGAAAAAGGTTATAATCAGAGTAATAATCTAAACTAAATATTTAACAAGATCACAGAACTATACGAGTATTCACAGGCTCTCGCGGAAGAACAAATCGAGAGGAACTGGGTCGAGCAGGCGAACGATCAGGAGATCCACGAGTACCTTAAATATTCAATAACATTAATTAGCCCTTAAAATTCCAGTTTTTGGTTAAAATATTGCTAACAGGATATGTTGGATTATTAGTTAATGAACGATTTCCATCTAATATGACTATTTTAATCGAAAAATAAAACGTTGGGATTGAAATGCTAAAAAAGAATATAAGGTAAAATGACTATTCATGTAAAGATTGGGAGGTTAATTTTGTTATTATGTCTTATATTTTTTAGGTTGAAATTATGATTTATCAAAGAAATAAAGAAAACTAAAAAACAAATCGAATCATAGTATTTTGATGGTTTAGAGTTTTTAAGTTTTAAAACTATAATTACTTAAATCGAATTAAATTTTAATCTCATTATCTTTTATAACTAAATTTTATTTTTTATAATATGAAAATAAGGATTTTTTATTTCAAAAATAACTAAAAAATGTTATAAAATTAGTTTTATTTATTTATTTGAATTTATGTTTTAGAAACATTTATAAATTAAGGTTTTGAATATATACTGAATAATGATGATGAAAAGGGAAGAAAAAAAAGAGGTGATGGACCAACCACATTTAAAAGGCAAGGGAATAACATTAGCATATGATTCTTTTGTATCACCAAATACATTGAGATATTGAAAGGGACAAAGTAACCAACAAATTAAATTCCACTTCTCCACTTCTATTCCCTCTTTGTCTATTTTTTTTATATCACATCTTTATTTTTTTATTTTTAATAAATATGTCTTTATGATATATTTTATTTTATTTTTATGGCATGTTTTATCTGTCTTTTGGTCGTGAAATGTTATTTTTATTTATTATTTTCAGGATTAGATTCAACATCGCCATGACTGATTAAGATTGTGATTATTTGTTATCACGATGATCTTCCTTGCTTTTGACTATCGGATTGGATTTGGATATGCAATGTGAGTTCGTGGATAATTTTCTAATGTCGCTCGACTCTGATTCGCGGTTTGTCGGTGGTCTTTCAGAGATTTGATCTACTTTTGTAGTTCATTTACTGATACGATTAGATCTGTTCGCATTCATCTTTTGTTCGAGTTTTTTTATTATATATTTTAAACCTTCTCTTTATATGGTTATTATGTGATCTTTAAACAACTAATTTATTTTTAATCTTGGATATTTCCTCATTTTAATAAAACCAACAACTTTTATAAAAAAAATTGTTAACAATTTCGTTTATATATTCAATTCATATTTAAAATTCGTAATTGATCTGAAATTGACTTCAAAGGTTGGAATATTATGGAGATGATGATTGGCTTTTTGAATTATTTCATCCATTATTATTTGTTAGAAAAATATGTAAATATTCATGTATATGATGAATTATTATTTTTTAAATCATATATAACGTTTCGTTGAGTTTCTGTTTTGAATCGTCGGATTAGATTTGGATACGTAGTTTATATTTGGAGATAACTTTCTCATAACATTCGATTCTAGTTTTGTGATTTTCGGTGATATTTCAATAGTTTAATCTCCTGTTGGGGTTCTTTTATCAATTTAGTTAGATCCATTCATATTTATATTTTGTTCAAGTTTTTAGGATGAATTGTTTTTCTTATATGTGATAACAAGTGATTAATTTTTTATGTCAATAGTAATAAGAAATATCCTAATTATAAGTTTAGTTTACGTTTAGTTATATACTTTCATTATATTTTTAGATATTTTCTCCTTTTTAATAAAACTGCTTCTTCTATTATCAATAAAAGAATACATTCCCTAAGTTGTGATTGTTGATCTTAGAAACTATTAGGCTTAAAGTAAAATAAATTTCTAAAGGCAAAAGGTCACCTTTGCCCCTATAATAGACCTAATTTATCATTTTCACCCCTATCGTATTTTCGCATCAATTTAGCTCTCAAAATTGCTTAATTGCATCATTCTATATGATTCCCTTAACTTAAAACCCCAAATTATAAACTATAAACCCTAAATCATAACCCTATTACCTCTAGACACTAACTTGGGGTTTATAATTTAGGGTTTTAAGTTAGGGGAATGGTATAGAATGATGTAATTAAGTAGTTTTGAGGGCTAATTTGATGCGAAAATAAGATAGGGGCGAAAATGATAAATTGGGTCTAGAACATGGACAAAGGTGACCCTTAAGCCATTTCTAAAATATGTATTATTTTTGCTTTAACTCTATAAATTATTCTTTTATCAATATAAGCCCTTAAACTAGATGTAACCTTTCTAAGTTAAGTCATTTTTCAATTAGAAAAGATTATTTTGGTTAATAAGATGTTGGCATGTTACACAAAATTAGGTATTTGTTTTGACATCAAAAAATAGTTTGGGAACTTTAAACAAAAAGTAACAAAATTTAGGGGTGTTTTTGATAAAAAAAAATAGTTTTGTACTTAAAATATTATATAATAATTTAAGGATTTATTTTGGTAAAAAAATAATTTAAGAATTTAAAGTAAAAAAACATAATTTAAGGACTTTAATTTAAGCCAAACTATTATTATGTATATTAAAATGTGTTTGTCAAGAATGAGATTCTTGATCCCATGCCCTTTCAGACTAATACCTGAAACTAGCGTCTTAGACCAACTCGGCCATCTTGACATGTTGTTAGTGTCACGCCCTTAGAACCTTCAAGCTCAAATTTTCGTAATATCAGAGTTAAGGTATGACGGGTCGTGGGCTTTAGACGCTTCTTGACACTTCTAGGACTTCTCTATGACTAAGTAAGTCTTACCCAAGCCTAATGAGCATGCAAACTCACCAAGGTTGGAACTAAGCCCTCAAGGCTTCTAGGATGCGGAAGCTTTAACACCAACGTGGCTACTCCAAGCCACTAAGGTTGGACTATGGTGTGGAAGTGCAAACACAAGCATAACTACTCCTAGCCACCAAGAGAGGCAACAACACAAAGAGACTTGGAAACAAAGAACACAAGAGATAGAGTAAATGTCTCAAAACTTTATTACTCCCTCAAGAGAATGGAATGAGATGTTTGAAACGAGGAGGGGAGACTCTCTATTTATAGTTCAACTCCCTCTGAATCAATGACCTAGATCTATTTACATCAACGGCTAAGATGAGCCCAATTAATACATAATCCCCTAAATCAATGAAATCTAACCAAATCCTATCTAATTACATCCATTAGTAGAATTCTTTCCTTGGATAGGTGTTAACACTAGTTATGGAAAGATTCTTCCATAATCCTCCTTGATATGACTTCTTCTCCTGCCATACTTGCCAAGCTCCTGTGAACATCTTCGAATATGATGTCACTTTCCTTTTCTGCACAGCCAGTGTGAACGGGCTCCAAAATATTCTCCAAGTAATGGGCTAAATATGGTGGTCTTGGCAAGGTCGATACTCCGTTTTGAACCTCTTTGTCGGACACTTGCACCAATGTCCTGAGCCCAACTCTGCGGCCCATGACATTAGCAATTAACCATCTTAACATATTAATCTCTTTAATCTATTTCTTTATTTTTGGTATTACGATATCCTACTATCAGTGAGTAGGGATGGACCGAAAGGAACCGATAAGGAGAACAGTTCCTTGAAATTTTTAAGTTTTTTTTTACATTTTAATTTTAATTTTTTGTATATTTCTATTGATGATGTGTTTTCACCTTCTTAAATTTTTTTAAATTTACTCTCTAAAATAAAATTATATGTTTGTCCTTATTAGTAAGTAGATTTTACTACTTTGAGGTAGCTCGAATTATCATTAAACTAAAGTGACGTTCACTTAAGCTTGGGGCTTAATTTTCTTTTAATTTACTTAATTAATTGGTAATTATAATTAAATTAAATTAAATTTTACACCGTTAAAAAGTAAATAAATCTTGAGCATTTAGGGTGCTAACGAGAAATTTAACCATGTTGTCTCATGTTATTAACATTTTGTGGGTATGAGAAGCTAAGTTTTGATCTTTTATATAAACATTTTGTGGGCATTGACGTAAACAAAAATGTCATTGAATTTAGAAGAATATGGATAATTGTTCTAGGCATGTAAGTAAATTCAGCTAAACTATAAACAGAGTGATGCGCCAGAACGGTATATTTTTAATGGATATTAGATGTATATAAAGAATGGATTAAGTTCAAAAACAGCATAAAATTTTCGGATAATAAAATTCTTTGCAAAACCTCCAAAGCTCTATTGCAAGGCAGCGTTTATTATCAAATGAAGGAATTAGTAAAAGTCGAAGGGAAAACATTTTTTCCCAACAGCATTCAACAGTAGACCTCGTAATGTTTGATAAGTTGCGATCCCGCTTTGAAAGTGTCCGCTTAAATGCCACTGGTATCCCTCCCGAAGATAAAACGCCTCACCCAGTCCGACACCACCAATGCCCTTGTGCGCCAACTAACTTGCTTGCTGAGTGTCAATAGAAAGAATACGTGTTAGATTAACAGCCTCGAATTTCTAAAAGAAGCCTGAAGTTCATGTTGAATTTGGAAGCACAAAGGTTGGTGTCGGAACTGATGCGTACCTCGCGTAGACGGAATACCAGAGCCACTGTGAACTGTGACCGATAGAGACCCAATCACCGGGAAGCTGTGCAGCTGTTTGCTCCCCTCCCAAAGGAGCAAATTGTCCCAAGTGCTTGTACCTGTAACAACATAACCAGCGTTTATGGCAAGGGTTTATAATTTTCCCTGGTTTTTGTACTAATGCATCACATTTGAGGCGTTCTATTTACTTCTGAATCGAAAGACAACCGTCTATCGAGACGGGGTATGAGTTCAATATGTACCTGAAGGGACGGAACCGATGGCGACCTGTTCCCCTGAACCTAGGGGGACCTTCAGGATTCTTTTCGCACTCTTCCATACGGTTGAAGCACTTTGCAAGATAGGCACCTTGCTGATTTGCAACCTGAAAATTTTATTGATGGTTATTGTGTATCGTCATGGAAACGCATCATTTAAACCAGACCGTGCAATAAATGAAGTAGGATAGCTACCTGTGCTGTTGCAGGAAGATTCTTCATCTGAGAATCGACTTCAGAGAGAGCTGCTTTAAATTCTTCAATATTGAGCTCCATGGATTCTTTTGCAGCGTCCCCTTTGGCTTCTTTCACAAGATCAACAATGTTACGCTTCTGCTTGTTCTTAAGATAAAGCTCCACTTGAGGGTATCTTTCACATATATCATCAAGGGTTTCTTGAAATTCTTTGACTGTAAGTGTTCCTGAGTTGTCCTTGTCTGCCTTTTTAAATATTTCTGCTATATCTTCCTATATTTTTATAGGAATTTAGAAGAGAAAGAAGAAAGAAAAATAAATACCAGCCATGGCCAAAAATCATAAAGAGATGGCAGAATTTAACAAATAGGTACCATGGCTTTCCGCTGGTTAATAGTTGCAGAGTCACCCAGTGCATAAATGTTATCGAATCCCTCAACTCGCAGCCATTCATCAGTTGCTAGAGCACGCCTATTACCCTTTTCAAACATAGCCAATAGTGGCCAAGTGAGCAGAATTAAGGAGTGAAAACGAACTTGTATGAAAGACATTGAGAACACAGTTAATGGAGGATGGAAAGAATTCAACGAGATGAATTCCTAGGTCCAAAAGTAACTATTACCTGACCGATTTGCTTCATAAACTCCTTTATGAGAGGACGAGGCCCAACGCCAGTTGACCAGAGAACCATTCCATATGGTTCTGAAGTTGTTTTTCCATTACCTCTGGCTTTTGTAGAAATTTCATTTTCATTTATTCCTGTGACCATTGACCCCAATTTCACATCAATGCCCTCTCTTCCAAATTTACTTTCAGCAAAATTTGTGATTCTTTCGTCAAACCTGAAAATAAGAACGCATTACAAGCTTCAGAAAACTTCAGATTGTGAAATAAACACCTCAGCATACCTTGAATGTACGAATCCAGAAAGTGTTCTAAAATTACTTATATATTGATTTCACGTTGATATGATAAAAAGATACTAAAGCTTCTCAGTGATAACAGTTGTCATGATAACAATAATAATGAAAAAACAAAGTACTGGTGCATATTTTTAAGTAGAATTTGGACTTCACATTCTTACATGTTCAGTATATGGTCTGTAGCCTCAAGTAGTGTTATTTTCGCCAAGTCTTTGACCTTTGGATATAGTCTGACCAAATCCTCATTGACGAAGTCGTGAAGTTCTGCGGCAAATTCTACACCTGTAGGGCCACCGCCAACAATCACAAAGTGAAGGATTTTCTTTCTTTCCTCGTCACTTAAACTTGGTAAGCTTGCCTTCTCAAAGGACTCAATAACATTCTTACGAATCTTCTGAGCATCGTCAATTTCCTGCAAAAAGAATCGCATTGCTTAAAATGAAGGAAAATAAAACAAACAAAATGGTACAAGATGGAAATGGCCCCTACCACCATATACCCCAATCCTAAATGCAGCATGGAAACAGAGGTTACCTTTAAGAAATGGCAATTTTCCACGACTCCAGGAGTATTAAAGGTGTTGACCTGAGCTCCCACTGCTATAATAAGGTAGTCATAGTCTACTGCAAACTCTTCTTCCCCCTTTGAATGGCTATCTATAGTAGCGCGACAGTAAATTTTCTTATTTTGAGGATCTATCTTGATACATTCAGCTTCAGAGAAACTGATGTCAACATTTTTCTGCTCAAACATGAAACAGCGTCATCAGCACCCATCAAGAACTGTTTTTTTCCTGAATTCCACAATATATGTATATATCTTCATAGACAATCCACATTACCTTTCTGATGATGTTGCGAATTGGCTCAGCAATGCTCCGAGCTTCTACTTTACCACATGTAACACTTGGTAGCAACGGGGTAAACACAAAGAAATTACGAGGGGACACAACTTCCACCTCGTAAGTAGGGTCTTTCAGACTCTTCAAGAAACTCATTCCTGCCCACCCAGTTCCGAGCAGCACCACTTTCTTTTTCTTGGGAACTACTTCAGATAAAGCATGGCCACCATCAGATGCAGTTGCATCAGCATGAGCAATGTGGCCCTGACTGCCATGGTATCTGTTTGCCTCAGCGTAAGCTAAAAGGCTCCCACCACTGCACAAAAGTAATAGGCTTAGCTGAAGGAAAGTTTCAATTTTCAAAAAAATACAGTTGTTTTAAGACAAGTTCTTTTTTTTAATTTATCCAATGAAGCAGCTAAACTGCAACAGCAAACCATATGTTACGCTAAATGAATCTATCTGTATCAAAGAATAGCATCAATTATGTGAAGTAAAAACAGGAACCCTGCAAGATAGTCACTCATGCCAAAGAAAAACATCACCGATGTGCAGCAAAGCTTCAAGTCAGCAACACAATCTTAGTAGAGGAGAACACATCAGAATTTGGCTCCCAATTTCTACAAAAACTTCGACTTTCAGAGTCTGGCATAATGTTATTGATGCATTAAACTCATTCTTATAATTCCCTTTAGCTTCCTCGTTAATGCTTCTGGTGATGCTAGACTCTCGCTGAAGCATCTATTATTTCGCTCCCACCATATTAGGTAAAGAAGATAGCATTCCAAGCAAGGTGAAGTAAAACATAGTTCATTTTTAACTAATATTGATAAATGAATAAATTATGCACTCAAGCTCCTAAACTTCACAAATACATTCAAACAATACAGGAAAAGAAAAGAAAACAAGTTTTTAGATCCGTTTTCCATTCTAAGTCCAAATTTTCTTTTCTTCACCATTTTAAAGAACCAAGCAGAACTTCAATTTTCCTAGCAAGCCGTGACTGCAAATTCCCTTTCACCGGCCATTGAACAGAGATGGCACTTCATTTCCTATACTCAGACAGTTGCTCCGTTTTCAGAGTTTCGACAGAGCATTTCAAATATCCAATGTCTTGCTACATTTTCAGCTCAAAATCTCATAAACATTCAATCACCAGATCGATGAGAAAAACTAACACAAATTCACAGAAAATCTAGTAAAACAACAGCACGAGGCATGAACCACAAATCAATATTACTAAATCTGTAATGAGAACTAAAATAGAAACACAAACAAGCACTTCGCCAAGATTTTAACAAGTTCACACAAACAAAAGCAAATCAAGTATTTCTATAAACATAACAAAAATATATTGAGAACTAATGTAAATTCACAGAAAAACTTTTAAAATAACATCATGAAGCATGAACCACAAATCAATATTATTAAATCTGTAATGAGAACCAAAATAGAAACACAAACAAGAACTTAGACATGTTTTTAACAAGTTCAAATAAACAAAAGCGGATCAAATACCTCTATAAACATAACAATAATAGAAAAAGAAGCGGCGAAAGAATAGAGAAGTTCACCTGATAGTAGAGACGACGACGATCCTGGAAAGCGAAGGATAATCATTAAAAGCTCTCGATAGTCTCCCGAAGAAGTTGAAGCTTCTCATCTTCGTGCTTCCTTAGATCTCTTTCTTTTTCACACGTCTAGCCGACAACCACCAACAAATCTGGAGGAAAACCAGAAAGGAAAAAAAACCTTTACGTTATAAAAATCAAAGAAAGCAGGTAGTTGAGAAACGCGAGGTTCGTGGCGCTGTCACACGATGGTTCCAGGTCTTTAACAGTGCGCTTTTTCTCAATGACATGTGGAGCAAGCCAATATATTTTTGCAATTTATATTAAAATAATTAAATATTCTCTCCGAATCCTCAATTGCGCCGTCAAGATATTTGATTTATGATCGTTGTAAAATCTCTGTCCATTGGATCCATCCATCTCGGAATTGACTTCTTTAGTAAACAGAAAATTTTCCTTTTTTCCTCTCTTTTTCCTCTCTAGGATAAGTAGGGTTTTCAAAATAAATTATAATCAATATGTAATATTTTGATTTTTATTATATTATTATTTTTTTAAATCTTAAACCCTAAAAAAAAGATGGAAAAGGGGAGGAGAGAGGCATACCATAAAGGAGATGATCATTTGCATGCGAGAAAATAGATTCTAGAATGTGTGTATATATAATTAGGGTAAACTACCGTTTGATAATTAAACTTTACTCTCTCTCCTATTTCACTCACTGTACTTTCAATTTTTTCAATTTACTCACTGAACTTTATTGATAGAATTTTTCTTATCATTCCGCCGTTAAATAATTAAACAACATTAATACATAGCAACTTACATAAAAAAGATGTTATTTTGAATTCCTGAAAAAAAATATTTTAGACTAAAACATTGTTTTGATTAAAATACAGTCATGTCATAACGATGTTAATTATTTAACAACAGAGTGACAAAAAAACTCAATCTATAAAGTTTATGAGTAAATTGAAAAATTAAGAGTACGATGAGTGAAAATTTTGGATTATTACATTAATGATTTGTATAACTAAGACATATATATCATGTTTTGCTATGCTTTCATGATGTTTTAAGGCATGATGATGTTAGAAGCTAAGCGTGCAAAGCATATTTTAATCCATGAAAAACATGATTAGTAAGTGACCAGATATGATGTGCATATGGTTACTAATTGAATTAAATAGGAATGAGTAAATGTTATGTAACAAGCTTCCTTTTGATGTCTTTTGTGCATTGATAAATCCATGGTGAAATTGGTACTTTTATGTATGTTTGAATTGTCATTCACTATTTGACCATTTGAAATATCTAGTATCAATATTTAGTATAATATTGTATATGTGGTATCAATATCTACTATCAATATTGTACATGCGGTATCGATACCAAATCAATAGAAGATATTAATATTACCCATGAGAACACCTCAATAGCGCAAGCATCTTTTATATATGTTTAAGGAAGATTTTGACCATTTGAAATATGTAGTATCAATATGTACATGTAATATCGATACCAAATGAATAGAAGATATTAATATTACCCATGAGAACACCTCGATAGCATAAGCAAATTTTAAGTTATATTGTGTCATTGTGATATAGATACTCAGATTGGGTAGTATTTTACCATCAATATCAAAACTCAAATATATGTATTGATACTAAACCAAAGAAATATCAATATTGTCTAAGAGTGTCAATATTATACAATATGATACCCATAGTTTAGTTTCGATACTAATAGTCTTATGTAAGATAAATTGTATGAGGAATCCTTCAATTATGGTTGATTTATATATATAACCAATATGTTTGTAATGTTCTCATTCTGAGTCCTTTATTATGTTTAAAGGTTGTGAATCTTCGATTTTTGTTTGCTTCTGAAATAGATATTGTTTCGATCAGTTAATGTGACATCAATGATCCAATTCTCGACTAAATTGGGTTAAAGATGTTATATTTTTTCTCCATTCTTTTTACTCATTTTCTTTAGGCTTATATCACAAATAAGTACTTAAAGTAAACTCATTTTTTCATTTAAACACCTAAACTATTTTTTGGTCAAATTATGTACCCAAAGTTATCTTTTTGGTCAACATAGGCACCTAAAGTATTTTATGTAAAAATAGGTACCTAAAGTATTTAAACTTTTTCATTTAAGTTCTAGAAAAGTTGAAATTTTATCCAAAGTTTTTGGATTAAATTAATATTTTATCTACGATTTAAGGGTCAAATTAAAAAATAATCCCTTTTATTACTGTGCCATATAATCAAACTGACATCGTTTAATGTCTCAAGGACCAGAACATTATAAGTCGACAAGGTAAGTGATTAAATTTTTTTTTTATAAATATAGTGACCAAAAGTGACACTTATGAAACTAAAGGTTTACCCATAAATAACACCAATAACATGGGAGAGAAGACAACCAGAGAAACAACGTTTTGGTCCCAGTCAAAGTTTGTCACTTATTACAATTAAAAAAATACGAAACGCATTTCCGTTGGAGCCTGCCTTGGCACGAAACCCCATTAAATTAGAGCCGTTCATTTTCCCTGCATTTTGGGAACTTTTCATAATTATTTATTTATTGGAATTGGCTTTTTATAAGAAATGATTAGATTAAAAAATGTGTTATCGATTTTGTTATTATTTAAATAATAAAATTAATAAAAAATTATTAAAAATATTATTTTTTTATCAATTTTATTATTATTTGGTATTTTATCGATTTTATTAACAAAGTCTGTAAAATATTACCAGTTTTGTTATTATTAAATATTAATGTTAAAAAATATTAATATTTTAAATAAAAAAATAATATTTTAAGTATTTTTTTATCAATTTTATTATTTAAATAATAATAAAATTGATGATATTTTTTCCTGCTTTTTATATAGCAGCCGTAGCCAGCTGGATCTTCTAAAATTCCATGAATTTGACCACTCTTCCATTCCACGTTTCTAATTTACAATTTGACATTGGATTTTTCATTCAACTGTATATCATTAATACCCACACTATGTGAATTATTCTTAAATTTTATTTATTAATTATTATATTTTTTTATAAACATATTTTAAGTTTCATTTTGTCTTGTATTTATAATTTGCAAGTTTTTTTCTTTCTTTTTTTAGTGTTGAATTCGTAGTCACGTATTTAGTTGGCGATTATTTAGTCACCCTAAATAAATCGTATTTGAATTGTAACAAAGCCAGTTGTCAATACGTTAACATGTTCTATTATAATGTCAATTTAATGATATGTATCATTCATAGTTGATATTTTTTTTTGTAAAATTGGTACTTTGTATTCAAAATTACAAAGTACACCACCCCAAGGACCTCGTTAAAAAACTCTCCTAAACTTAATTGAGGAAAAAAGAGTGAACCTCGGGATGGAAAGAATATACAGTCATCAACCTTAATACATCAAAACAGAAGCACAAAAATACGAAGCTAAAACAGCCCATAGTATCTACACATATATAGGTACATACTTCCCCATGCAAGAAAAACTAAATTGAAATTCACGCAACCAACCAATGAACACTTCCTGCTGTAGCCTCCGAGCCGTAGACATATCGGCAAAAATTTATCAGTATAATCTGGAAACAGAACCACTGCTTCAAATACCAGACACCAATCAAGAATGCTGAAACAACAAACTAGAAGGGTGAACGTAGAACGGAACACTTGTATACAGATAACACAACCTGCAGAAAAATCTAACGTCATGAAGAAGATTTGCATCGGCCAGGGAAACTCTCAGCAAAAATTGCATCAGAAATACGCAACAATAATTGAGCTAACGCCATATATAAACCCGGACAGACTGAGATCGAACCAAAAACTGCAAGAGGAACCGCCAACTCAGCATATAGAAAATGCTTCCTGAGCAAGGAGCAGAGACAGAGGCTGCACTGCTAACAACCACCAACAACAGACATGAAATAACAGATCCCAAAACATCCGAGCAGACGACCAAAAACATAAACAAAGAAGCACAACCAAATTCAGCAGTATCCAATCACTAAGGATTCGGGGCAGCGAACAAAGTCTTGCACACTCTGAATCAACAATGGTCAGTTGGAATAAGCCCAAACAGCTATCTGAATCATAGCTAAATTGAACATCTTATCAGCCGAAAAGGAGTTACCCTGAAACCTTATTTTATTTCTACATAGCCAAATTTTCAAAATCAAACTGAAGAACCCGAGATTCCAAAGATCCCGAAGTTTCTTTTTGATATTTTGTGAAACCCAAATTTGCATCAAATCCTTAACATTGCTAGGAAATACAATATTTATTAGCCACACCGAGCACCATCTTTGCCAAACCTTCCAGACACAGTCGCAGTGACACAAGACATGATTAATAGTTTCGGGAGCTCGATTGCAAAAAGAACAAAGAGAATGAACAGAGCTGAGCACTCCTCGCTTTTCCAGCTCTGTAGAAACCGAAAATCTTTGATGCACTGCTTTCCAAACAAAACCAGAAACTTTTGGAGGAACAAATTTACACCAACCCGCTTTCCAAATAGTCTTTCATTTTACTAGCAGTAGCCACCTTAGAACATAAAGATTTAGGAGAGTACCTACCATTTTCTGCCCCTAACCAATGCAATCTGTCTTGAACGGGAGCTAAACTAACAACTCTCGATAGGACCAAAAGAAACTCATACCATAGTTCTTTTTCCCATTCGAAAAGCTCTCTGCTCAAATCAATTTTCCATTCCCAGACCCCGATCTCCCAATTCTCAAACTCAACAATCTTTCCAGATTTTTTTAAAGGCAAACTGAAAATTTTGGGGAATGATGATTTAAGAGATAACATGTCAGTCCAGTGATCTGTCCAGAATTCAATTTTTGCACCATCTCCCATAACGCAAATAAAATTCGCAAACATGTTTCCTTCATTAGAAACGACAGGGTTGACAATATTACGCCACACCTAAGAAGATTTGTGCTTACATACCACTTTTGGAACAATAGAATCTAGCCCGTACTTATATTTAGCAACAATTACTTTTTTCCAAAGACTATCATTCTCCTCACCAAACCTCCAAATCCACTTATTAAGCAATACTCGATTCCTAATTTTAACATCATCAAAACCCAAACCCCCATGAGATTTGGGTCCACATATTTTTCCTACTTTAACAAGTGAATACTCCTTTTCGAATTACCCTTCCAAACAAAAGAAGCTATGACTTTGATAATGGCATCAGCTATGGACTTAGGAATAGGTAATAAGGACATATAATAGACAAGTAAATTAGATAACAGTGATCTAATGAGAGTAATCCTGCCAGCAAAGGATAAAAATTTACCTTTCCAGCTCTGTAATCGAGAGTAAATCTTATCCAACACAGGTTGCCACAAGGCCGATGAATTCTTTTTGTGACCTAACGGAAGACCCAAGTAAGTCGTAGGAAACGAACCCATCCGCAATTAATAGTATCAGCCCATCTAATAATTCTGCTGTTGAGTTAATCGAACGACAGAATCAGCCAAGAGTGGGGTGAATTGGCAATTAAAATTTTGGTGGAAGCTTTTGCAAAAAATTGAAAGTAATTGCACAGCGATTTAGAGTGGTTCGACTTTCTCAATCAAAGTCTACGTCCACTACCTTAGCTATCCACACTAAGGATTTTCCAACAAATTCACTAATTTGTTCTTTCTTTTGAGGCCAAAGAGATAACCTTACAACTCCCTCAAGAATATACCCCAATTCTTAAGAACACTCTTTCTCAAAGAGAAGATTACAAATTTGCAAACTTACAAGGAAATCCTCACAAGGTAGATTGTTTGCACAATTCTAGAACAAAGAAAATAACACTAAAAAATGAATACAATTGAGTACAAGTAGTGTTCTTGAAAGCAAAATAAAATATTGAATGAAAATAGGCTTGAAATGCTCAAACTTGAGGTTTGATGTTTTCTCTTTGATTCTCTCTTGATTCTTGTTGATTGTTATTTCTTGTTCTTGATCAATAGCTTCTAAGCTTGTTTAAATACACCTTCAAATGATTCTGAACGTTGGGGATGCTTAGTGGAGTCAATAGAGTCGTTTAAGTGTGAAAACAATTAATTAAAGCAGTTGGGAGCGTCAGTGCATCGATGCATACCCATGGTGCATATGTGCATCAGTGTAAAATTCAAATATTGTAACTGTTGGACCCTTAGTGCATCGGTGCACTCTTAGTGCATCGATGCATCAAGTGCATTCGATGTTTCAAAATAGTCAGAGTGCATTGATGCATGGCTTGTGCATCGATGCATCAAATGCATTCGATGTTTTTATAAAATCCTCAGTGCATCGATGCATGAAATGCATTCGATGTTCAATCCAATTCATTGTGCATCGATGCATGGATTGGTGCATCGGTGCATCACTTTGATAAATTGATTTTAGGCTTGATT
Source organism: Hibiscus syriacus (assembly GCF_006381635.1). NCBI lineage: Eukaryota > Viridiplantae > Streptophyta > Magnoliopsida > Malvales > Malvaceae > Hibiscus > Hibiscus syriacus. The sequence goes on from NW_024062971.1 coordinate 560,372, forward strand.
TTGGTTCAAAATACTTTATGAAAATTGTTTCAAAAATAGTTTAAGTATAAAACACAATTTTACACATTTAGTAAGGTTTGAATTTGAACTTAAAAAAACTTGGAGTAATAATTTGATATTCGATTAATTAAATCGAATATACTTAGAAAATCATTTGTAAAATCTTAAAATTCATTTAAACTTAATTTGTTATATCGAAACACAAAAATGTTTTCAACAATCTCCCCCTTTTGATATAACAAAACATTTGTGTTATTTTAAGATTTTCTAAAATTTTGAAATCAATTTTGAAAAATTACTTACTCCCCCTTACTACAACATTTTCCCTTTAACACTTTTACAATTCTCCCCCTTTTTGTTAAATCAAAAGACATTAAAATGTTTTAAATATATATATATATTAAAAAGCATAGCCAATTGATTTTAAATATATATAGCTTAAGCTGCTAAGATCACAATAAAAGAGAGATTAGCCATTAGTTCCATAATCAATATTCAAAAACAAATGTGAAATGGCATAATTGGTCATATATATCTAATGATGCAAAAATAAGAAAATTCAACCAAACCAATATATATATATTAAGTTCAAAATTCAATCATCCAAACCATAACAAATTCAAGCATTTAACAATCCAAAACAAAAATCCAAAAACATAAAAACAATCCAAGTTTGAAATACTAAGAAAGCATGGAGAAAATGTCTAATCCATCAGAGGGTCGGGAGGAGGAGGATAATGAGCTCGATCTTCAAGAGTGAGCGCGTCCATACGTTCACACATCTCCCGCTGAAACTTAGTAATCTGAGACTCCATGGAGGCCAACCTTAGATCAAATGACTCCAAGAAGGATCAAAAATATGGTGGCATTTGATCTTCTTGTTGTGCCGGTTCCGATTCAGGCTCATCGTCTGGAACGTGATCGTCGATATCTTGCATAAGTTGTTGAAACTCAGGATCATCGTCAGCAGCCGTGTCGAGGAGGAGGAGGAGCACGAGAAGAGCTAGAGCAGCTCATGAAGAACTAGCTCCCAGAGTTTGCTTACCGGGTCGAAATACCCAAAGACCGGTTTCCTCGTCTTGTTTCCAATCCGCTTTCTTCAAGAAAGTAAGATTGATTTGATTTTGTAGTGGGATAGGATTATCGAGAGAGACATTTAGACCGAGTTTGATAAAGAGTTTACTCAGAAGACATCCATAAATCAATGTTTCAACATGTTTTGAAGGAACAATGTTTATGATATCCACTAGTTGACTAAAAATAATGTGGGGCAGATTTATTTTGATCTTATTTTTAATACAGTGCATCCACCATAAATCCCTAGCACGAAGAGCGGAGTACCTACCTCCGAATGGTCTAAACCACCAAGAGATCATCAAATGAAGAAAATGATCGTGATGAGATCGTAGAGTACTAACACTAGAATTTGGAACATAGGGATATTCCACATTTTCATTCTCATTATACAACCCATCATCATCTAACCCAAAATGGAAAGCTATAGTCTCGGGGTCAGTATTAATATATTGGCCTAAAAGATAGGATCTAATGGCTATAGTCCCACATTGAGTTTCGTTTTGAATACATACCGCATTGGAATAGAAAATGCGGACTAACTGTTGATAAACGATAGGTTTGAGCTGAAACATTTTATCAAACTTCCAAGCTTTAAGGATCGGAAGGTATTCAAAGTCAATATCTATCATAGCTTGAAGAGAAGGAATACGCTATTCCCAGATTCTATAAGATTGAAAAGAATTATGTACCTAGAGTACAATTCGTCTCTACGACGCTCAGACATGTTAAAACAAGATCCTAATAGAGATGTAGGTGGAGGAGGAACGTGATTAGGAGGTTGGTTTGAACGAGAATGACTCGATGAAGTTCTAGGGTGTTTGGGATTAGACATGGTTTAGGAATCGGAAAAAAATATAACCTGCAAATTGAAACACATGAATGCAATTTAATCAATCCCAAAACTCAATTGAGTCCTCAATAATTCAAGGTTCTCTAAATCAAATCCTAATGGGCAAGGTTTTGAAAACTATTTGAAAATAATTTTTGAAAAATCATAATATGTATATGAAAACAACATAATAAAAAACATCAAATTTAAAAATTAAATTCAGATTTTCGATTTTTTTTCGAAAATTCAAAAATTTCTTTGAAAATTTGTGAGTTTTTTTTATGAAATTGGTTGTAAAATCTAGTTTGTAATCATCAAACAATCAGTGCTCGATAAAATGTTCATCCTAGAACTAATTAAAACTAGTCCTAAGATTAGAATATGATAAAATAGAGGTTTTTAGAAAATACCTTGAATATTTCGGATTTGAGAGGAATGAGATGTTGTGTTGCATGATTTAATGATAGTAGCAGGATATAGAGATGAAAAGCTCGAAGATTCCGACAAATTTTCAATGATTTTGAGCAAGAGGAGAGTTTAGAGAGTGAGCGAGGTGTATAGCATGAGAGTTTATAGTTTTAGGATTTGAAATAAATAAGAAAATCAGGGTTTTTAACCAAAACCCGATGGATGCATCGATGCATGGCCTTGTGAATCGATGCACATTCAAGGCGTGCATCGGTGCACCTTTATGGTGTATCGATACACATTCAAGGATGCATCGATGCACTGTTAGGTGTATCGATGCATGAAGCACAAAAATGTCAAAAATCTGTTTTAAACACTCAAAATGCTAAATTAATTGGCTCTAGTGGTATTGGCAACTCATATATTGAAAATTAATCATGTTCAATCAATCAAATTAATCCTTAAACTACTTTTGAACATAAAATTAATTTTCATCAAGCAACATAAACTCCCCCTAACTAATAGCAAAGAATGCAATCAAAAATTATTATTATAAGCATTTTTCATTTATACTTAAAAGTGATAAAATTATTTTAAACACTAAGTGAAGATAGGTCAGTTAAACCTAATTCTCTCCTAAGTGTCCAAAATCTTTCATTGTCTAAAGTTTTTATAAAGATATCCGCTAATTGGTGCAAAATATCAACAAATTCTAGAACTACATTTTCCTTAGTGACATGGTCTCTAATGAAGTGATGTCTAATTTCAATATGCTTAGTTATAGAGTGTTGGATGGGATTTTTAGTGAGACAAATAGCACTAGTATTGTCACACTTGATAGGAATGGTACCTACTTCAATTCCATAATCAAAAAGTTATCGTTTCATCCATAAAACTTGTGCACAACAACTATCGGCTGAAATGTATTCCGCTTCAGTGGTAGATAATGCAACACAATTTTGTTTCTTTGAAAACCAAGAAATCAAGATATTTCCATGGAATTGGAAAGTACCGGAGGTGCTTTTCCTATCTAATTTGCATCATCCATAATCCGCATCAGAGAAGGCATGCAAGCTAAAGCTAGAGTCTCTAGGATACCAAAGTCCTAAACTAGGAGTGTCCTTAAGGTATCTAAAGATCCTCTTAACAGCTAGTAAATGTGATTCCTTAGGGCATGATTGAAATCTAGCATATAAGAAAACACTAAACACAATGTCCGGTCTACTTGCAGTTAGATAAAGCAAAGAACCAATCATTGACCTATATAATTTAACATCCACATATTTACCTCCTTCATCTATGTCAAGCTTTGTCGATGAGCTCATTGGAGTGTTATGTGGCTTCTCATTTTCCAGTCCAAACTTCTTGAGCATATCTTTGACGTACTTAGCTTGATTGATGAAGATGTCATCTTTTCTTTGCTTGATTTGGAGTCCCAAGAAAAATAAGATCTCCCACATCATGCTCATCTCGAATTCACTTTGCATTAGCTTAGAAAATTCTTGGCAAAGAACATCATTAGAAGAACCAAATATTATATCATCAACATAAATTTGAACTACTAATAAATCTTTACCTTTATGCTTTAAAAACAATGTAGTGTCAACCTTCCCTTTGGAAAAACCTTTCTCAATTAAAAAGATTGACAATCTTTCATACCAAGCTCTAGGAGCTTGTTTTAAATCATAAAGTGCTTTTGTCAACTTAATAACATGATTTGGAAATTTTAAATCTTCAAAACCAGGAGGTTGTTCCACATACACTTATTCCTTTATAAAACCATTTAAAAATGCACTTTTAACATGCATTTGATATAATTTAAATTCATGAAAACATGCAAATGATAATAATATTCTAATTGCTTCCATCCTAGCTGCGGGAGCGTATGTTTCATCATAATCTATGACTTCTTCTTGAGTATAGCCTTGAGCAAAAAGTCTAGCTTTGTTTCTCACTATATTACCACTCTCATCAAGTTTATTCCTAAATACCCATCTAGTACCTACAATAGATTTATTACTAGGCCTTTCAACTCATGTTCATACTTTACTTCTCTAAAATTGATTTAACTCTTCTTGCATAGCCATAATCCAATGTTCATATTTTAATGCTTCTTTAATATTCTTAGGCTCTATGCATGAGATAAATGCAACATAATTACAAATATTTCTAAGAGAAGATCGAGTTGTTACCCCTTTGGATGGATCACCTATAATCTCACCATCCTTGACATAGTTATACTCTCTTGAGTAAGATACTTCCCTTTCTTAAATGGTTGGATTCTCGAAAGGATCTTGAGTTTCCTCATCTTTCGTTTCTTCCTTTGATGATGGTTCTCTAACTTCATGTTCAACGTTATTTATATTTATAATACCTACATCATCATTCAAACAAGAATCCTTCCTCGGAAGGGGATTATCATCGAAAACAACATGTATGGACTCTACAACTAAAGTTCTTTATTAAATACTCGATAAGCTTTAGAATTTAAGGAATAACCCAGAAAAATTCATTCATCACTTTTAGCATCAAATTTGCCAAGATTGTCTTTACCGTTGTTTAAAACAAAACATTTACATCCAAAAGGATGAAAATAGCTAATGGTAGGCCTTTTATTTTTGAAAATTTCATATGGAGTTTTCTTTAAGATTGGCCTAATCATTACTCAATTTAAAACATAACAAGAGGTATTTGTGGCTTCCGCCCAAAAATATTTTGGCAAATTGTTTTCACAAAGCATGGTTCTAGCCATTTCTTCTAAAGTTCGATTTTTCCTCTCAACAACTCCATTTTGTTGAGGGGTTCTAGGTGCTGAAAAACTATGGCTAATACCATTAGAATTACAAAAATCAGTAAATCCAAGATTTTTAAATTCAGTTCCATGATCACCCCTAACACTAGTTATAGAGTAACCTTTTTCGTTTGGATTACTTTTGAAAACGTGATGAATTTTTCTAATGCTTCATCTTTAGTACTTAAGAATAGAATCCAAGTATATCTAGAATAGTCATATACCAAGACAAATGCATATTGTTTTCCACCCAAGCTAGTAGTCCTAGTTGGCCCAAAAAGATATATATGGATCAATTGTAATACTCTACTAGTTGATACATCATTAATGGATTTAAAAGAAATTCGCTTTTTTTCCTTTAGCACAAGCATCACAGATTTTATCATTATCAAATTTAAGCTTAGGCAACCCTCGAACTAAATTTCCTTGAATTAGCCGTTGTAAAACACTCATACTAGCATGTCCTAGTCTCCTATACCATAACCAACTATCATGTTCATCCTTAGCAACTAGGCATAAATTAGTCATATCAATAGAGTCTAAATGCACCATGTATATGTTTCATATTCTATGACCAACAAGCATATTCCGATTAGATGCAATGTCAATAACTTTACAACCATTAATTTCAAACATGACATTGAATCCTTTATCACATAATTGACTATTACTTAAGAGATTATGCTTTAATCCATTCACACATAAAACATTTTTAATTTGTATGGGAAGAGGTATTACCTATGGTACATATACCTTCGATGTGACATTTTGAATTATCACCAAAAGTTACTTCTCCTCCATTTTTGGCGTTAAGCTCTATGAACCGGCTTTTGTCTCCGGTCATGTGTCTTGAGCATTCACTATCAAGGTACCATGAGTTTGAATTTATTTCTCGTGCCTTGTAGCAATGCTCCTTTTCCTACAAACATAGATTAATTTCTAATTTTTGGTACCCAAATTATTTTGGGTCCATATTCATTAGTTTCCAAAATCCTAGTCCCCTTAGGTATCTATTTGTGTAGGACATCTTTATCTTTAGTAGTAATGAGTCCTTTAGGAACCCATATACTTCTAACGATTTTTTCATTAGAGGTTTTTCGGGGACCTCTATGATTGTAGTTTTTAAAACTTTTTCTAACAAAGTTGGATTTTAAATTTTCTCCATTTTCAAAACGTTTTGTTCCAACTTTATAAAAAGAAGCTTTAAGATCATCAATTTTCTTTTGATGATCATCATTGACCTTTGAAAGTAAATTTTGCAAATCCAAATTTTTCTTTTCAAACTCTTCTAGTTTGATTTGCAAATCTTTGATTTTACTTTCAAAATCATTGTTGGTCTTGGATATGAGTTTATTTTCATTTTTCAATTTTGAGACATCATTTTTATATTTTAAAAACAATTTCTCATAATCTGAAGCCAACCCATTAAATTCCTTTAATAACTCATCATAAGATAAAACATATAATTCAGATGAGTTAGAGGTTACCTTAGAATCTTCCCCGAATGTTCATCAAGCACAAGTTTGCTACTTCTTGTTCCTCTTCATCGGAACCCTCTTCATCGCTCCATGTAGACACATGAGCCTTGTACTTATTCTTTGATTGACAATTTCTTTTCAATTATGGATAATCATATTTGGCATGCCCCGGCTTTTTGCATTCATAGCAAATGATAGGGTCCTTCTCTTTTGGTTCATTTTTGAGACCTTCATTTCGTTTGAATTTTCTTCTTTGGTAAGGTCTCATCATTTTTCTGAACCGTTTGGCAAACAATGCCATTTCCTCGTCATCGTCATCTTCATCTGAATCACTCTTATCTTTTGTGGATTTGAGAGCAACTCCAATGTTTTTCTTCTTCTTCTCCTTTGGTGTTTCATCAATCTTATAGAGGTCCAACTCATCTTCAAGCATCATTTCATGAGTGAGGATAGAACTAATTAGCTCTTTAAGAGTTAAGGATTTTAGGTTCTTAGCTTCGATGATTGTCGTCTTCTTGGATTGCCACGATTTTGGAAGTGAGTAAACTAACTTCCTCCCAAGCTTTTCATTTGGAATGATCTCTCCATATGATTTGAGACCATTGATAATCGTTGAGAATCTATCCGTCATAGCTTTGATATCTTCATTTGGTTTCATCCTGAAATTTTCATAATTATGTGTTAGAAGACTAATTTTAGATTCTTTTACCTCGTTGGTGCCTTCATGAGTGACTTGTAGTTTATCTCATATTTATTTGGCGGTTGTACAAGATGAAACTCTTACATATTCATCTGGTCCAAGAGCACAAAATATCATATGGATTGCTTTGGAGTTGATCTGGAACATTCTTGTCTCTCCTTCACTCCACAATCTTGGATGAGTGAGAGGCTTGATTTATCCGTCTTCTACAACATTCCATGCTCCCATGTCACTTGCTTAAATGAAATACATCATCCTATTCTTCCAATAGGCATAGTTAGCTCCATTGAAGAAAGGTGGCTTGTTGACGGGCATCGAATCGGGACCGGAGTCAACATTTGAAGTAGAGGTCATTGATGACTTGATAATTGATGTAACTCTTCCCGAATCGACTCAAGAGACGATTAAAACTTCAAATGAGTGAGGCTTTGATACCAATTGTTAAGTTATTCGATCGACGGAATCGGCCAAGAGGGTGGTGAATTGGCAATTAAAATTTTGGTGGAAGCTTTTGCAGAAAATTAAAAGTAATTACACAACGATTTAGAGTGGTTTGACTTTCTCAATCAAAGTCTACGTCCACTACCTTAGCTATCCACACTAAGAATTTTTCAACAAATTCACTAATTTGTTCTTTCTTTTGAGGCCAAAGAGATAACCTTACAACTCCCTCAAGAATATACCCCAATTCTTGAGAACACTCTTTCTCAAATAGAATATTACAAATTTACAAACTTACAAGGAAATCCTCACAAGGTAGATTGTTTGCACAATTCTAGAACAAAGAAAAGAACACTAAAAATGAATACAATTGAGTACAAGTAGTGTTCTTAAAAGCAAAATGAATATTGAATGAAAAATATGCTTGAAATGCTTAAACTTGAGGTTTGATGCTTTCTCTTTGATTCTCTCTTGATTCTGGTTGATTGTTGTTTCTTGTTCTTGATCAATAGCTTCTAAGCTTGTTTAAATACACCTTCAAATGATTCTGAACGTTAGGGATGCTTAGTGGAGTCAATAGAGCCGTTTAAGTGTGAAAACAATTAATTAAAGCAGTTGGGAGCGTCAGTGCATCGATGCATACCCATAGTGCATCGGTGAATTAGTGTAAAATTCAAATATTTTGACCGTTGGACCCTTAGTGCATCGGTGCACTAAGAGTGCATCAATGCATCAAGTGCATTCGATGTTTCAAAATAGCCAGAGTGCATCGATGCATCAAATGCATTCGATGTTTTCATAAAATCCTCAGTGCATCGATGCATGGTATGTGCATCGATGCATGAAATGCATTCGATGTTCAATCTAATTCATGGTGCATCGATGCATGGATTGGTGCACCGGTGCATCACTTTGATAAATTGATTTTAGGCTTGATTTTAGTTCAAAATACTTTATGAAAACACAATTTGTAAGTTTTGAATTTGAACTTGAAAGACTTGGAGTAATAATTTGATATTTGATTAATTAAATCGAATATACTTAGAAAATCATTTGTAAAATCTTAAAATTCATTTAAACTTAATTTGTTATATCGAAACACAAAAATGTTTTCAACATCTGCTGTCATCAACGCTAATAGCAAAAATCTTAGACTTCTTCATATTTAATTTTAACCCCATTGCCAACTCAAATATTTTAAGAACACGATTGAAATTCTTTAAATTATTTTCATTTGCTGCTGAAAAAATTAGAAGATCATCGGCAAATTGAATATGCGAAATTTCTATATTTCCAAACCCAACTTCAACACCACCGCACAGCCCAGTAGCGATCGCTTTGTTTAACATGCCACTAAGGGCCTCCCCCACAACATTAAATAGCAGCATCGACAATGGGTAACCCTGCCTAAGACCCCTCTTTATTGCAAAATAAGTGGACGGGCAGCCGTTAACTAATACGGCAATGGACAGAGACGAGATACAAAAATGGACATATTTCCTCCATCTTTTTCTGAAACCCATTTTCATTATAATCAGGTTCAGAAAATTCCAGTCAACTGTATCATACTCTTTACTAAAGTTTACCTTAAAATGCACTGACTTTTTCTTGCTTTTAGAGATGTCTTCAATAACTTCGTTCGCAATCAAGATGAAATCCGCAATCTGTTTACCGGAAGTAAAAGCGAACTGATTCTCCCCCAACACTTCATTGAGACAACTAGCCATTCTTTTTGCCATAACTCGAGTTAATTTTTTAAATTAATCTTTTTCGTAAAATGAATAAATTATATTAAAATTTTTTAAGTATATATTTTCATACATATTATAAATATGTATAAATGTGTGGTTATTTGATGGATATAAAAGTAATTACAGTTCAAAAAGCAATATGACTTCATTCGTTAAAAAAAAGCTACTTTGGACGATAAAAACGCACTTTTGAATTATGAAAAAGGATAATGCTAAGCAAACCCTAAATTCATCAAAGACTACGTCGTGTAAGAGTTATGAATAAGAACCTTTACCGTATATTCTTGCAATTGTCTTCCCCATTGCCAACTCACATAGTATACACCGCAGCTTTCTTCTATATATATACATAAACAATATAAGCAGACGTGTTCTCAGTATGATGCTTATTTTGCTCAACAAACTTTCTTGCGCCTCAAGTCGGTTGCGCTGAGCTTTGATCTACTCTTTATTTAGTATTTGTAATTTCTTTTAGCTCAAGACATCACCAACTAAAAAAGAAATTTGGGTTTTGATTCTTAGCGTGAGAAACAACGCCATTAACATTTTCTCTTAAAACCCTCTCCAATAATCTTGGGTACAGCCGCCCACTTCAAGAACAGAAAGCTCAAGAATTTCCAAAGTAATGTTCTTCTTCTTGGTTTCAGTTAGCCATTCTATGAGCTTGAAGACTGTTCGTTTATTACAATTGCTTCTATCAGTTCACTGTGCATGCATGTTATATGTTTGATAAGTGTTTTCTGTGTGGGGTTTTAGTATCTCTCTTTTTTAAACGTGTATTCACATGGCTAAAGTTTGTCAAACTTGCTCTTGGAATGAAAATCTTTGTTTTGTGGAATCTTTTGTTTTTGAGCGTTGTAGGCAATGGTTATTTGTTTTAGTGACTTCATAGGTTAAACAATTCATGGTGCTTGTTGATTTTTTTTAATAGTCGGATATTTATTATGTTGAATATTTATTAAGCTGCCTCTAGTCTTCCCATGCTGCAGAGTCAGAACTTTCTTGGCAATGATCGATTGAGTTTTCTTCATATATATATATATATATGGTGTTTAGTGATTGGTTTTAGCTGGTATTGCTCCGAAATAAATGTTAGTCCTCCCGTCGGGTTAGAAATTTGGAGTCCTTGTACAAATTCTTAAAAAATGTATTTTTCTTAAAGTGAATTAGACAAAAAATGTCTTTTTCTTAAAGTGAGTTGGACAAAAAAAAATGAGATAAGCTTTACAGCTGTAGCATAGTATTAATTATTTGTATTTCTCATATCTTCTTTCGAAAAAAAGTTTTTTGGGCTCTTTTTTATAGTTTAATCATCTATTGTAATACCAATAATCTTATTGTGAATTTTTTGAGGCCATGTTCCGTCGCGCACATTAAACATGCCTAGCCTCACCTCTGAGTCCTCCCTTCGAGCGTTGAAAAAATTTAAACAAAGATTGATTATACTCGTATCTAAAGTATATATTTGTATATATACTCAGGGACAAACTTCTAAAATTTTAGGAGAGGGTAACATAACATTCTTGAGGAAGAGTTCACCTAAATGTTTTGATGAAATTTGGAATGAAAGCTGACAGCTTTTATTGTTTATATTATTTCACCTAATGGCCAAATAAAAGTTGGTATTTGCTTTCTTATGTTTTAGACTTTGAAACAAACGTTCTACTGAATGAGTATACTTATATCGAACATCTATACTCGTTTTGATACTCACATGGCCTTGGGGAAGAGTTCACCTGAACATTTTGATGAAATTTGGAATGATAGCTGATGGCTGCCATTTGAACATATTGTTGTCTTGTTTTGGACCTGCACATACCCCCAAATACTTGTCTGCATTGCATCTGATGACCAAAGTCGTTTCAATCCGGTTAAATCTGTTTGATCAAGTAAGTTATAATGCTTAAATTGACTTTGCAGGTGATTATAATAAGGTGAGTCACTGATATCTAATGTACCAAATCGATTTCGATTCGGATTTAATTCCTCTCCCTAGCTTCTTTATATAATCTCAGTCCATCCCTTTTGCTATATTGGAATTGCATAGCTTACTTTTGTTTAACCCCTGGACAGATTTAAAGGTCTTGCTGGAATTTGATTAAAACAAGTTCTTCATGGCACTTGCACGGTTTACCAGGAGTGGCTTGAGAAGATCAGGAGGTACCGTTGGCAATTACATGACCGAGAGGAATACCTTCTCCGAAAGAGTATCCGACCACAAAACTTTCTTTCCTTCCCCCGAAAAAAGTAATGTGCACAGCAACTTGACATGCCCTTCCACCACAGAAAATCACATTAGTTTTTGGAGCAGGGGAATTAGGACAACCCCACATCATCAGTCTAAGTTAGCTGAGCGGTTAGAGGAGTTGGAATTGGAACATGATGAAACGAGGTATCCAGGACTAGAGGCAACCAAGCCAGGTGAAAAGCCTAGAGTGGTTGTCCTTGGTACTGGATGGGCAGCATGCCGATTCCTCAAGGGACTTGACACCAGAATCTATGATGTTGTTTGCATATCACCTCGAAACCACATGGTCTTCACGCCTTTGCTTGCTTCAACTTGTGTTGGGACGCTTGAATTTCGCTCAGTTTCCGAGCCTGTTAGCCGGATACAGTCTGCATTGGCAACAAGCCCGAACTCGTACTTCTATCTTGCTTCTTGCATAAGCCTTGACACCACCAATCATGAGGTGAGTTAATGCATACCACTAAAAATATTCAATTTTTCAGTGTCTACCTTTCCCCTAACCAGTTTGTATGCCATATTGTGCATGTATATACTCATGATAGGTATACTGTGAGGCAATGAGCAATGGCGGACTACCTCAAGAGCCGTATCAATTTAAAGTTGCATATGACAAGCTTGTAATTGCCGCTGGAGCCGAGCCTTTAACTTTTGGCATCAAGGGTGTGAAAGAAAATGCATATTTCCTTCGTGAAGTGAATCACGCCCAAGAAATAAGGAAGAAACTTCTTTTGAACTTAATGCACTCTGAAAATCCAGGCGAGTGATACATTTTCCGGCCATAGATTTTTCTCTCTGGTGTCTCCTTTGGATTCTTGGTCTGTGCTTGTTACATATGATCATATGGAACACCTCGCATAACGATGACTCTCTGTCTCGATTCTAACTCCCATAACTTGTTTGCATAGATGATACATTCTCATACAGTTTGTGGTTCGTCGCTGCAGGCTTACCGGAAGAAGAAAAGAAACGCCTATTGCACTTTGTTATCATTGGAGGTGGCCCAACAGGAGTCGAGTTCAGCGGTGAGTTGAGTGATTTCATAGGGAGAGATGTCCATGAGAGGTACAGTCATGTAAAAGATTACATAAAGGTCACACTTATAGAGGTATTTAGGACCAACAAAGCAAACCCTTTCTGAAATTTCTACATGCAATATATGTATATGGATGCTGATTTTGCCGATATCCTTGCCTTTGATCAGGCAAATGAGATCCTGTCATCCTTTGACGTCCGACTCCGTCAGTATGCAACAAATCACCTGAAGAAGGTAATTCGAATCCCTCTCTATGTCCCAGAGATCTTGTTTTTTTCGTAATCCCTGAATCATGAAACTTCGAAATTTCGAATCAGTCCGGTGTGCACCTTATGCGAGGTGTTGTGAAAGAGGTTCATCCCAAGAAGATTATTCTCAGTGATGGAACTGATGTCCCATATGGCCTATTAGTTTGGTCTACTGGTGTTGGTCCCTCCGAATTCATCAAAGCGTTAAATCTTCCCAAGTCCCCAGGTGGAAGGTATAAACACTAGCATTGCTTTGCAACACCACCAATATATATATGTCTATGATCAGATTTAACTAACTTCAAAGAGGTATGCAGGATTGGTGTTGATCAATGGTTGCGCGTACCATCGGTAGAAGATGTATTCGCGCTCGGCGATTGTGCCGGTTTCCTCGAACAGACGGGGAAGCCTGTCCTTCCAGCCCTTGCTCAGGTTGCGGAAAGGCAAGGCAAGTACCTGGTGGATGTGTTCAACAGGATTGGGAACCAGGATGGGGGCAGGGCATTTAGTGCCGAAGACATGTCTTTAGTAGACCCTTTCGTCTATAAACATCTCGGAAGTATGGCATCCGTCGGTCGGTACAAGGCCCTAGTCGATCTTCGCCAATCCAAGGTAACATCAACACCCCATTGACAAATCTTCAACATTGTTCTAAACATGTGTGCCGGCTCTGGCAGGACGCTCAAGGCATATCGCTTGCCGGGTTCGTCAGCTGGTTCGTTTGGCGATCGGCTTACTTGACCCGTGTGATTTGCTGGAGGAACCGGTTCTATGTTGCGGTTAACTGGGCTACCACGCTGGTTTTTGGGAGAGATGACTCCAGGATAGGCTGAGACACGGCATGAACATGACAGTCATTAGCTTTGATTGGTGTTTAAATAAATTAAAGCTCTATATGCTATAAATCTTTCACTGATTCCACATTTGCTCTGTATTTTGTATTATTTTTATTGTCAGCTTAATGTTGGCAGAACTGATCAAAATACAGAGAAGCAAACATAGATTCAAGCATGTTTATGAATTAAAAGGGACCAATTAAAGCTATGAGCTTGATTAAAAGACGAACAGTTTGTGAAGGCAGATTAATTATTATGCTTTATAAAATAAGTGCCAAGAGGATATGGATATGCCTTGTTGGGCTGATACAGTGAACATCATGAAATCTTAAAGGGATAGTTTTCTATGTTATAAAATTTTAGGGGATAAGAGTGTTTTATTAATAAAAATATAAAAATTTAAATTATATATAAATTTAAAACTTTTAAGAAACAACATCCCGCGAAACTGTCCTTTCTTATTTAAAATTTTTTTTATTTGAGGATGGTATTATTGATAAATCTGATCTGATCTAAAAATTTTACATCTTCCATTTGATCTGAATTTAACTCGATTTTTTGTGATAGAATCTGAATTCGATCAAACCCGACTCGAAATAAAATATTTATTAAAATTTATTTTTATTAAATAAAAATAAGAATTTAATTAAAAAATAATATATAAAGAGATATTATTATAATTATTCTTAAATATGTAAGATAAAATTATATTTTTTTCAAATAAATCAAATCATATATTTTTTATACTAAATTCAAATATAATCTAACCTGATCAAATCAGATTAAATCAAAATCTGTCAGTCTCTTACCCATAATGCAGGGACGGACAGGTTCGAATCGAAAGTGTGAAAATGTCCGCAGAACCATAGAACATTTGGACACTTGCAGGTTGCTCATTGGCCAAGTAAAAACTGGAGGCCTTTGGTTTGAGTAAAAGACTTGATATAAAAAATAAGTATATAACGTTAACTTTTGATATTTAAATAATTTTTTATTAAAAATATGTGTTTAATATTTTATTTGCTACAATTTTAGGTACATGTTAAAAAAATTGTCAATTGACATGTAAAACGATTAGATTTTCTTTAAATCATTTTTTATTTTTTAAATATATAAATGTATCACTTATCAATTTTTGTAACAGTAAACGTCTAAAAGTATAATGTAGAAAACGTTAGACTGTTATTTTTAACAAAAATATTCTTTAGACACAAAAAATTAACTTTGAATATTTTAGACATTTATATTTGCATTAATCATCAGTAAAAAGATGAAATTTTTAATATAAATGACTAGGTCAAGGTCTTTAGAATTTAATAGATCCAAATACCATTGTATAAATCATGTAGGAAATTTCTTTATATTTGGTTTTACAATGTTAATCATGTTTAAATTTATTTTGATTTAACATGAGTATATTATTGTTATTAATTATACAATAATTTATAATGATTAATTTTGATTCTAACAATTCAAATATATGTAATACTGTGTGTACATGAATTTGTATGCTTCCTACATTATTCATGACATGTATATTAAATGGATTAATAAAAAAAATTAATAATTCGGGATAATTATGTAACACCTTCAAATTGATACAGATGACTTGATACGATCCGAGGTGTCACATTAAGGCCACAGGAGCGACCAACAATAAAAATATGAGAAAAATATTTTTTTTTCTTAAACCATTTAAAATAATCACAAGTTCAGAAAATCGTTCATATATCAGAAACAAAATTTGATCATACATCGTATTATAAAAGTTTCAGACTCATTATAAAAACAAATGTGACCTACATAACCTTAATTATACAGGTATCGTACTCACAAACAACACCGAGAGAACTCCTAATACTGATGTTGATAATTGAACATAATCAATTCTATTAACCTGAAATAGTAAGTAACAGAGTAAGCTCTGGAAAAGTTCAGTAATACAAAACAACCATGATGTTAAAGGCCAAACAAATATATGGTGATATATTAAAATTTTCTTATTGATCGAGGCATATACAGGTTCTAGTGATGAGTTGAGGTTTACTAATTAATCTTCAGGTAACAATTAAGAAACTTGCGGTTTAGAAGAAACATTCAGAGACACAGATTCAGAAGATAGAGTTGAGAAGTCTAGTGTGTTCCAACAAAACCAGAAATAATAGTTTATTTCAATAAAATAGATTTTTAAAAACATAGTAATACCTTCCACCCGAACACTCTATATGCCGCAGAACTGCATCCATAAGGACTTACCCTAGGCCCACTGGGTGTAGGAGCCAACCTAAGGGAGTACCTTGGGGCTTTAAAACCTACCTAATGCAGTACATTGGGGCCTAAGAGTCTACCCAAGGGTCACCTTAGGTCCATAATGAATTACCAACTTGATCAGAGTTAAACCTCAGAACTCTAGAATCCTACCCAAACAGTGTCCAAATAAAACAGTTTCAGACAGTACCAGTAATATAAAAATTAGGAGCCATATATATTTTGTATAAAAAAATAGAGGTCAGAGATTAGATTTTTAATTTCAGTTATCAAAGTCATACTTTAAAATCAAAGAAAATATTCATGTGTATAAGAAACACACTAGAGGATTCATATATTTTTCAGAGGCACGTAGCAATTATCAAGAAGGGAAACACAAACTTCTGCAAGTTGATCATATTGAAAAACAAGATCACTATTAAAAGGGGTTCGATTATTTACAAATCAAATCATACATTTAGAAATTGATACTTCAGGACCATTTAGGAATTGAGTGAAGTATGAATGTATTCAAGAACATTACATAAAAATTATTTAAGATTTATATATAACTAGAGTGATTCCATTATTTAGGCCATCAAGGGCATTTTAGTCATTTGCAACCAGGAGAAAGCTTGATAATTTGGTCTAATGAGGATAAAATAATAATTTACAGCATTCCATATGTATAATGAATCAGGCTTTTAAATCCCATCAAAGAAATTAGACTTCAATAACGCGATACTTACCGAATATTTAAACAAAAACAATTCACGAATATTCATTTCTTGCTACCAATTGCATTTTATGCTTGAACAGATCACCTTCACAAACTATCATTGAACCTAACTCGAGGAGGAAAACATGTAGTCAGGATTTATGTCGAATTATCAGGTTATCGAGTCAAATTGAACTATACATTTTTTCACACTGTGATATTTGTCAATCGGTCGGACCAAGATACTTCATGAATATTTACTTTTTAATACTGACTATGCTAGTTGAGAAGGTTATCTTGGAGTCATCATTGAATAGATCTTGAGGGGACGAGTAGATATTCTGGTGGTATTTATTTTATTTTTGTATTGCCATAGTGTCAAGAGTGGCTGGCATACTTAAGTCGTGTTCTATAACCTTTAGAGGCGATACAACATTTAGGTTTATCAGTGTTTCTAGAATTTTTCCGATAGTATTCACTCATTTATATGTCATGAGGGTATTTAGGTTATTTCCATACTCGAGGTTATTTTAATCATTCTGGAGCTCGAGGGTATTTTGGTCTTTTTATACGATTTAGTCTTTTCATATAATTCAATCATTTCGAACAATTCATACATAAAGGGTATTTTCGGTAATTTAGTATCTGAGTGTTTGCTTAGAATTCATAAATTCTAAGTCTTGTGCCTTCTTAAAGGTTAGGAATTTATTATTAGAAAATTTTTAATCAGATCAGTAATTCAACAGGTGAATCAGTAGTTCTATTGGGCCAAGCACTAGTTCTAGGTTAATTCCACTATCAGAGCCAATTCATGATCTTTTTATACTTTAAGGGTGCGTTTGGTTCACAGAATGTAAGATTACCAGTGGGAATGTAAGATTGCCAGGGAATAGGATTACTGAGAATGTTGTATTTTGTGTTTGGTTGTTTTAGAAGGAATGTAAGATTATCATGTTTGGTTAAAGGAATAAAAGATTATTGGAATGTATATTTGATCAAACCTTCGTCGTTTGCCAAGCCGACTATCGAGTCAAGCCATTGACTTGAGCCGAGTGGTGAGTTGATCGCTGATCGATCGTTAACTTTGTCCAAAAAGTTAAATTTTTTGAGAAGTCAGATTATCGTGTTTGGTTAAAGGAATAAAAGTTAACTTTGTCCTTACTACAAAGCTTTAGGTTTTCGACGAAGGTTTGATGTTCCTCCCATGGCAAACGACGAGCCTTCACGATAAACGGTCGATGGGTTTTGTTCGTAGGAGGTCGCCAATCACTCCGATAGTGGCGGTGGCGAACACGGTAGCCGGACGATGTCGGTTTGAGGGGAAAAAGTGATGACGACGATGAGGTAAATGAGATTTAGGGATTTTATTTTTAGGGATTTTATTCGAATTGGAAAAGGAAATTAGAGATTTTAAATATCGACTGAAAAGCTTAAAATAAATTTTTGCTTAAATTAAAACACAAAGAGTGTCCTAACCTAGTGACTAAAGAGCTGTTTGTTTGCCTCTTAATAGAACCATTGAACGCTGAATGCTGAATCGTTCAGTATTTAACGCTGAATGATTCCATTAAAAGATAAACAAACATCCCCTAAGTCATGACTCTTCTATTGCAACATGTGGGTTTAAAACCTCGCGGCTCAAAATCCTTTTTTTTTCTTTGTAGATAGAGAAGGTGCAAATTCGAAACTCCAAAGAGTTTCGAAAACTACCTTAAAAATTTATAATCTTACAAATTGGTCCTCGAAAATTAATTAAATAAGTTTAAATTAAAATCAACTTAAAATTTTGAGGTGTTATAACTATTAGGGGCTATTAGTTTAAAATCTTGTTAGTCATTAATAACATACATACATTTTTAAATCCAACTATTTGAATTTAAAATCTTTTAAAAATAATAATATTTTATTTAATATTAAGATTACTCGATAAATTTTGGATCAATCAATATTTAAGAGTAACGAAGCATTCACGTCATAATGAAGTATTAACTATTTATTAGTCACGTGGCTTCAAAGTTAGGCCCGGGACATGTTGGGTTTTATATTTTTATAATCAAAGAGAGAAAAATCTGCTGATAAATCCAAGCACAGTGCATTGACGCTACTACAAAAAAGTTTAGTGATGGAAAATTTCTCGCTTTCCCACTGCGGCAGATCATATCAGATTAGATCATGCAGTGCAATAATGCAACTCGGACTTAGTGGCCAACCCACAGCTTATCCCTTAGCTTCACATATTACTCTCATCATGCATATAAAATATCAGATACAAAGCCAAAATTCTAATTTAAGGGGTAAAATATAATTAACTATAAAAAATAAGAGGCAAAATCAAAATAAATTGAAATTTAGAGCCTTATTTTCATATTTTCTCATATATTTTCTAATAATAAAAAAATAGGAGGGGCAGTGACGCCCCCTAGACATAAGGTGGCTCCGTCCATAGTCGTCATCATCATCTGTTCACACTCTGCTGCCATTTCTTTCACACGTATCAATCATGCAGGACCCCGTGAGTAGTTCCTTCGTGTATGTAAATATCATATTACGACACATACAAAGAAATAGGCAATGCACTAAAGGTTGTTTGGAGGTGGAATGTGGGATTTCTATGAGAATAGAATCTATATTCTCCTGTTTGGTTGGTCGGGAATGTCATTCCCGGTAATCTTACATTATCAATAATAGATTTTTTTGGGTATATTACCGGAAATATCATTACCTCCATTTCCTTAAGTATTGTTGGATTACCGGTATTTTAGACTAAAATACCCTTAAAATTTTTCTTTCTTTCAAAAATATCATTAATATGTCATTGAATAATAAAAATTCTATGAAGGTTAAATTACAAATTTATCCTTAAACTATTTTAGATTTACAAAAAAAGTCTATAATTAAAATTTTATATGAAGTTCAGAGGTTAAAATAAAATTTTATCCTTTCATTAAATCTTTTTATATTTTCAATTTTGTAAAAAAATATATAAATTTTATGAATTTAAATTTTTTAAAGAAAATATATAAATATTTTTCAACTTGTTAAAAAACAAATATATAATAAGTATAATTTGGTTAAATATACATTCCAATAATCTTTTATTATTTTAACCAAACACGGTAATCTTACATTCCTGCTAAACCAACCAAACATAAAATACAACATTCACAGTAATCCTATTCCCTGGTAATCTTTTATTTCCATTGATAATCTTATATTCCGTGAACCAAACGCTCTCTAAATATTGTTACTGTAATTGATATTATTTTAACATGTCATATTTATTTACAATTTTTATATTCTTATAAATGAAACTTTGATATTAAATGTAAAAACTGTTAATTCATTATGAGAAAAAATTATATTGTTTTTAATATTAATATTGTCATGATTAATATTTGAATTTATTTATTGTTGCATCAAACCAACAGAAAAGTGTACTTGTCCAATGTTAGCACGTAAGTGCTTTGAATTATTTTTAGTATTAATAATTCATTTTGATGAATTTTAATCAATCAAAAAGGAAAGGACACAGAAAAGAATGATACAGAAGATGCGTCGGTCTCTCGAGATATGGAAAGGAAGGCTGCTCTTGGATTAACGTATAACGTATTGATGAAATCACGATGACCTAATACTCTAACTTTGATATATATAGAGTGATGAATCCATACATTTAATAATAAGACTTTAAAATTTTAATATTCTTTTCTTAGGATGAGTATGCAAAATTTTTATTTTTTTCTTAATATATTTATTGGAATAGTAAGAGGCACGTGAGTTGTTAAGCTGTTAGAGGTGTTGTTAAGGTGGTTAGCTGAGCAGTTAGAGTTAGGTATACGATTATATTAACTGTGAAGGTGTTATAAAACCAGTGTACTTGTAGTTCAGAAAATCGAAGAAATAAATTCTTACTCTTCCATTTCTTTTATGTTTGCTTCAGTTTTCCAATATGGTATCTTTCGCTAAAACTCCTGGGAAGTTTTCTTGTTTTTCGTTGCATAGAGTTTCTCCTCTGCCTAAAGTTATTTTTTCTTTTGTTGTTTGCCATGTTGAATGGTGGTGGTTCTGCTCCGTTGGTGGAATTCTCTGCAAGAAATGCCAAAGCAATCTCTAATAAAAAGGTGAATGTGATTCTTGATGAGACAAATTTTCTTCTTTGGAAGCAGCAAGTTCTGCTGATGGTGTGCAATCATCGTCTTGAGAGGTTCTTGATGGGTACGATGAGGTCTCCGCCTGAAATCGTGGTCAATGACGATGGTGAAATCATACCGAATGATTTGTATGAGGATTTTATGGCTCAAGACAGTACTCTTGCATCTTGGTTACTTTCCACAATCAGTCCTCAACTCCTGCCTCAGTTTGTGGGTGCAGAAATAACATCGGTGGTTTGGAGTACGGTGCTTCAATTCTTTAGAAATCGATCTACGACAGCTGTTATTAGCTTGCACTATAAGTTGCAATCTCTCAAGAAAGGTGATGATTCGATGAGGGTGTATCTCACTCGTGTAAAAGAGGCTTGTGATGCCTTGGCATCGTGTGGCAGCGTCGTTTCACATGCTGAGCATGTTGCTAGTATATTGAAGGATCTTCCTTGTGAATATCAACCGTTTGTGGCAGTTATAACTACCACACGAGAATCTCTTACTCTTGATGCAATATACACCATGCTAATGGATGCAGAACACACAGTTAGCTGGCTTTGGTGATAAACTTGATTTGTTTCCGATGAGTGCGAATGTTGCCCTAGGTATGGGTTTGGGCAAATTCACTAACTTTAGTTACCACTATGATCATAAGTTTTCTCGGTCGTCGGCTAATTTTGGTGAGCAGTCTGGTGGAAGAGGCTGAGGTCGTGATCGGCTAATGCAGTGTCAACTTTGTGGTAAAAATGGGCTTCTTGTAGATAATTGTTGGCATCGGTTTAATCAAGATTTTTTTGGTGTTAAAACTGGTAGTAAATCGTATTCTAAAGATCAATAAGAAGATATGTATTATTCCATGTGTAAAGCCAAAAGCGTTGACTGTGAATGTTGTCATGCTCAGAGCAGTGGGTCTCAGGTAAACTCACGTCCTCAAGCGCTTATGTCAACAGTATCTTGTGAACGGTGGGTGGTAGATTCTTGTGCCACACATCATGTTACACCGGATGGAGCAAATCTTGGTCATAAGGTTGACTATAATATCCCAGGTAAGCTTGTTGTTGGTGATGGGATTGCTTTAGATATTAAGTCAGTTAGTAATGCCACTTTGTGTTCCTCCTCTCGAGCTTTATTATTAAATGATTTATTACATGTGCCAAGAATAACTAAGAATCTTCTATCCGTTTCAAAGCTTGTTAGGGGTAACAATGTTTCCTTTGAGTTTCATGCGTATGAATATTGTGTTCGTGATAAAGACCTTGGTGATGTTCTTCTTCGTGGAAGAGATGAAGGTGACATATACTATTTTTTTTGTTGACCCTCAAATGGAAGCCCTTACGATTGTAGAAGCTAACTCCATGACTGCATCGCTTGGCACCTATGAGCTTTGGCATCGACGGTTGGGGTACCCCTCACATGATAGTTTTGTCCAAATTTGTAAAGAAATGAATGTAAATGTTTCAAATGCTATGAATAAAACGTGTGTTGCTTGCCACGTGGGAAAAAACCACTGTAACACCTGAGCCCGTATCTGAGTCCGATGTATCACATTGACTTTTCAAAACGTTTTCTATACAAATTGGTAAAAGTTTAAATCCCTAATTCAGGAAGATAAACAATTTTCATTAATTAAAACATTTGTTTTTACAAAATCTATAGAGCATATTCATTACAATTCTCTTAGTACATGCCAACTTTATTCAAGATAACAATATACATCTAAAAACATTTCTTTTCTGATATGAACTTTGTAAGGGAGATGCTGACCTGTCTTGCTCCTCATAGTTTCTCTTCTTGCTTTCCGGAACCTACGTGTGAATCATTCACACGCTAAGTCTATGACTTAGTGAGACGAATAAACATATAATGTAAACTCTAACTTGTAATCATGCATGAACAACTACTATTATCATATCATACACATCATATCAAATCAAATCACTCATATACTTTCCATATAACAATTACATACATATCATCATTTATGTTTTTATCTTGCTCCTATACTATTATCCTTCATATCTCTTATCTCTTATTCATGCAATCTCTTATATTCATATTATATATCTTATAACAAATTCTTATATCAGCATACAAGTCATTGATTTTCATTCATGCATACTTTAACATATGTTCATGTATATCACATAACAGATGCACTAACTCATAATACACATATATCATGTCATACAATTCCTATCACACATCATATATATATATATATATATATTACATACATTGTATTCAAAGTTATCTCTTTGTTAGCCCATGTACATATGTGAGAACTAAAGATATGCGAGTACATTGAGGTTGTGCACTATATTGTCATCACAGCTCGTATGGGGTCCCACTAGGGGCATGTGAAATTTGTCCCAAATGACCTATGCATTTGTCCCGAAGGACATAGGTAACACTGTCCATATGTCCCAAAGGACATAGGTAAACTATCCATATGTCTCGAAAGACATAGGTAACCCTCGACTCTTGGCATGCCAAATATACCTCTAGCTCTCCTAACACTTACATAGGCATTTTCTTTTATATCGTTTCACATAGTCATATATCATATGCTCATACCTTTTATCATATAATTTCCCATATTCTTATAATCATATGATTCACTTTCAAGTATCACATATATTTTCTCTTTCCTAATTCTCATGTCACATATCACATGGCTCTCAGTCATGTCTTCATATAGTCACATAGTTCATCTCACTTAACCTCTTATGTTCATATCATATAACATATAAACTCCTAATTTCTTATCCAATATATCATATCATTTATACCTTGTTATCACATAACTATTTATATATCCTTATCACACCAAATAACATATAACCTCTATTAATCTATCCATGTATTCATGCATACATAATAGTCGTATCAACCACATATATTAGCATTCATATATTTACTTATGTTAATACCAAATTACTTACCTCATATTCTCATGTTATCACATAAACATATAAGAACACATCCACACATATAAGCATGCATACATATAAATCATGTCATTCACATACTTCTATATATGAATTCATGCATTTTTACTATTGGAAATAGACTTGTCACAAGTCTTATTTCCTATTAAACATCATATATTAAATAATATGCACTCACATGGCCTCACTATTGAGATTGCGCTTGTTCTTCTTGCTCAAGCATCTATGCCACTTTGCTTTTGATCATATGAAGTTGTCACTGTAGTTTATCTAATTAATCGATTGCCAACAAAGGTGTTGTAAGGAGTGTCACCTTTTGAAAATTTCTTTGGCAAGAAACCAGAATATGGGTTGTTGAAAGTGTTTGGGTGTCGATGTTTTCCATATCTACGACCATTTCTGAAGTATGAGCTTGAGTTTCGATAGTAATCATGTATTTTTCTTGGATACAGTCCTCATCACAAAGGGTTCCAATGTCTCACTTCTGATGGTCGTATATATATATATATATCACGACATGTGGTTTTGATAAGGTGAATTTTTCTTTTGTAGATGTTGCTCATGCAGGAACTTCATCTAGAAAAGTTGGTCAGCAACCCCAGTCTCTAGAAGTTGTTACGGATGTAGAAAAGTTTAGAAGATGTGATGGTTCTACCTCATTAGATGTGGATTGTGGATCTAGTGATGGTACTTCAGTTCCTATTGAAACTGGTTTACTTGTTGTGCATGAGGAAGCATCCAGGGTAGCAAGTTTGGATGGTAATAGTAGAATTCCTACTTCCCACTCATCTAGTCCTATACATAATAGTCATAATGAGAACATAGGTAGTACTACGGAGCCAATTCAGTCGCTTGATGAACAACATGATAATGATGAAAGTACTGTGAATAAGCACCCGATGCTTACGCGAAATAAATATGGTATCTTTAAGCCTAAGGTGTATACAAGTTTCTTTTATGATACAATACCAACCAATGTTCGATGGGCATTACAGTCTCTTAGTTGGAAGGTTGTTGTCTACACGGAGTTTGATGCATTTCAAGAAAACAAGACTTGGTCACTTGTTTCTTTACCCAAATGGCGCGATGTTGTTGGGTGCAAATAGCTCTTCAAAGTAAAGAAGAATCTGGATGGTTTTTTTCAAAGGTATAAAGCCCGGTTGGTCGCCAAACATTACTCACAGGTTTCTAGATATGACTTTAAAGATATCTTCAGTCCGGTTATAAAGTTTGCCACGCTGAATGTTATTCTTTCGCTTGTTGTTACTAAGAACTGGCCTCTGCGTCAAGTAGTTGTGAACAACGTATTCTTGAATAGAGATCTGTCCAAATATGTGTTCATGCAACAACCTCCAGGGTTTGAAGAATGTGTTGTTGATGGTTCTCCTATGATGTGTAAGCTTCACAAAGCCCTGTATGGTCTTCGCTAGGCTCCAATGAATTAGCATGATAAGCTTAAGGCTAGTATTGAGCAAATTGGATTTGCTGAATCACGAGCAAATTTGTCACTCTTTGTGAAGTGTGTGGATAGTTGATATATGTTTGTTTTGGTTTATATTGACGACATAATAGTTACTGGTGAATCTAGCGATGATATTGAAAGAGTGATTCAACTCTTGAAAGATGATTTCTCACTCAAGGATTTGGGTGAACTGATATTTTTTTCTTGGCATTGAGGTTAAAAAGAGTAGTGGCAAGTTTGTTATCTCTCAAATGAAGTATATTCTTGAGTTGTTAGAACGGACAAATATGATTAATGACAATCCAACTGCTACTCCAATGGTGGGGTTATTGAAATTGAATCATGAAGCAGGGTCATTGTTGTTTAACTCTCGTGAGTATCGAAGTATAGTTGAGGCATTTTTGTATGTCTGCCACACTTAACCTGACGTTGCGTTTAGAGTGAATAAGGTCGTCCAACACATGCATGCACCTCGTGAGTCTCATATGGCAGCAGTCAAACATATACTTCGATATTTGGCTGGTACCTTGGTCTATGGTCTCACGTTCTTGGCTGCTGATGCAGGACTAAAGGTTGTGGCTTTTGCTTATGCAGATTACGGGTGATGCAGATGATCGTTTCAAGGTCGACCATGGAGACAGAATATCGAAGTGTCTCAGACGCAGTAGCTGAAGTAACATGGGTTAGTGCATTGCTAGCTAATTTAGGTGTAAAGCAACATGAAGAGTCGATTATCTAGTGTGCTAATACCAGTACCATTGCCATGAGCGTGAATCCAATTTACCATGCTCAGTCTAAACACGTGGATATGGATGCTTATTTTATTAGAGAAAAGGTTGTTGCTAAAGTGTTACGTGTCAGCTATGTTCCGACCAGCTGTCAGATTGCAGATGGTCTCACAAAGCTTCTGACTAAAGCTCCGTTTGAAGTATTCAGGGACAAGGTCTGTTTCTTACCTTGTTAACGCAGGAGGATGAGGAAGTAGAGTAAATATTGGAATAGTTAGATGCACATGAGTTGTTAAGCTGTTAGAGGTGTTGTTAAGGTCGTTAGCTGAGCAATTAGAGTTAGGTATACGGTTAGATTAGTTGTGAAGCTGCTATAAAACCAGTGTACTTGTAGTTCAGAAAAACGAAGAAAGAAAATCATTACTCTTCCATTTCTTTTATGTTTACTTCAGTTTTCCAATAATATTAAACTATATATATCAAAGAATTTAGATTTTGAATGTAGAAAGTTTAAGCTTTCAAGTTACGAGTCATTCATTACCTAAATATAACTATTGGTAATGACTGATGATTAATTAGATTGATTGGGGGAATAATAAAGTGATTTTTCTTTGAAAATTTATAATTGTATATAATTTAAATATTTTTATATTTTACTTAATAATATATTTTAATTTTTAAAAAAATTATAAGTTTATTTGTTAATACAAATTTATAAAATTTTACATCACTTCTGATTACACGCTTTGATAACACTTGTAAGGTTCAACATTGGGATGATGACGACCAGGAAGATAGACGTGCAAACTTGAGTTATCAAAGATCTTTCTTTTCCCCTTGGTCCATCAATGAAGTTTAATGACCATTTAAAGCCTTCCTACATCATTCCTTAAGTGCAATTAACGCCCATGGATTATTGAAGGAGAAGTGAAAAGGAAAGATGTTATCTACATTTAATGTTAATAAAAAGGTATAATGTCAAATATAATCCTCAATGGTTACCAAAATGGTCATTTGATCTCTATTATCTTTTTAGAGCATTTTAACCCCCAACGTCTGACTTTAGAACAAAAACTCCCTCTATATATGAAAATGATTAGTTAACACACGATTGAAATTCTAAAATAGGAGATTTTTTAATATGAAACGAAAGTTGAGGGTGAAAATAAAAAAAAGAATAAGGGATAAAGTTATCATTTTGTCAAATGTTAAGGGCATTTTTGCCCTAAAATAAAACCTTTGGGGGGCAAAAATGCTCCAAAAATAGAAGAGTTTAAAATGATCATTTTTATAAATATTGATGGATACTTTTAATATTATGTATAACAAAAAGGTTAATTGATAATTTGATTAAAGATTATTTTAATATTATTTTTAAAAGTTATAATACTAAAATAATAAATTTAATATTTGATCAAATTGTTATTTTAGTCCATATTCTTTTAGTACTTCAACTTCCCCGTATCATTTTGAGATGAAATATCAAATGATTAAATAAAACTCACTAGTTGACTAACATTTATAAATTATATATATATTTATCTAAAGTGATTATGTGTCATATGTCTAAGTATAAACTTAATACATGACTCTTATCTAAAATAATGACGTAACATATATCACGTCATAACTTTAAATATTTATCATATGATGTATCTTCATTTTTTAACACATATTATGTGATACATCGTCACTTTGAACATATCATCACCTTACTCGACTAACTTTTTTTCACTCAACCAGAAATATTTCATCTTAAAATAAAATATTAAATAAAAATAAAAATAAAATGAAAAACATATCAAATGAAAATAAATTTTGATACTATGTAAATTCTCGGGCTGCATTTTTATTGGAAAATGATCAAATAGTTTCGGTCACTTACATTTTGTCATTTTCCCCCTTCCATTTCCATATTTATACACCTTTTTTCATGGTCTTAACGTCCACCAAAGCCACGAAGAAGAGAGTGAGGGTGTGTCTAATCAACCTCCCAAATGCCTTTAAATTGTTGTACCCTGGGTTTCAGAGTCCTACATCTCCCGGGACAACAACCAAAAGTACCCCACACCAACAAATTAGCACCAACAACCTACGTAGGAACTTGCTTCCCAACAAAGCTTGGGAAAAAACCTCATCAAAACAAGTCCTTCCACATTGTTTCTCAGTCAAAGTTCAACCAAAACTACTCTCCTTATTCCCCTGTAATGGAAGACCAGGCAGAGCTTGTTGTTTCACCTGCAGGACAAGAAACATACGCCCGGGAATTGGATGTCGCTGTCAGGGCTGTTCAAATGGCTTGTTCACTCTGTCAGAATGTCCAACACACTTCAGTTCTGGCGGGTAATGTCAATCACCTTTGTTCTGTTTGATTCTTTGTCTGAATTGTGTTCTTGACAACGATTATGTTCAACTGATCATCTTGATTATGCTTTATAATCAGATTGGAGTGTTCGAGTAACGGTAAGCTGGATACTATGTGAATCTTTCGGGTGTCAAAATGTGTCGATTCTGGCCAAAGAAGATGTTCAAAGCCTCTCTAAAGCTGATGCAACTGGTGTGCTAGATGCTGTGGTGAAAACGGCCAATGACTGTCTAACCGAGGCGCCGCATTTCGGGATTAAGGGACCGGAAAGGCCGCTCGGGAGTTCGGATGTTCTCGAAGCCATTAGTCACTGCACTTCAACTGGAGGTCCTACTGGAAGATTTTGGGCACTTGGCCCCGTACGAGGCGATCAATACTCTGTTTCTTTAGCATTAATAGAGGATGGGGAAGTTGTGCTCGGTGTTCTCGGTTGCCCGAATTATCCGATGAATAAGGAATGGCTAACTTATCAACACCGCTATCACCGGATCCTATCGAAACTCGCCCCAGCGACATCAGAATCATGGGATAAAGGGTGCGTGATTTATGCAAGGAAAGGTAGCGGTAAGGCTTGGATACAACCTTTACACCAGAAGAATAAGCTGCTAACAAGGCCAAACTCTGCAATAACTGTTCAAGTATCCTTAATCGATAATCCGGGGCTGGCTACTTTCTGTGATCCGGTCGAGAAGTCAAATTCAACCCACTCCTTCACAGAAGGATTAGCTCACAGTCATGGCCTTAGGTGCATATGTAGTTTTCATGTTTTATATCTCATTTCCATGCACAAACTCCATACGTATAACAAAAAACATGATTATATGTACCGCAAATGCAGGAAGCAACCGCTGCGTGTGTACGACGCGGCAAAATATGTCGCCATAGCCAGAGGAGACGCTGAAATATTTATGAATTTCACGAGGACGGGGAACAAGGAGAAGATATGGGATCATGCAGCTGGTGTTCTTATCATACAGGAAGCTGGTGGTGTTGTAACAGATGCAGGGGGATCCCCACTGGATTTTTCGAAAGGCATGTCCATAGAAGGTATCGATCGAGGCATAGTCGCTTGTTCCGGAGCTAAACTCCATGAAGAAATCATCAACGCCATTGATGCTAGCTGGAACTCCTCCAATCTATGATCAATTTTACATTTGCGTATTGATTACTGCAAACCAGAGATGCTATGGCAGAGTGAAGGCCGCTATGTAAATGGTTATTTATATAAAGCTAAGTTGTAAAGCTGATTCAGCATCAGCCAATAAGTTTGGTCTTTATCATAAGTTTGTACTAATAGCTTTGTATTACGTTTGAGCTTCGAGTTTATATTTATAAATAAATAAATTGCTTTTCACACATATTTCGAGTACAATTTGATTTGGTTGTTTAATTGAAAACAATTTTCGGATAATAAAATTTTTACTTTTAGTCAATTTTCGAATTTTCAATTATCTGTCATCATTTATGATAAAATTGATATCAAAATATTTATATTTCTCTCGTTTTTCTTATCATATATTTAATTTTTTTTCGATAAGATTAATTTTGAGATATATTGTACATATTAAAACCTTCAAATTTAATAAAATCCCAAACTTCAAAAAAATGATAGACTTTTATGTTTAATTTTGTGAGTTTTAAAGAATATTTGAAAAAAATAAATTGATGGTATTTGATGATAACCCAAAGTAGAGGAAAATCTTAAATTTAATTATGAAAATGAAGAAAAATAATAAAGGATAAAAAATCACAAGAAAAAAATATTACATGACTCCCACATTTGCACGTATCAGAATAAAAATATTACATCATATAATTATTAATGATTTAATAATAAAAAAATCAAAAATTAATAATTAAATTGAAATTCATTTATAATTAGTGACAAAAACAAAATAAATTCTAAAATTCAACGACTAATGGTATACTTTACCCCGAAATAATTTCAAAATAAAGTGACAAAACTAACGAAATTGCAAATAAAAAATGAAGTGTTGAAAAGCTCAATGGCAAAATAAATTTGAAATAAAATCTGTGCAGCTCCATCCAGCCGCCAGCTTACACAGAATCCGGTCAGTTTAGCCCCTTCTCACCTTTATACACCGGTAACCGCCGTATGCTGGAACAGGAACGGAAAGAACCGCTTTCCCTTTCTTTCTTTTCGCCGGTTTAGTTTTTTTTTTCTTGTAAAGACATTACCCGGAAGCTATATATATAGTTTATTCCATTACCGGAAATTTTTGCTTAAAATTACATTGAAATAGCTCTCATGTTCCCCAAAGTTCATGCATTACTCAAGTTCAAGTTTCTGGTCTCTGCCTCGAGCCGCGGTTTTACGATTCCAAACTCTGCTTTTCGGATCACTGCCACCTATTCGACAATATGCCAGAACCAAGTTGAAAGCCTGAGGGAGGAAGCTGTAGAGCATCCGACAGACTCCGTTGAGATTTTCAGGAAATGGGGTTGCGGTGAAGATGATTTGTCGAATATCTTTTCGCGCAAACCCTCTTTGCGCCGCGCTCAAGTCACTCCCCTCTTATCCAAATTCAACTTGCTGAGCAGCTTGGGACTTACCGGTTCAGACATTGTCAAGATAATCAATTGTCGCCCTCGTTTTCTCTGTTCTCGTATCAATAACTGCTTCGAGGAGCGGATCGAGTTTTTCATTGGACTGTTTGGATCGCGAGAAATGCTGCGTAAAGCACTCATTAGGAACCCTTCACTCTTGGTGTATGATTTCCACAATAAGGTGAAACCAGTCATTGCATTGTATGAAGAGTTCGGGATTACTGGAAATGACTTGATTGCTATGCTCATCTCGCGTCCCACATTGATTTCAAGGACTTCTTTCAACGAGGAGAAGATGGAATTCATAAAGAAAACAGAGGTTTCAAGAGGTTCCAAAATGTACAAGTATGTGGTTTCACTCGTCGGGATATCGCGGATCGAGACGATACGCGAGAAGCTGACGAACTTGGAGAAATTTGGTTGTTCGGAGGAGGAGGTTTGGAGTCTCTTCGGACGTTCACCCTTCATTCTCACACTCTCGGTCGAGAAAGTTCAGAGGAACATGACCTTTGTTTTGGGGATGATGAAGCTGTCTCCGAAAGTGGTGCTTCGGAAACCCTTTTTACTGTTCTGCAATCTCGAAGCGGTGTTGAAACCGCGGGTCTTGTTGGCTCGGAAGATAAAGGAGATGGACCTTCACCCACAGGTTGACGGATCAGTCATGCTGACGGCGCTGAGGATGAAAGAAGATCGGTTCTTGAATGTGTTTGTTAAGTGTCATCCACAGGAGGTGGCCACCCAACTGTTGGAGTTCTACAGACATGCCAAAGGTCTCAGGCCATTGGCCGAATCCTCCAAAAAGATAAAGCGTACAGGATTTCCATTTTAAGCATTTTCGTTCCTTTGATGCTGTCTTCATTTCTTTTGTTCCTTGAAAGTTCATTACTTTAAACGTTAAGATTGTTCTCTTTTCTGAAACTTGGATATTTTCCATGTTGAAATTATATTTTCTGAAAAATATTTTAGAGTGTTCGGAAGCGGTTGTGTAAATTATTTTTCACTAATTAAAGAATTTTTCAGAAATTATTTACTCAAAATATTAAATATAATAAATAATATTATTTATCATAAAAATTTAATATTATTATTTTTAAAATATTAGAGTACTTTATTTATTATTATTAAAATATTATTTTTATAATTTAAAAATAAAATATTAATATTAGTAAATTCTATTAATAAATAATATAAATTTTATTAATAATTTATTATATATTATTAAAATAAAAAGATAAATTCTTATATTATATTATTATAATATATAATTGAGTATATCATTATAATATTAATAAATATATTTTAAATAATTTAACCATTAATATTTTAATTAAAATGATATTAAAATATTATATCAATATTAATTCATAAAATAAAATTATTTTGAGTATCTATTATTTGAAGTGAAAAGTTTGAAAAATGACTATAAAAAAATCAGACCGTAAGTCATTTTCCAGAAAATACATAGGAAATTCTGTTGACCGAAAAAATATTTTACGTTGACCAACCAATTTTCCTTCAACCAAACGATAGAAAATGAGGAAAACAATTTCCAAAAAACGTTTTACGTGAAACAATTAGGTGCTGACCTAAGTTCACCTTTCTTTGACATAAAATATCACGTCAATTCATATATATATATATATATATATATATATATATATATATATATCATCTCTTTGTTAGATATGCACAGATTCATCTGTGTTTTCTGGATCATACTCTTCATTTATCTTAAGGGTAAAATATCAAACATTCTCAGGGTTCTTTTTTTTGTTGATTTTTCTCAACTATGAAAAATTGTAAAATGGTCAGCCCAAAGTAACAAGTTGATTTGTTGTCGTTAAAAAATTGGTAGCAGATAATATATCAATATAATAATAAATTTAACCCGTAGTCTTTTATATTTGGTTTTGATTTTATTGAAACGGTCTTTTTGGAGGGGAAAAAGGGGGTCTCGTTTCGAAAATAATTCTTTGGAACGACTGGTTAATGAAAAAACGTGATTCGATGAGTCATCACCAATATTTGATTAGGGTGTGATTAGACACTCAAAATGTATTTGTCATTTTAATAAAATATTAATTTTAATTAAAGCGAAAAACTTGATGTATGCGTTACCAAACTTTGAGTTCGGGAGTCGGTTACGTGTAGGGAAGAATTAGCACCCCACAATGCCCTAAATTTGTACCTAATCGATTAATTAATTGTCTTTGCAATAAAGTAACAAGTTCGAGTCTAATTCAATTTAAGATCTCCTAAAATAACATTCTTTGAAATTTGGATGAAAGATGATAATATTTAATTATTACATATCGAGAAGAATCGATCTCTCATACCTTGAAGCAATCGATTCTTCCTCCAATCGAAATAAAGAAATATTAAAATTTCATTCTAAAGTTCACTATTAATTCAAAATAATAACACCCAAAATAATTTTAAGAGTGAAAATGATAATATCTAATTATTTCCAATCGAGAATATATGACCTTTTGTGCATTAAAACATTCATTTATTACCCTAATTGAAATAAAGGGATATTGCTATTTTGCCTTAAAATTACAAAGCGATTCTAATGAAAAAAATAATATCTAATGATTTCCAATCGAGAATAAACGACATCTCGTACCTTAAAGCAGATATTTATTACTCGGACTGAAACGAAAGGATATTACTATTCTCAATGTCGATTCAAATGTTATTGTCTTGAAAACCTATCGGAAAACACATGCAAAAATAAAACAAATAAAAGCATAACAAACAATAAATTAATTAACTATTTTACCGATATTTAATAAGAAAAATGATGTTCAATTATTTAAATATCTTGAGACGAGACCTTAGATTTGATCTAACAGTCTTTTCTCAATGAATTTAATTAAAAGAACATTAATGTTTTTTTCTCAATCCCCGACTTTTAAGAATGAAATTGATTTAATTTGTGTCACTAAATTGGATAACTTTCATTTTAAAATTATCGAAAGTAACTTTCTTATAAGTTAAGACAGTCACTTTACGACAATATTAAAATGGTCGAATATTACCCTTAGTCAATTTATTTCGAATCGAGTCAAGGGATGCTTATGAGGATATCATGCGAGATTAATTAGGACTAAAATGAATTAAAATGCAAAAACATGCAAAAATTAAAAATAAAACAAAATATACAAGTGACTAAAATTAACATTTTCAATATTTAATGCTGAAATTACAAGGAGTGAAAAATAAATAATGCATGGGGCTAAATCGAACTAAATTAAAATTATATGGCTGAAGTAAAATAAATAAAAACATATATTCAGGTTCGAAATATAAACATGCAAAAATACAAGGGGTTATACAGAGAATATCCCTAAAATTAAATATCAGGCATAAAAGGGTAAATTACATAAATAATTCTTATAGGGACTAACATGCAAAAACATGCTAAAAGTATGGGGACTAAAATGATATTATACCAAATATTGCAAAGCATGAATAAAATGGAAAAATAACGAAACTGGTCATTCCCATTGACTATTCTACAAAAACACTCTGAAACTAGGGGGACCTTTGTGTAATTTCCCCCGAAATTTCCTATATAAATACAACTTTTTGTTTTTTTTTCATTTCTAACAGATTTCAAAGGAAAAAAAATGAGAGAGCCCTCTGCTATCTCTCAAAGTTCATTGGCCGGCCCACTGCCGGCCACCGCGACTCACTTCCGGCCATCATTCAGCCGTCGCGCCGGCCATCACACACGGTGGCTGAAATTTCCAAACTCAACCAAAATTATTCATCCACTCCGATCTACCACCCTAGACCCTTCTTCTAGGCTAAAACGACCCTAAACCCCCAAAATAAGCCCCCAACCTTTCAATTTTCACACTCCGACCGCTGGAGAAGGCGAATCGGCTCCCCTCCGACAACTACCCTCTAAGGTAAACTCTACTCTCTCTCTCAGGTTTTATTTAAAAGCGTAGTTTTTTTATTATATTTATTTTTTTCTAAACTATATAGAAAAATAATAAAAAATACCTCGAAAGAAAACTCAAAATCTCTGCTTTTATTGTTTTTTAATATGGAGGTTTTTTGTGAACCCTTTTTACATTTTTGGTTCGACTTATATAGCCCGTGTTTTACATATATTACTTGCTTTTTCTTTTTTGAATGAAAATGATTAATGTGAAAAAGAGTGGTTTTTGCGTGTTGATCTTGGTATTCGGCTGCTTGTTGATTTGTGATTCTGACATTGCAGGGGGCTTGGTTGGTGGCAACAATGGTGGATTGGGATTGGGTTAAACGGGCAGTGGAATCTGCTCGATTTGGACCGTTGGATGGGTCCAAATATGACGGCTATTGAAACGGAGACTGAGACATATTAGGGTAAACCCTAATTTTGGTTCGATCTGGATCTTCCATCTTCAACTCGATCGGACGACTGGGATGAGAAGACGGCTGAAGCTAAAGATGAGAAACCCTAGTCGAGTTTGGGCCACTTGATCGGGCTGCAGCATTGGGCTTGAGGGCTGTTGTAACACCCAACCCGTATCCGACCCGGATATGAATCCGAGGTGTCACCTTAACTATTCAAAACATGTACATTTATAAAACCCATAGAAAATTTTAAAACTTATATTCGATAAAGTAATTCTTTTTTAAAAACATGTTCAAAACCTTACCAGACTCCATCAGAGCGTATATTCTTAATAACTTAGTTTACATGCCAACATACTAATTTACATAACAAAACATAACTTACAAAAGATTTCTGATCTGATCTTTGAGCAGAGATATGTTGTTTTGCTGGTACTAGGCGTTATCATCTTACTTATCAACACCTACGCGTAAGACACTTACACGCTAAGTTATAAACTTAGTGAGACATGTAAATACATATGTAATTAACAAATGCATGTACATACTATATAATACACATTCTACTTAACATGAACATAGTATATAATCACTAAATCACCTCAATATATGAACAATTACTATGATCATATCCTACACAAACACATAGCATTTCATATCACCATTACACATATGCACTGGTTATCATTATTATCATATAATCCTCACTTATCACTTACACATGTCATATATCACATATACCATTTTACGAAAATACACATATCATCATATCAAATTATTTATTCTTTTTAAAGCCTATACACACTTATGAGAATTTAAGGTATGTGAGTACATAGAGGTTGTGCACTATACTGTCACTACAGCTCGTATAATTCCCACTAGGGGCGCGTAGAATTTGCCCCGTAGGACCACTATGTCCCGAAAGACCACATATAACACATATCACATATGTCCCGAAGGACTACGTAGAACCCTCAACTCTTGGCATGCCAACTATACCCCTAGCTCTCATACACATAACATGGGAATTATTATAATATTAGCACATTTTCACATATTCATATCATATACACATATAAGCTCAAGGCTTCTTATCACATATATCATGTAATACTCACGTGGAGTTTCATATCTTTTTATCATATATGTCATATCACAAGTTCTTGTATTTACATCACATGTCATCACGTAGCTCATGTCACGTTTTCATATGATTTCATATTCACATATCACTTAGCTTGTTTCTTGTTATTATATCTTCTCATATACATATAAACACATATTTTCTCATCTTATAATTTATATTACACATGCATGTAATCTTATAACTTATTATCTAAGATAACATTCTTGTATTGTTTCATAGATCGTTATCACATAAATGCATATCACATAACATATAATGCAAGCAAGACACATTCACATAGTATACAATCCTAATCATACCTCAACTCATGCTATCATATACTCATATAAATCACATACCTTTATTCACATAGATCATATGTACATATGCACTTAACATCTAGACACATACCTTTATTCATATACATCTACATCATAACACTACATGCTTATATTCCAATATCCATATAGCTTACAATCGGAATTAGACTTATCACAAGTCTTAATTCCCTTACGTAACCCAATCTTAAAACATGTACTCACCTGGGTCTCAATGGATACTACCAAGCTCTTATTTTCTCTTGCGAATCTTACTCTGACGACCTATCAAAACTTTGCTTCCGATCGATATCTACACGAATATGAAATTTACTGAATGTCGATATTCGAATTACCAAACTAATTGGAAATTCACTTGCGTTTAGTCACTACACAACAATCTAGAATTAATATTAATCTCATCTCAACTATATCGGGTCATAATATCTTGATATATAAGAACCCTATATTTCAATTCATACTTGGGAGTATCGATACACTCCCCAGTGTACCGATACACAAATAACACTCGATGTTTTGAGGGTATCGATACACTCCTCAGTGTACCGATACATAAATGGCATTCGATGTTTTGAGGGTATCGATACACTTCTCAGTGTATCGATACACTTTGAACATCTTCCCTGATTTTACTCTTGATGTATCGGTACCTATTGAATGTGTACCGATACACACCAGCCCAGAAATCAATTTCAAGCACAAAAATTTACCCAAACTCATTTAATTCTTCTTATATAACCTCCTTTATGTCCTTTAAATTTATCTACTCTTATTCTAGCCAACTTATATCACTTTAACTCATCTTAATATCCAATCTTCTATCTTAAATTTAGAAACCAAGAATCTTATCAATTTATCAACATGTTCTAAATTCGTTTCTAACACTTTGAATTTCTTATTTTGACTGATGACAAGTCAATTTTCATTTCAAAATCCATTAGCTTCTTCTATTCCAATAATTCACTCTAAAACTTCTTTTACCAAATCTCTTATATCTTGTTTATTCTTGAGTTTTAAGCTTATATAATCCCCAAAGACTCAAAACCAACTTAAAAATTCAAGAAATCAACAACTAAAATCAACTTACCTTTAAAATGGAAGCTAACGTGAAGAAGGAAGAAGAAGAAGTAAGTTTTCCAGATAATTCTTTCCATTCCCACGTGTTATCTCTATAAATAAAGAAGATAAAAATATCCTTTAAGCTAAATTACCATATTACCCTTTCAATCCTTCTATAATTACCATTTAATCCAATATCAAAATATTTCACTTAAGTCCCTAAACTTTTAACTTATTTCAAAATTGAGCACAAAGTTTCCAAACTTTACATTTTAGTCACTAGCTCTGATTTTGAGATGTTACAGCTGTTGGGACATGTATTTTGGATCCAAATTTTTGGGGCTTGGGTCTTGTACAAGCTTACAGAAAATAAAAAATTATATTGTATTAATAATAATGATGATGATAATAATAATAATAATATAATGATAGTAGGATGAAAAATGAGTGTCGAAAGATTTGATTTTATTTTAGAATATTAATCCTCAATATTTTAATATTATATCAATTTAATCCTTAAAGTCTCATTTTCTGTTGTCATTTTATTCGATTCTTTTGGATCCAGTTCTCTTCTAAAATCCAACCATGGCTTCTTGTCTTCGTAACACAGGGCATGAATACTGAATAGGAGTTGGCAACAAAAAATATAGGATTTTTTTTTATAGAAAGAAATATTTTATTTAAACACTTTTTATCTCTCATTAAATTTTGAATTCGAGTAAATTAATTTTTCTCAAAAATATTTTTTGTGATTTATTATACAAGTTTTTAGGGGTAATGATCGAGTCAAGACAAGTCAAAAATTTTGAGTTACTTGAGTTGACGAGTCTTATTTTGTAATTCAAATTTTATTTGAAATTTTTTCAAGTTGAACCGAGTTTATAAAATTTGAGTCGAGTCGAGTTGTTCAAGTTTCTATTTAATTATGGTACTATTTGGTTCCAATTTAAACGGTTTTCTATAGTCATATACAATACATATATATATATTTCTTCATTTTTGTCATATGTAATATACATATATCATATAAATTCGAGGGATTCGACTCAAACTTGAAAATCAATCTACTAATTACTAAAAAAATTGAGTTATTATTCGAGTTTTATTTTATAATTCGATTCAAATTTGAAATTTGTTCGAGTAGAGTCAAGTTTATGAAATTACAACTTGAAGTTAATTCAATTTAATTTTTTTTTCAAATTAAATCGAGTCAAAAGAATTAATTTTTTGAATCAAATAGAAATTTGCTCACCCAAGTTTTAAACACTTGTAAAATATAAATGCAAATCTAAATCTCATTCGAACTCTAAACTGCAATGTCTTTACTTACAATAATATTACAATTACAAGTCAAAACATAAATATATTTAAATTATTTAAGGGTAAAAATGGTCACCAAACTTTTAGGGAACTTGCATTTTGGTCACTCAACTTTTAAAACTTACAATACAGTCATTGAACTTTTAGTTTGATTTCAATAAATTTCCTGAAGTTACCTCCCGTTAATTTCATATGATGTGGCGCGTTAATGTTATTTTTCAGCTTAATAAAATAATTATTTTAACCCATTTCAACATCCTAAAATTTTTTCCCAAAATTGACTGAAAACCCTAAACCCATTATGAACAGCAAAGGCTCTTTGCCTACACTTAATAAACCTTTCTAAAACAATCATCTTCCTTTTTCTCTCTTCCAAAACCAGAAACAGCACTGTGGCCATGGCGGTGATGTCAAAGCAATATCCCTCGCCTGCCTTTTTAGAATATAGTTGTCGCAACCATGATAGCACCTGAAACAACCATGATCGCGATACCCGCAATCCCCACAATAACGCTCGTTGTGTTTGCAATCGTGACAAATGCGACACGATCGCGATTGCTATTTGACTAAATAATATAAATACTTTTAATAGACTATAACTAGATAATGACCTTAGCTTAATTAGTGATGAAGTTGTTTGATAAGTATGGAGGTCGTGACCTTAGCATAATTATATCCACTAAAATAGTCAAATTCTTCACATGTGTCATGTGATCTTTGTAATGTGATGCCTAAAATAGTCACAAATTCATTTATGAGACGGCACGTTAAAGGACAATTATTACAAAACCATTAACTTTGATTTAAAGTTTGAGATTTGAGACCGTATTTTTAAAAATATTGAGAAATCCTTAAAATTTTGTTTTCATTTTATGAAAAATATTCTTAAACTTTTTCTTCCTGAAGTTTTAATCTATTTTTTTTTAGATTTCTTTTATTTTTTCGATGCTAAAATATATTTTCATCAAATTCCGACCGCGAAAAGATGAAAAAAGAAGGAGACAAACAACATACATTGATTCAACATTGATTAGCTGATGAAAAATATAGATCGGAGTAATTTTTCTATGAGTTTTAGGTAGAGTGTCATAAGTTTTAAAGAGATTTTTTTTATAAAAAAATCTAATTTGATAAAGTGATAGAGAACGAACGAACGATGAGAGGAGTTTATTATTGTTTGGAGTTGTAAGAGAAAACACTGAAAGATAACGATTTGGTTATGACATGACATAGTAATGAAACTCAAAAAAAAATATTGGGAAGTTGATAAAATGGAAATAAAAGAAAACAGGTCGACGTGTTATAGTTCATATTTCTCTATTTGTTTTTATTTAACGCCCGAGTAACCAAAATAATAATAATTCAAAAGTTTTATGATGAAATTAAAAATATTTGAAATTGAGTAACCAAAACATGAATACTTTCAAAGTTGAAAACGTAGTTTACCCTAGAGGGCACTAATATAACGTTTACACTAGTCGCTGCATCTTCATATGTTAGGGAACCGAAAATTGTGAAAAAGACATTTCATTTGTAAATTTGTGCAAACATCTCCCCACCTAATTTTGCTGGAGTAGATGTGGTGTTCAGTGATACATTCATCCTAATTTTCAATTACTTCCCAACCCAATATCAATAACCTTTGAAAATGAGGCTACATAAGTTACTTTGGTCAAACTAGATGACCCCACCTTTTCTCATTTGCTTATGATATATTCGATTGTAACGAACAATCGAATATATCATAAACAACATAATGATATCTAATACTAAAAGAAACTCATTGATTTCTAAGTATCATTGATCTCGACTATATTTTGAATAGAGTCTAATCAAATCTACACTGACAGATAAAATATTTACAACATTGTTATTGTTTTTATCCATAAGACTCGAACTCAAAACTTTATTTTCCCTCAGGGTGCGTTTGGTTCACGGAATGGAAGATTATCAGTGGGAATGTAAGATTATCAAGGAATAGGATTACTAGGAATGTTGTATTTTGTGTTTGGTTGACTTAGTAGGAATGTAAGATTACCGTGTTTTGTTAAAAGAATAAAAGATTATTGGAATGTATATTTGACCAAATTGTCCTTATTATATATTTGTTTTTTTAACAAGTTGAAAAATATTTATATATTTTCTTTAAAAAAA
The DNA here is from genome assembly GCF_006381635.1 of Hibiscus syriacus. NCBI lineage: Eukaryota > Viridiplantae > Streptophyta > Magnoliopsida > Malvales > Malvaceae > Hibiscus > Hibiscus syriacus. The sequence continues at coordinate 601,740 of NW_024062971.1, forward strand.
AATTAAATTCATAAAATGTATATATTTTTTTTACAAAATTGAAAATAGAAAAAGGTTTAATGACAGTATAAAATTTTATTTTATTTTAACTCCTGAACTTCATATAAAATTTTAATTATAGATTTTTTTGTAAATCTAAAATAGTTTAAGGATAAATTTGTAATTTAACATTCGTAGAATTTTTATTATTCAATGACAGAAAAAGGATATTTAAAAAAAATTAAGGGTATTTTAATCTAAAACGCCGGGAATCTAACAATACCTAAAGAAATAGAGGTAATGACATTCCCAGTAATATACTCCAAAAAATCTACTATTGATAATCTTACATTAGCGGGAATGAGATTCCCGGACTAACCAAACGAGAGAATATATATTCAATTCCCATGAGAATCTCACATTCCCCTATCCAAACACCCCTCAATATTTACATATGAACATGGACTATATCCAAAACGCGAAGCGTCAATCAAACATAAATTTTAAACAGTAAATCGGTGAAGTATTGATGAGGTTTATAGATTGGAGGTTGGATGAATTAATGCCATGTTTGAAACATTGCAAGTTCTTTTTCTTTTTTCTTGTTTGTCATCTCCGGTAGGATATCTAAAGTACGACGATTTTAATATGCTATTAAGGAAATGTATTATCGAAAATATTAATAATATTTTAATATTTTTAGTAAAACGTTACCTAAAATAATATTTTTTTCTAATGAAAATGTTAATATTAGACGCTACCTAAAATATTTAACATTTTTAATAAAACGCTACTTAAAACATTATTTTTTTTACAAAAAATATTAATATTAGACGTTACTTAAAATATTATTTTTTCTATCTAAAATTAAATAACAAAATTAACATTTATAATAAAAAAATAATATTTTAAATAATACTATACCAAAAATATTAATATTTTTAATAAAATATTCTTTAACCACCCTCTCAAGAACAATCCCGTATCTTTTTAAGTTCATAAATTTATTGTAAGGCTGACAGGCAATAGTTGTTGGGTGGGGGTACTCGGTAGTACCATACAGCAGAGTTTGAGAATTAAAAGAATTGTGTTTCATAAAGTGATGGGACGAATCTTATTAGATTTTCAGTCTATTCGAATACGATTTAAGTCTAATATTTTTTTCATGAGAAAATAATTTCAGTAATTAAAAATATCTTATAATATACGATTTTAATTAATTTTTTTTGGATTTATCAAAATAACCAACTAAATCGCAATGCGATCGATAATTCGCAACGTGATCTCCGGTATCGCAAATCAGTTTCCAGATTCGCAACGCGATTCTGACTATCACATTACGATTTTCCAAATTAGCGTTGCGATTTTCCTAATTCGCAATGCGAATACGTAAATCGCAATACGAATACGTAAATCGCAATGCGAATCTGACTATCGCAACGAGATTCTGACTATCGCAACGCGATTCTGACTATCGCAATACTGAATTTCAAATTCGCAACTCGATTTCTGAATTCGCAACAGGTTTTAGTTTCGCAACACAAATGTTTTGGGTATATAATTACGCAGCAGCAGCAACTCATAACCTAAATCCCTAAATCGCAACTCATTCCATCTCCATCTATCACTCTCTCCGGCGACATCCGTTCCTATATCCAACGACATCCTTCCCCATTCGGCAACAGGTTTTAGTTTCACAGCTCGTTTGTTTAGTAAATTAATTTACAATAATGAAATCATCTAATGTTGATCATGTTTGGATAGATTTGTGTTTTGGAGGGTCATGGGAGAATGTTCATGGTGTTTTACAATATATGCTATTACCCATGAATCTTCAACTAAAACTGTCATTAAAAAAGTTAACTTATGAAACTCTAATATTACGTGTTGCAAATAAATTGAATTTAGAGCCCCTAAGTGGATTTAGGCTATCTTATCAGAGAAATGGTAAAGTTTATTTGTTAACCGACAATGAAGATGTTGAACGATTCATTGCTTACATTAGTGTTTCAAGTGATGATGTTACATTGTATGTTGTTGAACCTAGAAGTAGTGAAGTTGGGTCAGTAGCGGGTAGTAATCAACTAAGTTTTTCAACCCCAGTTTATGGTGCTCAAAATTTAATGGTTCCACCACAATTTCATCACCAAGCAAATATTGTTTCACCACATTTCCAATACCAAACACAATCTCAAAACCCACAACATTTCCCTAATCCAAATCCCAATCAACTTCAAGCACCAAATTCCGGTTTTCGTATTGACCAGTTAGATGATGATGAGCCAATAGAAAAAATTATGAGTACTAGTCAGTATTCGAAATTTGATCTTGGTCAATACCCGGACTTTGATCTTGGTCAATACTCGGATTTTGATGATTTTCAGAAGAAGAAACAGACCCTGCGTGTAATGATTTTGATATTGGTCAATACCCGAATTTTGATGATGAAACAGCCGTTGCCGATGAAGATGTTGTTGATGATAATGAGGATGAAGTTACGACTGTAAATGAACATGTTGAACATCCATTCTGTAATTTATATAACCCTAAAGAAGAAAAAGAATAAGAAGAAATCCCCAAAGAAAAGTCCCCGAAGAAAAAGCCACGGGAGTATAACTGGAATATGCCAGAATTACTTCAGATACCGGAAGAAGAGTTGGTAAAGATAGCAGTTGATTGTTATACAAAAATTATTCGTATCAAGAAAGATGATTGTTTTGATACAAAGGAAGACTTGAAGATAGCTTTGTATACGAAATGTGTGGAAGATGGTTATCAACTAAAAGTTAACAAATCAAGCAAAGATCGTTTCGAAACAAGGTGTATGATTGACATAAACTGTAAGTGGCATATGATTGCAAAGAGGATAAAAGATTGCGAAATGTTTCAAGTTAGGACTTTTATTGATAAACATACATGTTCAAGAACCCAAGTTTTTCCTCACCATAGACAGGCAAACAAAAAGGTGTTGGGTGGTTTTCTGGCTGAGTTAATGTTTTTGAATGGCATGGTATATCGGGGACATGAAATTATGACTGACATGAATGCTCGGTTCAAGATTAGTATCTCATATTCTCAAGCTTGGAGAGCCAAATGTTATGCCTTGGAATTGTTGAGGGGGTCGCCAGAAGCATCGTTTGCCCAACTGCCGGCTTATTGTCACAATTTAAAGCTGAAAAATCATGGGTCGGTAACTCATATCAAAACAGATAGAGATGGACGCTTTGAGTTGCTGTTTTATCGCCATTGGTGCTGCGGTTAGTAAATCAATATAATTTTTTTGACTCATTTTTGTTAGTTACATGCATTTCACATTTAAATGATTATATTTCTTGTGTATATGATTTTGTAGATTCGTTCGTTTATTACTTGCATGCGCCCAGTTATTATAGTTGACGGAGTACATTTAAAAGGTTGATACCTTGGAGTAAACTTATTAGCAGTAGCCATGGATGCTAACAATGGGATACTGCCAATAGCTTTCGGGGTTGGCAAATCTGAAACCTCTGATTCATGGACATGGTTTATGGGGCATCTTAGGGATTGCATAGGTCCTATTAGCAATCTGATAATCATATCCGATAGGGCAAACTCAATTGACAACGTTGTTAGAAGGTGTTTCCCAGATGCTTTTCATGGACTTTGTGGTGTTCATTTGTATATAAATCTAAAATCAAGGTCTGATGGTATAAAAAATCACAAATGGACATACTGGAAGGCTGTAAAAGCTTATCGGGAAGTGGATTTTAATAAGCATATAAACTGTTTAAGACATGTTTTGCCTCAGTGTGCTCAAACACTAGAAGATGTCGGGTTTGAAAGATGGTCAAGAGTACATCAACTTGGAGCAAGATATGGTTTCATGACGTCTAATAGTGCAGAATCAATCAACGCTCTAAGTCGTCATTCTCGGAAATTACCCATTACTATGTTAATAGAGTTTTTTCAAGCCTTTATTCAACAGTGGTACTACAAGAAAATAAACCATGCATGTATTATTTCTTTAAATTCGTAACTTATCATATATTTTACTAAGTATTATTTATTTAAATTTACAGGAACATTGGAACATCGTGTTACACCATGGACTGAAAAAAAGATAACGAAACGTGTTGTGAAGTCAACGTCATGGAGAGTTGAACCATGTTCAAACACTTTTGTTTGAAGTACTGTATAATAACTTAAATGGGCTTGTCGATCTAAATGCAAAGACGTGTAGTTGTATGAAATGACAAACATCTGGTTATCTGTGTGGCCATGTTATAAAAGTTGCTCTTCATCTAAACCAAGATGATTCAAGCGCATACGCTATGGATTGCTACACTACAGAAGTATATCGACAGACTTATGTCGAGATTGTCTACCCTATTCCACATCCTTCTGAGTGGGACATACAAGATGACTTACAAACAGTTTTGCCACCAGCCATGGACAGAAGGCTACCTGGCCGACCAAAAAGTCACGATCGTATACTGTCTAAGGATGAAGAGAAGAAGAGATCGACATGTAGTCGGTGCAAGGAAAGTGGTCATACAAGGTTGACATGTGGATCACCAGTGCCATTACAATCATCTTTTCCTCTACCAAAATATGGATCCTCATCAAAATCCCAATCACAACCGGCTTCACCTTTTGGGACTATTAACTTAGGTGATTTTTAAATGAAAACGTTGTATTATGTGTATATTATGTGTGAACTTTTAACATTTTCACTTAGACATGTATTAGTAACTTGAGTTTGAACATTGCTATGATATGTTCAGTTGTTATCAGTTATTAGACATTTATTCGACTATCGCAACGCGAATATGACTATTGCAACACGGAAATGACTATCGCAACGCGGAATTGACTATCGCAACGCGGAAATGACTATCGCAACGAGAGAATCGCAATGCGAAATGAAAATCACAACGAGAGAATCGCAACGCGAAAATGAAAATCGCAACGCGAATTTAGTTTCACGTTGTGATTTTCATTTTCGCATTGCGATTCTCTTCGTTGCGATTTTCATTTCGCATTGCGATTCTCTCGTTGCGATAGTCATTTCCGCGTTGCGATAGTCTGTTTTGCATTCAACATAATGCAGATTGAAATCAACTATTACATTTCAATCAATTAAACAAGCACAAATAATAATTATGTACACATCAATTAAACAAATCAACATTTACAAATCATCTTTTACAAATCAATTAAACAATCAAAAAATAATAATAAGAATTATTTCCTCATCAATTATTGAATCAACTTTTGCACCCATACATCCATTTCACGCAGCTCACTTCAGGATTAACCTGCAGAAACCAAACATTGAATCAACAACACTTTCTACACATCTAAAACCTACAAACAGCAAATTATTGAATTCTAGCTACTTAACCAAACATTTTCAAACCAAAAAGAGTATATATGTTTAACAACACTTGCATTTGACTTACAAATTATTTATGGACACTTTCATAACGCGGATGCAGGTAGGCAGCGTCTCGCATATATCGTTCTAGCCATAAAATGCCGAAACCACAAGCCTACTGCACCTCTATCTCTATCGGTGGGAGGTAGAAATTATGTACTTCCTGTCGTCAAACGCTCCAAGCACATGCATACGAGAGGACCATAATCCCCTCTGGCTTCCTTCGTTTGTTGTGGCGCGGTCTCGTCTCTGATAACTGTAACATTGAACTTCTTTGGCTTCTTGTTTCCAGAATTAGTCCAATAATTAATTGCATCTAAGAATTTAGCCAAATGAGAGCTCAATCCCTTAATAATATCTCTCAAATCAGACAATGATATGTAATTTATCATGTTGTCATATACTATTATCTTTAGGGATGAGAGCTGAAGCTCGACAAGAAGCCAATGAGTACGTTCCAAAACAGGGATAAACACCTGCATCGAAATGTAATAATTCAAATTGCTCACTTATTTATGAACACCTTTAAAATATTTAAACAAATAAATACTAACCTTATCGACCTCCCACCATGCAGGATAAAGTTTAGCTTGTCCATTAGCCAACACATATGATTCATATCGTTGATTCTTCAAGTGAACTACGTGAAAAGACGTCGGCATAATTGTATATCGCGTTTTTTTTATATTTTTCTACAATTTCCTTACAATTAGAAGACGTGTCACCCATGCATCAATATGCTATTTTACAAAAAAAGACATATATTAGTGAATTACATAAATTTTAAAAAAAATTAATAAAACTGAAATATAAGAAGAAATATAAGACTTACCCCCCCATCGAAATAGCCGTTGTCTTCAACCCCTAATAATACACCCCACCAAGACCGTTCAATCAACAAATGCATATCATCGTTGAGTTTGTATATGTCAACGTAACACCCTTGGCTCCGCTCATGTAGATAAAAATCAACTGCGGTCTTAGCCCAAAGGGTATTATCCAGAATTGTTTCCGGTAGTTGTTTCCTCTCTACTTCATCTGCCGGAATGGTACTGGTCGGTAACTTATACGAAAGCCAACAGTCATCCATCATGTCCGGCACGTGAGGGGGCTTATCAATAATTCGATATATTACGCCGTGTGAATCGGGCTCTAGAATGTTGGGAGGGACCTCTTCAACGATGACAGTGGCCTCTTGAACGGTGGGAGGGGACTCTTGAGGGATGATATAGGCCTCTTGAACGATAGGGGAGGCCTCTTGAACGATGACAGGTGAGTCGGGCTTTTTCTTACTGATTCTTCGCACTATTGGGATGAACGGAGACGTAATGGTACGTGCACGTCGTCTGATGCGTGAACTCCGTCTTGCAAGAAAAAACCGACGTAGAGCATCCACCTTAGCGGGCTGCTAAAAATAAATTAATACATAAATCAGTAAATAAACAGACATGATATTAAACAGTGAAAACAAAGACAAATATATTTCAAACTTGCACGGTATTCACCCAAGTCATTATTATATCATTGTTCACAAAATGCATCAGATAACATTCAAGAAGTAAGCACTTATATAAACATTTAAAAGGACAACATATAGGTTTAGTGCAGGTTCAATGACAACATAAAGAGTAGTAGTTTATTCTTGAAACTTAAATTTTCAACACTGTGAAGTTAGTATTTGTCTTTTGGTTGAAGTAATGCAATTCATTCAAGTTTCAATTTGCAGAAGAAGAATAGAATCTGAAACTTAAAATCGCAATGCGAAAATGACTATCGCAATGCGAAAATGACTATCGCAACGCGAAAATGACTATCGCAATGCAAATTTAACTATCGCAATGCGAATTTGACTATCGCAATGCGATTTTTATTTCGCATTGCGATTCTTTCATTGCGATAGTCAAATTCGCATTGCGATAGTCATTTTCGCATTGCGATAGTCATTTTCGCGTTGCGCTTTTGTTGTTGCGATTTTCATTTCGCATTGCGATTCTCTCGTTGCGATAGTCATTTTCGCATTGCGATAGTAAACTATTCTTCTTCTGCAAATTGAAACTTGAATGGATTGCATTACTTCAACCAAAAGACAACCAAAAACAAATACTAACTTTACAGGGTTAAAGAATAAACAGTTAAATAATATTGGCAGCAACCGAATGAATTTACTAAGCAATCTAAGTGAAATTACGAGTAAATTTATTATCAAGTTAAATATGAAAAATATTAAACTTACATCGTTGCGTAGAGTATGAACCTCATTCTGCAATGATGCTACAATCTCACGTAGAGCTGCTACCTCACCATGTAAAGTAGACACCTCAACACGCCATGCACCATTGTCATCGCGTAAAGTACCGACCTCCTCACGCAAGGCATTGACCTCATTACGTAACTCCCCTAACTCATCCCGTGGAGGTGGAGGTGGAGGTGGAGAACAGGGAGATAAACGTCGTGACATCTTTGTCGGTCGCCTATCATGAGGTGATGGTGAAGAAGAGGCTCGATGATGTGACAGAATAGGTGATGACTCTCGTTGTGGAGGTGTATATTCGGGTCGATCAGGTGATGGCTCTGGGTGAGGTGGTGGCTCTCGAAGTGGTGGCTGCTCATCATCCGTGCCATCAAAAAAATGCTTACTAGCTTGCCACCAATCAGTGGCAAGCTCAACATCTGTGGGTGTCAGCCTTTGTAATGGAGTGTTGGCCTCCTAATAATATAAAAGCTCAAACAAAGTTAAACGTGTACTAGTAATAACTTGTTTATAAACATATGGTAGTATTTGTGTTAACTTACATTATTTATTGTAGTATACGGTAGTAAATCTTCCTATTGCTGCAAGGACCGTTTCCTCTTCCAGGAAATAGCCCTAGGAATATCATTAGAAGTTTTTAATGCATATGTCTGCATGGCGGGAAAGGCCTCAAATATCCAAATCTACAAACAATATAATAACAAACATTAGTAATTGTTAAAGAATTAATTATAATTTTGGAAACATTTATATAAAAATTATTACCTTAAAGGCCTAAATAAAGCCTGACAAAGTGTATTTGGAACCATCGTCACGTAAACTTTTCCGATCATCAAAGGCAGACGATAAATTATTCCATGTAGCTTTCCATAGATACGAACCCCACAGAAACATGTTCTATGCATTTAGGTCCTCTACCAATTTAATTAGATCATTAGGAATAGGTTGTCGGGCCTCTCTGCCTAAAAATCCAGCTTGCAAAAGTATTAGAAGGCATACTCGGACAACATCGACGTCATCCATCCGAGTAAAACCATCTTTCTTATTCAATAATCTCGTCAAGTCTTCCACGTGTAAATTCGACTTCTCCGTTGACAGCTCAGGAAAAACTCGAGAAAACCATGATAGGCGGGTAATATGTCTAGTGTACCGATCTACATCATCGTGTCCAAAGCGTAGACCGGTGATTAAGCAAAACTCCTCCCGCCCAAAACACGTATACGCCGGTGGAAAATCAAACCATATCTCTTCATCACGACGTTGTATAGTCTCTGGTAGATCGCTAGTCATGGTTTGAAGAAACAGATGGGTCAACATAGCATCTCCACCCGGATGTTGTACTTTCAGCCATGGCCCGAAGCAAGTATCCTCAAATATTTTTCTTTGTGCAGGTGAAAGCTTCGATGTAATTATTTTGGCCAGGCTTACTTTATTTCTTAAGGTCAATTGAGCCGAATAAAAGTTCTGCAAAAACAATAAACATACCAAGTTAGATATACAAAAAACTACACTGTGAAGATATAACAAGAACAATAAACATAAAGAGTAGTAGTTTATTCTTCAAACTTAAATTTGCAACACTGTGAATTTAGTATTTGTCTTTGTTTTTTGGTTGAAGTAATGCAATTCATTCAAGTTTCAATTTGCAGAAGAAGAATAGTTTCTGAAACTTAAAATTGCAACACGAAAATGAAAATCGCAACACGAAAATGACTATCGCAACGCGAATTTGACTATCGCAACGCGAATTTGACTATCGCAACGCGAAATGAAAATCACAACGACAGAATCGCATTGCGATAGTCATTCTCGGTTTCAAATACTAAAATTGAAAGAAACTTGAATAGATTGCATTACTTCAACCAAAAGACAAAACAACGACAAATACTAACTTCACAGGGTTAAAGACTAAACAATTTAGCAGTATTGGCAGCAATCGAATTAATATAATAAGCAATCTAAGTGAAATGGTTAATCTATTATTGAAAACATCAGTAAACTTATCATCAATTTCAATATGAAAAACCTAATAATAATGCAAAAATTTCAAAATAAAAAATAATTAAAAAAACTAACCCTCGGTGGTTGATTTGGTTGATTTTTCATTTCTGACCGTGAATGATTTCGCCGGAGATGGAGACTGATATCGTTGGAGATGAGAACTGATTTCGTCGGAGATGGGGACGGATGTCGCCTTAGAGAGTGAGAGATGAAGATGAGACTGAGTTGTGATTTAGGGTTTTAGGTTATGAGTTACGATTACGGGATATACTGTGGACGGTTCAGTGTTCCGATATATTAATATATTCGTGTTTGGAATTTGAAAAAAAAAATACGCGTTGGATACGAATGGCACTATGTAAATCGCATTGCGATAGTCAGATTCGCGTTGCGATTTACGTATTCGCATTGCGATTTACGTATTCGCATTGCGATTTACGTATTCGCATTGCGAATTAGGAAAATCGCAACGCGAATTTGGAAAATCGCAATGCGATAGTCAGAATCGCGTTGCGAATCTGGAAACTGATTTGCGATACCGGAGATCGCGTTGCGAATTATCGATCGCATTGCGATTTAGTTGGTCATTTTGGCAAATCCAAAAAAAATTGGTTAAAATCGTATATTATAAGACATTTTTTGTTACTAAGGTTATTTTCTCTTTTTTCATTTGTCATCTAATTAGATTTGAGTTTATAGAAATTTTATTTCATCTGAAATTTGATTTTCTTAGAGAAAATTTTATATCTATACTAACACTTGACCTAATCTAATATATATATAATTTTAACTTTTATATTTTTATTAAGTAAAACATGAACTTAGTTGAAAAAATATAAAGAGAGAATTATAGTAATTATCTTTAATATATATATATATATAATAATTGAAAGGTTGATTATAGTCTTATACTAATATTATTTTCAAGTCAAATGGAATATTTTTCGCTCTAAACCTAAATTCAATCTAATATGAACTTAAATAAAAAAATAGACAAAATGTTAAAATTAACCTCCAATATTTATTAAAATGATGCACGGATTTGTTTTAGTATTTTGGTCATTAACATTTTATTTTAGCACAAAAAATCTCTTAATATTTGATTGAAAAGTGATTTTGATCTTTATTCTTTTTTTAGAATGTTTTGACTCTCGATAATTCATTTTAGGTTAAAATACCTTTATTTTAAAGCGATAATTGTTTGTTGGCGAACGATTTTTATATAGATGAGCTTTTCCCCCCAAAATGAAACATTAGAGATCAAAATGTTTCAAGAAAAAGAATAAAAACCAAAATAATCATTTTTTATAAAGGTTGGGGGATGATTTTAACATTCTACCTAAAAAATAAACAAATTCAATTATCTCAAGTAGGGGTGAGCATTCGATCGAGTCGAGTCAAAATATTTTAAGTTATTCGAGTTGACGAGTCATATTTTACAACTCGGACTTGATTTAAAAATTTTTCGAGTCGATTTTTCGAGTTTATGTTTAAATTTAAGTGTAAATATTTGTAATACTATAATATTATTTTATTCAAATTTAAGTTATTTTCTATAACCATATATATAATAAAAATATATTTCTTCATATTTTTTCATATGTGACGTACATATATCATATAAAGTCCAAACACTTAACTCAAATTTGAAAATAAATATATTAACTACTAAAAATTTAGAGTTATTCGAGTTGTATTTTACAACTCGATTTGAATTTGAAATTTTTTCGAGTCGAGTTAATGAAATTGCAACTCGAAATCATTTCAAGTAGAGATTTTTCTAATCGAATCGAGTCAAAAAAAAATAATTTTTCAATTTGAATCAAATTTTAGTCATCCTTAATACCGAGTTATAAAATTCTTGTTATTCAAGTACTCATCCTTAATTGTGTCACTAAACATGAAGAATAAAGATAGGGTCATAATGGTGCCCAACCTACTTATTCATGGTGGACCCTCTACCTCAACTGTCACCAACTCTCTCTCTCTCTCTCTGCATAAATGTCTCATTTACACGCTTTAAATATCCTCTCTTCTCACCATTAAAGAGAAAAGAAATCTTCAAGTGAAAATCCTCTAAAAAGAACATCAAAAAATGATGAACCCCAAAAGCACCTTCATCTTGACCATACTACTCATCATCTCCGCTTCACTGTCCGCAGCTACAAGGCCGGACCATTTCGAACCCTTATCGTCTTCTTCCCAGCAGAAGCAAAACAAAGGCAGCAAAACAAGCGACCAGAACAATAACAACAATGGTGGGATCGGTGGGTTGTTTGGGCCGGGCTCGGCTGGGTTTGGGATTCCGGGGTGGGGAAATGGGATCATAGGCGGCGGTTATGGGGCCGGAGTGGGAGGTCCGAATGGAGGTTACTCGAAAGGTGGCGTGATTAGGCCGAGTGTTGTTTGCAAAGAGAATGGACCTTGTTTCAACAAGAAGCTCACCTGCCCTGCTAAGTGCTTCGACTCGTTTAGCCGCTCCGGGAAAGGGTACGGCGCCGGTGGCGGTGGTGGCAGCTGCACCATGGATTGTAAGAAAAAATGTATCGCTTATTGTTAAGTGGGTAATATATATATATTTAGTACTAGTAGCTACTTATTGTACCACGCATGTATGATCAGATGCATGGAGTTTTTAATGAGTAAAATATATACTCATATTTATGTACTATATTGGGAGTGAGTTTTGTCTACCACTACTGGTGGGATAAACTAATATATTTTTATTTAAATAAGTTCATTTTATTTCTTATTCCAAATGGATGCGATTCACTTGGATCGTGAATGACATGATAAGTCGAGATTATTAAATAATTTTTTAGTGATATTTTCTTTAATATTTAAATGGTTTTTTCTGTAAAAAAAATGCGTCTTACCATTGCTTTCTACTTCGTGATTATACATTAATTTTAGAGTAAGCAGAATAAACATCATTAAAAAAATCCCCTTTTGTTTTAATCACTAAATTTTATTTTTTTTCAAAATAATATCGTTTTGATAAAAAAAAAAAGAGAAAATTTTCTCAAGATAATGTTGTTTTGATTCTTCTGTCATGTCATAACACCATCACTTATTTAACGATAAAATGAAAAAAGTCAAAGTTGAACGATAATATTGATTTTTGGGTAAATTATATCATTTTTTATTGAACTATTCTCTCTCTCTCTCTTATTTTCCTCACACAACTTTTAATTTTTCTGTTTTGATCACTGAACTTTACAGATTGAATCATTTTGCTCATTATGTCGTTAACAATTTAACGGCGGAATGACATGCACAAGCATCAAAACGATGTCGTTTTAAAAACTCAAATATACACCAAAACGACGTCGTTTCGAATCCTATATTGAAAGTTTGGTGAGTAAAATAGGAGATGGGGTAAAGTTTAGTGAGGAACTGTGTAATTTACCTTTTCTTTTCTTCATTTTCTCTCTGCCGTCCACCACATGCCATTTTCATTCCATCCACTGTTGTTGACGATGTCCGTTCGATCCTAAATTTCATGGGTCAGTTCATCTCGACCCCTTGAGTTCGAATATGAAGGTTGTTTCACTGGAAAATGTCCCAAAACTCGTGAATTTTGACTGAAATATTTCGGCTTCCTCACTTTCAATCTAAAATTCGTGGACTTTGGAGCAACTTCCGACAAAATGGAGGTCGGATTTGAAATCACGATGTCGAGGCGAAACGAACCATGACATTTGGGTCCGAATGACCATCTACGACTGTCAACGGTGGCATCCGACCACCTTTTGATTTTTTGTTATTTTTTCAATTATTTTGTATTAAAAATAATAATAAATACCATGTTATCCAACCGTTAGAGAGAGAATGAGGAAGTGAGCAAAATGATTCAATCTGCAAGTTCAGTGAGCAACATAGAAAAATTGAAAGTTGGGTGAGAAAAATAAGAGAAAAAGTAGATTACGGTGAGTAACGGTGTAATTTACCCTTGATTTTTTTAAGAAAGAAAATTAGTAACTAAAACAAGAGTAAGTAGAAAGTTTAGTGACTATTTGCGTAGTTTATCCTTAATTTAATGAGTCAATCTATTTCCCCTATTGATTCAAGTAGTGTAGCCAGACTACATGTATATGAGGGGACATGGGACAGGCATATCTGTCATCTTGAAACTTATGGTCATAACTACACTTGCAATGGCAAAATGAAACTCTCCTTACTACACATGAAATATAAACCATCCAAGTCCTTGTATATGGTATCCGCTACTAAGAGAGAGAAATTTATTGGAAAACATGCACAATAAATTACAGAGATGGGAAGAACAAATCGCCATGGACGAGAAGAATAAACAAGAGGTTAATCGTACATCATCTCATTGCAGCTAGTCGGTGGCATTATATGGCAGCCCTCATAGCTCCTCTCGCAGCCTCGCGCTTCATCTCGGCAGCTCTACCGCTCCCCCGGAAATACATGTATACTTGCTGCAATCCCAACAACAAACCACTGTTATTACAAATACCCTTCCTGCACATTTACGTGATCGTCGCAACGAATAAGATCGGGAACTGAACGAACCTGGATAACCCAGATGCTTACGACTGATTCAACACAGAACAATCCAAACCCGATGAAGTAGAAGATCTATGCAAACAAAGTAAAATTTCCATCAATATGGTTAACAGAAATCAAGAGTAGAACAGGTAAACTTTTTCTGCTAACATCAACTGCAATGGCGATGTTCGATCCTCAAGTAGTAAACATCATTCATTCTTTCTGCTCCCATCTATATTACCACTAAGCATCTTGACACCATCAGTTTTTCAGGTTAAACGCTTCACTGTTTTAAAAAGATGTGCTTACCCCAACAATTGCATGGTCTCCGATAAGATCAACTGCCGGTAGGATCCCACTGTTTGGGACAAACAGCATCGGTAAGATTTATGAAGAAATAATTGAACAAGAACATCATAATTGAGATAGAAGAATCCGAAAAAACAAATAAAGACAGATGCAATTCATCAGTCAAGTTAAAACAGTTTAGGAACATACGTTAGTGATTTCCCTCTAAAAACTATAGGGGGAGCCACAGCAGCAAAGATGCAGAAGCCGATGTGAACCTATAAACAGGAAAGAAAAAGCGATAAAAGGATCAGAACCTATCGACTCCTCGAAAAAAAGAAACATATATATCGGAGAAACACGAGGTATTACCAAATAAAAGAGGAAGAACCGGCCAAATGATAAAGCACTTTCTTTCCTGTTTTTAAGGAAATGACGACGGAAATTGGCATTAAATGCAAGCCAACATTTAAAAAAGGTATGCAAAACTGAACTGTGATATTAAGGAACAGAGTGGAGTATGTTGAGTACCTAGAAGCACGATATAGTGGACGATACCACAAGACATAGGCTCCCGGAACCCCTGCTACGAAGAAGATAATAGCCAAGAACCAGATCCTCACACCTAAACAATAATAAATACAATAAACACGACATAATCCTAACATTATATATTCGAAGGAAAACAATAAATGACAAAGTGCATTTCTAAACTAACCTTCTCCACTGATCCATGCTGCGGTAACAGATACGATGTTCCATAGAAGGCACAGAAACAATCCTGCATAGTATCACCATATGTCACTCTACTGCACGTAACCAAATGACTTGGACAAAAAGCCTTTTCCAGCTAAAGAGTTAAATAAAATAAAAGCATGATACAAATAACCACCCAATGCAATCATTCAGAGATTACAAACTCAAACGAACGGAGCACAAATTTTCATTTTGGTAAACAAGATTGAACGTTGAGCGATGCATAGATGGACCAGGCAATATAGAAAAAAGGTAAATAAGTATTCAGAAAACCTTACATACCTAAAAATGTTGAAAATGCTACATACTGCACTCTTTGTAGATGAACCGGTATGTCATTTGCAATATCATGATGAATAATTGGGAAAAATGGTGGCCAATTTTTCTCTTCCAAAACAATTCCAGCTGCAAAACAGAGAATTCAAACTCTAGCTAATGAAAGAAATATAAGAGTATAGAATCAGGTCAAAAATATTTGCAAAAGTGTTATCAACAACAAAATTTGAAACAATGAGAAAAGCTAAATGTTTTCTATATGAATAGTCAAATTAGAATGACAGGTACCTCTTGCTGCTGCCTCTTCTTTCCGTCTCACTTCCTGCATGGAATAAGCTGATCAGTGAAAATTGTAGGGATCCAATAATTCACGGGGTGCAAAAAGGGCAAGCAACAAATCAAGTTCTTGCTATTTATTTATGAAACAATCATGCATGAACAGAAACTTGCATCTTAAAACCATCCTTCTAACTTAGCACACTAAGTACAAAGACATAACACATTTTCTAGTTATTTATGAAACAAACATCTTACAGCTATAAAAGAAAATTTGTGCACACTAATACAAGGAGAGAACACATAAGATATCCCACCAGCAACCTAATTGTGTCTTAATAATAATTTGTTAGCTTAATTCATGATTGCTCCCTCAAAGTATGCACTTTTTTGTCATTTTGCTTGCTCAACTATTTTCTTCTAAGTTTTCCCCCTTAAAATATCATTTGCATCTCATTTCACCCTGAAAATTATTGATGTCCAATAAGAGCATGCCACATGTCACGTTCTTATTAGCCTTTTTTTTATTTTGGGGTAAACTGAGATGGAAATGATAGTTTAGGGGACAGGTTGAGGAAATATAGTTTAAGGTGCAAAGTGAGAAAAAGTGTATACTTTGAGGGGAAATCCTGAATTAAGCCAAATTTGTAAGACAAATTGGTATATTCGACCTTTTGTTACATGTGATTCTAAATGTTTGATAAAGCATATTAGGGATCAAATTTGGAACAAAAATACAATCTATGATCTGTAAAATAAGAATGAATTTGAAGTTATAAAATTTATTTTCGCAATATACCTGCTCCCGCCTTTTCAGTTCAGCCTCCTTAGCTTGTAGCTCCTTCTCCTTCTTCTTCAAATCCTAGATTTATGCAGTAAAACCATAGCTGTGAGATTAAATGCTTAACCAAACTATGGAAATAGCATTTAGAGACAAGTTTTCAGTAGTCAATAACCTGATATGATCCTCCTGAAGTTGTATCCAGAGGAATGTCAATCGTCGCATCACGATCATAATTGAAACCGGCAGGTTCTGGAGGTAGTGGTGAAAGTCTCGAGTTTGATGCAGGTGGCGCGCTTGGAACATTCTGAAAAATTATTCACAACACATACGAAAAGCAAGTATTAGTATGAGAAAACTTTCCGGTTTACCTTCCTTTTGAAGCAATGTTCAAAGGCCAAATTTGACATAACCAAATCACAAGAATATATTAATCAACCTATCTTTTCTGAACTAAATCATCCTAAACCTTGGCATATCCAAGCTAACTCTAAACCCTATCTGCATTGGAGAAAGAACTAAGTTTCTAGGTTAATCACTATAATACAATGTGCTCAAGGGATTAAATAGTGGTTAGTTTAGCACAACACCACCTCAAGTTATGTTTTTACATATCATCGGTGACCAAGTATCCATGTCTCGACAACAAGCCTAAAACCCGGCCTTTCAAATATGAAGCACTCTCCAATCTACATGGATATAAAGGGGACAAAACAACCAAAGCCTTATGCTGAATTTCACATTTTATACCCATTCTAGTCAATCTATGTCCTAAAACAGTTCTCGTCTTGACCTCAACAACAAGTTTCTAATTAAACATTCCTTTGACACTTTATAAACAGGGATTTAGTTTACCTTTGAAAATAGACCACCAAATTTAGACTGGCCAGATGCCTTCCCTCTCACAGCATGATCCTGCAAGCACAAATGATTTAATCCAAAGAATAGTATTAGAACCGAAGTTGCCTAGCATCTGTATATAACTTATGAATCAAGTTGTAAAACCCAGTAAATCCATCAAAGTGCAAAAGAACATGTTTTTAGCTATGGGAAATGCTTATTTGTGAAAACGAAATTGATTATAATTCAATAATTGAACAAGATTAATATGGATTTCTACTTTATTTAATGCAATTTCAATAACAAAGAAAACAAAAAAGTCGTTGAAATGATCATCAACTACAAAATCCAAGCAAAACACTTTCCATAAATGAATTCAACCCAAATTTCAGATCAGTGAGTAAAATTAAAGTCAACTTATAATCTGTTAATAAACCTTTCATCAGGCAGCTAAAAGCTTCGAAAATAGAGTCTTAAATAAAACGAAGACAGAGCTTGCTACCAAAACATCATCGAATAACAGGAAGAGAAACTGACCGAGAAAGGGTTAACTTCGTCTTCTTCTTCAGCGAATGGGTTTTCGTCGTAACGACCAGCCATGGGTTTAGGATTTCTTTTCTGCAAAAACCTTTAAAAAAAAGAAATTGAAAATGGGATAAATATAAATGATGAAGATCTAAACTATAGAGAAGAAAAAGGAAGAAGGTTTTATAAGAAGCTAGATGAAAACTCAAAGTCAAGAATTTTATCCCTTTGAATGAGTTTTGTGTTCTTACAGAAAGAAGAACGAAATTTTGTAGAGAGAGAAAACGTGGTTTCGCGTTTGAGGATGGAGAGAGAAAGAGAAGTTGGACTTTTCGGTTGGACTTTTTGTTGGGAATATAAAGTACAATGAAACAGCGGGAAAATTATGTTATTTCGTATAATAACAAATCTAGTCCTTAATATTTATATTTGTATTAATTTAGACCTAATACTTTTAGCTAAATTTAGTCTCAACAATTTTTTATTTAACTTATTCTTATTTAACTCGAAAGTGTTTTAAATATATTAAAATAATTCAAATGTTTAATTGATTTTCTTAGGTAAATGAAGCTGAAAATTGAATGAAAACTTGGAGCTTCTGTTTCATGTTTGAGGTATTGACACATAATTTTGAAGACTCTGCTCAAATATGGAGCAATCCAACTTGATGATGATGACAATGTAGTTTTTATGGTTGAACTTCATTAATCTTCGAATAATCAAATGATTGATATATACATTGAAACTGTAGATATTTATACTTCCTCAACTGTTGCACCTATGTCCGACAAAGTAGGACCATCAGAAGATCGAGATAACCTTGTAAGGAGATTCGGTGAAAGCCTTTCTGATTTTAGTGAGGATGATGGAACTTTTGTTCCATTGATGGTAGACGATGACACCCTAATAGTCGATTATTTAGATATCGCCAAGGCTGCTTCAGGGATAAGGTTTTGATATAGAGGGTGATGTCTGGGAGGCAGCGATTTCTCATAGTCATGAACTGCAAAATGCTATGCCAATTTGGGCACATTCACCAACACTCAATCAACCATAAATGCCACAACCCCAACTGCCTCACTATCATCATCCAGTTGCAATACATGAGATAAACTATGATGCCATGAGGAATCATGAAATTCCTGATATGCTGGAGATATGCGTAGCCCACTGGGGTACCTCATACGACTGATCAACGGAATTGGCAGTTGGATCGTAGTTTGAAAATAAGAAGGATACCCAACTATCAGTAAAGAAGTTTTGTATTAAAGCTCATATGGAATTCAATAATGTGGAGTTTGATCAAAAGACATATTTTGTCAGGTGTATAAACAATAATGTCGACTGTAAGTGAAGGATATGTGTCTCATACCTACATCAAAAAATGTTGTGAGAAGTCACAAAGTTACACAACCAGCACAATTATACATTGAGCTCCTTGACACAAGACCACAAACACTTAGATTTTGATGTCATATGTGCATACGTCAAGCTTTTGATGGAGAAAAATTTAAAGATCCTAATTTCAAAGATAGTGACATCAATATGTAATACATTTGGTTATATTCCGTCTTACTACATGTCATGGATGGTCAAAAGGAAAGCTATGGCACTATTGTACGACAATTAAGACCAGTCGTAAAATAAGCTTCCACATCTATTGCACGTAATGTAATTTTTCATCCTGGGAACCATTGTTTGCTCTTATACTTATCCTGCGACCACATTTGATGGACATGTTATCCTAGGGAAGAGAGTTTTTGGAGGCTTGTTCTGGGATTTCAAATAATCCATTGAAGGTTTTCGTTACTACAAACAAATGGTTCAAGTGGATATACTTTTCTACATGACGTATACAAACACGGCCTGATGATAGCTGTTGCACAAGATGGTGACAGAAACATTTTCTCTATTTCCTTTTCCATTGTTAAAAATGAGTTTGAGGAAACGTGAAATTTCTTTCTGTCAAACGTGCGCTCCCATGCTGTCACTCAAGATGGGGTTTATATGATCTCATACCATTCACCTAGGTTTTTGGCTACGATTAATGACCGGGAAGTAGGTGGCCGCCTCTCCATGTATTTCCTATGTATTGCAAACATCATATTACTTCCAATGCTATGACGAGGTTTAAGAATAAGAATATCAAAAAAGAGATTATCAACATGAGTAACTTATTCTTTCCCCCTTTATTTATGGTCTTCATTTATTGTTATACTTAAATCTAACTTCTTTTCAGGTTAAGCATTATTACAACCGAACTTCCGTGCAAGGCTGGAAAATATGAGGAAGTTTGAAGATTGCAGCTGAAATACCTCAAGAAGAATGGTCAAAGACATATAACGATCAAGGTCGACGTTACGATCATATGACAACCAATCTTGTCGAATGTATCAATTCAGTGCTTAAAGGGACTAGACATCTTTTGGTAGCAAGTATTGTTCGAGAGACTTACTTCGTATTAGGTAAAGTATGTGAAGACAAAGGTTCCCAAGTAGAGGCAATGCTCAATAAAGGCAGAAATTGGGCTTCAGAAATGAACAAAAATCAAACACATGCAATATCAATGCATGTTCATAATTTTGCCAGACTCGATTCTAATTACATTGTCAAGCACTTGTTCGACCATATGAGGGTGCAAATTCTGCCACCTAAACTGGTGATCTGAATAAAAGATGGTGTGATTATGGTCGATTTCAAGCCTTCAGATACACATGCGCTCACGCGATTGTTGCATGTATACATGTGAATATAGACTCATATTTATACGTTGATGATTGTTATAGCCTGCATATTATGCGCAACATATATAATTGTGAGTTTATGTATCTCCCCAACGATTCATATTGGCCACCACCTGTTTCTGAAGAATAGTTGCCCAATCCACAATTACAAAGGAATTTGAGGGGTCGTCCTAAATCTAGTCGAATTCATATTGATATGGATGATCCTTAGCGAGAGCATGGTTTGCCAAAACGTTGTGACCACTGTAGAGGTGAAGGCCACAATAGAAAGCATTGTCCACATCTTCCAAAATATTGAGTGGACTGATAAAACCTTCATAATTGTATTTTCATGTTGTCTGTTGTACCTGTTTTGGATAATTTATCAATATCAATAACCATCTTTATTTTTTTACTTTTCATATATAATTGCAAACTACAACGTTTAACTAAACTCAAATTCATAAATATATTCAAAACATTTTTTCAACAAAATAAACAATTTTTCCTCTTATTCTTCATCTCAATTTTTACATTATTATTTTTCTTTTTCTTATTCCTCTCCATAATTTGTTTGTTGTGTCGGTTTCGTAAGTCTTCATTAGGGATGACAAACAGGCGGGGCAAGTGCGGATACCCCTTCCCCTATCCCCATACCCATTAATATTTTCGTACCCACTACCCACTCACCACCCACGATAGGTAAATTTTTTAAATCTACAGCTGCCCATACCCACCTGACAACAACATTAGAAATTACATATGCAACAAAACATAAAACAAATATGTCCATTCAGAAGCAAAACATACAAGAGAATGGGCGAAGAAAAACTTACAAAAGAAGATTGCAGCATAAAGAAAAACAAAAACGACGGTGACAATCACTAGTCTGATAAAGAAAAATTGATTCTAAAGATTGAAAATTGACTTTAAAAAAAATTATACCCCAACATTTGGTTAAATTATAAGTCATATCCTATAAAATTTTAAGATTTATAAATTAGTCTATGAAATTATACCTAAATTCATAATAGTCTAAAATTTATATAATGAGAAATTAGTAGGCGAGAGGATGTGCGGTGGGCGGATGTGTGGCAAATAAGGTCTCAAATCTATCACCTACCCACTACCCACGGCGGGTATGACTTTTTACATCCACACTCGCCCACTACCCACTAAACTTATACCCATCTCCGCCCCAATTAGAATAGGTACGGTGCAGAATCCACGAATTTTACCCATATGCTATCCCTATTCTTCATTATTTTTCTTATTCTTCTTCTCATCCTCCTCCCTTTTCATCTCCTTATGTTGATCAAGAATCAAGTTTATTAACTATTTCACCTACTCCTCATATGAAGACGGGTTTGAATCCGAATCATCATTATCAGAGTAATTAAACCAAAATGATCTTTTCGAAAATTGCTTGAAATATTATTCCCACAAATTCATGATTTGATTCTCATATAACTCTATCAACTAACTCAACTCCTATTTATAGTTAAAATTTCTTAAAATAAACGATGGAACACGTCACACCTACACAACAAGTTCCAACAGCTACCAACAATTACTTTTCAAATATTTCTAAATGACTATATATGAAACCAAATCAACTTGTCACCTCGACATATAAGTTCCAACATTTTTTTTAATTTTCAATTAAAATTAATTTTTTAAATAATATTATTTTAATGAGGTGACGAGTTCTTTAAAAATAATTAAATAATACACAAAGAATATAATAATTATTATCCCATAAAACTTATCACCTCGAGTTGATGAGTTCCCCGTACCGTAGAAAATATCGTAGATCCCAAATTAAAACTATGAGAGTTATATTTTCCAAATTTTTTTGCAAGTTGCCATATTGGGCAAAAAAAACCCTCAAATACACGTGGTTATAAAAATAAATAAAGCGAGGTCTGACCTAACTTTCTACATAATGCAAGATCCATCTACATAGAAGAATTTGGACGCGAAAAATACATGAAATTTATTTTCTGTAGAAATCTATGTGTGATCTCATTTTTTACATAACGCGAGGTATTTAAAGTTTATTTTTTCAAATAATACTGATCGGGTTTTTTGTTTAATAAAATAATAAAAAGCGCTATTGATTTAATTCTCCCGAAAGGAGCAGTGTCCTTGATACGACAAGTTGGTGTTTCATGTATTTGTTGTATGATAAGGATGGTTTCAACGTCAATGGTCCCAATCTTGAGGCTGCTTCTATATTTTCTCCATAAATTTGTCTTTCTAGAACGGCAAAATAAGGTAAATTTACACATGGAAAAAAGATAATAAAATGGGATTTTGAATTTATTTAGGGATTTAAAGTATATCATATATTATATCTTAAAGTCGTGATATAATTATAACGATTATTTTTAAATTTGTTTTTTGGATGAATTTTTAAAAATTTTAAAGTTTAAATAAAATAAATAAAAAATAAAATCAATAATATTTTCTCATTTTAACTTTTTTTATTTATTTTTTAATTCTAATTTTGGGCATGAACTGAGCGATTTCAGTGATAAAAGAATTGTTATTATTCTTTGAGGTCACACGTTTAAACACTAATAATATTAAATAATTAAGAATTATCTTTGAAAAGATATTACCTTATACTTACTTAGATAAATCAAACTAATTATGCTTCTGTTTTTCTATTATTTTGACTCCAAATAAATATTTAATAAATTCATTTCATTAAAATATTATTTAATGGATTTAAAATACACTATGAAATGTATCTCATATCTCTAAATAAATCCTTACTAACTTCGTTTCATTAATTTTTTTATAGCCTTACCTTCTAGAACATTTTAATATTTTAGAAGGAAAAATAGAGAAAACGTTTGGTGCAAGCTCATGACAAGAATATATATAATTGGAATGGATGTGATAGGTACAATTTAATTAACAAAAACGAGTTTAACTTTTATTTTTATTTATTAACCGATCGAACCAAAATTTCAGTCAGTTAATTTTAGATTCGGTCAGTTAACGGTTAATAATTTTTTTTCAAATTTTGATTTCTATTAATTAAGTTCTAAATCGGTTAATTAATCGAATTAATCGAAATTATAAATGTCATATATATATATATATAATACGTTATATATATTTAGAGAAAGTAGTTTGAATTGAAATTAACCAATATATAATATTATAAATAATTATATTAAAATAAAAATTCAAATAAAAATAATTAATTCAATTATACTCAAATTTTATAAATTTAAATTGATTTTAAAAATTTTAAAATAACATTTAAATAATAAAATGATATTTATTCATATGACTAAATTTTTTACACATTAGATTAAGAATCTATTTCGTAAAGCTTTTTAAAAGCAATTTTAGCAAAAAAAAAAAACTCAGTTTTGACAGTAAAATCATGCTAAAAGAGTAAAAAATAAAAAAAAAATTACGATAAAAACAGTGGTTTCAAACTAACTGTAAAATCTAGGATTTTTAGTTTTTTCACTATCAACTTTGCTTTTGTAAGAAAATTATAATTTTACCCTTACTAATGCATGAACTCTACTCAATTATATATTTACATTTTATTTTAATAATTTAATACTAACATCTTTAAAAAATAATTTATTACTTTTAATAATTTATTTTAATTATTTAAAAATAAATACAATTTATAGTTTATATATTAAAATATTAACAGCGAGTTATAAAAATACTATATTTTTATCATAATTATATTTTTTATTTGTAATTTTTTTTATATTTTTGTTATAGTTTAAAATGACATAACTCATATATAATAATATTTATTTTTAAATATATTATAGCTTAAATTCATATGATTCATATATAAGTATAAATATAATTTAAATGTTATATTTTTTATTTACATCATAATGTTTATAATCAGGGCCGGTCCAATGAGTTTTAATGCCCCGGGTGAGATAATAATTTTATGCCCCTATACTTGTACCGTATAATAGAAAAATGTAATTTCTGTAGGTTATTCCCAGAACATGCTTTATGCTTGAAAATTCATACATTTTCTATGAATTTTGAAATCCAGCCAAATTATTTAGTAGTATATATTATGGGAAAATGTCCATTGAAACTCGACCAGCAGGATCATTGCCTCTGACTTTGCAGCCACTGCATGTCCTGTTTGTGCTTGTCTTACAAACATATCCATTTCCACTACTCTCCCCAGGTTAAGATTGTTCGATCAAGGCAGCTTACATCATATTAGCAATGGCATGATACAAATACCAACAGGACTGGCAGATTGCCAACTAAATATCACTTTGTTCCACAATAACAGACTGCCAACTAACACTTCGTTTGGGCCCCAAACAATGACGGGAAGTTATGTTGCATGAACAAGGGAAAACATTGAAAGCAAACTGCAATAAAAAGGATCTGAACAAGCATAGATTACAAAGGGAGTGCAGGAAGCCGAGACGTCAACATATCATAAACCATGAATGCAGAAAGTGACACAAAGAAGACATCTTACTAGAATTGAAACAAAGACGCATTGTAAAAGAGATAGTAAAGAAACCATTGCATTTAGCTGGGATCATACAATATCTCATGTAGGAAACCGACAAGTTTCGAAATCTATAGTCAGATTATTACTTCAATAAACAAACTGAAAATATCATGAGCAAGAAATAGTAGCCTAGAGAATATAAACCAATGCCACTTATAGTTCTTCAGATACTTATGTTTACCTCCAAGTAATCATCCAGCTTTTGAACCAGATTCTGTGCGAGCTTTTGATTCTGATTTAGAATCTCCTCTCGTATTAGCTGTTTCTGCGCTTCTTGCATCACCCGAACAAAATCCACCACCATTATGGTGGTGGTGGTGGTGATTTTGATGGATGTGATGATGACTACTCTTACCTTTTAACTGCTTCCGTATGTCGTATGCATCCTCCCCATTAGCATAATATTTCGCCTCCACATCATGTATCTTATAACCCAACGTCTGAGTATACAGATTAAATGTTACCCTGTTACTCTTTCTCACATGGAGCAAGACATACTCTGCTCCAAACACCTGCATCACTTCGCATATTAGTATTGAAGAATACAAATGCCTTTTCTTCCTTGCCGATTGATTTTGCAGTTAATCTGTTCAAGAATTGCTAAATATAGAATCAATAAAAGTAAAAGTAACTCTAACATAAGCATTCTATATAAAAGTAAAACTATTCAATATTTCGTCAAGCAAAGATTGGAATTTCAAGTTCTACTTCTCTTAAAATATTCTTTTCCCTTCGAATCCAAAATGTAATCAAGCAAAAACTAATAACTAACTAATTTAAAAGTACTACAGTCCATATATGAGCAGATAAATGACTAAAAAGGAAAATGAAAAGAAAAAAATAAATGGAAGGACATGTTCCATGGCGGCTTGGGCAGCGATCATGAGCTTAGTGGCGAGGCCAAGCTTGCGGTGGGTACGAAGGATGGCGAGAGAGGTGTTGTGGCTGTGGCACTCGTTACCCCTACATGCTGGGAATAACCTACAGAAAGGAGGTGTGGATTACAAAGGCCGCCCATTCGCTACAGTTGTCATAAATGGGTATCAATTCTACTGATGCCCCTACATGTTGCCCTGGGCCGTCGCCCCTACATGTTACCCGACCCTATTTATAATAGATATCTTATTTTTTAAATTCACTTTTTATATAATTTTTTTAAATTCGTTTTACAACACTTCTAAAATCAATTTTTAAAAATTAAACCAAACTTACCATAAATACCCACTTTAGTCAAAAGCCTAGGTTCCACCGAGTCTCGAGCTCTCAACACAATGTGATACAAGCAAGTAGCCATGAATGAAGACGACGAGTTGGCTTTGGTAGCTTTATTAGCATATTGTTTCCATGGCGACTCCTCTTGCAGCATTACGTTTTCCCTCCGCCACCTTACCAGCGCGACGGAAATATCTGTAAACTCTGCCAAAAAAGAAAAAAAAAATATATGGGTAATTCTTAGAAATCCCCGAAGAAATCAAATCAAATAATCGATGAAACAGCAGAAGAGTGAAATGATTTCAAGGTGTTCGACTATATACCTGAATGACCCACATGCTTAACAGTGTTTCATACAGAATAACCCTAGAATATCTGTAAATAGAAAAAAGCAATCAGCCTTACCAGCAAAATGTTTTGATAATTTATAGTTTCAAATCCAATGATTCAAGAGAAAGAAATGATCTTTAACTTTACCCCAACTGAAGTACGCTTGCTGATAACATTTATTGCACTTCAGAATCCCCTGCACCGCCCGTAACATCTTATTAAGTCTTAATCAAGAAACGAAAATGCGTCAATTAAGAGTAAATTAAAATTAAAGTTGAAATATTCGTATCCATATTGGCCCGAAAAATATTTTTTTAAAGTAGACACATACGTAATAATGAAAAATTTCAGGATAGATAATTTTAGTAAAATGTGTTGAAAGCATGCACCGAAAGTGCATTTAGCAAGGTTGAAAAAAAAATGAAATTTTCAATAATGGTAGGCACCAAATATAAAATGTCAAAATTAGGTGCAATAATGGTTGAAAACTAAATGGGCAAATTACAAATTTTAGTCATTAAACTTTTAGGGTATTTTCAAGATTAGTCCTTAAAGCTTCTACTATAAATACCCTAGCTCATTTAGCTTCAAAATCATCCCAAAGCATTCTAGCTTTCTTCCAATACTAGAGAGAATTTAGAGAGTTTCTTGAGAGTTATTTTCTCCTTTTTATCAAGAGAGAATTATCATTGTTTTCTCATTGGTAAATCGAGAGAAGTTGTAATTCCTATTTTATCATAGTGAAATTCTTCTATCGTTGCCTGTGGTTTTTACCCTAAATTTTTAGAGGTTTTCCACGTAAATTTTGTGTCTCTTTTATCTTCATTTTTATTTTCTTAAATTATCAGTTGCGATTTTGCTCTATCCGATAGCCGTCTTCCGCAACAATTGGTATCCGAGCTAGATTAAAGTGTGTAATATCTGCTTATTGTCTTTGTGGTTGCCACCAAAAGGTGGATCCTCTAACATAAGAAAGTAAGAAGTTATTACCCATTCTTTGAATGTTCCAGATAACTATTCACGATAGTGAAATAGTGAGAGCTATCCGTAAAAGAAGCTATGGCAACAAAATTTGATATTGAAAAGTTCAATGGGAGAAATTTCTCATTGTGGAAATTAAAGATGAAGGTCATCCTGATGAAAGACGGGTGTCTAGCGGCTATCAGTGAAAGGCCGGTGGATTTTGCAGATGACAATAAATGGATCGAAATGGACGGAAATGTTATGGCAAACTTTCATCTAGCATTAGCAGATGAAGTATTGTCAAGCATCGAGGAGAAAAAGACAGCTAAGGAGATATGAGATCATCTCACCAAATTGTACGAGGCTACATCGTTGCACAATAAAATTTTCCTTAAGAGGAAATTGTATACTTTTCGTATGCCAGAATCTACTTCAGTGACGGAGCACTTAAACACGCTGAACACTTTATTTTCTCAGCTTACATCCCTAAGATGTACAATAGGAGAACAAGAACGTGCTGAACTTCTACTTCAAAGTCTACCTGATTCGTATGATCAACTTATCATCAACTTGACAAACAGTAATGTCACCAGTCTAGTCTTCGATGATGTTGCAGCTGTTGTTCTACAAGAAGAAAATCGGCGCAAGAACAAGGAAGACAGACAAGTAAATCTGCAACAAGCAGAAGCGTTGACAACGATGAGAGGGAGATCAACGGAACGTGGCCAAAGCAGCAATCACAAACATGGTAGATCGAAGTCGAGGAGCAAAAAGAATTTAAAGTGCTACAACTTTGGAAAGAATGGTCACTTGAAAATAAAAACTCTAATCCACAAGGCAATACCGCAAACACTTCAGATGATGGAGATGCTCTATGCTGTGAAGCGTCAACCACCGTGGAAGGCAGAAAAAGATTTGCAGATATATGGCTCATTGATTCGGGAGCGACATATCACATGACCTCAAGAAGAGAATGGTTCAATCATTATGAACCTGTCTCAGGAGGATATGTGTATAGTTGCAATGATCATGCCTTAGAGATCGTTGGTGTGGGAACCATCAAATTAAAGATGTATGATGGAACAATTAAAGTTGTTCGAGATGTGAGTCACGTGAAAGGCCTGAAGAAAAATTTATTATCCTACGGATTATTGGATAATAATGCAAGCAAGATTGAAACACGAAAAGGAATCATGAAGGTGTTCCGTGGAGCGCTTGTGGTGCTGAAAGGCGAAAAAATAGCTGCAAACTTGTACATGCTGATGGGAGAGACTTTGGTAGAAGCAGAAGCCTCTGTTGCCTCATGTAGTTCAGATTTGGCAATGCTATGCCATCAAAAACTTGGACACATGTCAGAACAAGGAATGAAAGTTCTTGTGGAGCAAAAGCTACTTCCAGGCTTAACAAAGTTATCACTTACTTTGTGTGAGCATTGCATAACAAGTAAGCAGCACCGGTTGAAATTCAACACGTTAAATTCTAGAGGCAAAAATGTTCTAGAATTAGTTCATTCTGACGTATGGCAAGCACCAGTTACATCCCTAGGTGGAGCAAAATACTTTGTCTCATTTATTGATGACTACTCTAGGAGATGTTGGGTGTATCCTATTAAGAAGAAGTCAGATGTGTTTTCAACTTTCAAAATCTTCAAAGCGCGGGTGAAACTTGATTCTGGAAATAAGATCAAGTGTTTCAGAACAGATAATGGAGGAGAATACACAAGCGAAGAATTTGACGACTTTTGCAGGAAAGAAGGCATCAAAAGATAGTTCACAGTGGCAAACACT
Organism: Hibiscus syriacus; assembly: GCF_006381635.1. NCBI lineage: Eukaryota > Viridiplantae > Streptophyta > Magnoliopsida > Malvales > Malvaceae > Hibiscus > Hibiscus syriacus. Next base: position 631,196 of record NW_024062971.1, read on the forward strand.
CCTCAACAAAATGGTGTGGCAGAGCGGATGAACAGAACCTTGTTAGAAAGAACAAGAGCAATGTTGAGGGACGCATGCTTAGAAAAATCATTATGGGCGGAAGCAGTCAATACCGTCTGTTATTTGGTGAATCGAGCTCCATCAACTGCAATAGAACTGAAGACACCAATGGAGATGTAGACTGGTAAACCAGCTGATTATTCAAACCTCTATATATTTGGAAGTATTGGGTACGTGATGTACAATTCCCAAGAAATCTCAAAGCTGGATCCAAAATCTAGGAAATGCAAATTCTTAGGGTATGCTGATGGAGTCAAGGGGTATCGCTTGTGGGATCTCACTGCCCGCAAAGTGATCATCAGCAGGGATGTTATCTTTGTAGAGGATAAACTACAAAGAAAAGAAGACGATGATAGCACTGAAAAGTCAGAGACTACACAGATAAATGTGGAAAAGGAGTTTGAAAAAGGAGATTCTTATGAAGTAGATCCAGCACATGATGAACAAGAACCAGAGAGTTCTGAAGCACCAACAACTCGTCAATCAGATCGTGTGAGAAGACGTCCCAATTGGCACTCAGATTATGTTATAGAAGGTAATATTGCATACTGTCTTTTAACAGAGGACGGTGAGCCATCAACATACCAGGAGGCAATAAACAACTCAGATGCTTCACTGTGGATGATGGCGATGCAAGAAGAAATTAAAGCCCTTCATAAAAATAATACATGGGACCTTGTGCCACTACCACAAGGAAGGAAGCTAATTGGTAACAAATGGGTCTTCAAAATCAAGCGAAATGGTGACGATCAAGTTGAGAGGTATCGTGCAAGACTGGTGGTCAAAGGATATGCTCAAAAAGAAGGTATTGATTTCAATGAAATATTTTCTCATGTGGTTCGACTAACAACAGTTCGAGTAGTTTTGGCAATGTGTGCTACATTGGACTTACATCTAGAGCAGTTAGATGTTAAAACAGCTTTTCTTCATGGAAATCTTGAAGAAGAAATTTATATGCTCCAGCCTGAAGGTTTTGAAGAAAAAGAAAAGAAGAACTTGGTTTGCAGGTTGAACAAATCTCTATACGGTCTAAAACTGGCTAGGGAATTTGAAATGAAGGACTTGGGATCAGCAAACAAGATTCTAGGGATGCAAATTCACCGAGACAGAAGTAATAGGAAGATTTGGTTTTCACAAAAGAATTACTTGAAGAAGATCTTGTCACGATTCAACATGCAAGATTGTAAGCCAATTTCTACCCCTCTTCCTATTAACTTCAAATTATCCTCCAGTATGAGTCCTAGCAGTGAAAAAGAGATGATGAAGATGTCTCGAGTACCGTATGCATCAGCAGTGGGAAGTTTAATGTTCGCTATGATATGCACAAGACCAGACATTGCACAAGTAGTGGGAGTGGTTAGTCGGTACATGGCGAATCCAGGCAAAGAGCATTGAAATATTATAAAGAGGATTCTCAGATGCATCAAAGGGACCTCAAATGTTGCATTATATTACGGATGATCAAACTTACTAATCAACGGTTATGTAGATTCTGACTATGCAGGGGATTTGGATAAAAGCAAATCTACGACAGGATATGTGTTCAAAATTGCTGGTGGAGCTGTAACCTGGGTTTCAAAATTGCAGTCAGTTGTGGCTACGTCCACAACAGAGGCAGAATATGTAGCAGCTACACAAGCCAGTAAAGAAGCAATTTGGTTGAAGATGCTATTGGAGGAGCTTGGGCATAATCAAGAGTATGTCTCTCTGTTTTGTGGCAGTCAAAGCGCCTTGCATCTAGAAAGGAATCCATCATTTCATTCAAGGACAAAGCACATACGAGTTCAGTACCATTTCATTCGTGAAAAGGTGGAAGAATGAACGGTAGATATGCAGAAGATCCATATCAAAGACAACATAGCAGATTTCATGACGAAGGCAATCAATGCTGATAAATTTACCTGGTGTCGATCCTCTTGTGGACTATCAGAGACGTAAGCAACATGATGGTACAAGGTAGAAAGAATGGTGTGAAGATATGATTGTGCCAATCAAATCTTCAAGTGGGAGATTGTTGAAAGCATGCACCGAAAGTGCATTTAGCAAGGTTGAAAAAAAATGAAATTTTCAACAATGGTAGGCACCAAATATAAAATGTCAAAATTAGGTGCAACAATGGTTGAAAACTAAATGGGCAAATTACAAACTTTAGTCATTAAACTTTTAGGGTATTTTCAAGATTAGTCCTTAAAGATTCTACTATAAATACCCTAGCTCATTTAGCTTCAAAACCATCCCAAAGCATTCTAGCTTTCTTCTAATACTAGAGAGAATTTAGAGAGTTTCTTGAGAGTTATTTTCTCCTTTTTATCAAGAGAGAATTATCATTGTTTTCTCCTTGGTAGATCGAGAGAAGTTGTAATTCCTATTTTCTCATAGTGAAATTCTTCTACCGTTGCCCGTGGCTTTTACCCTAAATTTTTAGGGGTTTTCCACGTAAATTTTGTGTCTCTTTTATCTTCATTTTTATTTTCTCAAATTATCAGTTGCGATTTTGCTCTATCCGATAGCCGTCTTCCGCAACAAAATGAACAACTAATATAAAAAAATTTGGATTCAAGAGTGAAAACAAATAAAATTTTAAGGTGGATACATTTAATAAAATGAACAACTAACATAAAAAAAATTCAGATTTCAAGGTGATGAGTTCTAAGCAATTCACCACTTTGAGTTTGTACATAGAGTTATTGCCGTTTACCGGTGTTCCGGGTGAGTTGAAATAGACAGTAGACAGTGAATCAATTGAAAGAACAAGAGTTTACGATTCCTTCTCTAACCATATATAGTGAATTGTTAGTATTAATGTCAAATAATAAATTTAATTCTAATAGGTTACATGATTAGTGATCATGTCACTAAAATATAGTTGGTAGGAGGATATAAAATTCCTCTAAAGGCCTTGATTAGCGGGAGAGATCCGAACTGTCAGAACCGTCTTTCGGTTGAGGCCCCGGAATTGAGCTTCGACTTGAATGAATTGGGTTAGAGTCGCCACCGACCATTTTAAAACAAATTTAGGTAGGTCGGACACCATCTTACCTGATCTGCATTTTACCAGAAGTGAATCGGGTTAGGGAGTCGGTTACGGTCAAGGAAGGATTAGCACCCTTGAACCGCCCTTTCGGTACCAATTAATTTGCCGATTGTCTTTAATTACGAAAATTAGAAAATTTAAATTAAAATTTAGAAATCCGATTCGAATTACTTACCTTTGATCGGTTGAAATTCTTATAAAAAACATCGAACATGTTAGATAAGAAAAATGATAATAATAGCGACGATAAATAAAAATATAAAATAAAACTTAGGATCTAATTGAAACAAATTGGACTTAAGGGATTTTAAAACAATGTACTGCAACAGAAAGAATAAAAGGTTTAGGGCCAATTCACAAAGTATGAAAAAATAAACACGGGTTAAATTAAACAAATTGGAAATTATGAGGCTAATTTACAACTGGTGACTGAATTGTAAAGCGATTCAAAATACTGGGGACGGCGGAAAGGAATTGACAATCCTGTATTTGCACTTTGGTCCTTCGTATATAAATACCAAAACCAGCCTATTTTTCCCTCATTCTCACCATTTCTCTAAAACTCTCCTCTCTTAAACGAGAGAAAGCTCTCCCGATGCCCCCTCCCCAGCCGAATGTTGGCCACCACAGCCGTCGCCGGAAATCGCTTCGGCCGCCATAACCGGCGGCCGGACAAACTCGAAACTTACACAAAACGTACCTCTCAACGCCCCTAAACCAAAACCGAGCCCTATATCCCCTAGAAGCGCCTCCTCCGACGTAGATCTAGGAAACTAACTCCGGGTTCTTTACCTTTTTCGCGAGACCGTTCGTTTCCCGACGACCGTTCTCCTCCCCGATTTGCTCTTTAGTACGGTTGGCTTTGTTTTTGGCACTGCTTTGTTGACCGTTCGTTCCCTGTATCGATGATCTACTGTGTTGACCGATATTGTGGTCTCAGTTTTTGGCTCTCTCTTTCTGTCCTCCCCCTTCACATGGCCTCACCGGGGTATTTATAACCCCTCGGTGAAGGCCGTTTCCGATGATAACGGGGTCGTTCTCCTCAACGTTCACGTGGCCGGGATTCTCGGGATGGTGCAGTCCCGATTTTCCCGGCCGGCCGGTTCGGGCTTGACGTTTGGTTGCCCCCCTTGTGCGCCGCCTGTGACATGTATGACTAGGGTTTCCAGACCCTAAACCGTATCTTCTGCTGGGCTGGTTCAGGCCCAGTGTTTGGACCGGACTTGGACCATATTGGACCCAAAACAAATCTTTGACTTGGACCTGCAAAAAGCATAAATAATAATAAGAAAAAAAAATAATAATAATACTATATATATATATATATAAATATTTTCAAAAAAATGTAATATATAAATTTCCAAAATGCTTTTAAAAACTATATATTATACATGTTTTTAAAAACGTTTTAAAAACTTTATAATATATATTTTCAGAAACGGTTTAAAAATTATATATTATATATATTTTTAAAATGTTTTTCAAAAATTATATAATATTTAAATGTTTTAAAAAAAATTCAAAACAATATATTATATAAGTTTTCAAAAATGATTTTAAAAACTATATATTATATATATCTTCTAAAATGTTTTAAAAACTATATACTATATAGTTTTCAAAAATATTTTTAAAACTATATATTATATACATTTTCAAAATGTTTTCAAAAATTATGTATATTATAAGTATTTTCAAAGACCGTTTGCAAAGTAAATAATATATATATAGATATATATAATAAAAAAAATAAAAAATGGACGAAAATGAGTGTCTATAGCTGCCCCTCTTTGTCCTTTTTCGTGGAATGAAAAATAGGACAAAGACAAAAAGACACAAATTTTCGTTCTTTAAAGTTGAAAAATTGACTCTTGAAAGAATAACTCCCTGTCGAATCAGGTTGCAGATGACTCCTCCTTCGCGAATTCGAAATGATACGGAATTGAAACCGTAGCTCGAAGTTTGAATCGGGATGTGGCTTCTCGTTGCCCAATTGTAATCAATCTCGGTCTTCTTCTCGGATTAGAGACCTTGGTTAAAATTCGACTGGAAAGTAGTTCCTTGACTCCACCATGTGATTGACAGGCCCTTGAGCTGAATAAAACCGAACTCGAAAGGTCCCCGTCGACATATGGCTTTTCTCGGCTTAAACTATGTTGCCGAAAAACAGTTTCTTGTCACTAAGGCACGGTTAACCGGGTCTTCTTCTCGACTTGAAAACCTTGATTGTAGCCGAACAGTAGTGTGGTTGGGGTATCATCGAGCTGAATGGAACTGAACTCGACAATTTTATTTGACAAATAGCCCTTCTTGCCTTGAGCTATGTTGTAAATGATATGACCTCGAAGTTGAATGTAATCGAACTCGGGGGTCTTTGGCAGATAGCCCTTCTCGACTTAAGTTGTGCTACAAATGATATGCCTTGGAGCTGAGCGTAGTCAAACTCGAAGGTCTTTGGTTGGCAGACAACCCTTCTCGACTTCAGGTATGCTGCAAATGATGTGCCCTCGAAGCTGAGTGTAATCGAACTCGGGGATCTTTGACAGATAGCCCTTCTTGCCTTGAGCTATGCTGGAAATGATGTGTCGTTGAGCTGAGCGTAGTCGAACTCAAAGGACTTTTGGTCACAGATAACCCTTCTATCCTTGAGTTATGCTGTAAATGATGTGCCCTCGAAGTTGAGTGTAATCGAACTCGGGGGTCTTTGGCAGATAGCCCTTCTCGACTTAAGCTATACTGCAAATGATGTGCCTTGGAGCTGAGCGTAGTCGAACTCAAAGGTCTTTTGTTAGCAGATAACCCTTCTTGACTTAAGTTATACTGCAAATGATGTGCCCTCGAAGCTGAGTGTGATCGAACTCGGGGGTCTTTGGCAGATAGCCCTTCTCGACTTAAGCTATGCTGCAAATGATGTGCCTTGGAGCTGAGCGTAGTCGAACTCAAAGGTCTTTTGGTCATAGATAACCCTTCTAGCCTTGAGTTATGCTGTAAATGATATGCCCTCGAAACTGAGTGTAATCGAACTCGGGGTCCTTGGCAGATAGCCCTTCTCGACTTAAGCTATGCTGCAAATGATGTGCCTTGGAGCTGAGCGTAGTCGAACTCAAAGGTCTTTGGTTGGCAGATAACCCTTCTCGACTTAAGTTATGCTGCAAATAGTTTGTTTAAAAAAATGGCTTCCCTTAACGGGTCGAAGCCGATCATGATTCTTCAGGTGGTTCCTCTGAGCGAGAATCAAGTAAGACAATCTTTGGATGACTCCCATTTTATGGGAAAGCCCGTTGATGAATTCTGATAGCCAAATATCTTCCGTTGTGGAATTGAAATCTGGCTTGAAGACATAAACTGGAAACATGTTGTTCATTGTTGAGTTGAGCTGAATGTTGAGTTAAGCAATCACCATCCTTCTTTGAAGGCGCTTGAGAATCGAGTGTCATTCATCCTGAAGTCAAAACTTGACTCTAAAAGTTGCAAAATTATGCATGCTAAAATGATGGATGTGATGCACCTAGGTATGTCTAAGATGCATGCAATCATGAATGAATTATGATTTATTTCTTGGATGGAGTCTCGTGCTTTGTCTGCCAATCTGGTCCTTGGAATCGACCGTGCCCCATTTGCTTCTCGAGCTTGGGCTTTACAGACATTTCATATCTGAGATTGTTCTGTTTAAAAATGTTTTTCTCCTTTTTCTTGTTTTAGGAGAGAGAAATGATAAAAATGTTGTAAAGTATTGTTCGCAATTGAATCAAATTGTAAATGTGAGTTCAAAAAATATCAAAGGAATCAAGAGCTCTTTTAATGCTTTCAGAGTTACAAATCTTTGACAAATGTTCAAAGGGACGAGTCGGCTTTAGGTTGGCCTCCTTTCTAAGGTTTTTAGTAAAAAATGTCATTTTTTAAATATCGCAACATGCTTTGGCACTTTAATTGGGTGCGGACAAAATGACGCAACTAGCATGATCAATTACTAGACCTTTTATCTCAGTCCTCTGAAATCTTCCATTTGTTCAAGCTTTGTAGGCTCTTCCAACAAAGGCAGTGCAAAAAATATCGGTATAAAAATGAAATTCTTGAGTGCTTGTGTGTAGTCAACTATAACAGGTGTTCCTTAACTCCCTTAGTCCAACATTACCGAAAATTTCTTTTTTAGATAAATTTCATTTACTTTGCCATTGTCTGGCTAGCAAAATCCATAAAGCCGGGGCGTTCAACCAATTGCTTTAGAGGGACAGCTTAGTATTATAACCACTTTTATCAGGTTTAACTGAAGGGTTCGTCTCATCACAAAGTCTTCAGCCTGACAAAAGCAGTGGAGCAAACACCGAATTGCCAAGTTTTCGAGCAATGTCATGGTTTGAACGTAATCTACTCATAAGGCCAGGGCTTTCAAGTTTCCTCTATAACCAATTGCCTTAGCGGAATAGCTCAGTTTTTACGGATTTAATTTCTTAAGATTGTCAAGAAGAACCTGTTAGCCTAGGTATTTGTTGAAAGTCAAAAATTTCATCTTTAGAGTTCAATTTTCAAGCAACTGACCTAAACTGGATTCACCTACTCGACTCTTTCATTTGTAAAGATCATCATCGTCATTGAAAGTCTTAAATAAAAAACATAGTAATTGTCATATGCAAACGATGCCCTGTGTTGTCCGCATCTTATGAAAGGAAAAGGGTATATTGGTTAATTCCAAGAGCGGGGTATGGTGTTTGAGGGTATATTCTGGATAAGGTCAAAGTCCTTGTTTTAAATCATGTTACTTCGTCAAAGATTCGTAACTTTGAACCGTTTACAGAGTTTCTTAATTCAAATGATATGCAAAGAATTGCAAATTTGCAAATATGATCCATTGCTTAACATCTTTTAAAGTAACATAAATTTGATTAAAATGTCTTTACAAAAACTTGAGAAAAAATGGAAGAAAAACAAAGTCAAACAGAATGCCTCAAATGATGAAATGATATTCCTCACTTGGATGCCCCCAAGTTGTTGAAGTCGATCCAGTCTGGTTATGCATCTTTTGTACGACCCTCTTGAATGCGTAACAGTTCTCAATTGTGTGCCCTGGGACTCCGCCGTGATATTCACAATACGCATTCTCATCATACCACTTGGGGTATGGGGCTTCATGGGTTCTACTGGATATGGTGACACCACATGGGTGTCAAGAAGTTGCTGGTAAAGCTCTTTGTAGGTCATGGGAATTGGGTCGAAATGTTCCCTTTCCCTCCTGGAATCTTGTTTAGAAGTACCTAACGGTACAGTTGCAGTTGATTTTGGACTGGAGATTGTAACACCTTTGCTGGAGTGTTTGATGTTGTTAACCTCTCCATCCCTCTCCCTCATAGGAGGCTTCTTACTGGCTTCCCCATCCTTAATCTTGCCTTGCTTTATGGCCGACTCAATCATTTCTCCGGCCATAACCAAGTCTGAAAAGCTTCCTGATGTGATCGCCACCAGATGCCCGAAGTATGGAGCCTTCAGAGTCTGCACGAAAAGTTTCCGGGTTTCCTTTTCATCTAACGGTGGATGAACTTGCACAGCCAAGTCCCTCCATTTTTGTGCGTACTGCCTAAAACTCTCGTTATGCTTCTTTTCCATGTTTTGTAGCATAACTCGATCTGGCCTTATGTCATTGTTATGCTTGTATTGTTCCAGAAATGACTTGGCCAGGTCCTTCCAGGTCTTGATATTTGATCGGCTTAGCTGGTTGTACCACCGAATGGCTGAGCCCGACAGACTATCCTGAAAGCAGTGGATCAGGAGTTGGTCGTTTCCTCCATATCCTGTCATCTTTCAGCAGAACATGGTGATGTGAGCGGATGGGCAACTATTCCCGTCAAACTTCTCGAACTCCGGGGACTTAAATTTCGAGGGAAGAACCAAGTCCGGGACTAGACTAAGTTCCATTGCATCAATTTCATGGTAGTCACGGTCTCCTTTGACTATATTCATTTGGTCCTCCAATTGTTTGATTTTTTCCTCCATCTTCTTCGCTTTTTCCTCTTCGTCCAAATCCGGTACATGGTAATAACCCGGATTGTTCCTAGGGTTAAATATAGAGGACAAGGGCTTTGTTTTTGCAGCAGATGAGTCCCCTCGAAGTTCTGGTAGGATTTCAGGTGAGATAACCACTTGCGGGGTAGGTTGTATAGTTACCCCTTCCGGTGAACCTGCCCCGGGCGCACTGGTCTGTTGTAGGCCAACTAACTTGGCAACGATCTGATCAACCAAGGACTCTTGGTTCTTTGTGATTGTTTCCAGAGTATTTCGACTGTTCTGGTTTATCTTGTCTTCTAGCTCCTTCTGTAGTTTTAACATATTCTCCTCGATTTGTGTAATTCTGGCTTCCATCCTCTTCTTCTTCAAACGAGTGTTATGTGGATGGGGTGTGTCCAATGCTTGAGGAGGTGTATCCAGTATTTGTTCCCTTCGATGAGACATGTTTATGTTAGTTAATGTGAATGCAAAGAAAATAACAAAATCCAAAGAAAATAAGAAATGCAAAATGTCTAAATATATGATGCATGAAATGTCCGAGGCATTGATCCAAAAAATGTGCCTGTTATTCTGAATAACCCTTATTTGGTGACAAAAGTGTTACGTCTGAAGAGACAAAAAACTCTTTTTGATGGTACAAATCCTGTACAGCTTCTGACAAGCTGATTCGTCTTTTTCACTAGTTGAATATCCTGTCGAACCATTCCGGCTCCTTTGGCTAAAAAGTGCAAATAATAATGAGATGCTTGCCTCAAAAAAGATCTCGAAGGACTGCATCTCCGACTTTCACTTTCTACCGAGCTTGTTTCTAACGAAAGTGTCATTGGAGCCCTCCATCCAGAGAAACTATCCGAAGCTTGCTTCTTGAATTCGTCAGTAATGGCATCCAGCTCAGCTAGGGTTCCACCATCTTGTTCTTGTAGTTTTCAAAAGGAGCGACCGGGTCAGTGACCTTTTCCTCGTATTGCCCCTGCAACTTTGCCTTTGAGTATTCTTTGACCACGGTTGGACTTCTGAGTTTTTTTTATCTCTTTGTATTATAACCCCTTTGTCTGTTAATGCAGATTATTTACGTTTAACAAACACATTTTTGGTGGATCAACACCTCGTTTTAAATGATGCGAATGATGAGAACAAAATAAAAAATAAATAAATAAATTAAAAATAAAAGAGTTAGTGAGGTAAATCAAAACAATAATAAAAATGGGAAATGCTACCCCACATGATATCTACCCCACATGCTTATTATTCCTACCCGGACATGATCTCTATCCCGCATGCTAATTTCAAACAAAACCTAAACACATGTTTGTCTAGTTCGCATGCTTTGAACAGAAAATAAAGCAGGAAATAAAATAGCCTAGGGTTTGGAATGAGGTTTCGGGGCGGGCTCTAATTCCCTGTACTCTCCCGGTTTAGGTTCTAAAACGGTACTCGAGTTCTCCTTGCCGGTGCCCCCTTGGGCTTGCCAGACCCTTAGTCCTAAGCCTGTTACAAGCTTATGTGGACTAAGTTAAACTTGAGAGGAAACATTCTCTTATGTCCATACGGAGAATAAATTCACACGAAGACATAAGGTATATGAATCCCGAAGGTTACTTGCTAGGCCCATACGGTGAATAAATTCACACGAAGGCGTCGCTTTCACCCCCACTTAAATAGGGTTCGGAGCTCGGGCATAGAGCCTTAAATGGAAACTTTTCGAAAATCTGAAATCATTGAAAAAATGTTAGTACAACTATTTACTTGGAAAAATAATCAAAGGTAAATAATTGAAATCGAATAAATAAATTAAAATTTAAACTTACCATTTTCGCACAAAAAGACAACTGAAAAAATTAATTCTGGCCTGACTCACTTACCTTGTCCCCAGCGGAGTCGCCAAGCTGTCGGAACCGTCTTTCGGTTGAGGCCCCCGAAATTGGGCTTCGACTTGAATGAATTGGGTTAGAGTCGCCACCGACCATTTTAAAACAAATTTAGGTAGGTCGGACACCATCTTACCTGATCTGCGTTTTACCAGAAGTGAATCGGGTTCGGGAGTCGGTTACGGTCAAGGAAGGATTAGCACCCTTGAACCGCCCTTTCGGTACCAATTAATTTGCCGATTGTCTTTAATTACGAAAATTAGAAAATTTAAATTGAAATTTAGAAATCCGATTCGAATTACTTACCTTTGATCGGTTGAAATTCTTATAAAAAACATCGAACATGTTAGATAAGAAAAATGATAATAATAGCGACGATAAATAAAAATATAAAATAAAATAAACAAATAAATAAATAAATAGATCAAGAGTAAATAAAAGAATAAAATAACAAATTAAAAAAAATGAAAAATAAAAATAAAAGTTGCAAAAAAAGGAAAAATATGGTACATAAAAAGGAATAAAATAAAAAAAAATACGAATAAATCAAAGAAAACAAAAATAAAACTTTTTCAAAGAAATGTTAAGGCGAAAAAAGGTTAAGGTTTAGAAGCAATAAAATAAAATAATACGAGAAAAAAAATAATGACGATAAAACAAAATAAAATAAAACTTAGGATCTAATTGAAACAAATTGGACTTAAGGGATTTTAAAACAATGTACTGCAACAGAAAGAATAAAAGGTTTAGGGCCAATTCACAAAGTATGAAAAAATAAACACGGGTTAAATTAAACAAATTGGAAATTAGGAGGCTAATTTACAACTGGTGACTGAATTGTAAAGCGATTCAAAATACCGGGGACGGCGGAAAGGATTTGACAATCCTGTATTTGCACTTTGGTCCTTCGTATATAAATACCAAAACCAGCCTATTTTTCCCTCATTCTCACCATTTCTCTAAAACTCTCCTCTCTTAAATGAGAGAAAGCTCTCCTGATGCCCCCTCCCCAGCCGAATGTTGGCCACCACAGCCGTCGCCGGAAATCGCTTCGACCGCCATAACCGTCGGCCGGACAAACTCGAAACTTACACAAAACGCACCTCTCAACGCCCCTAAACCAAAACCGAGCCCTATATCCCCTAGAAGCGCCTCATCTGACGTAGATCTAGGAAACTAACTCCGGGTTCTTTACCTTTTTCGCGAGACCGTTCGTTTCCCGACGACCGTTCTCCTCCCCGATTTGCTCTTTAGTACGGTTGGCTTTGTTTTTGGCACTGCTTTGTTCTTTGTGGCTCGTTGTTTATGTGGGTTTTGTGTTGGTATGGTCGTGTGGCTTACTGTTTTGTGCTCTGGTTTTATGTTGGTCGTGTGTTGATGGTTTTTCTTCGTTGATGTTGGCCTCGGTTTACTCTCTCTGTGAGTACTGTCGTGGGTTCCCTGTATCGATGATCTACTGTGTTGACCGATATTGTGGTCTCGGTTTTTGGCTCTCTCTTTCTGTCCTCCCCCTTCGCATGGCCTCACCGGGGTATTTATAACCCCTCGGTGAAGGCCGTTTCCGATGATAACGGGGTCGTTCCCCTCAATGTTCACATGGCCGGGATTCTCGGGATGGTGCAGTCCCGATTTTCCCGGCCGGCTGGTTCGGGCTTGACGTTTGGTAGCCCCCTTGTGCGCCACCTGTGACATGTATGACTAGGGTTTCCAGACCCTGAACCGTATCTTCTGCTGGGCTGGTTCAGGCCCAGTGTTTGGACCGGACTTGGACCATATTGGACCCAAAACAAATCTTTGACTTGGACCTGCAAAAAGCATAAATAATAATAAGAAATAAAATAAAAAAATAATAATAATAATAATACTATATATATATATAAATATTTTCAAAAATATGTAATATATAAATTTCCAAAATGATTTTAAAAACTATATATTATACATGTTTTAAAAACGTTTTAAAAACTTTATAATATATTTCAGAAACGGTTTAAAAATTATATATTATATATATTTTTAAAATGTTTTTCAAAAATTATATAATATTTAAATGTTTTAAAAAAAATTCAAAACAATATATTATATAAGTTTTCAAAAATGATTTTAAAAACTATATATTATATATATCTTCTAAAATGTTTTAAAAACTATATACTATATAGTTTTCAAAAATATTTTAAAACTATATTATATACATTTTCAAAATGTTTTCAAAAATTATGTATATTATAAGTATTTTCAAAGACCGTTTGCAAAGTAAATAATATATATATAGATATATATATAATAAAAAAAATAAAAAATGGACGAAAATGAGTGTCTACACGAACGAAGTATAACAAGGTCGGACATAAATCCCGACCCGAATACTCATTTGAATTAAAACATGTTTGTTACCAGTTCAAGTAACTTACGTGAATGATAATCCATCGTAAACTATAGGTGGAGCGATCGAAACATAGACGCAGAAGCAAATATGTATCTGTAAAACAGGAAAGGGTATAAAATAGCTAGCTATAGGAAGCTGGCAAGGGTTACCAGTCACCAGATACATAAAATGATGCACACTACCATATAAAACATGAAAAACCATCTAAAGCTAAACGCACTATCTTTCCTGCAACATGATAATAAGATAACTCATTAAACATAATGAAGATCGAAGAACATAATTCGAAACGGTCGAACAGGGTTTTAGTTAGTGCCTGCAAACTCGATAAAACGGACGATACCATAGAAAATAGGCGCCTGGTACACCTATGATGAAGTATATGACTGCCAAGAACCATAACTTTATGCCTAAAAAATGTTTAAGATTTAGGATTTATCGATCGAAATCAAAAGATTGTAAAAATGGAAGTAAAGAGGTTTCTAATCCAACCTTTCCCTTTGATGCCTGCTGAGGAAACAGCTATGACATTCCAGAAAAGACACAGGGTCAGCCGTGCATAAAATTAACATTCATCATTTTTCTATTATCTGGGATCCTAGGTGCTTACTAGGACTCGTATGCAAGTGTTGTGACATAAGTGTAACACGATAATTCAACAAAAATGAAGAAACGAAACATGGATTGGAATCTAAGTTATGCATTTTAACAAGAATCTTGCATACCTAAGAAAGACACAGGGTCAATCCTGCATAAAATTAACATTCATCGTTTTTCTCGTCTGGGATCCTAGGTGCTTACTTGGATTCGTATGCAAGTGTTGCAACATAAGTTTCAAACATGATAGTTCAAAAAAAAAAATTTGAAGAAACCAAACAATCGAAGTTATGCATTTTGACAAACAGCCTGCATACTTAAGAATGAGACGGGGTCAGTCCTGCATAAAATTAACATTCATCATTTTTACGTTTTCGGGGATCCTAGGTGTTTACTCAGACTCGTACGCAAGTGTTGCAACATAAGTTTCGAACAAGATAATTCTATAAAAATGAAGAATCGAAACAACATAGATTCGAATCTAAGCTATGCATTTTAACAAGTAGCTTGCATACCTAAGAGTGTGGAGAAAGCTACATATTGCATTCGGTGTAGATAATTTGGTATCTCATTTGCAATATCACGGTGAATGATTGGGAAAAATGGTGGCCGATTTTTCGCATCAAGAAAAACCCCAGCTGCAACAATAAAAACAGATGATTTAAACAAGAAGTTGCACTGCAAATTTAGGAATAAAATCATCAGTCCTGCCATAAGTTAACCTGAACAAGCTTCAAAATACCCAGAAAAGAAATATCTGGTCTGGCTAACCAAACTTTAATGGCAAATATCACCTTTTGCTAAAGCTTCTTCTTTCTTTTCAACTTCCTGCATGCATGTCCCCAAAAGATGATAATAAGATTCTGATCGAGGACAATGCAAGGTTTCATCCAGTGCAAAGCAGTGAATCTATTTTAGGGTAAGAACTGAAATTTAAATTCTTAGGATTATTAGTATAATTTTACCCTTGTATTAATTTATAATTTCAGAAATTTGAAGAGACTAAAGGAGAAATTTTCTCATGTGTCAGCCCTATGGTAAAGGCCATTTTTGTAAACTATATATACCAAATTAAAAATATAACAAAATTATTATTTGAAAATTAAAAAAATCTTAGATTGCATGAACCAAACGATCTCATTGGTTAAAGGAATAATTATTATCTATAAAGTTCTCAGTTTGAGCACCAGCGACAGCATGGTATTTGATCGTTCATTGTATAATAGTTGAGAGTTTTTAGAATATATATTATCACCTGTAATCATCCTAAATTAATAAAAAAAAATCTTGGGTCAAATTACTATTTTATTCTTTGTGACATAATTTTGGTCCCATACTTTTTCAGTAAATTGTTAATGATGTCAAGATTCCATTAACTATGAGGTTTACTTTAGTCAAATTAAAGTAAAAAAATGAAAGTTAATCTACTTTTGATGATAATACAGGGACTAATATTATAATTAGACCAGGTTTTTAATATGTTTGTAAAGGAATTAATTACCTCTTCCCTCTTTCTGAGTTCAGCCTCCTTGCCTTGGAGTTCTCTCTTTCCGCTTCAAAGTCTACATTTCAAGCATCGTAATTAATACATATATTCAAAGAAAATTGATGTCACAGATTCGGTCATATTATAACAGTTTTTAAAATCATTGCAACATTACAATCGTAGTCTTAATTTAAAAATAGGGTAAAGTACATAAAGGTCCCCCAACCATAGGGTACAACTTTATTAAATCTATCGACTATCAAAAGTTACAAAATGATATTTCGACAATGGAGTGTTACTTTATTGAGTCTATCGACTATCAAAAGTTACAAAACAACCATCCGACCATTCACTATGTTCCAAGTTAGTCTTTTTCCGTTAAAAAATGGACGGTATTTTGGGTTGAACGTTAACCTGTTAACTGTGATAGGATAAAATATGATCATAGATTATCAAATGACTATCATATCACAATCATCATGTTAACGTACAATTTAAACAACCGCCAATCTTACGAGCAACATGCAATATATTGTCTCAAATGCTTACTTGGTATAATGGTAGCCTGGTTGATACAAGTGTTAAGGCTCGGAACAACTTATGACCAATAATACATGTTGCTAAGAGACACATAGAAGACAGATTTTATCTGCTTAAAAATTAAATTTTCTTATCATTTTTATTAATATCTTAAGGAAATTTTTAAAACTCTATATAATATTATATAATTATTTGGTATGATTTTATAAATAAACCATTAAATATTGAATACTTTTTAACAAATTTTAGTTAAAGAAATTAAATAATTTAAATTTAAATTTAATGACATTTTTTAAGTTTAATCTATTTTATTTTAGAGTTTAAATATACAATGTAAATGTAAAGGAGATATAATAGATCATATATTGATGATTATAAAAATAAAGATATTATTAATTTTAAATTTAGATAGATTGATAAAATCTCATTTAAAGTTTATTAAAATTTATCCCTCTCGGAGGTCAGTGCATCAACTACTGGCATGGAATCCATCTCCGCAGTAGGAAAAATTATTTCATGGTCCCGACTCACCACGTCACTTATGGTCTTAGTGAATAATAATTGGACCCGCTCTTTATTTACACGTAGGATTGAGGTGAAGATTCACCTTAAAAAAATGAGATGAAAAATTATTATTGGTTGGGACCACAGATGACGTAGTGACCGATGTCATCTAATAATTTTTTTCCTACAGCAGGAACTGCAGCCGGAGTCTGACAATCAGGTGTCCGGTTTGTCTCGGCTTCCTGTGTGAGATTACCGGACGGGAGACCATCCTCATATGTGTCCTTGTTGGAATATTCAAATCCTTCGGATTTAAGACATAGTAAGGCTGATTCTGTCTGTCTGGAACCGTAATCAACCCTCAAATCATTTCGTTTCTCAGCTTATAAGCTTTGATTCCAGAGACATGAGAAGGACTAGAATAAGTCCATAGAAATATACATCAGAGAACGCAAGTTTTTAGGGCGTAAAAAATCCGAAGAACCCAATATCAAAAGCATAAATTTGCATGTGTCCTAGTTTAGAACAAAATGCAGGTCCATGTACTCGGAAAGTTCTGAAATTAAAAGCTCACTTTTCACCAAGTTCGAACCAATATGCAAACATAAGAAGAGTAACTAAGAATCTACACTTTGTCCGGGGGGTTGAAACTGAGTTTATCTCCATTAGAAAGTTAGAGACAAGGCCATGAATCTCCACATCAGAAGCAATGGTACCTTGGTGAAGATGACAGTTACGGCCCCTCAGAGAGTCCACAGAAAAATAAACAATCGTGGAAGATCGGGATGAGGGAACTGAGTCAACACAGCCAAGAGCCATCCCTGAAAATCCGAGGTTGTCACACTGAAAAGATTTTGCTTGAATGAAAAACATTTTTAATATTTGTAGGTTGTTCTTGTGTGTGAACATTTCGATATCTATTACTGAATTTCAAAATTAATTTGACTCTGGGTTTTCAACCGTTATATAAACTAATTACAATGACTTGTTTAATCGTTAATTAGCTAATTCAGAGTTTCTTGAAGACAGCTCATTAATCATAATTAACGAGATATTTCCAACATTTTTAACTCTCTCAGCTAACAAATAGAGAGTATTTCTCTTCATCTTCAATTATCTAACACAGTTTTCTCTCCATAAATCTCTAAAAATTCTTCATATTCCATGTTTTCTTTGAAGTACCGATGGGAATAATACCTCAGATTTCCACAACTAAATTGCATAAAGTTCAACTAAGTCGAGAATGTACCGTGGCAGGGTACTATTCTACCCTAAACCAGCCGGGAATCAAACTCGGGTCTGTACTGTGGTAGGGTACTATTCTACCACTAGACCACTGGTGCCTGTTGAAACCTTTTGGAAGGCATCCCAAATTCTTGAAAGTTCAGGAACCCGGGGCAAACATTCCATTCACAAGGCGTAGTTTGCTTGCCAAGGAATATCAATGGAGTGAGTAGCAGCTAGATAAGGACCACTTGATTTCTATGACAATGACTCGTAACTTTCAACTCTAAAATACCCTCACCTTCACAATAGACTCGTAATTCGTGTACTTATATTGTTTTTATGTGAATTATAATCATGTTTAAAGTATTCCAATATGTTGATAATTCGTATTAAAAAGATTTTGAAGCATTTGTTTATTCATATCTCGCTTTCTTGGCATGATAGGTTGTACTAACAGAAAAAAAAACACTACGATGCTTTAGCATACACATGTACACTGTCATGTCAAAATCAGTGCAAGCAAAAGAGGCCTCTCACTTTTGAAATGATGCAGGGATCATCTACCTTCCACCATACCACTCTTCCATGACACAGATATGGAAGACGAATGTGACCGCCGGATATCGTCGAATGTCGGGTGCGATGCGTAACCGGGACTTTGAGAGTAATTAGACTACACACCCATGTCTTCTGTTTCCATTTCCAAAGGCTAATTATTCCGTTCCAAGGGACTGACTATCTGCATCATCGTTTTGTCTGGAATTCGGATTCGGGTACGAACACAACAACCCTAAACACAATGCATTGAATTCGAGGGGTGGATTTGTTAAGTGAGACAAAGGGAAATTACGTGGAAACATTTAAGAGCAAAATGGCTTTAAAGATGACAAGAAGAGACAAGTTAAAGAAGAATTATATTGCTTGTTTTTTATGCATTAATTTGGTTGAAAGTAGCTTGACATTAGAATGCGAGGTCTGACATTGGATGCGTCCAACAATATATGTTCGATTAATTTTGAAGATTATCATATGCTTAGACAGTTCAAATGAACTGATACGATGTACGAGAATCAAGAGAGTAAAATCAATCATTTTAAATAAGAAATTGAAATTATTTTTAAGACCGGAACATCAATAATTTTACGACCATTTTTCAGATCAGATACGAATTTTTATAAGAGCTAAGGAGAATCTTACTTGGTTAGGTAAGGTTGGACTTTTCGGCACTGCACCGGCAGCAGACAAAACTGGGAAATGGTCCCAATGACCATCCAATTTAAACTATGGATTGAAACCAAACGTATCCGATGTTGACACTACGACAATAGGGAAGTCTCACTGCCACTGCACACTGCCCATTGTAACCCCTTTTTCTCTCTCACTTTCTGATGGAATCTCATCACTCCAATGTAAAATTCCAGATAAAAACCAGTGTTTGCCGTTGAAAACTGCAAGTTTCTTTGAAAAGCCATATATTTTAGCCTAAAGGGTCATTGAATTTCCTTCCAACGACAGAAATAACAAATGGATTTCATGGCAAGATCTGGGAAGAAACGATGCAGGAGTTTATTTTGGAGAGTCAAAGCAGGTTTGAAGAAAGCAATGAAGAGTCGAAGCAAACAAAGGTTCATGTCACAGTACGATCCTTCCAGTTATGCTCTCAATTTCGACGACGGTCGTGGCTGCCGTTCTGGTTTAGCCGCAAACACGACGGGAGTTGTTCGGTTTCGGGATCGATCGGAGTGTAAGAATAGTATGTGGGTTTATGTTGTTTGGGTTAAAACTTGAATCGATGCTTTGTTTTTTTTCAAAGTTATTTCTTTGTTCATTGTGTTGTTTACATTCAGAAGAGCTTGAGCTTCTAGGGAAGAAGATTTGCTCTTTTTGTATCCACTGATTAATGTCACCATCATTCATGTGCATTGATCTTTACTTTTTTGCCGATTCGTAAGTTTATTGATTGACAAACACCAAACAAATCAATAATAAAACATGATCTATTTCATTATTCAATCTTCTTTTTGAAGTCGAAAGATCTTACATAAATTAAACCCTACTCAGATCTTTGTGTTACATCTATCATTCCACCAAGACAATACATCACTACGAACAACATCGATGTTCTCATCAGGCTCGCCGAACAACAGCGAGTGCCACATCCCTTCATAGATCTTCAACGTCTTGTCTCGACTCGACGCTTCCTCGTACAACGTCCGGCTCACTTCCGGATCAGTAACGACGTCAGCACTGCCATGGACAACCAAGAACGGGATGCTCACATGACTCAGTTTTTGACTCAATAAATCGGTCACCCTCAAGAGCTCAACAACGGTTCCCAGTCTCGGTTTCCCTCTATACCTGAACGGATTACTGTTCCCAACAATCTTCTTTTCTTCAACCTTGATCGACTTGTGCAAGAGGTCTTCGGTTGGTACGATGGCTAAAGTGGGCAAGAAATTGGAGATAAAAGTGAGGGCTTGAGGAATTGGCCGTCTGGGTCTAACCTTGCCCGAGATTTTAACCATGGGTGCAACCAAAACAGCACCTTGTAAACCCTTGGGGTCGGCAAAATGAGCCAGCAAAGCAATGGCGCCCCCATGGATTCTCCACACAGAAAACAGGGCAACCCATCAAAGCTCGGATCTTTCTTGATGAGATTGAAGAAGGGGAGACAATCTTGGACAACTAAATCAACACTTGGGACATAACATCTTAAACCCTGAGATCTGCCATGGCGAACCCTTTTTGAGCAAGAAGAATGACGTGGACTGGAAGGTCCAACTTATGTCATTGCCATACCCATGGATCCCAAAAATGATGCCACGTGGAGGGTTTTGAGACAGGGGAAGCCATGATCTTGTGAAGAGGGAGAGGCCTCTTGGTGAAGTGTAGAACGATTTTGAACCTTTGATCCCTTGCTGCTTGTAGTACTCTTCCTCTGAGATGTTCCCCCAGTAATGGAGATTTTCTTCTTCTTCAACCATCTTTGGCGAGGAAGAAGAGGAGAGAGACGGATGGGGGACTCTGCTGTGATTGGTGCAGAGTTTGTGGATGGTTTTTTTTTTTTTTGGAAGGGTTTCTTATTCGGATTCGGTGAAGATTTTGACTATTATATTGGGCTGTAGTAGTAGCAGTAGCTGAGTTGGGTGGTTGAGTTGGGCTACGAGAGGGAGGGCTTGGGAATCTATTTATATCTAACGAGTTTTTGACACGATTTAACTTTATCGAGTAATTTTTTTATTTTGAAAATTTATTTTAATTTGTATCCGAGTTTAGAAGTCGAGTTGGATTGGATTTTGGTTATAGAATGATTTTTTTTTACTGAAACTTGATATAATATTATAATTATCGTTTAAGAATAATTATAATAATATTATTAGCTGACCCTTTTTTCCATATATAATGGGATAGAAGGATGTATAATAGTAGGCTGGCCCCCAACACCAAATTGGGAACAGCTTCCGAGGGAGACCTCCAAATTATGAAATGCTCTCCGTAGGACTCGATCCCACGGCCACAAGATTAAAAACATTGTGCTCTACCAACTGAGATGGATGGACAATTCTTAAGAATAATTATAATAATGATATTTTCTATTTTTCAGTTAAGTCATATATATATATATATATATATATATATATATATATATATATATATATATATATATATATATTAAGGTTGGGTTGGATACGAGTTTTGACTTAGAAATTATGTCATATTTTGAATTGAATAAAATCTTCTTAAACCCAAATGAAATTTAGTTCGAATGGAAGAATCTAACAATTAAATTGGAATTTCAAATTGAATTCGAAATGATCGAAATCTAACTTATGAAGATCCCTATTTACATTTACCTAATATTTGGATGCAGTGAAGAGTATTACATGCGTTAAAACTTAGGGTAAATTATGACGATAGTCTCTTTTGTTATCAGTTTGATTGACTTTGGTTATCGAAAAAAATAAGAAGAAATGGTATCTTATATTATCGGTCTGTTCGGTTTAGATCCCTATGCAATTAATTTTTTTAACCCCTTTTTATTTTAAGTCCCTTTTGTTGAAGTCACTAACATGGCCGGGGGACAAAAATCGAACGGACCGATAAAGTTAGGGACTGAAATTAGACAGACCGATAACAATCGAGACTTAAACTGGATGGACCAATAACGTAAGGTACCATTTCTCCTTAATTTTTTTTTCGGTGACCAAAGTCGTTAAATTCAAATATATGATAAAGAGTGGTGAAGAATCCCAAAACTCATTTCAAATCCTAACATGATTGACATCCCAATCCGAATAAGAAACCCTACCTTCCAAGATCGGAGTATGAATCCAATAACATTGATGTTAGAAGTGTGTCATCTAGCAACTTCTAACACAACCCTAGGGTTCCCCTTAAGGAGATTTTGTTGTTGTATTTAAGTTCGAGGATCTCTCAAACTTTAAAAAATGTTTTTGCGGATATTCAACTAAAAAATAAAGTATTTTTTAACACAAATATATTAGACAAAATGTTAATCCGAGACATAAAATAATAATATTATTATTATATAATCGAACAAAGAAGAATAAATAAAAATTTAAAGTGAAGAAATGGAATTGTTTTACTCCTATTTTGACATGAAATAAGATCAGTGGAGTCAGATAAACAAAAGATGAAGTTTTGTTGAGGTCTGTATGAACAATTTCCTTAAGACATATTCGTTCTCTCTTAGGAGTTTTGAGTAACGTTGAACGTCGGTTAAATAAGTTAACATATTTACAGATTAGATAAAAAAACCTTAAGGCTTAACCTTAACTCTTCATCTCTAAAAAAAATTAGATTTTTCGTTAAAAAAACTCTTGATCTGAATTTGATTTAGTCTATGAATATTTTTATTGTCAACTTAGAATAATTAAAAAAAATTAGGCTAAAAATAGATCTTAACTATTGGGTGCATGCCGTTAAAAAAATCGTTAAGTGACACATGTTACGTTCAATTTTTTCTAAAATATATTTTAAAAAAACATTTTATTATAAAAAAATAATAAAATATAAATGTGATAACACTTCACAGTTTTTTTAATGGTGGTCACCTAAAAAAGTAACGAAAAAATATTAGATACCTATTTTTAACGAAAAATTATTCATATACCAAAGGTCAATCTAGTTCACTACGTCATCTGTGATCTCAATCAATAATTTTATCTTTTTTTTTTGAAGTTCAATCTTCACATCTTTCCAACGTATAAATAAAGAGTAGATAATTATTTGAAAATTATTTTAAAATCAATATATGTGATTCACTAAGACTATGAATAACGTGGTGAGTCGGATGCATAAAATAATTTCTCCCAAATAAAGGAGTGACGGGCTTTATAAATCGCTTTGAGCATAGGCTTTAATCACAATTGAGTTTTATTGGCTCACTTTATTAGATGAGGTACCCTAGCATAGGGTATCTCAACATAAAGTTAGTGGGTTTGGTATTTAACTGCCCCAAAATGACATAAATGATAACCCTAAATGAAAATTAACCAAAGAAAGAAAGTTGTATTCACACTTAGGGTAGTAAACAAATCAAGTTTGAGTATTGTTGAGTTTGACTTGATTTAAAATGTTTAAGGCCGAGCTCGACTCAACTCGAAAGTTTGTGAGTTTAAAATTATTAAACTCGACTCGAACTCAAAATTAAAAATTGAAGCTTGACTTGAGCTTGAAAAAAAACTTGAACTAGAAACATTATCATACTTAGCTCGATTAACGACCGAACTCGAACTTTAACCTTAAGTACATAAAAATCTTAAAATGTATTAAAAAAACAACATATAAATTTCAATATTATTAATTATTTAATTTAAAAATAAAAAAAATTAATACATTATTTTTTTCGAATTACTCGCAAACTTTTTGAGTCAGGTATTAAGTAGTTCGTTTCAGTTTGTTAAAAACTCGAGTTAAATTCATTCAAATCATATTTTGAGCAAATTTTGATTGAACCAAACTCAAACAATTTACAATCTATCTCGTCTCGTTTACTTTCATGCTAAAGGGATTACGTGGGAATCCATTTTTGGCCAATATAGGGATTACGTGCATTAATGCTGGTCCAAAACTTTATTAAATATATTCGTATTTAGTACTCATATATTTATCTTAATAATATAATCATAAACGGCAAAATAAAGAAGATATGAACTTTTCCATGCCATTATTGAGTGAAATAAAGTTGGAATCCAGGTCATTGCTCAACAACCTAATTGGTGTTCATGTACGATGCCTTTATTCACAGGTTCATCGGAATCAAAAGCGAGTACCAAGTTAGCCATAAAACTCCATCTTTCAACTTTATGATGACGAGTTTGCTTAAAAACAGGTCCTTTATCTTCTGTATTTTGGGATCAATAGTCCCCCAATGTATGGGACAGTGTCTTTTCATGAACTTTTGGTAAGATAATGGGCAATAAGCCAATCCGATTCTTATGAAGATGCTGTCATGCCCATGTGATGTTGTAGTCTCGTGTATTCTGGAATTTGTAACATTTTCTCTGAGGTTTATTTGAACTGGTCGTCTTTAGTTTTATTTGAACTGAATAATTATTTTGATTTATATTTTGGTTTTAGAGTATTTTGATTTTCTTTCGTTTTATTTGGGGATAAAATACCCCATGATTGGATGAAGATCGTTAGTTGACTAATAGTCAACACTTAGGATGCGTTTGGTTCACGGAATGTAAGATTACCAGTGGGAATAAAAGATTACCAAGGAATAGGATTACTGGAAATGTTGTATTTTGTGTTTGGTTGGTTTAGCAGGAATGTAAGATTACCGTGTTTGGTTAAAGGAATAAAAGATTATTGGAATGTATATTTGACCAAATTGTCCTTATTATATTTGTATAATATTACAAATTGTAAAATATTATATATTTTCTTTAAAAAATTAAATTCATAATATTTATATATTTTCTTTAAAAAATTAAATTCATAATATTTATATAATTTTTTACAAAATTAAAAATATAAAAAAGGTTTAATGAAAGGGTAAAATTTTTTTAAACCCCTAAACTTCATATAAAATTTTAATTATAGATTTTTTTTTGTAAATCTAAAATAATTTAAGGATAAATTTGTAATTTAACCTTCGTAGAATTTTTAATATTCAATGACAGAAGAAGAATATTTTTGAAAAAAATAAAAATTTAAGGGCATTTTAATCCAAAACGTCGGTAATATTACAATACCTAAGGGAATGGAGGTAATGTCATTCCCGGTAATATACCCCAAAAAATCTACTATTGATAATAAAACATTACCGGGAATGAGATTTCAGCCAAACAAACATGGAAATGTGGGATTCCCATCCCATGAGAATCCCACAATCCTTGAACCAAACACCCCCTTACGGTTGACGTCGCAAGTCCTATAAATCCAAAATACTAACGTGAGACTGCCATGTGTACATAAGTGATGATGTGTCATGTACCATGTCATCACTTTAGACACATGACATGTATTATATCATCTCTTGTATACACGTGACAGTATACATCAATACTTTGGATACAAAAACTTGTCACTTCAGTGATAAACATTGACATTTAGTCAATTAATAATTTGCATTCAATCATGGATACTTTATCTCAAAAATGAAATCTTTGAGTTAGATTACATAAAAAGAATAAGAGACAATAAAAGTGTTAAGATTCAACATCGGAAGAAATCAAATTATTGAACATAAAATTTACACGACCTGTATGTCAAATACTTTTCTCTCTCTATATATATATACCCAAACTGAGCTTTAATTTGCTTTCCAATCTGTTCTTCCACTTCACGCATGACCATATGTGTTTGTGTGTGTGTGGTCACCACATGTATATTTTGTGTTGTTTCCTTGCATCACCATGTGGATAGTGTTAATCATAAATTATTGGGGGATAATAATAGACGTAATTCACGTCAACAACCCAATACCACTGTCCCCTAAACACTCAAGAAAGTTGTCTAACAAAGCCATGCCAGATTGTCACAAACAGGCCAACAACCATATAAAAAAATCACAGTGCCACCATATTGATGCCAGTATAAATACACGTGATATTTCTCGGTAGTCACCGTTCCCTGTTTCTTTGAACTTAATCCGACTTGCTCCGTCTGTTACTGACATGGTTTCCGGCCAAGAGTTGTGGTTTTATTTACTTTGGTCTTCATCTCGACTATTTCGTCGTCGGATCGAGTCGCGGGTGAAAGACATTGGCGATGGCTCGACGAGAAGGGATCGAGTTCCCTAGGGAACCATGACGATCTCGTTACCGACTTGCCCGGTCAGCCGCCTGTGGATTTCCGACATTACGCCGGATATGTCACCGTGAATGAAATCAACGGAAGAACACTCTTTTATTGGTTCTATGAGGCAATGTCTCAACCTGATGAAAAACCATTGGTTCTTTGGCTTAATGGAGGTAACAATAATGCCCTATCTCCAAACTCATCAAACTTGTATCTTAGTAGTCTAAATACATTTGTTATCGAATTCGAGTCAGATTAGATATTCAAACGAGATTAAAGATTAGATATTCAAACAAGATTAGAATCCCTTAAATTTTTAACATGAATTTTAAAATTTACATCTTTAATATAAAATCCTACGTCTGGTTTTTCATTTCAGGTCCCGGGTGTTCTTCTGTGGGATATGGAGCCACGCAAGAGATGGTCCTTTCATAGTGGACACTAATGGCCGTGGGATTAACTTCAAAACTTCTCATGGAATAAAGGTATAAAGTTCAGAGCTTATAATTATCTACCAACTTGTATATTTAAAGTTGCAGTATTTTTCTTCTTATCTATCCATTATTCATTATCGTCGTCATCAACATCATAACTGATTTCATCATTAAAATATAGGTCATTGCATCACAGAAAATTCATATAAAATCAGTGCACTTGCTTTTTGGCGGCACTTATCAACCTATGTATATGCTGCTCTCAATATTCCAATATACCATTATTAAGAATTTTTTTGGGGTCTATTTTAATGTCTTTGCTTGATGCAGAAGCCAATATGTTATTCCTGGAATCTCCAATTGGAGTTTCATACTCAAACACTTCAACTGATTATGACAATCTAGGAGATGAGTTTACTGATTATATTTTCTCTTCGCATCAGTATACGATACGTATCGAATACACGTAAATAAAAATGAAGAGTTCGAGTATCGTAGTTATCCGATACTAATGGTAAATTGTGCTTATTTTCATCTATGGACCAGCAAATGATACTTACACTTTCCTGCATAAGTGGTTCCTGAAGTTTCCATCATACAGGAAAAGAACCTTTTATATAGCTGGGGAAAGCTATGCAGGTATTCCCTCTTTAATAAGTTCACATTTGCCTTCAAACTCAGCAGATTGATTCTCAATTGACTTTTTTGTTTCCCAGGAAAATATGTGCCAGAGTTGGCTGAACTCATTTATGACAACAAGAAGGACCCTTCACTTTATATTGAACTTGATGGTATTTTGGTACGACCATATTGTTCATCCGGTCCTGTTTTTGTTTCCCACCACTAGACTATTCAATTATTGCTTGACTAGCTGGGAATTTCGACAGTTGGGAAATCCCGAAACATATGACGCCGAGGACTGGCGAGGCATGGTGGATTATGCGTGGAGCCATGCCGTGGTATCCGATGAAACTCACAAAACCATCACCGAAACCTGTGATTTCAAAAGCAATGATACATGGAGCAATGAAGATTGTAGTGAAGCTGTTGATGAAGTGCTCAAACAGTATAAGGAGATCGATATCTTCAGCCTATACACCCCGATGTGTATCGGTGATACCACTAGTTCCGACGAAAAATTGCTACTCGAAGTCACGATGAAGCGAAAATCCAATATGGTGATCATCTTCTGTAACTTGCATTCCCCTCTATGTCCATATTATGATATGGTGGCCTTATGGATTTTCCCCCCTTATCAGATGCCAAGGATTTTGGGCGGTTTTGATCCCTGCCTTGATGGCTACGCAAATACTTTCTACAATAGACTGGATGTTCAAAAAGCTCTTCACGTTAGTGATGGTCACAATCTCAGGAACTGGGCATCTGCAAGTAAATATATTGCATATATCTTACTATATATAATGTCGCAATCGTATCGTTATGTTCTCATTTTACCGTGCCGCAGTGCGGTAAAATGAGAATACCTGATCGAGCAGTCATGTCCTATGATTTTGGTTTACTAAATGTGACAATGCCATTGTTTTCTGTAATGCAGTATGGATATATTTGATGGTTGGGCAGATACAAAGCCGTCAGTACTTCCAATACACCAAAAGCTTATTGCAGCAGGAATTAGAATTTGGGTTTACAGGTAAATTCCCCATGTTTCTAGATATCGCAGTATATAACACAAACAACCTTATACGAACAGTTCATGATCATTTTAATGTCTTTCGGATTGGTTTTAGTGGAGACACGAATGGAAGAGTTCCGGTTTTGTCTACTCGATACAGCATAAGTGCTTTGGGATTGCCAATCACTAAGGCATGGAGACCATGGTACCATGAGAAACAGGTATTCGATCTCACCCGAATCCGAATAAATGGGCACTTGATTCTTGCGGATGATAACACCAAGTTCATGTTGTTAATCTGGCCAGGTCAGCGGTTGGATTCAAGAATACGAAGGGCTTAAGTTTGCAACATTTAGAGGAGCTGGCCATGCAGTGCCTTGCTTCAAACCAAGCAGTTCACTTGCTTTCTTCTCTGCTTTTCTCCATGGGGAATCCCCATCTTCCTCTCGATACTGAACTCCTTGGAGGATTTTGGTCTTATATCTAACTATATATGTATCATTTATATATATAGTAGTAGAAAAATAACTAAAATTAGACGAGAAGAAGAAGAAGAAGAAGACAAGTTCTGGGTCTGGTTTTTCCCATTAAAGATGTCGTTTCAGTTTATGCATGGATGATGTCAAATGAGCTATAAGACAAAGAATACCAATTAAATCATCAAAATCTTAAACTTATGAGACTATTTTAACAATTATAGGCAAATAATACACTACGAGAGAAAGGATATTCTATTTTAATTTTTAATATTGGACTTCAATTATCAATATTTTATTATGAGAGGGGAAGAGTTTCATAATGGACATCCATTAAATAATATTATAATAGTCCCCTTGCATATTTATTGTAAAATATGTCCTCTTTAAAATTTTATTAGAAAATATTTTGTGGATAAAAATCCATAAAAGAAAAAATAATCATATTTTAATAAATATGACATGTTATTCATTGTATATCGCGTATCTTACTCCCTCTCATGAATGCATCACTTAATATCTTTGAAATGATACAATATAATGTTTTTTTAACAATGTAAAGGAAACAAAATTATAACGCATCAAACTATAGAGAGAAATTTGGAGACCATAGTCGTCGAAATACTCATACAAAAGAAATAATTAAAATTAAAGATACAAATAAAAATAAAATCTTCTAATAAGAATGACGGTCAACATCAAAACTCAATAACCTTAATAAAATCTCCTTATCTCTGTCGAATGAGACGTTTGAGGAAGTGATAAAAGAGTGGAGAGCGAACCAAATAATCTGGCAGGCTGCTTCGCTACACAATATGATTACATCATCAAACAACCTTTTACCAAAAGAGATGATCTGACTATACATGACCACCGACTAACCAATCATAAAATAAATGTAGTTATGATTTTTGTGGGAGAACCAAAACGATCACAAAGGTATGCGAAAACATACCAAATCATGAGAATTTGCCACAAGATGAGAGAAAAATCATGTCACAAGAACATAATCTTATTCAAAATTGAAAATACTAAAGCAAAAAAGATAAAAGACATAATATAAAAAAATAATAAGAGAAGTAATAGTCACCGGCTGTTGACAACCAACATTAAGATCGGTGACGTCACTGACTAAACAAAAATCAAAGAGAAAGAAGAAGACGGCACAAAAATATTAAAAGAAAACTAGGTTTAAAAAAATAAGAGGCAGCCAGATTTTTTTTGTAACTAAATCTACTAATTTTTAGTTGGTATAGAATGTCCGATACAATATAATGTTAAAGATTAACTTCTTAAAAACGGTAAAAAGTTTTTTTTTAATAGATCTATCAAATTTTTACTTCAACATAAACATCAATTTCTCAATTAATATCATAAAATATATCACGTACTTTGTTCCAAGCTAACCACTACAATAGAATAGGTTTATAACAATGTTTTTTTGTCCTATAGTGACGTTTAAAAGTACCGTTAAAAATACTTTCGACACAAAAAAACCACAAAAAGCGTCGGTCAAACGAATGCCGCAACTGTTAGTGGCGTTTTACAATAACAAATGCATAAAAAGTCAGATTCTTTAGCGGTATTTTGAATATAACACCACAAAAAAGTGAAGTTCTTTAAAGGCGTTTTTGTAATTTTTAATTAAATTTCAAAAAAAAATATTAGTCTAATCAAAATTTTAATTTGTTTAAAAGATAAAAATAAATTTTTATTATTTTATTAATTTACTGTTTCACAGTTTTTGAAGTGGTCCAAAAGTAGGATGTCTTATATACTGCAGCCTTAATATATGGTTAAAGAAATGTGCTATTTAAAATGTTAATATATTTTTTAATATTTTTAGTAAAGTACTAACTAAAATATTTTTTTATCAGAAATGTTAATATTGGGCGTTACCTAAAATGATTAACATTTCCGGTAAAGCGTTATATAAATCATAATTTTTCTACCGGTAAAATATTATTTTTTCTATTAAAAATTAGGTAGTAAAATTAATATTTTTTGTAAAAAAATAATGTTTTAGATAGTGTTTTACTGGAAATATTAAAAAATATTAATATTTTTTATAACATCTTTTCTTAACCGTATATTAAAACTGTAGAGGGAACTACCAAAAGTGAAACCTGCCCTTTGACATATATTCTCATGGACACTTTTGTTTTCATTGTCGTTGGAATTTATATCAACCAAATAGATTTTTAATAAATAAATCAATTATAAAATGGTTAGCTTTGTTCGCTTGCCAAACTGAACAGCTTGACTTCCAATTCGAAAGTTGAGATTATTATTTAAAAGTTTATAAAAAAATAATACCCTTTATGTCCTATAAAAGATATTTATTATTGATTTTTTATCAATTGTTCTAAAATTTAATTAATTATTATTTAAAATTTATTATTGATAAAAATATATAAAAATATATTTTAAAAATCTTCAATCAAATAGTTTTCAAATATATATTTTATAAAATTTAATTATTTTAAAAACAATGACTTTAGTGATATCAATGAAAGTTCTTTTTACAGTTGGCGTATCAGAAAACTCATTAAGCTAAGGAGTGAAGCCCTCTCTATTCTTAGCGCAAGAATTACGAAACCCAAAGATTTATGGGATGAAATTAGAATTCATAGAACCAAGGTATCATGGCACAAAGTGATCTGGTTTCCCCTTCACGTTTCTAAGCTAAGCATGATTTCATGGATGGTTATTCTGGACCGTCTACCTACTCGGGATAGACTTTCTAGAATGGGAATTGTATCTGATGGATTATGTATCTTATGCAATGAGGCGCTTGACTCAAGAAACCATCTGTTTGTTGATTGTAACTTTGCCACTTCTATGTGGAACTCTATCTTGAGTAATACTAACATACGTAATACACACAGGACTTGAGAATCAAGGATCGAATGGGCTTCTCAATAATGGAAGGGTAAATCTCTACTTTTCACTATTTTGAAGATAGCTTGGACCGCTTACATCTGCTCGATTTGGGAGGAAATGAATAGAATAATTTTCAAAAGAGAATCAAGAACAACTTATCAAGTTCTAATGTCCACAAAGGAGCTTGTTCGAATCAAACTCAGTGACAGAAACTCTAATAGAATTGACAATGTTAATATTAATATATGTAATTATTGGAGTATAGACTAATATTTTTTGTTGTAAGTAAGTTGTTTATACTCCCAATTGAGATGGTTGTTGTTGAACTTTTCTTTATTAGATAATAAAAATCTACTCATCAAAAAAAAAATTATTTTAAATATTTAAAATAATTAATATCAAAATTTAAAATTTTTAAATTTTTATAAATTAATAAAAGATATTTTTATAAGACGGAAGAAGTATTTATTTAACATAAATAATAAATCAAATTAATTCAATTTTCAGTACGTCGTCCGACCTGATTTTTATAAGATAGTGAACTTTGCATGTACCGTTCGATTTTCATCCCTTTTGCAAATAAACTCAAAGGTAACACCAAACTTGCGCGGGAAATATCCCTGTCATTCTTTTATTTCTCAAAGTCAACGGTAAACGCTAATGGATCTTATCTTCTCCTATTGATATTTTATAAATATTATTTAATTTGAATTAATTTGGGTCCCACACTTAATTTTAATAGATGAATGTCTTAACGAAAATTTTCTGCATACACAATAACTCAAACTTTAGGTTTTATTTAAACGATATCAAACTACTTACACTTGAACTAACCTTGTTGGTAGAGATTTTATTTTCTCTTTGTTTCACTTTTAGTTTTTTAATAAGAATAATTTTACTTTTGTAGCACATTTTTCGTCTTTTTTCTTGTTCGTTTGATTGTTTCTTTTATTTTATATTTTATTCAAGTTAGATTTGACGACTTCACGATTGATTAAGATGACGTTTATTTATAATCATGTTGATCTTCCCTGCTATATATGGGCTCTCAAATTGGATTTAGATACACGATTTTACGTTCATGAATAGTTCCTCATGACGCTCAACTCTAATTTACAGTTCTCGGTGGTCTTTGATTGAGTTTTTAACATTTTCTATGTATGGTACTTATATAATCTAGAGTGACTAGTTTCAATATTATAAAAAAAATCAAATTATATATTTAGTTTACGAGGATAGTTGTAAACTCTTATAAAATCAAGATGCAATCGAATATAATTCTAAACAAAAAATCTAATTTGGAACCTCATAATATGATTTTAATTTTTTATTAGATTTGAATTAAATAAAAATTATTTAAATACAAAAACAAATTAGCTCTTTAATTACAACATTTGCCTATCACCGTCCCTAAACAAAGCAGAATCGCGCGATTAATTGAGATATACGTCCACCTTTTTTTTCAATTTCCAACGTTTATCCTACGTGGACTTTCCAATCTGAAACAGACTTTACAGTTTACACACACCCTACACGTTATGCATACACATCAATTATTTTTTAGAAAAATATTTAATTTAATTTAATTTAATTAATTAATAAAAAAATAAATATAAAAAAATTATATACCTATTCTTTTTAAATAGCGTATTAAAATTTTAGATTTTAATTTTTAATTTCTAAATCCGTCACTATATAATATAATAGTATTTTTAGTAATCCCGCCGAAAACACTCGTGAGATATTGGCACAATGGTGCGACAATCGAACGATGCAACGTCCGGGAGATTTCCAAATATGAAAGTAATTAATCAGTGTCTAGAAAATAAAAATTTCTGTGTATTTACACAGGAATGAGTATCTGAATCTTCACATGCATATATTATTCACGACCACGCAGAATATGTGTTGAATTCTGAGCTTGCAACTCCACCAAGTTCCCAATGACAGCTTCGGTTGCAGAATTCAAGAACCCCGACCAATCCCTGCATAAATGGAAAAACAAATAAGAAATAGAGACAAAATCAACTTTTAAAAAATTATAATGTTAAAATTAGTCCCCAACATTTTCCCAAATCAACATTTTGGCCCATTTAGTAGTTTCCGACGTTTCGATTTTCAGTCGAAATAATTCATATTTTATGAAAATCGTTGGTTTACTAAAAGTCAACACATGTTAGTGTAACATTTTCACATGCATTTAATTATTTCACCGACGATGCCTAGTTTAAAATTTTATTTGTACTTATCCTATTTAAAAATTTTATGTTGTTAACATGTGTTGCTCATCTTAAAAATATTTTTGGATCCGTCACTAAAGATGATAACGTGGCATGTTACACATCAATCAAAATGACGATATGACATGTGTCGTATAAACAATTAAGCACGTGTTAAACCAACATGGGTTGACCGTCAGTCAACCAACACTTTTCATTTAACAGGTACTATTTTGATAAAAAAATTAAAACGTTAGAGGTTAAAATGCTAAAAAAAAAAAGAGTTAAAATGACATTCTAACAAAGGTTGGGATTAATTTTAGAATTATGCCTTAAAAAACATTGTATTTCAGTATTTGATAGTTCATAGTCGATACCCTTTGTCGGTGTCGAATGCAAGTCCGACCGTGTGTTTAGCCTCCTCGAGAGCCCGATTAAACCTTTCCAATTGCTCCGCCGAACAAATCCCATAATCCATAACCTGAAGCTGAGAAGGCTTCACGTCGCAAAATATTGGGATGACCCTCTTTTTGTTCTCCATCAAAAGGGCAAGCTCTTGCAGACAAAAGCGCGAATCGCAGTAGTTGGGCGAAAATATCGCTACTCCTAGTTTACAGTTCCGGATAGCCGGATTTATTTTCCCGGACAACCGATCACCGGGCTTCATGCTCCGACTATCCAAGAAAGGCCTTAAACCCAGCCTGAACAAATGATCGTGAAGCAAACCGGCAATGGTTCGTTTCGTGTCGATCCCACGGTGGTTGATGAAGACGTCGCAAACGGGTCGGGTCATTGCGGTCGCCTTGTTTGGGGTTGGTGGTGGTTGAACTCGGACGAGTTTACGGCTCAGGTTCTTGACGGCTGATGAGCAAGTCAGCAGCATTGTTATGGAAGAAGGCGAAAAGCAAAGAGGAGCTGATAGCGATGATAGTATATCTGTTTATGGTTTTGGCGAGAGATTTGTGAGCGGGAGATGAGGGATTTATAGGTGTGATCTAAAACAAAAAACTTGATTGTCAAGGCAAAGAATAGTATGAATTCAAGTTGTTCGTTTATTTTGACATCATGGACTGAAAATGAAAGAAAAAGTGAAAACAAAAGTTTTTTTTTTTTGAATGGCTTGACGATCTCTCGACCATTTTTGTACCTTCAAACACGCTTTATATATATATATATATATGTAACTAATAAATTATTAGGGTAAAATACACAATGATCACTTACTATAGGGCAATGCTTTATTGAGTTTCCCGACTATTAAAGTTATAAAATGGTTCTCCGACTATAGGGCATTACTTTATTGAGTCTATCAACTATTAAAAGTTATAAAATGATCATCGGGCTATTCATATGTTCCAAACTCGACATTTTTCCAATAATAAACTGATTATAGTATAAGCTAGACGTTAACATGTTGACTGAGATATGATAAAATCTGAACCCAGAATCTCAAAACATTATCGTATCCCAATCAGAATGTTAACGTTCAGCTCAGACAGCCATTAACTTTTATAGCCGAAAAGGACGAGTTTGAAACATATGAATAGTCAGGTGGTCATTTTGTAACTTTTAATAGGCGAGGGACTCAACAAAGCAACGTCCTATAGTCGAGGGATCATTTTATAATTTGTAATATTCGAAAGACTCAACAAAACAACATCCTATAGCGGGACCATTTGTGAATTTTGCCCAAATTATTAATATTATACTATATAATATTATATTTAATAATATTTAATCCTTTAATTTATCTATCCACGTGTGATTTCTTTTTTAAAAAAAGAAAACTAGTTAAATCTTAATCCAACATTTAATTATGTCACACACCTGAATTTAGAAAACAATAAAAAATATTAACGGTTTAACATTAAGAGATTGATCGAGATCCCTTAAAACTTTTAAAAAATTTATATTTTACTTTTTTATATTTTTATAATTATTTTAGAATTTTTAAAATTTTTATTTCGTTATATTCTAAAAATTTATAAATTTATCTCTTAACATAAAATCTTAGGAGTGTTTGGTTCAAGTCATATTACATTACCGGGGGAATGGAATGTCATTCCCCCATTTGGTTGGCAAACATTCTCAATCCCCGTAATCCTTTATTCTTAATAGTGATATTTTTGAGGTATATTATCGGGAATGTAATTACCCTCATTCCCTTAGGTATTATTAGATTACCGACGTTTTAGACTAAAATGCCCTTAATTTTTTTTCAAAAATATCATTCTTTCTGTCGTTGAATAAAAAAAATTATACGAAAGTTAAATTACAAATTTATCCTTAAACTATTTTAGATTCACACAAAAAAGTCCATAATTAGAATTTTATATGAAGTTCATGAGTTAATATAAAATTTACCCTTTCATTAACCTATTTATCTTTTCAATTTTGTAAAAAAAAATTATATAAATTTTATGAATTTAAAATTTTTAAAGAAAATATTTAATTAATTAGTGAAATTATAATAGAATTCAACTTGTTAAAAAAACAAATATAAGGACAATTTGGTAAAATATACATTCTAATAATCTTTTATTCCTTTAACCAAACAATGTAATCTTACATTCCTACTAAACGAATTAAACACAAAAAACAACATTCTCATTAATCTTATTCCTGCCGATAATCATATTCTCACTAATAATCTTATATTTCGTGAACCAAACGCACCCTTAGTACCATCCATAATAACAACCATCCCAATGAAATTTTTGTTGTAAAAATGCAGTGTGAATTGGAAATTAATATTTACTTTAAAAATAATGAAATTAATATTCTTCAAATAAAATTAACTATTAATATTTGCTTTAATTTTTTTAAAATCAATTAATTTTATTTAAAATATTTATATTATAAAAATAATGTAAATATCACATATCAGGAAATTAATATTTTCAATAATACTAATTTATTAATACAAAAAAAATTGAATTAGATAACTCCTGGCTTAAATTATTGTTTTGATAATTAAACTTTTAAAAAAAATATGAAATGATCACTAAAAATTAGAATAAGGTGATCATAATTTATTTATTAAAGTAACATATGTTTGATTCAGTCATGGTTAATGGCAGGAACATAAAGTAAATTGTAGTGGTTTCGCTAACTTTTCTCTGGTCAGATGAACCGGGACATGTGGAAATCAAACCTAGACTCGGTTTCATATCAGCTTTTTTTTCCCGACTGGTCTGGCTTGGCTTCTGTAGGGTCCTCCACTACAAGCACTTAGAATTTGTCTTTAAGATGGAAATCGTATTTAAAGACATTGGATTTTACCGCCTTTTCATGTCTGAACGTGATTAATGTGGTTTTCTATTGTTTTTTTAAAAGTTTGATTATGAACCTAGACCACGAGTTTCTGAATCTTCACCACCCAAACCGCAATACTTTCAGACTGATGAAGTCATTGTTTATTATTATTATTATTAGGCAAAAAGGTTATAGATTCATGTATTTTTGAAAAAAAAATTAATACGATTCTCGTATTGTTTTCTTCAGTGTAACCTTCTAACTCAGAAAATAAATCTAATGTGGTCATTGACCAATGTTTTTTTGTCGTTAACTACTACGGTGCTGATGTGACAGTTCACGGTATTGACGTGACAATCTATGGTGACATATTAACATGACGGGTGACATATTAACATGACAGATGACATGACAGATTGATTAAATTTGTAACTCAAACATGGCATATAGACTATCATGTCAACACTGTGAACTGGCAAGCGATACTGTAACGGTCAACGACGAAAAATATTGATCAAAGGGACACATTAAATTTATTTTTTGAGTTAGAGAGCCACATTAAGAGAAAATAATACGAGGATCACATTAATTTTTTTTAAAAGTAAAGAGATTTTTAATATATTTTTATCTTATTAATGTATACTTTTCGAAAAAAAATTATTATTTTAATCAAATTTGACCCTTAAATTTTTTAAAAGAGTCGATTACTAAAATATTAAGACTTTGATTGGTTGAGTGGAAAATTGAAAGGATGGGAGGAATGAGTGAAACACCGGAAAGAAAACGAATTATGAGTGAGTTTGATAAGAAAAAGAAAAAGTGAGAGGACAGAAATTAGGAAGGATGATCGTTTTTCAGGATTCTGTATAAAAATTAGTGTCGAATTCAGAAATTTAAGAATAAGAGTTCAAAATTTTAATATTCATTTCTTAAAAATAACGGGTATGTAAATTTTTTTATTTTTTCTTATGATATTTAACTAAATGTCACAATTATTTTTCCTTAATTAATGGAATGCATTTTGCCTCCTAAGGGGTTTAGTGCATCCATCTCTACTAAAAATAAATAATTTCAACTCGAAAATAAAGGATCACAAATAGAGATGGGAATGAGACCCGAACTCGATGGGTTCTAACCTGACCCAATCGGGTCATTTTTTTTATAAAAAAATGGATTCGGATCGAGTTTATTTAAAGGTAATGTTCGAGTCAGGTTGGGTCTGGATTTAGGGTTAAAAATACCCGACCCGATCTGACCAAAAAAATATAATTTTGTTCTTATATATTTAGAGAAAATTACAATAATATTCCTCTATAAATAATTTTTTTCAATTAAATCTCTGTTTTTATTGAATAAACAATATTTTTATTATTATTTTGGATCGGGTCGGGTTTGGATCGAGCGGAGGGTGTATATTTTTTGGGTCGGGTCGAGTGGAGGGTATAAAATTTTCGAGTAGGGTCCGGTTAACCTAAACGCGATCCAAACCCGACTTATGCCCATCCTTATTCGTAAATGGGAGAGAGATATGAGTCAGTTTAAAATAT
Source organism: Hibiscus syriacus (assembly GCF_006381635.1). NCBI lineage: Eukaryota > Viridiplantae > Streptophyta > Magnoliopsida > Malvales > Malvaceae > Hibiscus > Hibiscus syriacus. Next base: position 669,619 of record NW_024062971.1, read on the forward strand.
GCATTTTTTTTGAATTAATCACTCCTATTCGATCTATTGATCGGTTAATCCAAATCGGGTATCCGGAATTGCAGAGGCGGGGTGACCCTCCAAATTCAGCTTGCTCCATTCGCAAACACCATGGTTCAAACTACTGACCTTACTTAAGGGATCTAATATCTCATCCTATTAGACCAACTGGTTGTTGGTAAAATATGCATGTTTTTAATTTTATTTTCTCTATTTTTTTTAACTCTATCAAGCAATGAATGAAAAATTAAGAGGATTGTTTTTTTCTTCGAATTGAAACCAGCCTGTCAATTAGACAAGATTACAGTTAGAATGTGTTTGGTTAGGGGAATGTGAGATTCCTATGGGAATGGAATCCACATTCTCCCGTTTGGTTGGTTGGGAGTGTCATTCCCGGTAATCTTACATTACCAATAGTGAATTTTTTGGGGTATATTACCGGGAATGTCATTACCTCCCATTCCTTAGGTATTGTTGGATTACCGACGTTTTGGACTAAAATGCCCTTAAATTTTTTTTCTTTCAAAAATATCCTTATTCTGTCATTGAATAATAAAAATTCTACAAACGTTAAATTATAAATTTATCCTTAAACTATTTTAGATTTATATAAAAAAATCTATAATTAAAATTTTATATGAAGTTCAGGGGTTAAAATAAAATTTTACCCTTTCATTAAACCTTTTTATTTTTCAATTTTGTAAAAAAAATTATATAAATTTTATGAATTTAAATTTTTTTAAAGAAAATATATAAATATTTTCAAACTTGTTAAAAAAACAAATATATAATAAGGACAATTTGGTCAAATATATATTCTAATAATCTTTTATTCCTTTAACCAAACACGGTAATCTTACATTCCTGCTAAACCAACAAAACACAAAATACAACATTCTCAGTAATCCTATTCTCTGGTAATCTTTTATTTCCACTTGTAATCTTATATTTCGTGAACCAAACGTACCCTTAAGTTAGGGAGACCCTGCAACATCCACAAGCTCCTGGATAGGGATGTAACATAACTCTCTACCTGAGACTATAATCTTGCCTAACTGTCACGATTTCAATTTGAAAAAAATATAAATTTTCCGATATTTTCATCATTCCTACTAAGCATATCAACGGAGATAAAATTTTAATTTTTAATATTTTCACTTTTCTACCCTTTCTAATTTTTCATTCTTGAAATTTTCTTTCTAAACTATCGAATAAAGTTTAAAATTCCAAGGCTTAAAGTAAAATAGGCCCTTAAATTATGGCCCTCTTTCATTTTCGGTCTCTAAATTATTTTTTATTCAAAATAAATGATAAACATAAATGATTTTGATATAAAATAATATATATTATTTTTTGTAAAATTAATTGTAAGTCCCTAAAAAATTTCAAATCTTTAAAATGAGTATTTTAAGTTTAAATTATGTCAAAAATATCATTCAAATACTTTAGAACAATTTTCAAAGTCTATATCTCAAAATGTCAACAACTATGTTTTTAAACAAGCTTTGACTAGGAGTTTCGAAACTTCCGAAGGAATTTCGAAACTTTCCAAAACAGTAGGCTTTAGAGTTTCAAAATTTTACAAAAGCTTCGAAACTTTGACAAGAGTTTCGAAACTTACCTTGCAGTTTTGATACTTTGGAGTCAAACGTAGGGCTGTAAATGAGACGAGACAGATCGCGAGCTACTCGAGATCGATTCGGTCAAGGCTCGATAAATACTCGGATCGAATGAACTTGACTCGAGTTCTTAACGAGCCGAAACGAACTACTCGATATTCGACTCGAAAAGCTCGTGAGCAGCTCGAAAAAATGTTATATTATAATTTTAGATTTTTTAAAATTACATTATTAAAAATATATTAAAAATACACTATTGATAATTATAAAATTTTAAAAATATATTAAAAATTCTATAATACAACTACCCTCAAAATTTAATTAATGTCCTTGCAATAAACTCTAAACCCTAAACAAAACTAAATCCTAAACTCTAAATCATAAACCCTAAATCATACTTATCTCATAAATCTGTACCAAGTCGATTAATTAATGTCTAAACCTTAAACTCTAAATCATAAACCCTAAAGACTTTGACAGGAACCCAAAGAACAGATCATTTGCCTTGATAGGAACACCAAAGATGTCCAATAATGGTCCCTTCAGGGAATTACCAAATAATATATAAGATTCACTAAAAGGCTTTAGAATTACATTGGATAAAGTATGAAAGTATAGAATTGGAACCAAATACAATTCATTACTCCTTCAACGAACCTTAGGCTCCACATTTCCCACTTCTATAGCTTCTCTGCACCCTTCAACAAGGGCACTGAAAAGCTCAATATGTGCATCAAGTGGAGCTGCTACAACAGCACCACCAACTTCCTCTGCTATCGAAGTGATTTGGTTCTCATTCCCAAATTTCAAAACCTGAATTTTGAAGCAATAAAGAAATTGTCAAAAATAAATACAGTATAAAGAAAGATGTAGGTGAGAACACATCTAAGAATTAATTTAACTTTCGAGAACTTCAATGCTGCATGGATTGAGAAAACGTGCTGCAGATTCTATTTAAGTACCAATATCCATTTACGGAAAGAAATGTGGAGGAATATACTCTTATATGCATATGACAAATTCCAGAAGACAAGAAACTATACCGCTCGAGAAAATCGCACTGCATCTCTCTTAGGAAGATTCCCATAAGACCATCCTCTCACTTGAGCAGTTGCTCCCTCAATCATTGGTGCCACAGGGGCAGAGTATTCTGCTTTACGACGCTTTTGACCTCTCTCCTGAAGCTCTTGAAGATCAGAACCCTTCTTCTTTCTTTTGCTACTCCTCTCAGGTTGACTTATTTCGACATAACTCTTGGTATTTCTTGCAGCACGAGGAGCTAGAGCATCCTAATGCAAAAAGAATAACTTAGGCAAATGGATCCAACTAATTGCCTAATAGAAACATAGACCCTAAAATGTACAAGCAACATTCAAGAAACTTTTGGTAGGAATGAGATTGACAGAAGACAGCAGTATCATACTTCAGCTTGACCAATGGCATCTGGTTTTATCCAGCGACTCCAGAATGTCCCATCATCTTCAGCACTACAGAAATTCGCAACCTGACCACAATGAATGTAACAGAAACCAATTTCATAAGACTTGAAAGAATATGTAAACCTAATAACAATACTTCATCACTATAACAACATATTAGCAGCTTGCCTTAAAAGCACTCAACAATTAATTCCCTAGTAGGAGTGTTTGGGTGGTGGGAAAATGTGTGAAATAGAAGGCTTTTTGACGGGAAAAAAACAGGGGAAGAAGGTGAGGAGAAAGTTCTAGAGTTGTGAATTGAAAATAATCCCACATCGGTAGTGAATAGAGAGAGAATCTTTGAGTCTATTATAAAAGGCAAGGGATACGCACGGTCAAAACAATCCTCGAGCTTGAATTGAGCTTGAATTGAGTTTGTATCGAGCTTCAATTCAGTTTTAATTGAGTTTGAAATTTGAGCTTTAATTGAGTTTTTGAATTTTTTTTGAGTCGAATTCAAAATCGAGTTCAAAATTGAGTTTTAATTGAGTTTGAGACTCGAGTTTTAGTTGAGCTCTTGAATTTATTTTTGAGTTTGAGTCTTTTTGAGTTGAGTTTCAATATTATTTTTGAGTTTGAGTTGAGATTAAAAATTTTAAGCTTGCAAGTTTTTGAGTCGAGTCGAGTTTACATATAAAGTTTTTAAGTTAAGTTGAGCTTGGCAATATTGCTTGATTCGCGTCGTTCACACCCCTAGTCAAACAGTCATATTTTTTAATTCCTCTTTCGAAGAGTTTTGAAACTTTCCCCAGGTTTCGAAACTTTGTGTGCAGGTAGCCTTAAATGTGCGAATTTAATGTTTCAAATGGCTCCAAAATTCTTCCAACAACGACAAACGACTAGAAATCATAAAGGGCATATAAAAAGGGTCTTCAAACAACCCAAGTGAGGACAAGAAAGCTATTCCAACAATCAAAGAGCAATTAGAGCCAAATTTCTATTCCATTGTGTCTTTTTTACATAGAATACTATTCCATTCATTGTATTTTCATTCTAGCGTTCTTGAGTGTGTGTGAGAGTTTCAATTTGCAAATAAATTATCTTTGTGATGATATTAAAAACTTTGCTCATTTGTAATTACTTCTTGGGAAGGGTTGAACACTTAAGACTTTGGGGTATAAGTCTTAGTGTTGTGTATGGTACACCTTGTCCTAAAGGGTTAGAACAAATTAGAGAATTTATTGAAATCCTTAATTGAGAAGCTAAGATAGTGGATGTAGACTTCATTAAGGAAGTTGAACCACTATAAATCTCTTGTGTCAATTTCTTAATTATTGGTTATGCTTCCAACAAATTTTTATTACCAATGTACCCCCCTCTTGTTCACTTTCCTTGATCATTTGACTCAATAATAAATCATTAAACTATTATATATAATCATTCTAAGTCCTATGATTTGTTCAATTAGAAATTTTTTTCAACCAATGAGATATTGACATATCACACAGAATTAGGTACTTGTTTTGACCAAAAAAAATTAGAGACTTAAAGTAAAATGGAACATAGTTTAAGGATTTATTTTGACCATAAAATACTTTTGGTGCTTAAAGTGGTTACATATAATAATTTAAAATTTTAATCAAAAAATATTTTAAGGACTTAAAGCAAAGAAAAATCTAATTCAAGGGCTTATTTTTTTGTTTAAGCCAAATTTTAACAATGATGGTATGGAAAACAAAACAAGTATCTAAACCCTTAAAATTTCTAAAGCAATCAATTAAGTTCCTTTGTAATTATGTACTATAGACCATCATATTAATATTGTGGGTTGTCATGTCATTATCATAAATTGTCATATCAACTATCAACTTTGTGGACCTTCATGTCAACAACATGAACGGCTATATTAGCATCATAAATATTGCATCAACACTATAAATTATCACACTAACATTGTAATGGTCAATATTAATTTTAGTATGATTATGATTTTTTTTTTTGAAATTTTTGGCACTAAAATGGACCAAAACAAAACTTTAGGTATAATTTGGAAAAAAAACTACAATGGACCATCATATACAATTTACCCATAAAAATGCAGCGTCGTTAAATTTTTAATAGCAAGGTACTAAAATGAAACAAAAACTAAACTTTAGGTATGATTTTGAAAAAAATGAAAAGTTTAGGTACTAAAATGGACCCAAAATAGATATTTAGATATTAAACTCGTAATTTACACAAATTCCTAAACTTTAGTTTTTGCTTCATTTTAGTATCCCACCGTTAAAAACTTAAGTTTTTGTTTCATTTTAGTACCGTATTCAAAATTTAATATTAAGTTTTGAAAAAAATCAAAAAGGTACTAAAACAGACAAAAAACTAATAGTAAGTGAAGATACTAATTTTTTACCCATATTATAAATATTATTATTATTATTATAATTATTATTATTATTACTATAATTATTATTATTATTATTATTATTATTATTATTATCATTATTATTATTATTATTAAATAGATTAAATACATATATAAATAATATTAAATTACAAGCCCAGTTAACCGGCCCAAAACCCAAACCGAAACCCTAAACATTTAGGGTTTCAGTTAGCGTTTCCTAACCCTAATCCCTAGCCGCCTCTGCCTCCACCGCTGCCACGTCCCAACCGAAGGCACCAGAAGGTCGGCCGTAGCCGCACACGTATTTCCCAAATGGTGAGTCACCACTGGAAGTCCGGTGACTCACCGAAACTCACTCTTCGGACCGGTCCGATGACCACACCAGTGGTGGCTATAAAAGCCACCACCCGAACCTGCAAGAAAAAAAAGGAGGGAGGACACAGAAACAACAGAGCCAGAGACAAAGAGAGACAGAAAATACACAGAAAGAAGAAAAACACAGAGAAATCAAATACTACCAACGATCTCAACAACAAACGCAGCAAAGAAACAGAAAAGAAAGAAAAAGGAAGAAGAGAAACTTACCGAGGAAGCCGACCATCGGATCTCACCAAAACCTTCGAAAAACCGAAGGTATATTTTTTAGATTTGCTCCGATCGGGAGCCGTTTAAAGGAAAAGATCATCGGAACCGTCATTAGGACGGTCCGATCTACGTTTCAATGTAAAAAAAAATTATTCCGGCCACCGAAGACGGTGGCCGGCGGCGGTGGTTGGCGGCGGACGAACACCGGCAGACGGAGGCCGGCCGTCTGGCTTCTCTCTATTTTAGAGAGAAGCGAGAGAAATTTTTTTTCTCTCAGAGAAGAGAGAGAAAGGAGAAGGAGAAATGAAGGCTGGCCCTTCGGGCCAGCCGTTTTGGACCTTATATAGTCCTTCCCGAACGACGTCGTTTCGGGAAGGACTATGCGTGTAATTAAAAAATAGTTAAATCCTTTCCGCAGTCCTCCGAACTTGTAAACTTTACATTTTAGTCATTAAATCGAATTCATAATACTTTTAATTTGATCTCGAAATTTTAATTTTATTTATTTTAGTCCTTTTTATTAAAATAATATATTTAGGATAAATAACAGAATTAATCCCTTAATTTTAATAAATAATATTTTAATCCCTAGTTTATATTTTTAATTTATTTTATTATAATATTCGAATTTTAGATAATTTTATTTTAGTCACTAAATAAATAAAATAAAGAAATAGCATGTTTAATCCCTAATATTTTGATTAATTATGAATTAGGTTTTTAATTTTATTTTTACTATAATTTAGTCATTTATTTTAAATGTTTTCATTTATTTTACTGATTTTAAATATATCGTTCTAGTTGTATTTTTATTGTTTTAATTTTATTTGTTTTATTTTTAAATATTTTTTATGTATTCATAAATATATATATAATAGTAATTAAAAATTTTTAATATTTATTTTTAATATCGAAGAAAAGGACAGTCTTAATACAACTGGATGTCCTATTCTGGTATGTTAAAATTAAACAATATTATTTAAATTAATATTTATCAATATCAAAGAAAAGAGCTGTCTTAAGGCACCTAGAAGTTCTTTTCCGATATTTTTAAATAAATAAATATTTTTTATATAATTTTGAAATAATAGGATTATAAATTAAATATATTTTTGAATTTTTAAAATTTTTAATAATAGAGACAATTTATAATTAAAAAGTACCAATTTTGGGCGTTGTAGGGGTGCTAATCCTTCCCTAAACGTAACCGACCACGAATCCCTTTTTATTATTAAAAAGAACGAATTTTTGGTTATAAACGCAGATCAGTTCATTTTTTAATTGATGTTTTCTTAAAACTCTTTTAAAAAAATAATTTTTAGGTATTCGACCTACCTGATCCAAAAGGCCGATGGCGACTCCCAAATTATTTTCAAAACTATTTATTCACATCAATTTTCCCGCCAAGTATAATATTTCGTGCCCGGACGAAAACCAGTTACGACAGTAAGTTTTTAAAGATGGGTACTAAAATGAAATGAAAACTAAACGTTAGGTATGATTTTGAAAAAATTGAAAGTTTAGATACTAAAACGGATTAAAACAGATAATTTAGATATTAAATACGAATTTTAACCCAAAATGTAACGAATAGAAAATAAATCACAGGTTTCCATTCCATGATTTATTGGATTACAAACCTCTCCAACTTCATCATTTCTAACTTCATCATACCTCAAACGATATCTGTTCATTTATTTAACCATAAAACTTCAAAACGATATTTGTTCATATGCTTAAACATAAATTTTTTTATAACATTAATTTTTATTTTTTCCAAAAATTAATTAAAAAATATCCGATCTATTAACCGAAATATATTAACCTACATTTTATAATATCAAGAAATTTGAAAAGTGGATATCCAAAAATAGAAAGGAATTCAAAGGTCAAAACCCAAGAATTGCAGGAGGTTGAGCAACTAACTTGTAAAAGCACACACAACAAAGCAGGAGTGTTAGGGATACCTTCAACAAAGAGAAGATGAGAGTACAGTCCATAATAAGCAAATTTATGTTATTGACGTGAAACGTTTTACAGGAAGTTGCTAACAATGTTCAAACAACATTTCGTCTTCGTCGTTTAGGGTTTTTTTTCTGTATTTCTTTTTCTTTTTGGGTTTGAGTTTCAGGCTACAAATCCAGGGATCGAATGCGCTGCACGAAATCAATCTTTATTTTGGCACCTGGGTTTCTTCTTCTTGATTGTTCTCGTTTGGATATTCTTATATTTCGTTTATTAAGATTATCCAACGTCGATCTATCATTGTTCCATTGACGCTTTTCTTTTTCTTTCTTCTTTATATTGAATTCTGATCGTCGTTTTAGGTGATCATGCGTGCGATATGCTGTGGTTTCACGCCAATGTTCTTTGGTTCCAAAACAGTCGAACTTGTCCCGGTAAATGTTTTCAGACTCTCTTGGATTTGTTTCTTTCTTTATCTTGTAGGAAACGTATATATATATATATATATATATATATATATATATACATACATATATTGTTGTCCACTCTGCAGAAATATAAAATCTGGCTTTAACCCACCATTGTTGGAAACGTGAAGAACATGTTTATTTGTTTAAAATGCCATTTTTTATGATTATTGTATGGTTAAATTTCTACAAAATTCGCATTTCAACACAAATTTTCTTTTTGTTGAATGATTGCGTGAGTCATGTTTGATAAAAGTCCTGATGTTGTATGTTGCTTTACAAGTCATGCAATGATGTTTCTCAGCAATCCTGATCAAAAGAAAATTTTGGTCTTACATGAATATATGCATACATATGCACAGAGAAGTACCTCTCTATCAAAGGTATGCAAGAGTCAGAAGAGAAGGAAGGGCTCCAATCGGGACAATTCACCCCCATTGCAATGCAGCTTCATTCTGATGAAGGAGCTTAGGAAGAAAATTATAACATTTAGAGACGTCATTGATCTACCACCTTGTAATACAGCTTTAGCAATAGATCAGGTATCATTTATTGCCTTCTTCTTCTCAGGCAACTCTCCATGATCAGCCTGAAATATATTACTCGGACTCGTCCCTGACGAGTTATTCGTTTTATTTGAGAATCTTCATGCATTTGAAGTGTCATTTAGTTAATCTTCCAGTATGTCTTAATCCTGCAGATGATAATAGGAACAATGAAAGATCTACATAAGTACTACCCTGAAAGCATACCTCAGTTCCATAGATCTAAACTAAAAAATTACCCCTTGATACGGTTTGCAACCTTTTCATAAAACTCTGTTATTCTGTTTAGATTCTAGCATAAGTTCAAGATTGATCTCATGCTAACAATCTACATGGATTTTCCTGTAAACAGCTACTGATCTACTTTTACAAGACATTGCAAGATCTAGCAGACGTATCGAATTTGAGCGGTGAAGGGATAGACAAATGCAAGCTTGTTATAAACAATGAAGAGCACAAAAGTGTTGAGAAACTTGGTATGAAGTAAATTTTCTCAGAGAATGTTACCTGTTGTTTTATGTATCTCTGTTTGAATCTGATAAACTGCAAAGAAAAATGAGATTGAAGGTTTTTGAAGAAAGGAAGCACTTGCAAGAAATTTTGGGTGCATTTTCGTTTGTGGTTTCCAGTATCCCTAACGAGTCTAGTTGCCTTGTGAATTAGCTTGTTCTTGATTGAAATTTATAATGGTTTTCACTTTCTTTTTCATCGTTTGGCAGTTGAAATTACTGTGGCAACACTGAACGGGTTGATTAAGATAGCAAGAGAGAAATCTGATATGGTTAATGAAGATGAAGAAGAGAATGAAGGGTTTATGTCAAAAGGTTAATCCTTGTAAAGAAAGCGACTATTGCTTCCCTTCACCGACTTTGGTGCTGCCTGAGTTGATGAACGGTCCATTAAAACCTCCTTATCCCTCGCCTGTTGCGTTGTCTTTCATTGTTCAAGCAGTGGGGAAACTGAGCCCCATGGATGTTAAGCAACTGAAATATATGCTTCCTGATTATGGAGATGAAGTTCCCAGTTTTTGAAGCAAAACAAGGTTATGATTGAGGAACAAGGTAAAGAAGGAAATGGTGAATCTGTTGATGAAACGAAGCAATCCAAGATTTTGACTGAGGAACAAGAAAAAGAATAAAATGGTGAATTTGTTGATGAAACCGGAGATCTGAACTCTCAGAACGAGACACTAGAGGATCCAGTTTCTGATTCAGACGCTGCATATGGTGATACAACGATAAATGGAAGCAATGCTCCACCTATAACACCACTGTTAACGCCGCGGCGGAGGTAACACCGCCTCCTGAGTTGTCGGGAGATGTATAAGCTGCTGAAGACAGATCAGCATCACCACCACCACCAGCAACGTCAGCAGAAGTTTTATTGAAGATTCCACCACCGCCACCCCAACCAATTTCAGAAGCAAAAGAACCAGAGTCGCCCTCACAGGGTTCAGCGTTGGAAGAAACAGCAGAAACTGGAGTACCATCGCCGCCAACTCCACCACCGCCGCCGCCAGCTCCATCAAAGCCAAGTATAGAGGGTAATAGCAGCAGCACCATCAGCGCCAACGGAGCCAAATATAGAGGGTTACGTCAGACAGAATAGTGATTATCCTGCAAGCGCTCCAACATATGATTCACAAGAGAAAATTCGCCCAAAAAAGTCCACAAGCCGGACTGTTATAGTCAAAAATCGTCTTTATTCGAATTTTGCCAAAAATAGCAAAATCCCGAAAATCACTTTATATTGAAATTCGAAATAAAATAAGCAATCTCCAAAAAATCGGACTTAAATCGGATTTAAATTGACTTCCTAATTGACAATCGAAATATTACCATAAATAGTAAAAAATATCTAAATCTAGTGATTAGGAGGGGAAAACGGTAGAATTTGAGGTTAAAAAAAAGGCCACATGGAGCATAGCTCATGTGGAGAGCGTGCGCGTCGAAAAGAGCTTTCCGGATTGGGGTCTTATGCGCGATTATGACACCTGTAGCCAAAGTTATGGCCAAAAGACTGAAATATATTCAAAACGACCCCAAAGAGGAACATGTCACAATCAATTCCCGCCTTTGCGCTGATCTGCTAATTCATGGTATCTCAGCGCCATCAAGATGCAATCTGATAGCTCAGTATCATCTGTCTCGGATTCCCTGCATCAGAGGGACAGCAGCCGCACCACCAACATCAACGCCAACAGAGCCAGATATAGAGGTAACAGCAGCACTCCCTCCACCAGCACTTCCAGTTACACCAATACCTCCTCCTCTTCCTAGATGTATATCAGCGCCAACGGAGTCAAATATAGAGGTAACAGCAGCACAATCACAACCACAACCACTACCAGCGCCAGCTATAGAAGTAACAGCAGCACTTCCTCCTCCAGCACCTCCTGTAGTGGCAAAAGAAGCATCAGTTAGACCAGCACCACCTCCTCTTCACAGAAGTATATCAGCACCAATTACAGAACCACTGCCACCTCCTCCTACTAGAACTGCATCAATACGACCCTCACCACCAGCACCATCCATGATGACTTCAAAAGGATCAGGACCAATGCCATCACCACAACCAGGAGCGTCACGGGAAAATGGAGGGCAAATGGAGCATCACCACCACCAATAAGCAGCTCTTCATATTTTTTTTTCTCACTTTGCTTTGGTCTCAGATCAACTTACTTCATACAAATCGAAGAAGATGCTAAGAAATATGAAAAATCAAAGAAATCAAAACTTCCATCAGTACATTCAAAACCAGTGACATGTCTGAGCTAATTAAGTTCCACAAATCTGTGGAATCCATTATCGAGAACTTAACAGATGAAAGTCAGGTTAATTTTCTCTTGTTTCTATATCTATCGTTCTATGTACGGATGAACCTATTGTCGCATGAATCGTTGGCCGACCTCCAAATGTTTGCAATTTGCAGGTTCTCGCAAGGTTTGAAGGCTTCCCTGGAAAAAAGCTGGAAGCAATAAGGAAAACAACGGCTCTTTATTTGAAGTTAGAATCAATGTTGACTGAGCTACAAAACATGAATATTGAGCTTCCTTTAACCCAGCTTTACGAGAAGGATGAACGTTACTTCGACAAGGTATCACTTGGTTCTTGAATTGACTTAACAGTTTGTAATGCAGTTCTCATCAATAGACATTAATACCGATTAATTCTTGAACAGATAAAAAAGGAAATAGACTCCCTGGAGCGAACCAAGGATGAAGAAGCCAAGAAATTGAAGACACAACATCGATTTCGATTTCCAAATCATTGTACGAATCAAAGAAGCAATGGTCGATGTTTCCTCCAACTGCATGGAGTTGATACTCAAGGTATCTCGAACCCACACTACAATGTCATTTATGTAACTCTGTGTCTCCATTCTCAACCAAATGTAAAGCCTGTTTTTTTCCTTAATTCAGGAGAGAAGAGAAGCAAACTTGGCAGGAAATGAAGTGTCCAAAGGTAAAGGTGAAGCAACAAAGAAAGTGTGCACTAAAATGCTGTGGAGGGCTTTCCAATTCACTTTCCGGGTCTATACATTCGCCGGCGGACACGATGATCGTTCCGATAGGCTGACCAGAGAACTGGCTCATGAAATCGAGACTGATCCTGAAAATCAGTGATTGTTACACCGATATATGTAAGGTATAGCATATAGTATTTATATAGCATGAGCAACTTGCGGAATCGAATTTCTTTGTAAATTAAATCTACTTTTGTTCCAGTTGTGGATTTGATTGACTGTGAAATCGAAAGTTGCTTCAGGAGTCTTATAAAAACAACAAAACTCCCCTGCTTGAGATTGTATAAAACTTGATTTTCCCCCCTAAATCGCTCTTATATTAGTATATGGTTAGACTAGAACTTGGCATGGTAATATATTTTAGGGTAAGGTACACAAATGGTCTTCAACTCTAGGGCATTGCTTTAATGAGTTCCCGAATATTAAAAGTTACAAAATGGTTTCTCGATTATAGGATATTATTTTGTTGAGTCCTTTGACTATTAAAAGTTACAAAATGGTTACCCAGCTATTCATTTGTTCCAAACTCGTCCTTTTCCGTTAAAAAATTATGGTCATTTAAGCTAGACGTTAACATGATTGGGATATGATAAAATCATATTTTATTGATGTCTACCTGAACGGTTCTAGGATTAGATTTTATCATATCTCAATCAACAGATTAATGACTGGCTCAAACGATTGTCAATTTTTAAATGAAAATGATGAGTTTGAAACATATTAATAGTCGGATGATAATTTGTAACTCTTAATAGTCAAGAGACTTAACAAAACAACACCCAATAGTTGATGGATCATTTTGTAACTTTTTTAATAGTTGATAGATTCAATAAAATAGTGCCCCAATAGTGGGGATAAGTAGTTCTATTTGAAAAAGGCTTGTACCATTTTGCTTTTAACTCCAAAGATAATTCAGTTAGTTTGGCCTGTTTGTCTCCAATCAAGGACTTTGTTGTACACTTTTACCTTCCTCTTAATCTTCTCTTTCAACCTAGTAACAAAACTAGAGAAAAACAGACTTCCTTTATATTTGGATTATGTTGGAGCATATAGTGCTTTAATTTTCAAATTTATCTTTCTTTTACTAAAGATTTTTTAACCAATTTATGAATTCCTTATAATGTGAGTGTAATTTTTATCACAAAATATATGGTATAGGTCTGCAGCAAATTCATGCCAAATTATCTTATGTATGACACCTTCAGCTCAATCTAGTCAAGAATCATATTGGCGATGTTACATTAACTGATCAGACCCCAATTTGATTATCAAATGATTATTTAGGCTAATTATGACTTTAAGGGACTAAAGTGTAAGAATCACATCAATTGAGCTCAAAACATAAACAATACAAAATGCATGGATTAAATGTCTAATTATAACCTTTTAAACAATCAATATCGATACTCTTCAACAGGTATCAAATTATATTCATACAATATCGGTACTAATAATTAAGGAGGGACTTTGAATCTCGTTATGGTACCGATACTTTATTTAAAGTATCGATACCCTTTATTAAGCATAAACATTCACATTCATCACTTGCTAAAACTTCATACAACATGTATTTAAATTCATACTTAACATTTAGCATATCAAACACATTTAGTACATAATATAACAAAATAATTACAGGTTTACATAGTTAAAATCAAAGATAACTTGTAACAGTCGAATGTAATGTCAAATTCAACTACAACGGTTTATATTTTGAAAATCATTAAATAAATAAACTAAGTTTATATAGCTTAATGAGATAGATTTAACTATAAACTCGATTGGAAAATTCATCTAGAATTATGGTCTTTGCTAACAATGAAAATGGAGTTAACAATAACATCAATAAGATCATTAGCAATAACTATGACATTTATAACAATGATCATAAATATATTAATGTGTCACCGAATTCTATTTGATGATACCAAGCAAATTGAGCCTTCATCGCCCTTAACATCCTTTGACTACAAAATCGTAAAGTTTATTAGGATTAAACAACAAGTTTTCTAAGATATTAACGTGAACCACTCCCTTATCTTCTCCACCAAACACTCTTCCTCACCTCTCTATTTTCTCTCTTCATTTTCCTTTCCTCCAAGTAAGGCTTAAAGGATTTCATCATTTCGTTGGGATAGCTAAGGTAAGAAAATTAGTTTTCCTTTTCAAGAGCTTCATTTTAAGACCCATATGTCAAGTTTTATGTTTTAAACCAAAAATAGGTTTTATTAGGGGTTTATGAAATATAAGAATTTCTATTTGTGTTTGGGGTAGGATGAACTCTAAGAAATGTTTTTGGACTCCCAATGATCTCACAAATAAGCTAGTAACATTATTTCTTTATGCATTAGTGAAAGAAGTTGGAGAAGGGTCTAAGACAATGGGAAAAGAGAAGTTGACCCTTGGGTGAATTTGGGAAGTTTTCTTCAGCCAAGCCATCAAGGTAACACCCTTATAACCTTCCTAGACCACTTGTAAGCCTTACCATGCATACATGTAGCTTACATTAGCTTTGAAGCATTTAAGAGCATGTTCATGGTAGATCTCAAGTTTATGTATTTTTATGCTATATGATGACTTTTTATAAGCCCTATAAGTTTGGGGCATTTAGGATGGTTTTAAATGGTTGAAGATACTCAAACAGGGCATTTTCGGGTGCCAATATCAATATTGTTCTTATTAAAGGCAAAAATACATAAGTTCTGGGTAGCAGTATCGATACTCGTGCATAGAGTATCGATACCATAAGCCCGGTCTCGATACCTGAATGAAGGGTCTCGATACTGAAATTCCAAAATAACATTTTGGTACTGATACTCATGGTAGTATCGATACCAAGGGTTGAGTATCGATACTCCCTATAGGGGTATCGATACTACCCCTTTTCTCAAGGTTGTCTTTAAGATGTTGGTATCAATACTTCAATGGGGGTATCAATACTCATGTGTCAGTATCGATACTGATAAGCCAGTATCTATATTATCTCTTTTTCAAAGAAATTATGGGGAAATTATAAACATGGTTGAAGGACCCAAACCACTTTAATCCTTCAATAATACATCAAGTGAAAGCAATATTAACAAGTTAATAATTCACTTAAAACCCTAAAATGTAAAAAAAAAACATAAGATTTACCTTGTGTGATGTTTGGGAAACAAAACAGACACCCGAATCACTCTAAAAAGGGGAATGTTTGTATGTTAAGATATGGTCAAACCTAAGATTGTGCATTAGGCACTTCTTTGCTAACTGGGCGTAGATGCCCCAAGGCTCGACGAAGCAAGTTAGCAGGTGACGCAATCTGATGTAGAATTTTGGATTTCCACCCTAGGTAGGATAAAGGAGTGCGTGAGCTCCGATATGCCCCTCAGCCGTACCATGATGTCTACCTTTGTATGTATTATTTATCTTAGCATACTCGTATGCTAGCAAGAATGATTTAAGTATGTTTAAATATGTTCATCAAAGGATTCATGTAGTGTAGTTGGTTATTAGTGTGACACTAAGCTTGTGAGCTCAACGTTCGAAATTTGTTTCCGTACGCAGGTTAGGAGCAAAAGCTTTTGGAGGTGCCTTTATCTAGACTGCCTAGCACCAGTCGCCAGCTTTGAGTATGTCTCGACTTCTGTACTAGTGGCATGTATTGTAAATGAACTTGTATAAGTCAAGTTAGAATTTTATATTCAAATATTTGCAAAACTAAATTTTAAGTTATTTTTAGGCTCCCAAATTTGCAAAACGAATATTATGATTTATGAATTTGCATATGTCAAATTATAGATTTATGCAAACGAATACGATATTTTTAAAGGAAAAATTTTGGTTAGCCACTCTAGTGGTCCATGTGACGTCATAATCCGTCGATCTTTGGGTCGTAGTGGATTAGAATGATACATGAATGTTACTTTAGGATAAAACTACCCTTGATTTTTTTATTAAATCATTTTGACTCTTATTTTTTTTTCTTGGACATTAGACATAAAACTTTTCAGTTTAAGGAGGAAAAAATTCATATTTTCAAGCATCAACGATTGTTAAGTAACAATTTTTACCTACAAAAGAACTTTTTTACTCCAAAATAAAATGTTAAAGATCAAAATATTTTAAAAGAATATAAAATAAAATGACTATTTAATCGAAACGCAAAGATTTTTTATTTATTGTAATGCCAAAATTTAAAAGTCTTGATATTGAGTTCCAAATAACACGGAGTAGAAACAGCACTGGAGTTGGGTTTGTTTCTGTGACAAAACTATCTTACATAGTACAAGTGTAGTACACTTTGTACTGATATTGTAATACCCATCAAGAATCCTTTAATTTATATAAATCTGAAAGTCATCACAATTCACAAGTTCAGATTTCATCATTCAATTCATTCTTTTGTTATTTGCATTCTCATCCTTGCACTTTTGTTAGTTGCATTTTAGTATATTATACTATATTATTGGTTCACTTTTACCACTTTTTTACGTGCAAAATCATAATATATTTTCGGTGATTTCCTTTTCAGATGAAGAGCTTTTAAAGGATGGAGCTGTGGGAAGCAAAGTCATGGGATTCTGTGGCTTTGCATGACACTACTTTGGATTAACATTGTTATGGACGATGATAATTAAAGTAGTGGTATGCAAATCCACAAACCCAACCATCCATGACCAAAACGAGTTTTTATGACTGAATTATTGAGTCGTTTCGGTGATTAAAGTAGTGGTATCCATGACCAAACCCATTTACATTAACCCATTCGACCCATATACAATTAAACCCACATGGTCCTTTACCAAACCCAACATTTGAGTTTTGTTACCTGGTAAGGGTTCTCTAGTAACTGCCGTCTCCTGGTCACAAGTCCACAACAGCAAGCAAGAAGCTCCCAACCGATGGTCCCAACGTTCCGGTGCTCCCACGTCAACACCCCAGCGGCCAAAAGGCTTTGTTTCAGATCGAGACTAGGCCTAATTTAGGGGTCGAACGGTGGTTGGAGTGAGCGATGGCCGATGGGGAGTTTGGGACTCCATGGTTTCGGCCAGTTCAAGAAAATAAGAGAGTGGAGTGTGTTTTTCTAAAAGGGAGTTTGCTTAAATCGGCTAGGGTTTCATTTAGCTAGAGAAGATTGGCTTTATAGGTGGAGTTTTGGGGTTATTGTGTTTAGGTCACCCAATTTTAACCGTATTTTTCCATTTCCGTCACTATGGGTTTCGTTTTTTATTTACTTCAATTTGGATACACTTCTTTGACTGTTTACATTTTAGTCACTTTTTTTACTGCTTTTATTTAATTCGAATTGCTTGCTGTTATTTTATTTTATTCTTCATTCCAGCCTCTAAATTACTAACATACTAATTACTAACTCCTAACTTACTAATTTTTTGTTTTCTCATTTGAATCGTGCTACGACCTTGTGGTGAGTTGCTCTGGGATAAGATCTGCATTATTTATGATCCGGAATAAATTATAAAAAATAACCTCTAACTTCTAACTCACTAACCACTAACTTTTTTTATTCAATTTACATTTCTGTTATTTACATTTATGCTCTTTATTTTTTCCATTATTTACATTTATGCCTTATTTATTTATTTCTATTCTTTAATTTTTGTCATTTATATTTATGCACTTTATTTTTCTGTTGTTTACATTTATGCACTCTTTTTCTGTTATTTATACTTCTGTCCTTTAATATCTGTCCTTTAAATTTCAGTATTTATATTTCAGTTTTTTTTTTTTAAATTCCAACATCTATTATTCTGCTTGTTTTAATTTGAGCTTCATTTTTTTCATTTTAGCCCTTCATGTTCTTTACAAGCTTTATTCCAATTCTAGTACATGTAGTTTTTCATTTGTATTTTGGTCCCTATACTTTATATTATTGTATCTTTTAATATGTAGTTTATTTAATGTACATTATTTATTAAAAATTAAGGTATTCTTTTTAAATGTATCATAATTTAAATATCACTTGAATTTACAATTTTCAAATATAAAGATGATGTTTAATCGTACCGATTTCGAGTGTTTTGGGGTGCTCATCCCATCCTTTCCTATGCGTAATCGACTGTCGAACCCTTTTCAAAATGAAGTTATGGTTAAACACAAGCTGGTTTTTGTCTTTTAATTTAATTTTTTTCTTAAAATTATTTTAAAATACATTTTTAGGTATTCCACCTACCTAACTCAAAAAATCGATGGCGACTCAAAATCATTTCTTTCTCAAACCTGATCTTTTCAAACTAAGTTGGTTCGGTCCCCATTATAGCTTCCACAAAATGTTTAAGGACTATTCCGACATACTGCAACCTATGTGACACCTCTAATATAAATCAAATGATTTTAATAGTACAAAATGCTATTTAAAAAAATGGATTCGAAGAGTTACATCAATAGAATATGTATATAATGTCAGATTAATAAAAATTCTAAACATCTTACATAATAGCTACCATTTATAACAATTCCTATAGGAGAGGAGAAAGAAAATTTCTCACTTCATAAGGGATTAGAATTTTGTATAGTCGCAAGCCATGAACGATCTTATTGTCTGCCATTTTATTAAAAATGTATGTCAGCAATGTTAATAAAGATGTAAACGAAGATGATCTCAAACTTTTCTCGACTCTGTCAAGAGCTAGAAATTTGAAAGCATTGTAAATTAAATATAAAATTATTACTTTGTCTGATGTTTCAACTATAATTTAAAAGTAGAGTTAAATATTACACTTTTTTTTAAACATTACCACATCATCGATTTAACACGATAATAATGAGGTACCCTTTTGTTATAAATCGAAAACGTTAGTGACCGTACTATGACTTCAACTTTAGTGGTAAAAAACAAACTTATCCAAACATCAGTGACCATTAAAGTATGTTACCCAAAACAAAATTCTGATTAACTCCCTCCGATTTATGGACTTCAGTCGATTCAACGATTTCCTCGAAAGGAAAATTAAAGATAAGAGTTTCCAACAAATTCATAGACAAGAATAGGCTTCATATGTATTTATCTCAAATTGTAAAAACAAAACCAAAACCCTTTTCTTTTCTTCTTTCTTTCTGCAGTTGCTCTCCCTCTTGGACTATAACCTTTGCCATTGACCTTGAGTACTCGTGTTATTAAGGTTTGAAAGGATTTTGGCTATTAGAAATAAGATCAGTCCGGATGATAGTGAAGATTTTCACCTCTGACTAGCAAGTATTTCAAATAAGGAAAAGAACAGCAGGCATTCCACACTCTGCTCTACTGATGCCCTTCAACAAGTTACAGGATCGGTTTCATTTCTGCCCGGAAAAGCTATACCTCGCCGAAACACGGTCGGGGCAAGTGGGGATTATGGTTGTCATCATGATTGGCTGTCAATCTTCATATATATTCATGTTATTACAAGCATATATGTTCACATGGGGAAACGAATTCAGCACATCATCTAACTAAGCACAAATGTTAAAAGGGCCTCGTTCTCTCAATTGACAAAAGCAAATCGGCTTCTCCTTCGCGGTCGGAATCTTTGGTCTACTTAGAATTTGAAATCCTTTTTCTTTGATTTCCCTTCTTTCTCATGCATCTTACGCTTCCTTTTCTTCTCATTCTGCATCAAAATACATGGAGTTAACAATCATACACATCCAACCACATAATCCATTAAAAAAATCAAGGTTTGACCCAAATCAACTCCAAATTATTAAACCATCTTTAAGAAATATAGGTATCTTCCATTTCATATAGTTTGTATGAAATACTGTTGAATACATTCCGCTAAATGCCTAATTTCGGTATCAAGCACATCAGCAGACCTAACTTCAGTTTAGGACTAACTAATCCAACATAGTCAAACATAAAGGCTGAACTTTTATTGTTCAGACTTGGTCGATAATCAGGAGGATAGTGAGTTTTTGCCAAAATCATGTGAAACAATGACATATTTGAAGCATTATTATTATTATTATTATTATTACTACTACGACATTTTTGGATAAATTTGGAAACACCCAAAATTTCATCCAAAAGACTCCAGTAAGCCTTACCTCAGCCACCATATCGCTGAAGTCCTCACGCTGACTTCGTTGCTTCTCCTCCTCTCTAGCTTCTTCATACCTGTGAAATCAGCCGAAGTGAGTAAACTAGATTAAACTTTGGGGAGTAGATATACTTAGATGGTAAAAGTCACAAGAGTCCAACTCACTTTGCAGGCAACACATTGTCCATTAGTTCCAACTCCTCTGGCTGTAGACTGACTTCCACCCTGTCAGATTTTTGGCCCTTAAGAAGATCAACCTGCAACAGGAGAAAATTTATTATCAAACGTCAAATTATGGCAACATAACCAATTTAGTCACAAAGATTTCAACTTCAGGCTAAAAAACATGTGATTTAGGCATTTAAAAACATTAGTTTGACCCAAGGGCTTGTGAGTTGAAACCCCCCTTATAACAGCTAGTTTATCAGAGTCGGTGGGTAAAGGAACTGCAAGATCAAAAAACGACTACTCTCTCTTACCCTTTTGGCAGTTGACTTGTCTTGGGTGCCAGTGTTAACCACATATCTGTATGTAAAAAACAAGTTTCGTGATGTCAGTCAAAGATTGAACTATAGAAACATAAATAAATAAATAAAAATCAGATTCCTACGTGTGAGTTGTGCCAAGTAAAGTCCCAGGAGCAATCCTCTCTTCTTTTTCTTCAAGCACCTTTAAAGAAACAAGACAAATGTGAGGCAGTCAGAAGGAATCTCAAGAATAACATATGGGAGATATAAATGACAACAATTGGAGACGGCATAGTTTCAAATATAATACTCACTTGGTAAAGAGGCCTCTCCGGCTCCTTTCTCTGCTGTTTACGAAGGTCAATGACATCAGGCGTCTCAACTCCAGTAGGAGTACTGTAGTGAAAAGGGGGAGGTCATCAATAAAATAGTTAATACTCCACATACAACATAGAAAAATCATGGCTATTAATCAGTAAAAATCAAACTGAAAGCATCTGCCCAGATAATTTTGGGCAGTAAAAAGATTAACACCCTAAACAGAAAGAAAATTGTAGAATATTATTACCTTGAAAGGCTATCGACAGATTGGATTCCATCCTCTAACTCCTCCTCCTCAATCTCCTCTTCTTCTTCCTCCTCCTCCTCTTCCTCCTCCTCCTCTTCTTCCTCCAAATCACCCCAATGCTTTGACTTATCAACAGGCTCGTCCTGGATTTTATCATTAGATACAAGGAAATAACATATTGCAAAATTGAAGCAGACTCAAAAAGTAAAAGTTTAACTCAAAATGTTGAAGCTATCAATGCTACTTTTCATTTTCAATATAAATGGCACCTGTAGCCAAGTACACAACCCACACCAAGAAAGGTTTTGCAGAATGTTTCTAATGGGATACTGCCAATAAAGTCGATTGCCTCGAAAAATTTGACAAAAGTTAAAAAAATTGCCATGGAGAACATAATACAATCTATTGAGGCTAGTATACATCTAGAGGGAGAAAATAATGTTGACGTACTTGTGTGGGTCAAGCATAATGTTAAGATGCTACTTCACCCTCACTAGTTCTTTTCTTATTTATTTAGTTGTATTTCCACGTTACTAATTTTGTTTCACGGGAAGACCAATACCAATAAAGGATCAAAACACCAGCTAAAAACCCAAGTGTCAGCATATTACTCCAGCTCTAAACTAGAATTATCCAAAATCAAAACTTCATTGGAAACTTGGAAGTTGGGACTTGGAAGTACCTCATAGTTTGGCTGATCTTGCTGCTGGACTCCAAATACATCTCCATACAGAGGCCGTCCATACTATTGAAAGTTGGAAAAAGCAAGAAAGTTAAGGAGTTGTATTAAAAAGATCACCTCGTCTATATATAGCTTTCAAACTTACTAGAACACACAGAATGCGGAAATTTTCTGAGAGGCTTACCTCATCTACCGGAGGTTTGCCCCAACCACCAGGGTGATAACCAAAGCTCGCTCCATGAGGAATGGGTGCATTTAGGCCAGGTATTTTCAAATGTGGGTATGATGGTGGAGGACCATACCTCTGCAAAAAAAAATACCAGTTAATAACACCAACAATACCGAGACATCAGATGCTGAGAACATTAACCAAATTAACCTGCATATTGATAAGCCATGGGGGTGGAGCACCCTCTGGCATACCAAGAGCTTCTTTTAACTCATGTGATAGAGAGCCTGGCTTCATCTCCCTCAACTTAAACTGTATTCCAAAGAAACAATATTAATTTAAGACAATGGGAAAAATATGAAAAGATATCTATAACCAGACATTAGTCATTCAAGATTAACTACAAAAGTGCCAATATCATTTCATTCGGGTATATCACAGTAGCCAGTAGCAGCTCAAATTTATCCAAAGGTTGAAAGTTTCCGCAAAACAACAAGCCAGCCTATCAACTAGATGGCCATTGAATTCACACACCAAAACGAAAATAGCAACAGAAGACTGCATACATGCAAAACTTATTCCACAAAATGTTCACTGCGAAAACCAGTTTCTGTAACCCAAAAGATTTTAAAGAACAAAATTTCTTAAATCACAGGTTTAACTTAAGCTAAACTTATATAAAAGTACTTGAAATTTTACAGGAACCAAAAAATCATCCTGTGCTTAGGGTCCACTGTATGATACTATCATTAGAAAAATTTAAGTATATGGTATTCGACAATGCCCCTAACTCCCTATAATCTTCAGAATTCCATGTACAGCCTTATGTTGTACAACTGCACATCAATTTTAAATTAATTGAAACATTCATTACATTGAAAAAGCATAGGAGGCAACCTATTATCCATGTAGAAATAGCAGAAGTGTACCTCAAATTCCTTCCCTTCATAATAGAGATCCCCGTGAGTTGTCAGCTTTGGCTTTGTCTGATATTTAAAGAATGCATCATGAAGAACCTAAAAACAGAAGCCAGAACATCATTAGCTATAACAGTATGACAATATAATTTCACAAAGGAAAAGATGATTAACCTTCCACGACAGTTAAAAATGGGTTGAATCAAAAATTCAAATCTCCAAAAATAAAAGAGAGAATCAATGAAGCAAGAAACTAAGGAACCTGATAGTCGATATCCATTTTCCCCATTTTTGGCTGCATACGCTCCCGTTGCTTTTGCTTCAGCTTCTTACTGTCCTCTTTTTCAATGTAAGCCTAAATGAGAAAAGGACAGGTAGAAAACATTTATTCGGTTAAAATAATGTCATTGTCCAATCAAAATCAATTTATCAGATTAAAGCACCATATAGATTTCCACAACATAAACCACAGGACACCACAAAACTGCTATTATAATGAACTAAATTTACCTGTCTAATTTTCTCTATTCCTGTTGCAGCAATGAAATCAGGAAGCTGAAAGGGTTGCTTCTCAATACCGCGCTTCCCCTACAGAGAATATCCACAAGGTGATGAGAAACAGAAGTTCAAATAATAATAATTATATCTAGGAAACTTTTGCATCAAAGTAGGGTCACTTAAAAAATTAAATTTTAGATGGATCTATCCCGGGCATTTAGCACAATGGAAAGGCATCTGAAAATCCAAAACAGATTAATTAGAGCCTTATCAATTAACAAATTATCCCCCAAAATCTAGCATGCAAGTTATGCTACTCTATAAATATATATATCCCAACCCAAAAGGCAGGCATATTAAAGAGAAATCATTCATGAGTCCTTTCAGCAAAACACCTATAAGTCCAGGCTCCAATGCTTTAACAGCTGTTCCCCTGCAAGAAGTACATATATACATATAAGAGATGCCTTATCGACTTGATCTTCCCTCACCGACTTCCCTAAATCACTCACAGAAGATTACAACTAACAACCATAATTGCATATCTGACCCATATTAATAGTGAGGGATGTAAGAATTTCTAACCTGCAAATATTTCCTTTTCTGCGACCAGTGCCTTGGCACAGGAACAGTATTTCGATATGCCTTCAAAAACACCAGCAACTTAGGATCTGCAGAAGTGGCATCCCAAACCTGACAACAAAATAATATTAACAACTGAATTATAAACGCAGGAGTAAACACTGTTCTCCATACGAGTTGCATCATCCCAACAGCATTGCATGAGATAATCCAAAGGAAACAATTGGAAAAAAGCATCCCTTAATAGCCGCAAAAAGGAAAAACCTTCATTTAAGGATAAATAAATAAAAATTTCATAGCAAATGTGCTCTGATTTGACATTGGGAGATAAAAAAAATTAACACTGGTTTAAAAAGTAATATAAACAAGACAGGTTATCAACTAACCATTAAAAGAAGAAAAATCAAATAAACAGCAAGAGGAAAATATACCTCTACAACATCAGGCCTTGAGCAAACTTGTTTCAGTTCAGCAATTTTCATCCGCCTTTGTAGCTGTCAGCAATACCAAAACAAGTATTTTCACTTTTCAGTATGATTCCATGAACTAATTAATATTATAATATAATCAATATAAGAACCACAACGAACGAGAAACCAAAAACCTTCTTCTTCTTATTTGATAGGCCGCCTTTCTCTTTCTGTTGATTATCCTGCTCCTCCTCGTCTGAATCAGAATCGGTCTTCTTCTTAGCATCTGCATCTTGAGCAGACTCATCCTTCTTATCCGTCTCCTGTATAAATAGAATTACAAGGGTTTTAGAGAACTAACAAGGAAATTCAAAAATTAACCATCATATATGAGTTTCATTTTACCTCAGAACTAGCAGCTTCCCAGAAGCTGAATTTTTCAAAAACCTTCCTAAGTTCATCATCAATACCATCATCTAACTCAGCTTTTTCAGGAACGTACTCAATTACAACTTGTTCCATCACCTACAGTTTGAAACAAAAGAAACGCTAAATCAAATATTAAACAAATGTAAGTTAATTTAAAGTGCACTACGAGGAACAATGAACTTCTATTTAAAAATTGCCAAATTACAACCTACAGTTAGGCGAAATTTTTTTTATCAATTCCATTATAACTAAAGAAAATCGAAAACCCTTACATCACAACCAAAAGATATATTACATATAAATACCGGCGAATACCAACGAAAAAAATCGATATTAACTAAAAGCACAGAAATCTCAAAGAAGAAAACGATTAGATACCTGCTGGTGATTGGAACTGTTCTTCGTTTCATCTTCGCCAGAATCGCTGTCACCGGCTTCGGAAGCTCCACCGTCCACCGCGTCATTTTCTTTCTGGGAGATTTTCCTGTTCTTGTTTTTCTTCTGCTTGCGCCTCCTACGACGTCTTTCGGTCTCGCGGGCCTTCTTGGAGGCTGCGGAGGGGTTAGGGTTAGAGTTTCCCTTACTCAGATCTCCGTCGTAAGCAACGGTACCGTTTTGGTTCGAGAGTATTTCGGCAGCCATTCTCTGTGTTCAATCCGACGAATAGAACCGGGAGAAGGTTTTCGAGAAAGAGGGAAAATGGGGAAGAAGAAGGGAGGGAGGCCCTAAATAGCTAAATATGGAGAAAGATACGCTCGTGTGGTTTCGGTGGCACGTGAGATATTGTTGGGCTTTATGGACAAATTGGGCTAGTTTAAAGTTCGAATTATATCTGTCTAGTTAGGGATAGGCATGCTATATGAACCCGACGGGTTTTGACCCGGCTCGATTGGGTTGGGTTTAAAAAAAATTGAGTTCGAGTTTAGGGTGAAAATTATCCGAATCAGCCCGAAAAAATATATAATTTTACCTTATAAATTTAAGAATAATTACAATAATACCCCTCTATATATATTATTTTTTTCAATTAAGTCACTATTTTTTATTTTTATTGAATAAAAATAATATTTTATTATTATTTCGGGTCGGTCGGGTTTTTAATTTATATATCAGGTCGGGTTCAGGTCGGTTGAAATCTTGTTTTGGTCGGCTTGGATTGGATCTCGGGGTAGGGTGGACTAAAAATCTGACCCAACCGGACCTATGCTCATCTCTATGTGTATGTGTAGTGGGTGGCTAGTTTATTTTATTTTATTTAATAATATTTTTATCATTTTATACAACTCGTATTAAAAATAATATTATTCAAATATTTAAAATTATAATTTGGACATATAAATTATGTTTAATGAATTAGACCAATCTGATGAGTGGATAATTTCATTATTTAAAAAACTTATTTCTGTATTAATATTTATCATCATATAATCAAATTAAAAATATAATATTTTTATCGTTTATACTCGTACTAAAAGAATGAGTCAAAATTATTTTAACTCTTTGAATAAATCTAATTTACGTAAATAAATTGTTTTTAATAAATAATTATTAAAAATAACTCATTCTTTATTTACTAAGAATTTCAAACTTTTTATGTATGTAAAGTAATTTTCCATATAAATTTAAGATGTAGTATTACAACTTGATTGGATGCTAACTCAATTAAAAAAAACATCACACCATTCAAATTATATATTAAAATACAATTATAAAATTGGATATTTTAGTAAATTCACAAAAATATATCTATTAAAATTTACTCAATAAACAATTTTAAATGGAATAATAAATTATTTATATTTTATTTTATCAAATCATGCATTTTTAATTTTTTTAGGGTAAACTATACGAATAATCTCATTTATTTTTGATCTGATCGACTTTGATTACCGGTTCAATTACGATATTGGTTGGTTCTCCCTCAAGCAAAAGGTTGATAGCTTGGAGAAGAAAGAAAACGTCAAAACGTCGTCGTCAACTCAATAAGACTCCTGATGATGCTGATAGCTTGGAGAAGAAAGAATCTGTAGGTAAACCTATACACGACAAGGAACTACGCTTGGAGTTGTCTTGTTCTGCAAAACCTTCATCGGGCATTGGATATTTATGTCCATCGAAACCCCACCAAGAAAAGATTACCATTCTCGAAGAAGAAAGACAAAAGCAGACCCTCAAGCTGTTTCCACTTAGAACCAACATTAATATCAGCAACAAAGACACCAATCAAGAAGTACCCATCACAACCATAACTACAACAACAACACAGTATTTTGAGTTTTTTCCTTTGAAGAACTAAACAAAGAACACGGGGTGGGTAAGGGTGTTGATGAATGATGAGAATGGACACTGGGAATTGAAGAAGAGATGGGTTGACGTTGAACATTTTTTGGAAGGAAAAAACTTGCAGAAAGATGAGTTGATTTTGTTAAGTGAAGAGTGGAGGCGATGACACGTCGTCGTCATCTAACACGTCGGATGTGGCGGGGTTGTACTGCTAGTGGAGAGGCGAAACTGTGGAAGGACCGTAGGGGAAGCCTCATCGGCCACGTGTCGGGATAGCAACTCGACGGGATTCTTCAAGCTTTAGAGATTTGAAGCGCCCATGTAGTAGCAGTGAAAAAGTCGTGTTCGTCTTCTTAAACCATCATCCACCTTTCTTCTTTATCTTCAGTAAAAATTGAGAAGAAAAACGAAAAAGTAATAAGGGGCTAGCTGATATTGATTTTCACCCAAAAACCCACAGAACTAGCCGACTGACGTGGTTTTCTTGGAATTTTTAATTGCCACATCACACATCTGTTAATGGGTTAACAGATGTTGAATTCTGTTGGAACATTGTATATTAAATCAATAAGGGACTAAGCGTGTTTTATTTTTAAATCGGTGATCAAAATCAGTCAAATCAAAAATAAAGAGGACTATTTGCATAATTTATTTTTTATTTTATATAAAGATTATATAAAATATAAAAAATACAAATACAAATATACTAATAAAATTTGTCTTTAACCAACATATATCGCTGACCACTTCTGAATATTATTTTGTTCTAGCAATAATAACCACTGATATCGAATCCAAACGGATCAGTTGTCATGTATATGATAATCAATGATATAATATCTAAATCGGTCGGGAGTTAATATATATGATAATCAATAATATCAAATCCAAACCGGTCGATGGTTTATGTACATGATAAATTGTGATATCGGATTTGAACCGGTTAGTGGTTAATGTACATGATAATCAGTAGTATCAGATAAGAATCGGTAAATGGTTAATGTACATGATAATTAGTGAACCGGTCGAGAGTTAATGTACATGATAATCAATAATATCAAATCCAAACCGATCAATGGTTAATGAACATGATAATTAGTGATATCGTATCTAAACTAATATGTGGTTAATATCCATGATAATCAATGATATCCGATCTAAACCGGTCGGTGGTTAATGTACATGATAATTAGTGATATCAAATCTAAACCGGTCAGTAATTAATGTACATGATAATCAGATATATCGAATCTGAACCTATCGATGGTTAATGTACATGATAATTAGTAATATCGGATCCAAACTGCCAGGTCCTCCAAACCGAAGATCCTATTTAAACTCAAGCTCTCTTTGATTGAGGGCAAAGGGCCTTAACACATTGATAATTACAAGGCAATGAAAAACTTCTTCATTATACCTACTTTCATGTACACCGAGTCTTCGCCTGCATCAAGACGATGCACATACTGCTATAAAGAATAATACTGTCAATCAAAACAAAAACATAAAAGGGGCAGAAAATTGTGTGGTGGGGGTAAAAATCAAACAAACGTATCAATGGACAATAATCAAGGTCTGCGGGTCAGATCGATACACAGTGTGTGCCAACTCTAATCCTTGTCGGCACCAGCATTCTGTTATAACAAAACAGCTAATCTAAAACCGAAGACAGGCTGTACAGAATATTTGATTACTTCTCATGGTATCGGTATCCTACACGATTCGATCACTTCACTCACTGCTTTATGAGTCTCCGAAGAAATCATGTTTAATATAAAATCAAATGCTTGCATCAGAAGAAAAATAGAGTTTTAAAGATCATAGAACCAATGTTAACCTATGACTTTGTAACTCTTAAGGGCCCATACGTAGTAAATTGTTTTGCAGTAACAGATTTGGTACTTGACCATCCAGCTCAGTTGGTAGACCACAAGGTTCTTAACCTTGAGGTTCTGGGATCGAGTCCCATAAAGGGTATTTCATAATTTGGAGGTCTCCTACGGAAGTTGCTCTCAACCTAGTATTGGGGACAGCCTACTATCTTACCTCCCCCTTATCCCATTACATATGGGAACAAGGGACAACCATTTATAACCAGATTTGGTACTTGAATTACACATACCACAAATCTCTCCAACACAGGTACCAGAGCCGACAGGCTGTGCTTTGGGAGACAATTGACTATGATGATGAATTCTTCAACCTCACTAGTGCCAATAAAGTGCTCTGAGCCATGAAAAAAATAGAGCAAAATAAGACATTCACGAAAAAAAGAGGGGGGGAGGTTCCTCACTGAAGAAATAATTCCTCCAGTACCATCATCTTCTCCTTGGTTTGCAACGAAGATAGCACATAGCAGTGGAATGACAGCCATGGGACTCCCCTCTCTTAATCCTTTTGAATTTGGTAAGGAAACAGAAGCT
The DNA here is from genome assembly GCF_006381635.1 of Hibiscus syriacus. NCBI lineage: Eukaryota > Viridiplantae > Streptophyta > Magnoliopsida > Malvales > Malvaceae > Hibiscus > Hibiscus syriacus. The sequence continues at coordinate 699,602 of NW_024062971.1, forward strand.
GCTGCAAGCCGTGATCTGCATAGAAGATTGACACATAACTGTTTATGAATATAGAAAAGGCGTAAAATGCCCCCAACCCTGATTTGGAAACCACTGCACTGAATGCAAAGAAGGTACGTGAACCTCTTATGTTCATCCTTCTCCACTAGGTTCACAAGCAAACCCAGTATTGCTACAAGGAAATCTAATTCAGGATCGGTAAGAGGTCTGTCTTTCTGGTTGTGGTGTTCTACACTAAGAGAAATCACTTCCATTTCACTGCTGTGGGGCAAATATGAGCAGAATGTAGGGTAGTGGCAGGCAATTAACGTAGACAAGATTTCTAGGGCCCCCGAAGCCGCAATTTGCCGACAGCCGAGTGGCTTGTCATTTGTTAAATTCATCAAAACCTGCCAAGATAACATCGTTGCTGATCAAATAAACCACTAGTCTAAGAGAAAACATACAGAAGATCAAAATGTCATACGCAGCAAAGCCTGTTTATGCAGTCCATTAAAAAGAGATCCATCAATACAATTGAAGGATTCACGAAGCAAACCAACGAAAATAGGTAACTTTCTGCCTCACTGTAATATGCATATTATAACATTTTGAAGCCAAAAACAAGCACTGCAAAGTGTCTTGAGTTGTTCATACGATTCAAGTCATGAACCTAAAGGTTACTCACAAATCAAAATAAAAGATGTTTAGGTCTTTAATTTATTTTACATATTAAAAAACACTATCAACTCCTTAAAAACTACCTATTTTAGGTTTTTTTTTGGTGTGTGTGAAAAGAGAGAGAGAAAAGAAACTGACCAAGTATATCAGATTATGCTGAGGTAAACAAATATAACAGAATGCAACAGACCTTAATGCTACAGGAAACACAAACTAACCATCAAAGGAGATTTTAAAATTGATAACAAAATCAAATGCCGTCAGTTCTGAGAAGGGAATTCAATTTTCTGAACTCTTCCTGTAATTAGTAATCCATATAGCCAAAAACAAAAGTTCAAAAGAAGCAAAATACACCTTTAACTTAATTTGAATTCAATTTCAAAAAACCATCCAAAATTAACACTACCCACATGCCCATATAAAGAGATTTCAACAAAAGGAACCTTAAAACTAGAAACCCAACAAGAATTTAGCATACCCATGAGTTCACAACAGTCTCCTCTGTGGGGCGGTGGCGCAAATCGAAAGCAAAGACAAGAGACTCGCTCTCCTGACCCTCACCGGGTGACCTTTCTTCAACCCATCGAAAGCGAAATTAACCTCGTCCACGTGCTCCATCATTTCCCCGAACTCTTGAGCCTCCATCAGACTCGAAGTCGACGAAATCCATGGCATAGAAGAATACCCCACCTCTTTCTTGCTCTTGACTTGTTTCTGTTTCTTGGATCTTTAACGACGTCATTTCTCGAATCGTCGAATTCAAAAACCCTTTGGGTTGTTATTGTTTTAACGGACGTCATTTATTTAGTATTGGATGTGAATCTGTGGGGAATCTTCGAAGGACTGAAGTTAGCGTGGGACTTGAAGCTTGCAACAATTGTAGTTGAAACGGATTGTAGCGATGTGTTATCTGTGTTGGATGGAGAGGCAAACACAGGGGGGGTAGTCGGTGGTGCCACATATCATGGATATGTTAAAGCAGAACTAGATGATAGTTCTTACTTATGCGTCTCGTAAGTGAAATATCGCCGTAGATGGATTGACTAGTTTAACCCAAAATGCTAACTTAGGCGAAAGACACTTCCAGCAGCCACCGTTAAAGGTTGAGGAGGCTTACTACAGAGAAGCAGGAGGACACAGCCATACTAAAGATTATACTGGTATAGTTCACTGTTTTGTTTATTTTTATAACATTCAATATATATATATTAACATCAAATAGTCTACACTCATTTTCGTCTATTTATTTTTTATTTTATATATATTTATATATTATATAGTTTGTAAATAATTTTTGAAAGTATATATATAATATATGAATTTGAAAATATATTTGAAAATATTTATATATTATATAATTTTTAAAACATTTTGAAAATAAATATAATATATAGTTTTTAAAATATTTTTGAATATATATATATTATATAGTTTTTAAAACATTTTGAAGATAAATATAATATATAGTTTTAAAAATATTTTTTAAAAATTATATAATATATAGTTTTGAAAACATTTTTGAAAAAATATATAATATATAATTTTGAAAACATTTTTGAAAAATTATATAATATATAGTTTTAAAAACATTTTTTTTGAAAACTTATATAATATTTTCAAAACATTTTGAAAGCTATATATATAGTTTTGAAAACTTTTTTGAATATAATATATAGTTTAAATTTTTTTGAAATATATATTATATAATTTATATCATATAATTTTTTTATTTCGTGTTATTCATTTCATTTTATTTTGTTTTGGTTAAGGTCCATCGTTTTGGGTTCAATATTGGTTAAACAGGCCTCAACCAGTCCATGTCTATTAGGGTTGCAAAACCCTAACTTATCAAGATAAAAACTCCAGCGTCGCTTGTGATCTTGGACTGTTGGATCTGACTCAATCCAACAGTCGAGATCAAGGGTTCCAGAAGATCTAAAGTCATCGGTCAGCCGAGGATTCTGGCAACGTGCAGCACCAAAATCGAAGCTACTCGGACTGAACCATCCGAGATCACCGAGAACAACCCCGAAATATCCGGGATCAACTCCAACCACAACTGGAAATAGCCCTAACGGGAGCCTATAAATATCAAGGTATCAACGACGGCCGGAGGGGGAACAGAAAACCAAATTGATGAAAATCACCGAAGCATAAACATAGTAAACCGAGGGAAAACCATCAAGCAAAACAACAAAACCCATATACATCAGCCAACATCGAAAAACAGAAAGCCAAACACAACGACCAACCAATTATCGAAACAAGAAACACGCAAGCAAATATATCAACAAAGCCATTCGAGACCCAAAAGCAGTAAATAAACCAGCACACATCGGAACCGAGAGGAACTTGCCAGGAAATTAAGCGTCACCAACAAAAAGGGTAAATATCGAAACTTTGTAGATCTACGGCGTTTGGGGGGTTTTTAGCGGATTTGGGGTTTAATTTTGGCTTTATGGGCTCAAGGTGGGTGTTTTGGGGTGTTTTGAGTTTTTTCGGCCGTCGTCGGCGGCGTTTGACGGAGGTCGGGCTCCCTTCAGTGGAATATTTTAGAGAGAGGCGAGAGGAGTTTGGTTTCTCTCATTTTAGAGAGAAGATGAGAATGAAGAAATGAGAAAGAATGAGAGGATTTGGTCCTAATGGGGGTATTTATACCCTCCCCAAAATGACGTAGTTTTGGGGAGGGATCTGGCTATAATTTCACATATGGGTGAATTCTGTAAATGGTCCCTGTAATTTTCGTTCTTCACATTTTGGTCACTAAATTCAATTTTTAGTATCTTAATTTGGACTTTGAATTTATTATTTTTGCATTATGGTCCCTAATTCATGTTTTATTCAAAATGGCCTAGGTATTTTTTGCATGTTTCAATTTAGCCACTATTCTTTTTTCCTTTTTTTTGATTCAGCCACAGTTTATTAAAATTTTACGTTTTGATCCTTTTTACTTATTTTTCGATTTCTTTGTTAATATTTATTTTTTTTCTTAACGTTTTTTCATTTTGATTTCTTTCCAATATTTAACTTATTTTTTTTATTATTCTTTTCATTAAATTATATTTTGTTTTTTTCTTCTCTTTAATTTTTTTACTTTTTTTTTCCTTTTTTTACTTTTTTTCCTTTTGATTTATTATTTCTTTTTTCTTTTTTTCCTCTTTGATTTATTTAATATTTATTATTATTATTTTGTATCTAACATTTTAGATTTTTTTAGAAAAATTTCAGCCAATCAAATGTAAGTAATTTGAATCAGATCTTTGAATTTTAATTTAATTTTTTAATCTTCGCGACTAAGACAACCGACAAATTAATTGGTACCGAAAGGACGGTTCAAGGGTGCTAATCCTTCCTTGACCGTAACCGACTCCTGAACCCGACACGTTTCTGGTACAACGCAGATCAGGTAAGATGGTGTCTGACCCACCTAAATTCGTTTTAAAGTGGTCGGTGGCGACTCTAACCCAATTATTCACGTCGAAGCCCAATTCAGGGCCCACCCGAAAGATGGTTCCGACAATGAGAATTTAATTATTACAAACACATTTTTAAGTAAGATTTTATTTAGTTTGCATTAATTTTAATAATAATCATTAACAAAATATAACAAGAAAATTTGCAAAACTAATAACTAAAACTAACGGGATATACTGCGCCAACATCAGTCTTTCAGCCTCATTTTCCTATATAAAAAAACGAGCTCTACAACTCCATGCCCTATTGCTACGCTTTCAAGGCTGCATAGCCAGTAAAAAGAAAATGAAAATGAACTCTAGGATGTTCACCTGGAGGTAACATCAGTGATAGTGACAGGAACAGAACTCATCTGATTGCTGGTTGATGTGGCAGACGATTCGATCGACTTCTTACTCGAAGATGCCACTCCATCTTGAAAGAATCCTGGTGCCATAAGTTCTTTATCGTTCAGCCGAACATTCCGTCCCAGCATTTTAATAACCTGGCTCATTAAAGGCCTTCGATTGGCTGCTGCTTGCGTGCAGAAAAAGGCTACTTTCATGTACCTAAGGACTTCTTCCTCCGGGAATTCTCCAAGCTCAGGATCCACGAGCTCGAGGAGCTTGCCTTCTTCATGGAGCTGCCATGCCTATCAAAGCAAACAATAATAATATGTTGAATACGTTGAAGAATGATACATAGGTAAAACTACAGAAATATTGTAAACAAAAATAAATGCGTACCCATTCCAAGAGTAGCATCCCCGTGCCTCCCCAGTCGGTCTTTGAGCTGCTTCGGCCACTAATGATTTCGAGTACAAGGACACCAAAGCTATAAACATCAGCCTTCATGGTTAACTGACCACCCAAAGCATATTCCGGGGCCAGATAACCACTGCACAGAATGATGTAAAAGCATAAGTCATTATCATTCCCTTTTCATCGTTATACAAATTTTATTTTAGAGATTTAGGTTTCATTCAGAAAAAAAAAAAACCCGAGAGATCCGGCCATTTTTTTCACAGATTCAGAGGCTGAAATGCTGATTATCCATACTATGGAAACTTAGTCCAAACCCATAAGGGAAATAGGATAATGGATAAGCTTTGGATAAAGCATGTACTAAGTTCTTTCCCTACTACTTGCTATGCCATTTATCTTGTTTGATATCTGGTTCGAGTTCAGCTATGATATGCTCATTAAAGAAGGTATAGAATAGAAAGCAAATACAAATGCTACCCAAATCCATTTTTTGTTCCAACATTAAGCAAGGATTTGTTCCCATGTAGGTAATGCTGATTATACAGATTACATTTCCTTCTTGGGCAGTCAAAGTGTGAAAATTAAACGTGAATCTATGAAAGCATCTTCGATTTCAAAGGCAATGCTAAGGTGGTTGGGATCTTTATATTCTATGTAGAGAATGACTTCTCGAAGAAGTCAAATACTGGATAACAATACAAAAAGCCTAAAAGGAAAACAGAGCAGAAAAATAATCTAACGTAGAAGAAGAGCAGATAAAGAAGCAGTGACTTACGTTGTTCCCGCTATTCTGGTACTAATATGAGTGATATTATCTGGAAAAAGTTTCGCCAACCCAAAATCTCCAATTTTAGGGTTAAAGTCTTTGTCGAGAAGTATGTTACTAGATTTGATGTCTCTATGAACAATATGGGGAACAAGTTCTTCATGAAGGAAAGCAAGACCCCTAGCAATACCTATACAAATAGCTGATCTCTTCCTCCAATCCAATTTGATATTTGTACTCCTTTGATCTGAAAAACCAAGGAATTCAAAAATGATAATTAAGTCTTCCTCAATGTTATTGGCCACCATTGAAACACAAGCTTCAGACCATCTTACCTAATAAAACTTTATCAAGACTCTTATTTTCAACATATTCATAGACCAATATCCGGTTCGCTCCTTGAATACAACATCCGATCAGCTCTACAAGGTTTGGATGCTTGACATTTGATATAATATTGATCTCTGTCAAAAATTCACGAGCTCCCTGTTTTGATTGGGCAGCAAGTGTCTTCACGGCAATTTCAGTTCCATCTTTTCGTATTCCCTAGCAACATATATATAATTAGTCACACACCAAGTTTGACTTACAAGTGAATGCTAGAATGTCCTATCGAAGGAATCAATTTTAGGAAGTTGCATTCGAGCTTATATAGATTCCTGACCCTCTAGGTCTAGATAGCCTCTAGTTTAAGTCTGCCACCATTGAAGGTTGCAACAGAAAGTATTTATCAAAAAAAAAAGGTTTCAACAGAAAGCTAAATTTCTGTAAACAAGTCCTTGTTTTTGGTTCTCTAATGTTCTCAATCTTTTATGAAATCAGTTCTAAGCCAAAACATAGCATTGATGAACTTGGATTCAAATCAATAGAAATTAGAAGCAGTACTAATATTATCAAATCAACTTTAAGCAGTACTAATGGATTTGCTGATATCCCTCAGATTGTGCACAGCAGTCAACTTGATAAAAAGGTCCTCCAATAACATAAGAAAAAATAAAACTGTAAGGAAAAATATGCATAGTTAAAACCTATATTCCTCAAACTCGGTGTGAGTTTCAGGTACCGGTATGTATCCAATTCAGGTATATTCATTGCATTTCTTTTTGAGTTTTCTATGCATTTGAAAGGTAATTGGAGGATTATATCTCATACCCTCGTCATGATATACATCTAACATAAATACTTAGAGTGCGTTTAGTTCACAGAATGTAAGATTACTAGTGAAAATATGATTATCGGCAGGAATAAGATTACTAAGAATGTTGTATTTTGTGTTTGGTTCGTTTAGTAGGAATGTAAGATTACAGTGTTTGGTTAAAGGAATAAAAGATTATTGGAATATATATTTTACCAAATTGTCCTTATTATATATTTGTTTTTTAACAAATTGGATTCTAATATAATATTACTATAATTAATTTATATATTTTCTTTAAAAATTTTAAATTCATAAAATTTATATAATTTTTTTACATAATTGAAAAGATAAATAGGTTTAATGAAAAGGTAAAAAAAATTTAACTCTGAACTTCATATAAAATTCTAATTATGGATTTTTTTTGTAAATCTAAAACAGTTTAAGGATAAATTTATAATTTCACATTTGTAGAATTCTTTTTATTCAACGACAGAATAAGAATATTTTTGAAGAAAAAAATTTAAGGGTATTTTAGTCCAAAACGCTGGTAATCCAACAATACCTAAGAGAATAGGGTATTCACATTCTCGGTAATATACCCCAAAATACCACTGTTGGAAATAAAAGATTACCGAGGAATATGATTACTGGTCAACCAAACGAGAGAATGACATTCCATTCCCCGGTAATCTAATATGACGTGAACCAAACACTGCCTTAAAGAAAAATAAGAACTCGGAATGGCAAAGATAAAATAGTTTCTCCGAAACATCCCAGCATCGAAGTTCTCAACTTTTCACTGATCAATTAACGAGTTAATTTAGATTTAAGTCTGCATAATTTGATTAGAAAAACTAATAAACATAAGTAAATTTAAAGCACCTTGTAAACGGTTCCGAAACCTCCACGTCCTATTTTATTGCTTGAGTGAAAATCATCTGTGGCTGATCTTAATTGATTGTATGAGAAATGATCGACTCTCCGAAGCAATTGCTCTGCAATTTTTATTAAACATTTTAAAAACAATAATAACGTTTTAAAAAATACAGAACAAACCGAAATACAATTCTTGAACAAGCAGTAAATCAAAATCTAATAACTCTAAAATTCTAAAATTCAAAAAAAGAAAAATTCTAAACGAAAATACTTTAAGAAGTCTAAAGAGAATCCTCACCGTCTATACCGCCGGTGGCCGGAGCGGTGCTCCGTGTACGCTGGACAACTGATCTACCGAAACAACAGTAACTCATGTCTTTCTCTGCAATATCTCAACTCTAACCAACCTCTCCCAGTTCACATAATTTACACCTATACTTGGAAAAAAATCATAAAAATACAATGAATTCAGTAATTACGAATCTCACACTGCCTCAATGTTCAAGACCAAATCATAAAAAAAGCAGTTAACATTAAAAGAGGTTTAACTGATTAATCAAACTAAATCCAAAATAAATATCTCAACAAACAGCTCATCGTCACCTTATCGCTGAAGTCAAACATCCAAAAAAATAAAGAACAAGAATTACCTAAGTTTGAGACTGGAGAAGGTTGCAGAGCTTGAAATAGAGAAAATGAGAATCTGAATCCGCAAAATTTAAGTCAGAAATGGGGATAGTTTGATTAGGTATAAGGAGAATTGAGAAATGGCAATACATTTTGGTTTATGCAAAATTCTTATGTTCCCACTCGGTCGTTTCCATCTCTAATCTCTTCAACACGTACTTTTCTTCCTATTTAGCGGTTAAACTTCTATTATGTAATTTTCATAATTATATTTTTCCCCATAGGATCAGAATACACTTGATTTCAAAGAAGTATAATAATGGATTAAGACATTAATATTTAAATAATTATTTGATACATAAATAATGCAAATATTTTTTACAAACATAATTGAAATATGATAAATATCTTTATGATAAAATTTAAAAGTAAATTAATATAATATTTATTATTATTTTAATACCGCTTGTAAAAGTTAATTAATATTTTTATCACATCCGCCCGTAGTTAGGATAAACTACGTATTTAATATCTAAACTATCAGTTTTATTAGTTTTAACATCTAAACTTTTAATCTTTTAAAAGTATATCTAACGTTTAACTTTTGTATTATTTTAGTATCCGCTGTTAAAAACTTGATATGTTTAGTACATAAACATCAATTTTAGTTTGTTTTAGTACGTTAACTTTTAGTTTTTTTTTTCAAAACTTAACGTGAGTATTAAAATGAAACAATAACTAAATTTTAGGTATGATTTTGAAAAATTGAAAATTTAAGTTTAATGGACCAAAATTGATAGTTTAGATACTAAACATATAATTTACCCTATTATTTAATAATCATCATTTGTTGTTGTATTAACATCTCCACGCGTTTTAAGAGTACTTCTAATGTTTCATAAATAAATATTAAAAAATCATTAAATTATTATCAGGTAAAGTAAAGCGAAATATGTACATACAAACACAAAAGGACAAATTAGGGTATATGATAAAAGAGTTAGTTGGTCATGCACCTACTGAGACAACGTTGATGCACCCTTCAAATGTGTTGATTTCATGATCCCTAATTCTTCAAAGTGGGATGTGAATAAGATTCAACATATTCTCACCCATGAAGACGCCAACAAAGTCCTCTCAACTCTTATCGCTCCAACCCATGAGGACAAGATGATTTGGAGTCATCATAACACCGGTTGCTATTCAGCAAAGTCTGGGTATAACTGACTTCTCTTGAAGAAGGGTACCCCTGTTGAACAAGGAAAATTTTGGAAACTCTCAGCAAGCTACCTACCTGACTAAAAATTCAAATATTTGGGTGGAGAGTGAGCCGTGAGGCACTCCCGACGGGGGGGAAATGAAGAACGCAAAAATTTCAGAGGGGACATGCCCAATGTGTGGTATTGAGACTGAAACTCTGATGCATGCTCTTAAAGATTGCCCAAAAATAAAGATGTTCGTAATGCGTAAAAACACTATCTCACATTGAGTGGGAAATTCCACTGGCTTGCTTGGGTATTTACAGTGTTCGTTATTCTCTCCCGTTTTTAGTGTTGGAGAACAAGGAATCATCTCGTGCGCCGCAGTTACCATCGGTCTCGTCACATGCTCGTGCTCGAGGTCAAGGTCGAGGTCATGGCTCGTAGCTCGAGGATGTGAAATAATTTTTCTATGATATTTATAGGTTGCACAATGGTATGTTCAATTTAAAACTTTAGAGGGTAACAACTAATTAATTAGCTACCGTTTGATTTTTGATTAATTAAAATCATAACAGATGATTTTTGGAATTTAAATCTGTAAACGTTTGGATGAATGGATGATTTTTCAGCTATGTTCAAAGCAAATAATGAGTTGTTTATTATGTTAATTACAAGAGTTACAAAAGTAATTACAACCGTTACAAACTCCTGAAAATTAAACCACAAATCTATATTGCTTTGGGGCCTAGTTCATTTGTTTAATTACTACATTTACAACATATATTAAATTCAGAACTTTAAATAAGATTTATTTCTAATTTATGCTTGGACGTTTTTATCCCTTACTTTAGCCTATAAGTAAAGAGGCTCCCTAAGCTTCTTAACTCAATCTTAACAATCACAATTCCTCTCATTTAAAAGCTTTTAAGCTTCTTTTCTCTGCTGCCATCATAAGAGTAGTACCACCGACAGTCTACTCTGGTTCTACTCTGGTTTTGGGTGTACAAATCTTGGAGCGACCGTGTTAACCTCGGGGGGACGATCCGCCTATTGTAACGATTACACACATCGGGGCAAATTTGTTTCTAAGGCAGTGGTTTTCACCATGGCACAGTTTCAGTTGTTTATTTGATGATTATATTTTTATTTGTCTTGTTAGTGTTAACAGTGTGATTTTACAATATTCATTTCCAAGAATTAAAAAATCATTACTACAAAATGTTGACAGCTTTGAGTAAGTTGATTCCTGATCTATCCAAGCTTGATGTACTAGATGGGTCGAATTATAGAAGGTGGTCTCAGCGGATCCTAATTTTCTTTGAGCAACTTGACTTAGACTACGTGCTGCTGAAGACACAACTTACTGCCCGGGCGACCAATACAGTTACGGGTGTTGCTATTGCTACTGGTGATGAGGTCTAGACTGACTCTGTCGTAGCTTTTGCTCTACTGCTATTGATGTCATTGTTACTGAAAAATATAACAAGACGGTGTGAGGCCATCTCCTAAGCCACATGTCTAACAAGATGCTTGACATGTTCCTCAAAGAAAAAAGTGCCAACATAATATAAGACAAGCTCAAGAAGAATTATACGATGATGATGCAGACATCAAGAAATACGTCATTAACGAGTGGCTGAGATTCCTGATGATCAATGATAAGGGATTATGGATCAAGTCCATGATTACGAAAATCTGGTCTCCGACATTCTTACTGAATAAATGCAAATGTGTGAAGTGTTGTAAGCCAACGTCCTAATAGAAATATTGCCCAAGTCTTGGTCTGACTATCGCAATTCTCTCAAACACAAGAAGAGAGATATTTCACTTGAGGAGCTGTGAGCCACATGAAAATAGAGGAGGCTAACCTTTTGAAAGATAACGTTACTAACTCTATTGGTTAATTATCCTTTAAAGCTAACTTAGTTGAGTCTAGTGATGCCTTGGGGTCTAAATCCAAAAAAACCACAAAAGAGTGAATCAGAATAAGAAGACAGAACCTCAAAAGGGTATTAACTTCAAAAAAACCAAGAAAGCCCAAAGCTGAAGAAAAATCCATCAAGTGTTACGTGTGCGGTCAAGTTATCCATAAAGCTTACCAGTGTCAACATCGTTCCGATCACTAGAATAAGAACAAACCACATCTGAATGTTGCGAAGAACAATGTTGATAATGTTATCACAACAGTAGTTTCAGAGGTAAATCTGGTAAAGAACAATATTGAGTAAATCATAGACACCGGCGCTTCTAAACATTTATGCACAACAAGGGAGTTTTTCATCGAGTTTGATGATGGAGACGAAGGTGAACGTGTGTATATAGGGAACTGTAGCATCTCTGAAAGTGCTAGGAAAAGGTAAGGTTTTACTCAAGTTGGCTTCCAGTAAAATTTTAGCCTTAAATAATGTTCTGTATGTACCTGCCCTGAGTAGAAATTTGATAAGTGTCATATTTTTTAATAAGGCGGGCATTAAGTTAGTTTTGAGGCAGATAAACTTGTACTTTCCAAAATTATGATTATGTTGGGAAAGGTTTTTTAAATGGGGGTTTATTTGTCTTGAAACTCAACTTAATGAGAATAAAGCTACCACTTCTGCTTACACTGTTGAAACTCTTGATATGTGGCATGCTAGATTAGGACATGATAATAGTCACTCTTTAAAGAAACTAATAAAAATGAATATTCTGCCTAAGCTAGACATAACTAGCTTTAACAAATGTTAAATTTGTGTAGAAGCCAAGCATGTTAAACCTCACTTTAAGATTGTTTCTAAAAGAAATATTGAATCGTTAGAACTTATATATATATTAATCTAGTACACTTTAGAAACACCAAGAATAAATGAGAAAAATATTATTTCGTCACTTTTGTGGATGATTATCCGAGATACACAAAAGTATATCTCCTAAGAACTAAAGATGAAGCTGAGAACTTCTTTCTTATTTATAAGGTATAAATTGAGAATCAATTAGATAGGAGAATTAAATAGTTAGATATGATAGAGGTGGTGAATATGAATCAAATTTCTTATAAGAAACTTTCACTCACTATTTTTCTCAATATAATGATATAGCTGAAAGGAAAAATAGAACTTTAAAATAGATGATGAATTCATTGTTGATAAGTTCTGGGTTATCTGATAACGTGTGGAGGAAGACATTCTATCGACCAATCATATTTTGAATTGGGTACCTCACAAGAAATTAGATTCTAGACCATAGAAATTTTGGAAATGATACCATCCGAATCTATAATACCTGAAAATGTGGGGGAGTCTGGCTAAAGTGGGATTGCCAGACTTTAAAAAGTTCATCATCGGTCTCAAAATTGTTGATGCAATGTTTATAGGGTATGCTATAAATAAGGTCGCATACAGGTTAATGTTTCTACAAGATTACTCTATTTGTGAATCTAAGGATGTTTTTTTTAAAGATATTTTTTCTCTAAAGAAACCTAGATTAAGTGAAGAAACAAAATTAGAAAAACTATCATCCATTTATTCTAGTGTACATGCTAGGACTTCTCAAGAAATTGAATTTGAGCCTAGTAGAAGTAAAAGACAAAGAGTTGAAACTTTTTTTGGACCAGACTTCATAACTTTCTTTATTTCTGATATAAATGCTTTAGACTCCATATACAATCCAATAGATCAAGTTTTTTTGTTAGATGAGGATCCTAAGACTTATAAGGAAGCTATAAGATATATTGATGCTAGTTTCTGGAAAAAAACGCTATTAATGATGAACTAGAATCAATAATGTCTAATCATACTTGGGAATTGGTTGACTTGCCAAGAGGATTTTAAACTATCAGCAGTAAATGGGTTTTCTGGAAGAAACTCAGACCAGATGGTTCTATCTAGAGGTGTAAATCAAGATTGTTGTTAAAGGGTTCAATCCAAAATTTTGTTTAGACTTCTTCGATAATTACTATCCCGTAACAAAAACCTCAATGATCTGTACATTATTTGTACTAGCCTCTATTCACAAGTTGTAAGTACATCAAATGGATGTAAAGACTGCATTTATAAATAGAGATCTATATAGAGCAACCTTTTGGTTTTGAGGTGCCTGGTATAGAAGACAAGGTGTGTAGACTTAAAAGTCGCTTTACAACCTCAAACCAACTCCTAAACAGTGGTATGAAAAATTTCACAAAACTATCTTTAGTTTTGGTTTTTTTGTGAATGGTTCGGATGCATGCATGTATTTGAGGATATTTAGTGCTGATTGCATCATCATAAGTTTATATGTTGATGACATATTGATTTTCAGTACTAACATTGAGTCTATTAACAAAACAAAAAATTTATTGTCTACTAAATTTGAGATGACTGATTTGGAAGAAGTCGATGTAATCTTAGGAGTCAAAGTATTAAAGAAATTTGACAGTTTTGATGTTATCCTTGTTTGAACTCCTTATGAACATAACATACATCTCTTTAAAATAAAGGAAATAGTGTTTCCCAAACTGAATATGCTAAAATAATTGGGAGTGTAATGTTCTTAATGAACTGTACTCGGCTTGATATTGCCTACGTTGTGAGCAAACTTTAAGTGGTGAACATTAGATTGCTCTTCAACACTTACTCAAGTATCTTAAGGGTACGATAGATTGGAAAGTTGAGTTTGTTAGTTATCCTACATTTTTAGAAGGATATCGTGACACCAATTGGGTTTCTGATAATGATGAAGTAAACTCTATAAGTAGGTATGTTTTTACTTTAGGTGGTGCAACGATCTCGTGGAAATCTATAAAGTAAACCTATATTGCTCATTCCACTGTGGAGTAAAAGTTTATAGCTCTTGACTTAGTTGGGCATGAAGCTGAGTGGCTTAGAAATTTATTAGCATAAATTTCATTGTGAGGAAAACCGACTCCTCTAGTTTCCTTTTTGTGTGATTCACAAGCTGCGATTTGTGTAGCTGAGAACCAAACTTATAATGGTAAGAAAAAACACACACATTCGCATAAGACATGAATCTGTTAGACGCTTAATAAGGAATGTAGTACTCTTTTTAGAGTATGTGAAGTCGGAAAAAACCTAGCAGATTCGCTTACCAAAGGGTTAAGTAGGAAACTAGTCCTAGATTCATCGAGGGGGATGGATTTAAAGCTCATTGGTTGAGGAATTCATGGTGGATACCCAACTTAGTTATCTAAGTTCAATATGGTCAAACGAAACTATGGAAAGACTCATAATGTACATTTTTATCTACCTATACATATGATGAACAATGTACATACACACGATGAACGTGATTGCTCTTAATAAATTCATAGCTCAGGTTTTGGGTGGTCTTAGTTAGAAAGAATTGATGAATTTACCGATTTTGGCTGAATATATATTCTTAATAAGTTCATAACCCGGAGTTGCGTGGGTAGTCCTAGTTGAGAATGACAAAATGAGTTTACCACTAGAAATGTTGAGTTTTTATGAAAACTCTTAATGAATTCAAATCCAAAATTTTGGATGGTCCTAGTGAGAATGACATATCGAATTCACCGATTAATGATGTTGAATATTTATTCTTAATGATTTCTTATCCAGAGTTTGGGTGGTTCGTTTATAATGAACTTGAAGAAAATCATCATAACCTTTGAGAGGTTGAGCCATTGTAAAAGGCTCTTAATTATTTCATAGCCCAGTTTTAAGGTGGTTTATATTGAGATAAACCTGATGAAATAACATATATAAGTGAGAAGGATTAGCCACATTCTATGGAAAACGTTGGATCATTTTTCTAGTACACTTACTAAAATCCTGAGGTAAGATGACCAAATATATACTTGTGCATATATATCTTACACATCGAAGACTTCGGTAGATGAAGGGGTTAATTGTGTGTAATGAGTTTACCCTTATCTTAGAGAGTTTAAGACTAGTTTTACTTATCTAAGAGAAAGATTTCTCATCATTACTATGTACTAGTTCAAGAGACATTTACTAGTGCTTAAGCAACTAATTCCGCTATTGCTCTTCTAAAAAGGTTATATTTCGAGTTTTAGAAGAATTCTTTCGTATTATTGGAGGAATGTTGGTAATGCGTAAAAACACTATCCCACATTGAGTGGGAAATACAATTGGCTTGGGTATTTATAGTGTTAATTCTTCCATCCCTTGTTGAGTGATAGAGAACAAGGGACCATCTCGTATGTCACCGCTGCCACCATCCATCTATCTCATCTAGGCTCATGCTCGTGGTCGAGGTTGAGGTTTAGACTCATGGCAATACATGTCTTAGACACGTCCGCGTGGATACTATCATTTTGGAGAAAGTTCATAGAGAATTTTCTGATTAAATAAAGGATGTGAAAGAATTTTTCTTTGATATTTATAAGTTGCACAGTGACCTGTTCAATTTAACTTTTGATATGGTGACTACTGATTAATTAGTTGTCGTTTGATTTTTGATTAATTAAAATCAAAACAAACGATTTTGGAATTTAAATCTGTGAACTTTTAGATTTATCTGGATGATTTTTCTGCTTTGTTCAAAGCAAATAATGATATTTTTATTATGCCAATTACGAAAGTTACAAGAGTAATTACAACAGTTACCACGGCTAAAAATTAAACCACGAATCTAAATTACTTTGGGGTCATGTTCATTTGTTTAATTACTATAGTTACAATAGAGATTAAATTCAAAATTTTAAATCATATTTATTTCTAATTTATGCTTAGATGTTTTTGTCCCTTACTTCAGCCTATAAATATAGATGCTCTCTAAGTTTCTCTTTAACACCCATAGCCCGTAAACATCTAAGAATACAATCTATAAATGTCACATCAAACTGGCTAACAATCACTATTCATAGATACTAAAAATTTTATATCTTTTAAAACATTCCTAATTTCTACTTTTAAAACTATTTTTTCTACTTAAAATTATGTACCATTTAAAAACATAATATTTTGACTAATATATATATTCAAGCATACCAAAATACTGGTAAACTAAACTAGTCAAATTAAACAGTCCTAATTTACTATTATAGACCATTTAGTCATAACTGATAAAACATGTTGATATAATAAATATACATGCCACTACTAGATAAAAGAAACATCGATGGTGTCTTACTGATACAGATATTACAGATGATCTGCACACGATGCTTGGGAGACTCCTCACAAAACGTTTGTGTCTCAATCAGAACCTACGCATGAAGATCATCACGCGCTAAGTATAACTTAGTGAGGCAGTAATACTAAAGGTGAGAACAATTAAATAAAGTATCAAAATATATAAAATCGTTTAAAATAAAACAGACAAAACTTTCAGAACGTTCAAACCATATATCTCATGTTGTTTCTTTAATAGGAAACCTGAAAAAAAATTATCTGATAATTTTCATAAGATTATAATAAATCAAATCAAACAGAATAATAAGTCAATATTCCTTTATAGTCAGATACTTTTCAGAACTTTCATATTTTATTTTATAGCCCAAAGTATATTTAAGAGAATATAAGGTATGTGAGTCAGACGAGTGTGCACAATACAAATCTCAGTGTTATCATCAGAATCGGAACAGATAAGCACACACAGTGCTATCACATCAGAAATAACAATATGCACACAAAGCGCATTCAGATCAAAATAGATATACTAGTGTACACTCCGGTACACCACAATATATCATAATCAGAACATATAATCACTACACCTCATGGCATGACAATTGTACATTTGACTCTCAATATAACATATATTAGGCTTTCAGTTCATTTTAAAATCATTTAATAAAAATCATATCAGAATCAAAATTATATTTAATTCACATTCGTAAAACATGACATGGGCAATTCATACCCAAAATCATTCATTAAACTTATTAAAAGTGTTACGTATATATTTTCCAAAATCAAAACATAATTCATATCTTTGAAAATAAACAATGTGATGTTGACTTATCACAAGTCGTCCTCAATCATAATAATTAAATAAATAAATTATACTCACATTTACCTCACTACAGAACTTGTATACAAGAGTCTTAATCACAAGTTTTTTCTTTCCTTTCGGATCGTTCGGATTGCTATATTTATCGTAGTCTAACAATACTAAATTATAACACAAAATGTTCGAATTACGTATTAATATCGTACTAACATAAATTGATTTTAACATTAAAAAAACTATAAAATAAAAATCAAGATTAAATCAATATCAACTAAATTATGTTTCCATTATAATTTCCAACTTCTCAAAATACCCATCCAAGTCTATGAATATTTATTTTCATCTTTTGCTAATTTACACAATTAAGCCACATGTTATGAATTCTTTTTAGAATTCACCTCCACCTTTCCCTTTAATTCATAATGATCATTTACCATTATGATCATTGCACATAAATTACTAAAATTCCAGCACTTAAATAAAATACCAAATCAATACTTCAACATTCAAAACATTATAAATTTCAACCCATACTTTCCTAAACTTTTTTTTTCATCACCTAACTTTATAAATTTGAAATTCAACCCAACTCAATATTTAATTCAAATTAAGCATACTAATAAATTTTCCAGCATTCAATAAGTTACCCAAATAATACCTCTACATTTAATAACTTGAAAACAAGTCCCCATAGTTTTGGGATCTTTCGAATTCCACTACCAATTTTACCAAATTTGCAAATTTGGTTCCAAACAACTTTCCAACTTAATTTATAGCATAAAAATATCAAAAATCAACATTGAATCCCTCAAATATTGCATTCTTACAATAATATACCACAATTCCAAGAACTTGTAAACTAGCCCTTTTTACACTTTCAAGGTTCCAAATTGATCCAAACCAACCTCCAAATCACATAGAATACTAATATCATTTCTAATCCATAGAAAATTTTTCAACATTTTCCCCAATTTTCTTCCCTATGGTCGAATGCTTTATAACATCTAGGGAAACTTTTAGTTCAATTTTCAAGCATGAATTCAACCTCCTATGATTAAATTCATGCATTCCCAATCATCACAACCTCAAATTAAATCAAAATACCATGATTCTCCATAAAACCTAACATGATCAAACCTTATATATGCATGTACAATCAATTTTAATCATCTTACATGCTTTAGAAATAATCACCAACATCATAAACATAAAAATACTTCATCAATTCTTCAAAATACTAAACTCTTCATAACCCTAATCATCAATTCTCATCACACAATCATCTTCACCATGAAATTTTGGTACCAAATGATAGAGAATTTCATGTAGATTAATTCTAGGAACTTGAACTTTCCGCCAAATGAATGAAGAAGAAGCTGAAATTGTACTAATTCTCTTGAGTATTATATTATTTAATATTTAATACATTTGGAAAAAGTTAATTTAATTGAATTTAATATTCAGTTAATGAAAAATCTCAAAAATACCCTTAATAAATCTTAAAATTTACCAAATGAAATTGTATTATCTTCCATTAAAATATTCTTTGGTCAAAGATGAATCAACTTGACTTTGACTATCAAATTTGACCATGCAATTTTCAAAAATTACATTTTAGTCACTAAAATTTCATTGTTCGATCAAATCTGAAAATTATATTGTTCTAAGCCAAATTTCTCTGATCTAAAATATGAAAATAATATTTACAACCATTTTCTAACATCCTTTAAATTTTCGTAAAATTTTGGTTTTATCCGATTATCTAATTTCAATACTAAACTTTACCGCTTTATAGCTTTTAACACAAATCTTGTACCAAAAATCTGATTCCCAATAAAATCTCAGTTTTAATCCAAACTCTTCATTTACATGCTAAAATATATAACTTTTAAAATTATAATTTTGGTCCCTAAACTTTTCAAAGTTTATACTTTAGCCATCAAACTTTCAAAACTTATATTTTAATCACTTACATTTTAGTCACTAGACAAAATTTGGGTATTAAATTCTCAATTCAATCACAAATCCTCTCATTCAAAAGCTTCTAAGTTTCTTTTCTATGATGTTATCAGAAGAGCAGTACCACTGGCAGTCCATTCTGATTTCGGGTGTATGAATCTCGAAACGACCGTGTTAACCTCGGAGGACGATCCGCCTATTGCAGCAATTACACACATCGGGGCAAATTTGTTTCTAAGGCAGTGGTTTTCACCATGACACGATTTTCAGTTGTCCACTTGTTGATTATATTTTTATTTGTCATGTTAGTGCTAATCGTGTGATTTTGTAGTATTCATTTTTTTACAAAAAACTAGTCCTTCAAACCTCTGGACTTGACTCAGCTATCATTGACTAGCAAGGAAACTCTTGCAAAGAGTGGTTGGACTAAGTTGCTTCGAGAATGAATTTAGAGGGATTTTCCATACTTATAGTGCTCATGTGGAATTTATGGAATCGAAGAAACAAATGGTGCACGATAAGGAAATGCAAGACGATAGAGACGTAGTCATGGCAACTTGAAGCTTATGTGTCGAGTTCACGGAGGCTAACTACGATCAAAGGTTCTACCCCTCCCATCAAATGCCCCACAAATGTCGCAAATGGAGTAGGCCCAATGAAAATGTTGTCAAAATTAATGTGGATGGGGCATGTAAACCGTCAGAGAATTCTACGACAATAAGTGTGGTTACTAGGGATCACAGTGGTTTGGTCATTGGATGTATATGTCTCTAGATTGAACCCCCTTCATTGTGGAATCAATTGAAGTAGAGGCGTTCATTCAAGGGAATAGATTCACCATTGAAAACGGGTGGTCAAATGCTATAATCGAAGGAGATGCGATTTCCATATTCAACAGGCTTTCTAATCAAAGAGAATATGTTTCAACCATCGGATTGCTGCTCAAGAAGCTCGTACCTTACTGGAAAGAAACAATTTTGGTTTTACTATGATATTTGATTGTATTAAGCCTGTAATCATCCTTGACACTATAAAAATATAATGAATATTCTCTTTTCTAAAAAAATAATTGAGTTTAGATTAAAACTAACTTTGGAGTAAAAATATACGATCCAACATAAAATAATTTACTATAAAAGATATATTTTTTAATTTTAGTTATTATTTTTTCCTCCCCAAACTCACTAGTTTCTCTCTATTTTAAAATATCTAAATTTTTCACCGACAACTGCATCGACCGTCATAGTTGATTAATGTTAAACTCCAAAATTTTTAAGCAACTCCTTTCAAGTCTCTTAATTTCAAATACAGTGTCTGATTCATTGAAATATACCTCGATGCATACGAAATTAGGCTAAAATTGTTCTTGTCGTTTATTTTTTGTCTTTCGTCTCCCACCAGGTTATACTGAGATATTATTATATCGTTTTCTCACAAATAGTAGTATTGTTGAATTAAGATTTTGATATAACAATCAATTGAAAATTTGATTTTGGACTTGATCGAACTTATCAAAAAAAGTGAAAATATTTCAAAGTGCAAATTAACTTGAAAAATATGTTTTAAATGTTTTCTGACTTAGTCAAACATTTTTTAAAAACATACTCGATCGTTTTTGTGCTTTAAAGTTAAGCTTCCAAGCATTTTTTGCTCAAATGGTCAATCCCTTAAAAAAAGATCGATCCCTTTGACCAAAAGATCGATCCCTTGGATTTCAGTGTGTTTAGGATAGATACATTTACAAAAATGATCGATCCCTCAATGGAAATGATCGATCATTTCTTGCAACGGTTGAATTATTTGAAAAATGATAGATCTCTTTAATAAAATGATCAATCCATTGTGCATTAAATGTTGTTTTTTTAGGTAATGGCTATAATGATTCCCAACGGCTCCAAACGGCTATAATTGATAGGGAATATATAAATTGAATGTCAAAACTTCCCAAAGTAAAAAAGAATCATTTTGAATCAACCAACCAACATCAAAATTTTGTTTTGTGCTTAATTTGTCAAATTCTTTGTTGTAGCACACTTGTGAGGTACATTGTTTTTTTTTGCTCAAGTGTGTATTGGGTGAGTGCTTAATTAGTGCAAATATATTTTCCTTGTGAGGTTTTCTCTTTTGTTTGCTAAATTTATATTTACTCTTTGAGAGAGTGTTTACTCAAGGTTTTGGGTATAAATCTTAAAGTGTTTGTAAGGTTACACTTTCTCCTTAAAGGTAAGTAAATCTAGAAGATTTGAGAAATCCTTAGTGTAGATGCTAAGGTAGTTGATGTATACTTAGTTTAGAAGTCAAACCACTCTAAATCGTTGTGCAAAAAAAAATATTTTTCGATTGCTTCCACCAAACTTTTTAAAAGGTCAATTCACCCTTGTTAGTAAGAGCTAACAAGTTTATTCAATATTAGGATGAAAAATAATTCTCAATCGTTAGACAACATCATACTAAAAAAAACTAAGTATTTTTCTCTTTTTATGCTACTTGTTCTTTTTTATTTCACTTTTGGTTAAGATTTTGAATGTTGATGTCCGGTTATATAGGGTCAGGTCAAATTTTTGGTAGGTGACTCTTCTAAAATTGAATCGAGTAATGAGTAAAGGTATTAAGGATGTCAATAGATTCGGTTAGATCAAATTTTTGGTCAATTCGACCTAACTCAACCCGAGAAGCATAACTCTCCATTCAAACTCGATCCGAGTTTAGAAAGGTGTCATCCGATCTGAAATTCGACCTATTTTCTGAGATAAAACATGTATCCAACCTAACCTGATATAAATATAAAAAAAAGTTATTTTTATTCGATAAAATAAAAACATAATTAAACAAAAATTACAAAATTTATATAAAAATAATAGTATAAAATTATATTTAAATATATAAAAGAAAATATTACTATTATTTTCTTAACATAATAAAATTAAAATTTCCAAACTTACACTGTAATAATTATAAGTTCCCTATGTACAGCGATTCTGATGTGAGCATTTTCCTCTTATTGCATCATATGATATAATGCAAAACCACGTAGCCTAGCCCCCACTCCCGGTTCTCTAAATTTCGTGGTGAATATTAAAAGCCGTGGGTCCATTAATTCCAATAACGCTTCAAAACAATTATGGTATGTTAAAATTGCGGACCATTGATTATTTCAATTAAGGAAGTGACGGTCTTCATGGGTTTTCGTTTTTCACAAATCTTTGATTCAAAAATATCAATAATTAATCTAGTAGAACGAAATATTAATTTCTGTAAGTAAGATAAAAAAATGTAAATATTTTTTATCTAAAAAATTCATTGTTCTTTATTATTTGCAGGGTGTTCATTTTTCGGTTTTAACCGAATTAATTCGGTTAATTCAGTCGGCCACCGAATTAATTCGGTCGGAGAACTGTGAATGTTTTTTTTTTATATTCAGTTAACGGTTAATTCGGTTCGAAATCGATTAATTAACCGAATTAACCAAAATTATTAAATATTAAATATATTTTAATCTCAAATCCATTAAGAATTAAGATCTAATTACTTTTTAATCACACTAGACTCATTAAATTATTAATACCTAATTAATTTTAACTCAAATTAAAAAAATACTTCTATTATATTCAAATTAATTTAATTAGAAATATTATAAAAAAATCGGTTAACCGGTTGAAATAACCGAACTTTATTCGATTCAATTAACGGTTAAAAAAATTGATTAATTCGGTTAATGGTTGATGTTAACAGATATTTTTAATAAATAAAATGTAAAATCTATTAGTTATATTCTTGGGTGGAAATGGGGATTTCATGACTGACTTGGAAAATGTTACTATCATTTATCCAAATTGACATTCCTTCTCAATAAAATATTTTTTTGAATTGACCCTATGAGGATCTGGTCAAAGTTGGTTGAACTCATGGAGGAGATATCAAGGAGAAGGTGGGGGGGGGGGAGAAAAGCAATCTGGGGCCATTTACGAAGGTCTCCTCCTCGCCAAGACCATCAGGTGCATTTAGAGATGGGCATGAAATCCGAATTTGACAATTTTTTTAAAAAAATTGAGTTTGGGTTAGAATTTTTTAAATGTGATATTTGGTTCAGGTCAGATTTGAATTTAGGGTAAAAAATATCCGAACCAATCCAAAAAAATATATAATTTTACCTTATATATTTAGGAATAATTACAATAACACCCCTCTATATATTTTTTTCAATTAAGTCACTGTTTTTAAGGAATAAAAATAATATTTTTTATTATTTCAGGTCAGGTCGGATAGATTTTTAAGTTATATATCGGTTTGGATTGGGTAAAAACTTATTTTGGTCGGATCGAATCGGGTTTCAGGTGGATGATTCATTATTCTCGAGTCGGGTGAACTAAAAATCCGGCCAACCAGACCCATGCACATCCCTAGGTGCACCAGGCTCATTGTCCAGTCAGATAACTATATAAAGTGTGTTATATATAGTTATATGGGGCATTTACGAATTTCAAGCAACTCCTTTCAAGTCTCTTAATTTCAAATATAGTGTCTGATTCATTGAAATATACCTCGATGCATACGAAATTAGGCTAAAATTGTTCTTGTCGTTTATTTTTTGTCTTTTGTCTCCCACCAGGTTATACTGAGATATTATTATATCGTTTTCTCACAAATAGTAGTATTGTTGAATTAAGATTTTGATATAACAATCAATTGAAAATTTGATTTTGGACTTGATCGAATTTATCAAAAAAAGTGAAAATATTTCAAAGTGCAAATTAACTTGAAAAATATGTTTTAAATGTTTTCTGACTTAGTCAAACATTTTTAAAAACATACTCGATCGTTTTTGTGCTTTAAAGTTAAGCTTCCAAGCATTTTTTGCTCAAATGGTCAATCCCTTAAAAAAAAGGATCGATCCCTTTGACCAAAAGATCGATCCCTTGGATTTCAGTGTGTTTAGGATAGATACATTTACAAAAATGATCGATCCCTCAATGGAAATGATCGATCATTTCTTGCAACGGTTGAATTATTTTGAAAAATGATAGATCTCTTTAATAAAATGATCAATCCATTGTGCATTAAATGTTGTTTTTTTAAGTAATGGCTATAATGATTCCCAACGGCTCCAAACGGCTATAATTGATAGGGAATATATAAATTGAATGTCAAAACTTCTCAAAGTAAAAAAGAATCATTTTGAATCAACCAACCAACATCAAAATTTTGTTTTGTGCTTAATTTGTCAAATTCTTTGTTGTAGCACACTTGTGAGGTACATTGTTTATTTTGCTCAAGTGTGTATTGGGTGAGTGCTTAATTATTGCAAATATATTTGCCTTGTGAGGTTTTCTCTTTTGTTTGCTAAATTTATATTTACTCTTTGAGAGAGTGTGTACTCAAGGTTTTGGGTATAAATCTTAAAGTGTTTGTAAGGTTACTGTAAACACCTGTTTTTGTCTGGGGTTCTCGTTCGAGCTTTACTCCAGTTTATATATTATTAATTAGTTATTATTACCATGTGTTGCATGTGTTTATCTATTTAGGTTATTTTTAATTTATTATCATGTGTGTTTAATTATGTAGGGTGTTTAATATATATATTATGTTTAATGCACTAAATAAATGTTTTATTACAGGCCCAAGTTGAAACAAG
The DNA here is from genome assembly GCF_006381635.1 of Hibiscus syriacus. Classification (NCBI taxonomy): domain Eukaryota; kingdom Viridiplantae; phylum Streptophyta; class Magnoliopsida; order Malvales; family Malvaceae; genus Hibiscus; species Hibiscus syriacus. The sequence continues at coordinate 724,590 of NW_024062971.1, forward strand.
TTACAACAGGCTGGATTAAACAGCCCAAACAACAGAACCCTAAACCCGTTAGGGTTTTCCTATCCCAGCTTCCAGCGCCGCAACATGAAGGCCGTTGGATCTGTCATCAGGATCCAACGGCTCACGACGTCCCAAGCATCCCCAGCCATCGTGCGCAGATGCTCCCAGAACTCCAAGACAGTGCGCGAACCAGCCAGCTGCAGTCTCACGTGAAGCCAACCCTGCTGCCATGCCCAGCGCCGCCTCCCACGTCCAGATCGAGCCTCTGTCGACCGTTCGTCTCCACCAGTCAGCACCCACCATGCATTCCCTCGGGACAGCACGAACCAACCGGGTGCTACCCACGTGAAGTCCCTCGGGACTGTTCCCCATCGCCCGTGCCCAGGCTGTTGAAGCCCCGTGACTTGCTCGCTCCAGGGTCCTGCACACAAAACAACAGAACACGAGGAAGCAAAAAACGAGGAGATCGACTAGAAAAACAAACAAAACTAAAGGGGGGGGGGGAGATCAACTAGAAATAACAAAAAGGGGGGGTAACCATTAGAGGGGAGAGAACGACCAGCCATCAACAACAACAAGAAAAACAGGGTCCAACCATCAACAAAAAAAGGGAAAATCGTCCAAGAAAAAACGCTCAACCCATCAGCCATCATCGAAGGAAAAAAAAGGTACAGAACCAAAAAGAAAACTTCCAGTAACCAAAAAATCAACAAGAACCCAAAAATCCACCATCAAACGAAAAAAGAAGGAAAAAACAAAAACCCACCTCATTAATCCAGAAAGCTTCCGTCGCCCTTGCTAGGAACCGAGAAGAAGGTAGACCCTTCGTCTTTCGTTGTTTTCTAAGTCGTGCATGTCGGTTTTGAGCAATGGGTTGTAGGTTTTTGTTGGGTTTGAGTTAAGATTCAGTCGGGGTTGCCCTTGGGTCCTTTGAGTATCTTGTTGGAGTCTTAGGAGAAGGGAAATCTGGGTTTCGAGGGGTTTTGGCCTTAGATTCAGGTTGGTAACTACCGGGGTTACCGTCGGGGGGGGGGGGTTATGTGATGTATGGGCTCCCCATCGGAGCCCCACGGTGGTGGCCATGGTGGCCACAGGTTTGGGCTTTATCGAGGGTTGCGAGCGGAGATGGTGGTCTCGATCTGCTGGGGAAGAGGAAGATGAGTAGAGAAGAAGAGTGGCGCTGCGAGGTTTGAGAGAAAACGGCTGGGGCGAGGGTTTTCTGGTTTAGGCTGAGTGAAATAATGAGCTAGGGTTTCAAGTTTACCCTGATATGCCATATAACCGCACGCCAAAACGGCGTCGTCGCGCTTAGGTCCCAAACGGCGTCGTGTTGACGTCTAGGAGGGTATTCCGTGTTTTGATGTGGGGGTAATTGTGTGTAGGCCATTGTAGTTTCAACCTGTTCTGATTGGTCCCTAATTGAACTTCATTTGTTTATGATTTCGCCTTGAAATTTTCAGCGTGTTTCCTTTTGGTCCTGTATCACGTTTTGGCTATTTTCATGATAATTTGACATTGGATGTGTAATTTTGGAAAATTTCAATTTGGTCTTATGTAATATTTTGTTCATATTATGTTTACAGTACTTGGGAATGACAATGTTTATGAAAAGAGTCTGTGGTTTATTTTCTTTATATTTTAGTCATAATTCGAATGTTTTCTTTTTTTTAATTTAGTTTCTTTATTTTGTGTTCATTTAATTTTAGCCTTCGTTTACTTTAATTAGTATGTTTAATTTTAGTTTTATTCCTATTTAGTCACTTTTGAAATATTTATATTTTTAAATATAATAATTTTGCTGTCATGTTTTTTATTATATTTAAGTCATATTTGTACATTATGTTATATGTGAGGTTTGTATTTTTTTAATTAAAATATATGTATATAATGTTTTATTTATTCTTTTTACTTATTTCAAATTACATGATGTTTTAATCATAATATTCACTACTCTTTGCATGACATTCAATCAGCATAATTTGCATGATAGCCTCACGTGAATAACTTGATCTAATCACATAATCGGAATAAGGGTAATGCCCTTTTAATCTAAAATTATCAGAAGGGCTTTTCTTAACTTACAGGAAAGTTGTTTCGACGATTTAGATTAAAATGGTATCCCGTCAGTAACGCCTAATTAAATTTGGATATATCATTGTAAAATTTGGGAGCGAAAGAAAAGGAAATATTCGACTATTTAAACTTTTCGAGAAAAGGTCGTTAGAACTGAACTAAAGATCTGGTCTCGATATTTTTAAATAATCGAATATTCTTTATCTTTCTAATGACTTGGTAATTTTAAATTAAATCTATTTTGTTGCTTTGAATGTTGCAAATTTGCATGTTTGTTGTTTAAAGGGATCATTAATCAAATTAAATTTGAACTTGCGGAATTCGTTGCTAAGACATTAATTAATCGACTAGGTACCGATTTAGGGCGTTGTGGGGGTGCTAATCCTTCCCCACACGTAACCGACTCCCGAACTTGGATTTGGTAACGTAGGCCGTAATTTGTCGTTTTAATTAAAATTAATTTTTATTTAAAATGACAACGTTTTGGGTGCCCAATCACACCCTAATCAAAGATTGGTGGCGACTCCTCGAACCTAATTTTTATTTATTTAAAGGAATCCCAAATTTTTCGAAACGAGAGGTTTTCTAAAGTTGCATTGTTTTTAATTAAAATTCAATCGTTAAAGAGAACAATTAAAAATGACGCGGTTTTCCAAATCTCGCCCCCGGTTAAAAATCGTTTCGACAGCTTGGCGACTCGCTGGGGACTTTTAGAGAGTCAGGCCTATAGTCGATTAATTAATTGTCTTTGCAAACGAAAGTTGTAAGTTCACTTTAATTTGATTTTTGATCCCTGATTTGTTTTAAATTGTTGTTTGCATTTTAATTTGCGTTTAATAACAAATAAATAGTTGTACTAATGTGTGATCTACATGTTTCAGTTTTCTGACTTTCACTTTAGTCTATTGTTTCTCTTGGATCGAGGCAAAGGATTATGAGTTTCCCCACTGTTGCTGTAAACCTTTAATATTTAGAGCATTCTAACTGTGCTCTGTCCGTTAGGTAGGGGTGAAAGCTACGCTTACGTGAGAAAAATTACTTTTCTCCGCATGGGCTTTAGCTAGTAACCTCTGGGGTACATGCCTTATGTTTACGAGTGAAACATTGAGTTTCCTCGCATGGACATAGGGAAATGTATCCTCTCGAAATTGAACTTGATCCGTTTTAAGCCTATAATGGGCGAGGATCGAGGGTCTGGCAAGCCCAAGGGGGCACCAGCAAAGGACAATTCGAGGACCCTTTTAGAAATACTGAAACTCTGCCCATCTTATGTTGAATCTCTGTCCGCAGACACAAAGGGGAAACTCATTCTAACTTTCCCTCGAATTTATTATTATTTTTTTTGGCAAAAAGTATGCGAACTAGAGATCATGTGGTTAGGTTATTTTTCAAACATGCATGTGAATTAGATACCATGCGTTAGGATTTTTTGAGTAACAAAACATGTGGGTAAATATCATGTTGGGTAGGATCTACTAAAGCATGATTCAGTAGATGCCATGTTGGGTGGATACCATGTGAAATAGGTTTAGGATATATATTTTCTATCTTCATGTTGTTTGACTATTCATTGTATATACTAACGCAGTTTTGTTTTGTCTGTGTCTTATGTTTATTTATTACCGCTGCATTGCATCATCATTCATGAAAAAAGGTGTTGATTCACAGGTGGTCATAAAAGTAGAAGGCGGTCATAAAATGGACAAGAGCTTTCATAACAAGGAAGTGGATAACGCAGAAGTGAGGTCGTGGTCCGAGGAAACTCAGAGGAAGAAAGGCGACAGTTTGACTGAAGATTACATATCAGTACTACCAGAGGTTGCTCCGGTCAGTCTAAAGCAAAACGATTTGCAAGAGTTACGCGAAATTTGGGAAAGTTGTAATTCTGATGTGAAATACTCTTTCTGGCAAAGTATGGTGACATCGCCCTTCTGTTGTACGTGAAAGTAAACGAACCCCTAATCAAAGCTCTCGTCCAGTTTTGGAATCCCGCATATAGCTTCACTTTCAACAAGGAAGACATGGACTCCCCACGTTAGAAGAATACACCTCTTGTTTCATTTTGAGACGATACACTTGGACCGTATCTACTCAAAAGCCTCAAGGACACAATCCTTTAAGGGCAAGCTCGCAAGGATTACTGGGATGGGAGAGAAGTGGGTTGCTGATCGAATCCAAAAGAAGGGAGAGTCCGATTGCTTCCCTGGTCATGCCTCAAGGAGCTTATCGTCAAGCATAGCGATATCGAGAAGAGCATGGAGATGTTCGCCTTGGGAATTATGGTTTGATGATTTCCCAAAGTTCTTTATCACGTGGAAGCCGCAGTGGTCGATTTATTCGAGCGTTTGGAAAGGAAGGTAAACCCTGTTCCTGCGGTTTTGGCTGAAACATTCAGAGCACTTAGCAGTTGCAGAAGAGCTGAGAGTAGCCGCTTCACGGGTGTGTCCAGCTGCTTACTGTTTGGATACGCAGTCACTTCTGGAAAATTGACCGAGAGTATAGTCGACGATTTTCTACGGCCTATTCGCCCTTAAAAGATTTCCTCACTAAAGAGTGGCCAGAGCATCTCACCAGGAAAGATTGGGTTTCACTCTTCAGAAATTTACAGGAGCATGATATAGTGTGGCGTGTCCCCTGGTTAGCTTTTGTGGATGTGTGTACAAATGCGGGGATTCCGATTGGGTAACCTATTAGGGTTATGGGGTGGAGTAGGTTATGCGCCACTGATGGTACTAAGGCAATTTGGGGCACGCCAATTCGTCCCAGCTACATCCGGTCTGAAGGCATCTGAATTTGTGTACTGTGGAGATCATTACAAGAAGACTGCTCGTGCAATGTCAGAGGCGTGGAAGTCAACCTTTAGAACTGATTTCATAGCAGCTGAGGTCATGCTGACACCAGATTACGTGGCATGGAGGGCGGTGCGAAAGAATGATATCATTCCGTTGGCGGATCGTGACCAAACAATTCCTTTGGAGTACAGTTAAATACGTACCGTCTAAGTTGGAGATACTAAAGAGTGAATTCGAAGCGAAAATCGCCAGGAAGGAAGCAGAGTGTGAGGCCCTTAGACAAAAGAATTTCATGTTGGACATCGATAGGGGGTTCTATAATACACAGTTTGAGCTTATGCGCAAGAGAAAGGATGAAGTGGAGGCCAATCTCACTAGTTTACAGAGCGATTACCAAAAAATGAGTCGAGCACGGGCAATTGCTGGCCTCGGGAGAACTTCAGAGCAGTGGCGGTTAGAGCTCGGGCTGAGAGGGATCGAGTTAGAGACGTCAGAGCCGAGAGAGAGCACCGAGTCAGAGAAGTAGAGACAGAGAAGAAGAAAAGAAATCAAGAACTTGAGTCCGAGAGAAGGTCCTGGGTTAGGGCATTGAAGAGCGAAAGGACAGAGGCTAAAGAGTTAAGACAAAGGTACACCTTGAGCAAGAAGCGAGAAGAAGAATTGCATGCTAATATTGAGAACTCAGAATGAAGGCAAATAACATGCAACTTGAACTTGAGGTTCGAAAGCAAAGAATCGACGAGCTCGAAACTGAGAAGAGGCAAAGCAAAGAAGAGCTAAAATTAGAAAGGCAACATCGGGAGAATGTGCTTCAAGGCAAACAGGATGAAGTATTCCTCTGGATACAGAGGTGCGGAGCAAAGAACGAACGGATAGAGGTACTCAATCAAGAGATGCACGAAATGGAATCAAGGCATGAGGAAGAGTTAGCTCGAGCCAAGGCAAAGAATGAAGAGTACAGTGCCTACGTTATGCAGCTTGAAAGTTCCTTATCTGCAGAAAACAGTCAGCGTTGCCCAGTGGATCAAAGGGTTAGCCTCGAGGAGAACGCTGCTTTGCAAAAGAAGATTCATGATTTAGAGGCTGCCTACGAAGCTGCCAGACACAAATCGCTGGTCTCGAGCGCACCGTCCAAGGCACCAGACTGCAATGGCAAAACTCAAACGATCACTTAGAGACTGGAAGACAAACGTGAATCACGTGATCCGAGAAACCATGAATCAGTTAAGCGGCGTTGCGAGGCAGTTGGGAGAGATGGACCTCCAAGCAAAAGTCATCCAGAGCTATACCAATCCAGCATCAGTAGGAGAGAGGGTCGATTGGCTTGTCAGTCAGATAGTAGAGCTGAACATGAGAGCTAGGCCATTTCTGTAATGGACTTTTCTTGTAAAGATGATGCTTTTGTCCTAAATGAAAGTTGTTCTAAGACTGATCGCGTCTTATGAATCAATGCCTTTCTGCATACATTTGCATTTTATGTGTAATTTAAGTTTTGTGTTGCATTTTTTATCACACTTTACATAATTTGCATTCATCCTCAAAGCATTAAAATTAACAATAAGGGATACATTACAGAATACTGGGAAATTTCAAGCATCACTATAACACAAGGAAAGCCATGGATGACAAGATTGCTCAAATAAAGAACTCAATTGCAGTTGCAAGATGATCTGAGAAAAATGCAAGAAGAAATGCTTAAGGCTCAAGAGGATATGTTGTCTAAGTTGGCAAATATGCTGGGAGGGAGAAATCCAGAGCACGGAAAGGCCCATGAGCAAAACAAGTGAAGAACCACTTTACCCTCCAGGGTTCACCCGGTACAGTCTCCGAATATCCAAGGAACATCTGTCCATACCAAACACATAAATCCTGACGGCATTGCAGTGAATCCGCAACCTGGATCTTGTTCGCATCCCGAAGAAAGCCATATCACAGGTCCCGGACCTTGATGAAGAAGCAAAGAAGAGCGAAAACAAGTTGTTGCAGGAGCAATATAAGCAGCTAGCAAATGAAGTACAAGCTATGAAAGAAGATACCAGCTTGTATGGTCTCGACGCTAAGGAACTGAGTTTAGTTCCTGATCTGGTCCTACCTCCCAAGTTCAAAACTCCTGACTTCGAGAAATATGACGGTACCCAATGCCCTTCTGCCCATATCACAATGTTCTGCAGGAAAATGACTGGTTACGTAGGGGACGACCAGCTGTTGATCCACTGTTCCAGGAAAGCTTAGTAGGCTCAGCATTGCGATGGTATAATCAACTAAGGAGAGTTGATGTCAGGACGTGGAAAGACCTGGCCAAATCTTTTCTCGACCAGTATAAGCATGTGAAGGACGTCAGGCCTAACAGAATGGTGCTGCAAGCAATGGAGAAGAAGCATAGTGAAAGTTTCAGACAATATGCTCAGAGGTGGAGAGAGGTAGCAGTACAAGTCCACCCACCGTTGGTAGAGGAAGAAACGAACCTACTTTTTGTTAATACCTTGAAGGCTCCATTTTCTCACATTTTGTTGGTAATCCTTCTCGAAGTTTTGCTGATATAGTTACGGCGGGAGAAATGATTGAAATGGCGATCAAAAGCGGGAAGCTTGAGGGAGGAGATTCCAGCAAGAAACACGATGAGGAAGAAGGAAAACGAAGTCAACAACATAAGGCAGTATGATTCCCATAATATCACAGTGTCCCGACCACAGGGAACGGTAGCATCACCCCAAATTGACAATAGGCAAGGGGCAAGAGATCCAAGGAGAGAGAGCCTCAATTTGATCCGATTCCATGACTTATAAGGAGTTATTCCACGAATTATATGATCGACATGTAGCTACCTTATCATGTGGACCCTATACAACCCCCGTATCCCAAGTGGTATGATGCTAGTGCTAAGTGCGAATACCATGCAGGGGTTTCCGGACATTCTATCGAAAATTGTCCCGCTTTCAAAAAGGTTGTCCAAGCTCTGAGAAGAAAAACGTCATCAACTTTGGTGACAGTGAACAGCCAAACATAGCCCAGAATCCATTGCCAAACCATGCAGGAGCCGGGATTAATGCAGTCGCTGAAGAGAAAGGAAAAACTGTAAAAAATGTTAGGGAGGTGATGTCACCCATGTCTTGGGTGTGGCGCAAATGGTCAAGGTAGGACTATTAAAGACTAATCTGCCACGTGACATTTCAATAACGAAGAGATGTGCCACTACCATAACTGCACAAAACACAGTATACAACAGTGTTCTGATTCTTAGGGCTGGTACAAGAGATGATGGATAATAAGGAAATCGAGTTCTTTAAAGAAGGGGCTGAGAAAGAAGAAGCGGAAGTTTACGCCTCTGAGGATCATCCAAAGAGGTCTATAGTGCTAGTTGTCCCCTCGTCATTACTCCCAAGAATCGAGTGGCTGAGAAGGTAGCTCCAAAGGTGATTATTACACCTCCCTCTCCGTTCCTGTACAAAGACAATAAACAGGTACCCTGGAGATATACTTGACAAATAGGAGAGGTGACAAAGCAACAGGAAGAGGTAGATGAAGTGGGACACATGACCAGGAGTGGTAGATGTTATCACAAAGAACCTGGAAAAAGATTGCTGTCGAGAAAGGAAAAAGTATCGATGTGCAGATAAGAAGATGAACCCATCGTCAATGAGCCAGTAACAGAGAATGAAGCGATGGAATTTTTAAAATTTCTGAAACATAGTGAATACAGTATTGTTGAGCAATTGCACAGCTGCCTGCCCGTATTTCTGTCCTATCACTTCTTCTGAGTTCAGAGGCTCATCGCAACGCCCTGTTAAAAGTTTAAACCAAACATTTGTCCCGAAGGAGATACCCACAGAAAAGCTGGACCGACTAGTTGCCAACATCCAGGCCGATAATTTTTATCTTTTGAGGACGAGATCCCTTCTGGGATGATTGGCAATCATAAGGCCCTACACATCACGTTAGGTGCAAAGGGCATGTTCTATCCAGAGTACTGATAGATAACGGTTCGGCGTTAAATGTGATGCCCTTGGTGACCCTGAAAAAATTGCCAGTGGACAGCACCCTGATGAGAAGCTTCAAGTGTGGTTGAGCTTTTGATGGAACGAAGAGAGAAGTTCTAGGCAAGATTGATATCCCTTTGACTATTGGCCCGGCGATATACGAAGTGGAGTTTCTTGTGATGGACATCATGCCTATACAACTGTTTATTGGGAAGGCCCTGGATTCATCAGGCCGGTGCGGTTCCATCAACGTTGCACCAAAGGATAAAATTTGCAATGGATGGGAGGCTTATATGCATCATGCTGAGGAAGACATTATTGCTTCGGTTTCTACTACTGCTCCATACGTTGAAGTGGAAGAGCAAGCTGTTGAATGTTCTTTCAGATCGTTGGAATACGTCAATGCCATGTTTGTGGCAGAAGGAAAGAAGATCCCGAAGCCTAGATTGTCAAACTGCACCAAAATGGGGCTTAAGCTGACTCTTGGAAGAGGAGCAAAACTGGCAAAGGGTTTGGACGTCGGTTGCAAGGACTGGTGGGCCCAATCTACCTGTAACTAAAAGAGACATGTTCGGTTTAGGGTATCAGCCAACTTTAAAAGAAAAAATGAGAAGCATCAAGAAGATTCAGGAATTGAGAAAGGCAGATTGACTGGTGAGGACCCAAGCTGGGAGCCCATGACATTCCCGCCATTGAGCAGCATTTTCGTATCAGAGGATATATGTTTCAAGGGACTTTGGAAAGCAGTAAGGGATAGTTGAGAATGCCTTGGAGGACTTGGGCATTAATGTCATAACCGATGAGGAGTTCAAAGAAATGAGAGCTATGGGCATCTACCCTGCGCCACTGGGCTTTGTGTTGAACAACTGGACTGCGGAGGAATTGCCTGTAGTTTACAAATCTTTTGCAGAGTAATACACTAGAACTCTTCCTATTGTTATACCCTGGGACAGTAGGTGATTTGATGTAAAGGTTAAGTTGTGTGTCTTTACTTGCTTTCAATAAAGATGTGTTTTGTTAATTCCCAAATGGCAAACATTCCTCATGCATTTGTTTGAATACACATATTATTTCTTTCTATTGTTTATATGGGAAAGGATTCTCCCATATGTATATATGTATATAGTATATATCTCTTTTTCGTTATCCTTTCAGGAACTCAGATATCATAATACGAATGCTAATGACTCTGACCCGGAGATTGATTCGAGATGCCCATATGTCAAGGGGAAATCGAAGGTTGCGATGAGATGAGGGATGTGAACCACCCTCAGAATTACTAAAGATGGTGGAACAGGAAGATGAGCAGATCCTGCCTCACGAAGAGCTTACAGAGATCTTGAACCTGGGTACAGATGAGGATAGAAAGGAAATAAAGATTGGTACCACCCTGTCTACTGAAGGGAGGCAAAGCTTGATAGAATTACTTCAAGAGTTCAGGATGTATTTGCTTGGTCATACGAGGACATGCCAGGGCTGGATACAGAATTGGTTGTCCATAAATTACCAAAAAGCCTGATTGCAAGCCCGTACAACAGAAACTGAGAAGAATGACCCGAGATGCTGCAAGATTAAAGAAGAAGTGAAGAAACAATTTGATGCTGGGTTTCTCACAGTGGCCAAATATCCTGAGTGGGTAGCAATATTGTCCCAGTACCAAAGAAGGATGGGAAAGTACGAATGTGTGTCGACTATAGAGATCTGAATAGAGCTAGTCCAAAGGATAATTTCCTTTGCCACATATAGATACGTAGTGGACAATACTGCTGGAAATTCCTTATTCTCATTTATGGATGGTTCTCCGGCTATAATCAAATTAAAATGTACCCTGAAGATGGAGAAAACAACGTTTATCACTATGTGGGGGACGTTTTGCTATAAAGTCATGCCGTTTGGATTAAAGAATGCAGGGGCAACCTATCAGAGGGCCATGGTGACGTTGTTTCATGACATGACGCATAAACAAATTGAAGTCTATGTCGATGATATGATATCAACGCCAAGACGGAGGAGGAACATGTTGAGAATTTGAGGAAGCTCTTTCAAAGATTAAAGAAGTGCCAACTAACTTAACCCAAATAAGTGTACTTTTGGGGTGACATCGGAAACTGTTGGGATTCGTAGTGAGCCGAAAGGGAATCGAAATAGATCCCGATAAAGTAAAAGCCATTCAAGATTTGCCAGCCCCAAGACACAGAAGAGGTTCGAGGATTTTTGGGGAGATTAAATTACATCGCTCGTTTTATCTCACAGCTGACGAAAGATGTGATCCCATATTCCGCCTTCTTCGTAAAATGATTCAGGAGAATGGAGTGAAGATTGCCGAGAGGCTTTTGAGGCAGTAAAGAGATATCTTTCGAATACTCCGATCCTAGCGCCACCTATCCCAGGAAAGCCTTTATTCTTTACTTGTCCGTTTATGACAATTCAATGGGATGTGTGTTGGGGCAACATGATCAAACTGAGAAGAGGGAGAGGGCTATCTACTATCTCAGTAAGAAGTTCACTGAGTGTGAGGCCAGATACTCACCAATTGAAAAATTGTGTTGCGCTTAGTGTGGGCTACCAGAAGACTTAGACAGTATAGTTGTATCATACTACCTGGCTCATATCTAAGCTGGACCCTTTAAAGTATCTAATGGGGGTACCTGCATTGTCCGGAAGGTTAGCCCGTTGGCAAATCCTGTTGTCCGAATTTGATATCCAGTATGTAAGCCAGAAGCAGTTAAAGGGAGCGCCATAGCAGAATTCATTGCGAGTAGGGCTTCAGAAGAATATGAACAGTTGAATTTCGATTTCCGGATGGGATTTAATGGCTATCTCGAGGAAGACAATGCTCTTGCTGGTAAATACTGGAAGATGAACTTTGATGGTGCTTCAAACGCCTTGGGCATGGGATTGGGGCAATCTTGGTCTCACCAAGTGAAGAGCATTATCCTTTTACCAGTCGGCTCAATTTTGATGTACAAACAATATGGCGGAATATGAGGCTTGTGTTATGGGTCTTAGAGCAGCTATTGAACTCAAAGCAAAAATGCTGAAGGTATATGGGGATTCAGCTTTGGTAATTTACCAACTCAGAGGTGAATGGGAAACCAAAGATCCCAAACTTGTGGAATATCGTAAATTAGTTCTGGGACTTATTGAAGAATTTGAAGAAGTGACTTTCAATTACCTCCCCAGAGAAGAAAATCAAATGGCGGATGCCTTAGCTACTTTGGCAGCGGCTTTAAGATGAACGAGCATTCAAATATGCCTATTGAGATGAAGGCTTATGATCCAGCCCTGCTTTGACATTGAAGAAGAAGATGATGAAGGACATTGGTACTATGATATCCTCCAGTATATAAGATATCAAAGTTACCCCGAACAGGCAACTGAGAATGACAAAAGGACCATTAGAAGAATGGCAGCAGGGTATGTGCTTAATGGTGATCTTATATAAGAAAAGCATGGATCAGGTCTTATTAAGGTGTGTGGACACTAAGCGAAAAATGATCTTGAAGAAGTACATGAAGGAATATGTGGCACCCATGCTAATGGGCATGTAATGGCCAGACAGATTATGAGATTGGGTATTATTGGTCAACTATGGAAACTGATTGCATCAATTATGCCCGAAAGTGTCACAAGTGTCAGATTTATGGGGATAGAATGCACACCCCTCCTCATCCGTTGCATGTGATGACAGCTCCGTGGCCGTTTCTATGTGGGGCATGGATGTATTGGGCAAATTTTTCCAAAAGCGTCAAATGGTCATCGCTTCATTCTGGTAGCAATAGATTACTTCACCAAGTGGGTTAGAAGCAGCTTCCTAGCAAGTGTTACCCAGTCAACGATATGTAGGTTCTGAAGAAAGAAATCATCTGCGATATGGCTTACCAGAGAGAATTATCTCTGACATGCGTTGAACTTAAACAACAAGATGATGAAATCTGTATGTGAGCAATTCAAAATAAAGCATCATAATTCCACGGTTTATCGCCCAAGGGAAGTGGAGTGGGGCTAATAGAACATTAAGAGGCTTATAGAGAAGATGATGAAACTTATAAAGATTGGCATGAGAAGTTGCCATTTGCTGTTTGCCTATCGGACTTCTGTACGAACGTCTACTGGGGCAACTCCGTTTTCTCTAGTTTATGGGATGGAAGCTGTCCTCCCTATTGAGTGGAAATTCCCTCGCTCCGGGTTTTATCAGAGGTGAAGCTAAATGAGGCAGAATGGGTACAGGCCAGATATGACCAATTGAATCTGATTGAAGAAAAGAGATTGAAGGCTATTTGTCACGGTCAGATATACCAGAAGCGGATGATACGAGCACATGATAAGAAAGTTCGCCCTCGAGAAATCCACGAAGAGATTTGCGCTCAGAGGATATTGCCCATTCAAAAAGATTTCCGAGGGAAATGGATGCCCAAGTGGGAAGGACCCTATGTTGTCAAGAAAGTTTCTCTGGGGGAGCTCTGGTCTTAACTGAGATGGATGGGTCTGAATTACCTCATCCAGTGAATTCTGACGCAGTTAAGAAGTATTTGCTTGAAAAAAAAGAAGAAAAAATGAGTGAAAAAAAATAATATAAAAAAAATAAAAATGAAAAAATGGAAAAAGAAGGGTTCAAGATGAAAACTCGAAAAGGCGTCTTGAAACCAAAGGAGGTCTCGAGTCGAAACCCGCAAAGGGCGACTTGAGTTTTTAAATTCAGAGTTCGGCATGGTGGATAATCTGAATTGTTTTTGGAAGTAGGAAGAGCTCCTGACATGGTAACGACAATGGCAGTTGGGATTGAGACCAAAGATTAATGGGAGATTTTAGGGTTCAAAAGAGCTTCGTACTCTAGGTGTCATCACAATTTTGGAGATCCTTTTCACAGAAGCTACACTCGAGTCATTCTGACCCAGTTCAAAAGCATTTGTGTTATTGATATTTGAAGACACCTATCCTTTGTTTTTT